>NC_050445.1:7788454-8450954 GCF_903995425.1 Onychomys torridus
TCATTCTGGACCCTTCTAGATGTCTCTGGCTGTTCTCTCCCTCATATCTACAATAAACCTCTGCAGCAATACCTTGGAGCAGTCATGTCCTCATTTTTCATTCAGTGACTAATATATAAACTGACAGATTCAAGAAGCTAGGTGAGAAATAAAAAGAAAACATACCTAAATCTTGAAAATTAAATACAAAGTAAAATGTGTAAAGCTAACAGATGAGAGAAGAAAGACCATTAGGAAAACATGAGTAATAGTAAAACAAGAATTCTGAAATTCCTAATGAGGAATTGAGGTTTTGTTTTGTTTTGTTTAACAAAAAGGAAACACCAACAACCTTGCCTTCCTTTCCAGCAAAAACAACCTTCAAATACTAAATAAGATACTTTTTTTTCCAGACAAAGAAAATGAATCTTTATTTTACTATATATATATATGAGAAAGTTCTTTTGACAGAATGACAAAGGAAAGGGACCGTTTGTGGATAAACATAAAATATGCTTTTAAGATGAAGTACTGCCACATACCATACTGCACATGTGTATGTGTAAATATAATAGCTTCAAAAGAGAACGGACTTAGGGGTACTGGCCACTCCTAGAAAAGCAGTACACCTGGAAAAGCAGAGTCAAAATCATCTTCAGAAAAATCCCCAAATTGTTAGAAATTAAATACTATCACTTAGTTAGAGTTTCTATTGCTGTGATAAAACACTGACCAAAAGTAACTGGGAGGAAAGGGTTTATTCATCTTACGCTTCAAACAACAGTCCATCACTGAAGGAAGTTAGGACGGAGACTTGGAGGCAGGAATTGAAGCAGCAGTCATGGAAGACTGCTTCTCACTGGCTTGTTCCTCCTGGCTGGCTCAGCCTGCTTTCTTATCGCAGTACCACCTGCCCAGGGGTAGCACCCCCAAAGTTGGCTGGCCCTCCCACGTCAATCCGTCAAGGAAATACCGCACATGCTTGCCTCCAGGGCCGCCTTGGGAGGCATTTCTCAGTGAGAGTCCTTCCTCCCAGGCGACTCCAGCTTGTGCGGTGTTGACGGTAAACTAACAAGGTTGGCTGTTGAAGAGCCCCGAGTGAAGGGAGAAACCACAAACGAAATGTTTCCAACTGAGTGAAGAAATGCAAGGATGACAGAACCTAAAATGGGGGCTGGAGAGGGGGCCCAGAGGTTAGGAGCACCGACTGTTCTCCTAGAGGTCCTGAGTTCAATTCCTAGCACCCACATGGTGGCTCACAACCATCTGTAATGAGCATTAAAAATACCCTAAAATGTGCTACAAAGCAAAAAAAAAAAAAAAAAAAAAACACCTTAGAGGAACTACCTATGTTAGGAAATAGTAATACCCAAGTGAGCAAATATAATGCAAAATATACAGAGAGAAGTGGGCAATAAAAATGTGGCATAAAAAGAAAGACACAACTTAGGATAATATATTAGTAAAGCTGATATATCTCCAACTAAATAAAAATTACTCCCTAAGGATTAAAAAAAAAAAAAAAAAAAGGACACCACAGCAAATCCACAGACGTTGTTGCAAGGATAAAAAGAAATGTCTGACCTGGGGCTGGAGAGATGGCTCAACAGTTAGGAGCAGTGGCTGCTTTTCTAGAAGATCCAGGTTTGATTCCCAGCATATAGATCATGGCTTCCAACAATCCGTAACTCTGGTTCCAGGGGATCCAATGCCCTCTTCTGGCTTCCCAGGGCATGAGGCATGCATGTGGTACACAGACATATATGCAGACAAAATTCTCACACATATAAAGTGTGAGTATTTTGTCTCACACATACCACCACTGGATTAACATTTCATTTTAATTGTAAACAGTTTTGTGACCATGACTGTGACAACTTAAATGTAACTTAATTTTTTGAGAGAAGCCTCACGTAAGAGATAACTTCAGTAGCTCTATATCTAGTTTTCAAACTTGGATGTTTGAAATTTAAAACCATTATACAAAAGGAGCTTCAAATATTTACCACAAATTCTACCACACATTTAATGAAGAAATAATACTAATTTTACAAAAAGACTTTCCCCCATTCTGTGAGTTTTCTTGTTTAATCTATTGTTTCCTTAGCTGTATAGATACTTTTTAGTTTTATGAGATCCCAGTTGATTGTTGGCCTTAACCCCTGGATAGATGAAGTCCTGTTCGGAAAGTTCTTTACTACACCTATATCTTGTAGGGTACTGCCTATGTTTTCCTCTCAGAGTTTTAGTGTTTCAGGTTTCAAACTGAAGTCTTGGATCTAATTTGTGTGTGTGTGTGTGTGTGTGTGTGTGTGAGGTGAGAGATATGTCCTTTTTCATTCTTTTGCATGTGGACATCAGTTTCCCCAGCACCGTTTGTTGAAGAAGCTGTCTTTTTTCCATATCACATTTTTTTTTTTTTTGGCCTTATTGTAAATATCAGATGGTGATAGTCATGAGAACTTAGGTTGGGTTTTTTATTTTATTCTATTGGTCTATATGTCTGTTTTTGTGCCAGTGCCATATTGTTTTTGATCACTGTGGCTCTATACTATGTCTTAAAGCCTGAACTAGCAATCCCTCCAGCATTCTTCTTGCTTGGGATTACTTTGGCTGTATGGGGTCTTCTCTGATTCCATGCACATTTTGGTTTAGTTTTGTTTTTTCCCTGTGTCTGTGAAGACTGTTGTGGGTATTTTGAGATTGCATTGAATCTGTAAGTGACTTTTAGTAGAAAGGTCATTTTTCACAACATAAATTCTACCATTCCATGAGCATGGGATGTCTTTCCATCCTCTAGTATCTTTCTTCAGAGACTTGAAGTTTTCATTGTAGAGTCTTTTTAACCTCCCTGGTTAGCTTTATTTCTCGATATTTTATTGGTTTTGATGCTATTGTAAGTGGGAGTGTGTCTGTGGTCTCTTTTTTAGTGTTTGTTGTTGGTGTAGAAAAGCTACTGATGGTTAGAAGTTGATTTTGTACCCTGCCATTTGCTGAATTGTTGTTTCCAGAAGTTTTCTGGTGGAATTTTGGGGATCTCTTATGTATATCATTTATATGCAGATAGGACTAATTTCACTTCTTATTTTCATATTTGTACCCTTTAATTTCCTTCTCTTGCCTTATTGCTCTGGCTGTTGCTTGCAGCACTATATTGAAAAGGAGTGCTTTTATTATGTTGAGGTATTTTTCCCTCCAGTCCTACTCTGTCTAGGACTTTTTATCATTAAGGCATGTTGGATTTTGTCAAAGGCCTTTTCTGGTTCCAGTGAGGTGATCAGTGGTTTTTGTCTTTTAAGTCCATTTATATGAGTTCTTACATATATTGATGTTAAGTGTGTCAACCTGACTCTGCATTGATCTTTTTTGGTATGTGCTTGTAACCAGGTATGCTAATATTTATTGAGGGTTTTGTATCTTCATCAGAGATACTGCTATGTGGTTTTGTTTTGTTGTTGTGTCTTTATTTGGTTTGGACTTTAGAGTAATACTAGCCTCATAAAACAAGTTTGGGAATGTTCCTTCTGTTTTCTTTCTTCTCTCTCTCTCTCTCTCTTTAAGAGTTTAAGAAGGATTAGTTACAGTTCTTTCAAATTCTGGTAAATTCTGAATATAACACCAGTAGCACAGACACTGAGATCAACATTTAATAAATGGGACCTTCTGAAACTGAGAGGCTTCTGTAAGGCAAAGGACACGGTCAATAAGACAAAACAGCAGCCTGCAGAATGGGAAAAGATCTTCACCAACCCCACATCTGACAGAGGACTCCAAAATATACGAAGAACTCAAGAAACTAGACATCAAAATACCAAATAATTCAATTAAAAAATAGGCTACTAATCTAAACAGAGAATTCTCAACAGAAGAATCCCAAATGGCTGAAAGACATTTGAAGAATTGTTCAACATCTTTAGTCATCAGGGAAATGCAAATCAAAATGACTCTGAGATACCATCTTACACTTGTCAGAATGTCTAAGATCAAAAACACTGATGACAGCTTATGTTGGAGAAGATGTAGAGTATGGGGAACACCCCTCCACTGCTGGTAGGAGTGCAAACTTGTACAGCTACTTCAGAAATCATTGTAGTGGTTTCTCAGAAAATTGGCAATCAAATCTATCTCAAGACCCAGCAACACCACTCTTGGGCACACACCCAAAGGATGCTCAACCACACCACAAGGACACTTGCTCAGCTGTGTTCAGAGCAGCATTCTTCATAATAGCCAGAACTTGGAAACAACCTAGATGCCCCTCAACTGAAGAATGGATAAAGAAAATGTGGTACCAGCCAGGTGGTGGTGGCGCATGCCTTTAACCCCAGCACTCAGAAGGCAGAGGCAGGCGGATCTCCGTGAGTTTGAGGCCTGGGCTACGGAGTGAGTTCCAGGAAAGGCTCCGAAGCTACACAGAGAAACCCTGTCTCAAAACACACACAAAGAAAGAGGGGGGGGGGAGAAAGAAAAGAAGAGAAAATGTGGTACATTTACACAGTGGAGTATCAGTATCGCTCAGCAGTAAGAAAAAACGATATCATGAAATTTGCAGGCAAATGGATGGAACTAGAAAATATCATCCTGGGTGAGGTAACCCAGACCCAGAAAGACAAACATGGTGTGTACTCACTCATAAGTGGATAGTGGATGTAAAGCAAAAGATAATCAGGCTACAACCCACAGCTCCAGAGAAGCTAGGTAACAAGGAGGGACACATGAATCACCCTGGGAGGGGAAATAGATGAGATCCCCAGGGTAAACGGTGGATGGGGGTGGGAGGGGTGGGGAGGTTGGGCATGGAAACTTGAGAGATCAGAATGGTCGAGGGACAGATAAGGAGAGCAATGAAAGAGATATCTTGATAGAGGGGCCCATTATGAAGTTAGGGATAAACCTGGTACCAGAGAAGCTCCTAGGAATCCACAAGCATAAGCTCAGCTAAGATTCCTGGCAGTAGTGGAGAGGGTGTCTGAACTGGCCTTCTCCTGTAATCAGATTGGTGACTACCCTAATTGCCATCATAGAACCTTCATCCAGTGACTGATGGGAGCAGATGCAGAGATCCACAGCCAAGCACTGGAGTCCAGCTGAAGAGAGGGAGGAGGGATTATATAAGCAAGGGGGCGGGGTCAAGATCATGACAGGGAAACCCTCAGAGACCGCTGATCCAAGCTCATGGGAGCTCAGATTCTAGACCAAGAGCTAGGGAGCCTATGTGGGACTGACCTAGGTTTTCTGCATGTTATGTAGCTTGGTCTGTTTGTGGGGCCCCTAGCAGTGGCACCAAGATCTGTCCCTGGCACATGAGCTGCCCTTTTGGAACCTACTGTTATGGGGAGGAGCTTGTCCTGCCTCAACTTGATATGCCAGGCTTTGTTGACTTCCATGGGAGGCCTTACCCTTTCTGAGGAGTGGATGGGGTGGGGGTGGGGTTAGACCGGAGATGGGAGGAGAGGAGGGAGAGGAAACTAGTTGGTATGTAAAATAAATAAATTAAAAGTTTAAGAAGGATTAGTTACAGTTCTTTCAAAATCTGGTATATTCTGTGACTCCATCAGGGCCTAGATTTTTTTAGACAGAAGGCATTTTATTACTGTTTCAGTATCCTCCTTTGCTATTGGTCTGTTTAGGTTGTTAGAGTTTCTATTGCTATGAAGAGATGCCATGACCACAGCAATTCTTATAAAGGAAAATATTTAATTGGGTGCCTTACAGTTCAGAGGTTTAGTCCAGTGTTATGGTGGGACCTGACTGTGTGCAGGCAGACTTGGTGCTGGAGACGGAGCTGAGAATAATTATACATCTTTGATCTGTAAGCAACAGGAAGTGAACTGAGACACGGGGCATGGCTTAAGCATATATGAGAGCTCAAAGGCCACCTCCACAGTGACTTAGTTTCTCCAACAAGGCCACACCTCCTAATAGTGCCACTCCCTTAGGGGCCATTTTCTTTCAATCCACCATAGTCTTTTCCTGGCTTAACTTTGATATTTTGGTTAAAACAAAAATTCATCCAGTTTTTAAAAATAGATCTATCAATTTATGAAGTACAGGTTTTTAGAGTATTCCCATATGATATTATGTATGTATTGTAGATGTCTGTTAATTTCTGATTCTGTTAATTTGGATCATCTCTTCCTTTCTTTTGCTTAGATGGGGCGGGTCTGTTGATCTTGTTTATCTTCTCTAAGAACCTGATCTTGGATTAATTGATTCTTTGGTTTCTGTTTTTATTTCATTAATTTCTGCTTTAATTTTCATTGTTTCTTGCAGTATGCTGAATTTGAACTTGTTTTGAATATCTTGATTCCTTCCTTCTTTGACCCATTTATCATTCAGTAATGAGTTGCTCAATCTCCATCATTATATGCTGGCTGGAGTTTTGTTTGATGTCAATTTTTAGTCCATAATGGTTGGGTAAGATATATGAAATTACTACAATATTTCTGTGTTTGTTAAGGTTTATTTTGTGTCCCAGCACATAGTCTATGTCAGAGCTCCCATGCTGCTGAGTAGAATGTAGATTCATTCTTTGGAATTTAAATAGAACATTCTGTAGATATCTGTTGAGTCCATATGATGTAAGATATTTAATTCTGAGGTTCCTCTGCTTATTTATTGTTCAAATGACCTATCTACTAGAGAAAGTGTGCTGTTGAAATCACTTAAATTATTGACTTTGTGTTAATCTGTGTCTTTAATTCCATTATTATGCTTTTCATGAAATTAGGTATGCCAGAGTTTGTTGCCTATATGTTTAGCATTGTGATTTTTACTGAGTAATTGATCCCCTGATTAGGACTCAATATCCTTTGTTTTTTCTACTTAGTTTTAGTTTAAAATCTTAGTTTGTCAGAAATTAGGATAACAATGCTTGCTTGTTTCTTGATTCCGTTTTCTTGGAATACTTTATTTTATGTCCTTTCACTTTAAGGTGATGCCTATCTTTAAAGCAGAATTTCTTGTGGACAACAAATTTTTTTGATCCATTCAATCATCCTGTTGTTTTTTGAATGGAAAATTGAGGCCATTAATATTTAAAGTTATTTTTTAAATGTGTTTGTTAATTGTGGTCATTGGGTTGCTGCTGGTTTTTGTTTTGTTTTTTTCTTGGCTTTTGTTTTGTTTTGTTTGCTGTTAATGGACTAACAAGTTTGATGAGAGGCACTCTCTCTTGGCCATTCATATTTTTGTTTTTGTGATTTGACCTGGGAATGTGGACTTCTTTCTTTGGTTGTGTGTCTGATGTGATAATCTGGCCTTCCTTAAATTGGCCAGTACTGGAGATACCTGGCCTGAACCAGGCCAGGTTAAGCTGTTGAATTAGCTATTTAATCGGTCCAGGGAAAGATGGCTCCCGACCACAGGCTTGGAGCTGGGTCTGAGTGCAGAGGGGGCAGCAGGCAGAGGGGAGGACAGGAGAAGAAAGGAATCTCTCTCCAGTCACAGGTGGCTCTGAGAAAGAAGATTTGAAGGCCACAGATCTGGAGCTAGGCCTCTAGATGTAGAGATGACTACAGGTGCAGTGTTAAGGGAGTTAAGGAGATTAAAAAAAAAAAAAAAAAAAAAGGAAGTGACTTCCCCAGCAAAGGAGTCACAGGAACAGGGAATGTCCTGGGCAATAGTCTGGAACTTGGCTTGTGGTAGGTGGGGGAAGGGCAGGGGAAAGGAAGAAGGGACTTACCCATATGTCCTAGTTGCTTTTCTGTCACCTTGAAGAGATCATGACCAAGTTAGCTTACAGAAGAAGAATTTATTAGGATTTCCAGTTTCAGAGGGTGAGTTCATGGCCATCATGGTGGAAAGCATGGCAGCAGGCAGGCAGGCAGGCAGACGTGGCACTGGAACAGTAGCTGAGAGTTTATATTTGATCCACAAACAGGAAAGAGAGAGAGCTAACTGGGAATATATATCATGGGCTTTTGAAACCTCAAAGCCAACCCCCAGTGAAACACCTCCTCCAATAAGGCCATACCTCCTGATTTTTCCTAAACAGTTCTGCCACTGGGTACCAAACATTCATCTATATGAGTTTGTGGGGACCATTCTAGGACCACCATACTAGGACAGGTAGCTCCTGAGCAAAGAGGGTTCTTGGGTTCCTGGGACTGTAACTAGACTCATGGCATACTTACTCTCTTTTTAAAAATTCAGTTTTCTTCTTTCTTCTCTGATTATGAAGTTATAATGGGGTTTTTTATATATATTTAGATACAATAAGGTTTTTTGTTTGGTTTGGTTTTTCGAGACAGAGTTTTTCTCTGTGTAGCCCTGGCTGTCTTTGAACTTACAGAGATCCACCTGCCTCTGTCTCCTGGTGCTGGAATTAAAGGCCTGTGCCACCACCCCTGGCTCAAATATAGGTAATTTATCTGATAAAAAATTTATAAATATTTTCTCTTAATCAGTAGGTCATCTTTCCAGTTTCCTCATTTTATATTGTGTCTATATGCATGGACTTCTGGGCATGTGTTCACTCTTGGGTGTGAGTCCAAGCTTCAGCATGCCAAGGTGCATTTATGGAGGTCAGAGAACAACCTCGGTTGACAACCTTCACCTCTCACCTTGGTTAAGACAGGACCTCTGTTTTTCTGCTACACATGCCAGGCTGACTGACCTATGAGCATATAGAGATTTCTTTTGTCTCCCTTTCCCATCTCCCTTAGGAGCACTAGGATTATAAACTCTGGTACCATGTTTCTGGCTTTTAAATGGATTCTAGAGATTTGAATTCATCTTCATACTCCCTTAGCTACTGAGCTATCTCCCAAGCCCCATGGTATATTTTGAAATACAAAAATTGTAAACTTGAATTTTACTCATTTCCCCCCATTTATTGGTGGTAATTTTAATGTCATATATATGAATCCTTTAGTAAATCTAAAATAAAATATTTACCTCTGTGTTTCCTAGGAATTTTACAGTTTTAGTTTTTAGATTTAGCTCTTGGATCCATACCATAAGTTACTTTTTATATGTAGTATGAAGTAAGATTTCAAACTTCTTTTTTTTTCTTTCTTTCTTTTTCTTTTTTTTTTTTTTTTTGAGACAGGGTTTCTCTGTGTAGCTTTGCACCTTTCCTGGAACTCACTTGGTAGCGCAGGCTGGCCTCAAACTCACAGAGATCCTCCTGGCTCTACCTCCCGAGTGCTGGGATTAAAGGCGTGCGCCACCACTGCCCGGCCAAGATTTCAATTTTTTTATGTGCCAGACTAGTTAGTCTGTTTGCTGAAAACACTAGTCCTTCCCCTGGGACACTGGGTAGTTTGGGCATCCTTGACTAAAAGAACAGTTGACAATTGTTGTGTGGGTGTATTTGATGATTTTTAATTCTGTTCCATTTATCATTTTGTCTTGTAACAGACAAACACTACTTTGATAAGTATTGCTTTTAAAACTAAGCTTTTGTGAAGGTCAAGAAACCTTGAGTAAATGTGTGTTGTTGATATAGGTGTGGCCATGTCAAGGATTCCATGCCTCAGCCCTGTTGAAGTGGGAAAGCCTTCTTCTGGCGAGACTCTGAAAGAGCAGAACCTCCTTGGGGTTCTCAATGAGAGCACTGATGGTGTGTGCAGAAAATGCCATCGTGGCTTTCCCCCCACCATGTCACCTCCTGAAAACTGCCCCCTTACAAGGAGAGCTCCCAGCGTTCTGTGTTTCCCGCGTCTGTCCTCTTTCCCTTTTGTGTTTTGTTTGTTTGCTTGTTCAGTTTTGTTGTTTTGTTTTTCGAGACAAGGTTTCTCTGTGTAACAGCCCTGGCTGTCCTGGGACTCACTTTATAGACCAGGCTGGCCTCAAACTCACAGAGACCTGCCTGCCTTTGTCTTTTCTTTATTCTCTCACCTGAGGCCATGCAAGGACAGGCAAGTTTTGAAGCCAGGAAGTGTGATTTTCCTTTCTTTGTTCTTTTTCAGGGTTTTTTGTTTGGTTGGTTGTTTGGTTGGTTGGTTGGGTTTTTTTAAAGGAATTTTTTTGGGGGGTGTGGAACATGCTTGGGTCCCTTGCAGTTATGTATGACTTTTAGAATTAGTCTGTTAGTTGCTACAAAGAAGTCACCTGTGTTTCCAATAGTTATTACAGTGAATAACATTTGGGAACTTTAAAGTTTCAAGCTGAGAGTTACTGTCATCTGTACTGGCTAGTTTTATGTCAACTTGACACAAGCTTGAGTCATCTGATAGGAGGTAACCTCAATTGAGAAAATGTCTCCATAAGGTCAGGCTGTAGGCAAGCCTGTATAGGGCATTTTCTTAATTAGTGATTAATGGGAGAGGACCCAGCCCATTGTGGTGGTGGTCCTGGGTCCTATAAGAAAGCAGGCTGAGCAAGTCATGGGAAGCAAGCCAGTAAGCAGCACTTCTCCATGTCCTCTGTATCAGCTCATACCTCCAGGTTCCTACCCTGTTAAATTTCTGCCTTGGCTTCTCTCAAAAGACTAGGACTCGGGTTATGTAAGCAAAACAACCCCTTTCCTCCCCAAGTTGCTTTTGGCCATGGTGTTTATTCAAAGCAGTAGTAACCTTAACTAATACACCATCTAACAGTGTTAAAACTTGTAATCTGATTTACATTTGAATCTTTTAGTTTCTTCTAACAATGTTTTATAGATTTGTAAGTTTTCCATTTGTTTTTTGAAAAGTACTCAAATGTTTTTTATTTTTGGTGCTATTATGAATGTTTTCTTAAATTTGATTTTCAGATTTCCCTCCTGGCATACAGAAACAGTTGATTTGCATATTGATCTCTTATTCTGCAACCTTGTTAAACTTGTGGATTTGAATTGTTTTTTAAGGTGCCCCTTGGGGTTTTTTTAAATATGAGACAATGTCATATGTGGGTAAAGGTAGCTTTGCCTCCCCTGCCCCCTTCTGGATATCTTTTGTTCCGTGACTTACCGCCCCGACTAGAACACTTCAGTACAAGTACTGAACAGAAATGAGAGTGTTGCCGTCTTCGTTTGTGGATCTTATGGGAAGCCCCGAGTCTCTCTCACTGACAGACCTATGCTGTGTATGGTTCTGTATCACCACCTACGGCATCTATATTCTATGTGAAGTTAATGTCATGACCAGAGCTCTATATGATCATTTTGGTATATTTGTATATGGCCTTTGTTATAAATTATGCTATTAATATATAATCATGCTATGTCTCATCTTGTACATATTCACATCTTTAGGACAAATTCTTAGAAAAATCACTTAACTTTGTATGATTTAATTAAATTGCTCGTGTGTGTTCTCACTAGAAAAATGTATGAGAATGTCTTTCTCCTATTTTCTCACTAACTTGGTCTATTACCAGGGATATTGACAATTCAATGAGAAGAAAAGGAATATTTTTGTATAGTTTTCATTTCTATATCTTTTCATTTGTTTAGAAATTTTAATTTCCCTTCCTGTGAATTTCTTGTTCATATTCTTAATTAGTTGGTCAGTTGGCTTGTAAAAGGCCTTTCTTTATATAAAGAGAAATTATCCTTCTGCTTGTAATATGACTTGAGTCTTCACTCTAGTTTTTGTGTCTGACATTGCTGATTCTTGATGAGAAGTACTTATTGTTTAGTTGACATGGTTACAGAAATTAGACACTTGTAAAGACCTGTGTTGCATTTTGATTTTTGTGTCATATGTGGAAAGTTGTTTCCAACCCTAATATGAAAAGATACCTACATGTTTCCCCTGAATACTATTAAAGCCAGACTTTTTAAATATCTTTTTATATCTCTCTTAAAAAGAAAAAATGGCAAATTCCATTTTGTAATTGCTAGCATCTGTGTGGCTCTAGTTCTGTTGCTATCATAGCATTTGTACTTATATGCTCTGTGATATAACTTAGCTAATAAAATTTAAGCTCCATTTGGATAGTGAGATGATGTCTGAAAGTCCTTTTCTTATTAGAGAGTTCCATTCTAGCTCGTATAGTCCTCCTCTTTTGTTTGAATCGAAGTTCTTCGTGTTTGATGTCACATATGCAAAGCAGGAAAAGGAGCATTGCTCTATGCTCTTGTCTTATTTCTGTGCTCATTCAAGTTCGTATTTGGGGGTCTTTGTAGACTTGTCTGATTTGGGGAGATTTTAGATCCTTAGATAAAAGAAGATTAATTTACCCCAGATAAATTCATTTCCTATTTATGTACCTTTTCCACAGAATATTTAATGAGGAATGATTACATACTTAGTCCTGCTATAAGAAAATAGAAACAAGTTTATGTATGACCCTTGCTCTTTAAAGGTCAAAGCAAGGTCACAGACATTAAGTAACACTGCTACCTTACTAATGCTATTATTATTAGAAACAATATTGGTTACTTAATTTTTTTCTGCAATTATGCAAGGACAGTACTAGAATAAAGTGGCCAGAAGTTCTAGAAGAAATTCTCAGCTTGTTTTTCTAAGATGCGCATGCTGACTAGGATCCTCAGAACTGGACTTACAAGAAGGCTAGTCCATATGTGTATCTGGTCCTAGACTTCTACATAATCAGCCGTGGCAAGTTCTTCCCTACTTGTAACAGGTGAACTACTTTTTCACTTAGTTCTCCTGGCTTTCTAATAGGGCCGTTTCCTAAAGGAAAAGACTTGTTTAATCAAACATCTGACTCATTTGCCCTTTAATTTTTTTTTTTTTTTTCAAATATTGGGTCTCACTATAGAGCCTTGTTGCCTACCTGGAATTTGCTACCAGGCTAGCCTCCCATGGGGGTGTGCTCTACTGCGACCTTCTCTTAACTGGTTTTTAGGCTTTCCTGTGACCCTGTTAGTTTGATGAACTAAGTTCAAGTTGTCATTTACCTCCTGAAAATTACTAAATACGTTTTGATGTTAAAGTTAATTAATGGTCTCAAGTTTTTTCACAGTGCCTTAGAGCTTTAATGACTATATATTACAACTATAGTCCTATATTTCTGTTCTCGGGGAAAATGAAATTGATTTTTTCAAAAAATTGGATGGAATCTCATGTCCCCAGTTGGCCTCACACTCACTAAGTAGCTAAGAATGGCCCTGATCTGACCCTCTTGCCTCCACTCTCAAGTGTTTTGGTTACAGGCATGTGTCATATTCCTGGATGTGAACTTGATCTTGAATATATTTCAGAAATTGGTTCTCCATTTTAATCTTACTATAGCCATAATTTCACTAAAACACTTCCTTAAAAATTTTTGTATTTTATATTGAGAGACTTTATTTCCATAAAACCAATGTGTGTGTGACGTGAAGGAACTTTGGGTGTGAGTTCCAGCCTCACAGGAGACGCTCTCTTGTCTGCCTGAAGTTTTTATCATGTTACCACTTTGCAACACCTAATTTGTAATAAAGGCCTGCAGAGAGGAAGGGAGATGTATTATGAATATTCAAGTCAGCAATCATTTCTGTTCTGAAGGCCTGAATTTAAGCAGTCTACACGTAGCTTTATATGTGTTAATTTTGTGACTAACACGGGGGGGGGGCATTTAAAACCTGTTCACTTAGTTCTTGAATGTAGTAAACCAGTCATCATCCTGTCGTAGAGAACACAGAACCTTCCCAGCTCTTCCTAAGAACAAAATCATGCAAGGCAGAGGGGCAAGTCGCCTTTTGAAGCGGTGGAGTACCAGACACCTATGGAAGGGTTGTGAAGGAACAGGAAGCACAGCTGTCCTGGAAGGGCTGGTTCTTAAAGTGGCAGGGAGCAAGCCTTCAGAAAACGGAGAACTTGCTATTCTTACTCTCTGTTGCATGTCCTAGCTTTGTCACTTTTTCCCATTCAAATCAAATAGAATTGTTTATTGAGGTTATATTAGGTCTTTTGGCATTTCCCCTTATGTTTAATCAAAGCTGCTGCTTGTTTATCAATCTGTTTCATAACTTCAAAAATGTTTTCTTCTGAGGTCTTTCTTAAAATCTCTTCCAATTAAGAGTTTACTTTGTTGGGTGTGATGACTCAGCCTGCAGTCCCAACTACTCAGGATAGATACTGAGACAGAAAGATTTCTTGAGCCCAAAGTTCAAAGTCACTCTAGCTACATAGAAACTGTCTCTTAGAGGAAAAGGGAATTTGGGGGAAAGCACTCTTGTAAATCACCTTGAAAAAAAAAAGCATAGGTAAAAAAATTATCATTTACAAGTTACAAATGTTGTATTTGGATTCTCAAGCATCTACTCTGATTAATGATACATACAACATGGAAAACATCAAAGTAATAGGACTCTGGAAATTGGGATTTCTATTCCACATTTGTGAAAATGAATTACAAGACATCAGTGTAAATCTGTCATCCTACATGATCTTCTGAATTGAATCTTAGTCATCACCTTTTCCCTGTCTTTAGAATTAGTGTAAAGAAAACCTAAATGATGGGTCTGTGCAGTCTCCCTTCTCAATTTGAATTCAGAATCCTGCTTTACTCCTACTATTTAAAAAATGTTTGTGATTGAGATAGTGCAGGAGCGTAGAAAGAAGACTTTTTCTTTTTGGTTGTGAGCCTAGCCTTTAATGGCTGAGCTATCTCTCCAGCCTGACTTTTTTTTTTTTTTTTTTTAAGGTATGGAAGAGGTTGCCCTCCCAATCAAAGTATGAGAACTCTCAGACCTGCTCAAGAACTGCCTCCTCAGTTGATATTTTAATGTTTCCATTAGTAGCTATTGAACCCAATATGCATTAAGCAAGGACATTACCATTGAGCTGTATCCCTAGGCTAGATTTTCAAACATGCAAAATACTAGCTTCAGGGTTCTGGAGTTTCCAAATGATTTTTATTTTTGTTTTTGTTTGTTGTATGTGTGTGTCTGTCTGGATTTTGTTTTCAAGATGGCACCTTTTTGTAGCCCAGGCACTGCCCTCAAACCAACCTGCCCTCCCAGACTCTGCAGTATTGGGATTACAAACATGCAAGTATACCTGCCTCACTAATTTTTTAAATGATTTAAAAAAAAAAAAAAAGTAACATTAGCTGGGCAGTGGTGGCGCACGCCTTTAATCCCAGCACTTGGGAGGCAGAGGCAGGCAGATCTTTGTGAGTTCCAGACCAGCCTAGTCTACAGAGTGAGAACCAGGACAGGCACCAAAACAACACAGAGAAACCCTGTCTCGGGGGAAAGAAAAAAAAAAAAAGTGTGTGTGTGTGTGTGTGTGTGTGTGTGTGTGTGTGTGTGTATGAGACTTGAGTAAATTAGACCTCTAATATCTCTTTCTTATATTTGTGCTTGCACTTGTGCGTCCGTGCATGCATGCCATGATGCTTATGGAGGTCAGAAGACACCTTTCAGGAGCTCTCTCCTGCCATGTGGGTCCCAGTGATAGAACTCAGGTCTTCAGGCTTGGCAGCCAGTGCTTTCACCCCACTGACTACCTTGCCCACTCTCTAAGTAATATCTTGTAAAACTAAGAAAAATATGAACCAGTGAAATATTGGTTGGGACAAACACATCAGCAATATTATGTTAATCTATTGTTGTCTTTTCAGGCTCATGAGAGGCTTGAAGATTCAAAATTAGAAGCGGTCAGTGACAATAACTTGGAATTAGTAAATGAAATTCTGGAAGATATCAGTCCTCTAATAAGTGTGGATGAAACTGTGGCAGAACTGGTTGGAATACTCAAGGAACCTCACTTCCAGGTAACCTGTCCCTGTCTTCTTCCCACAGCTTTCTCCGTCGACACTGAAGTGATGCAGTGTTGTGTAGGGCCTGCTTTAGAAGTCTCTAAGTCCTAAACTAGGTATTCTTTTGTTTGTTTGTTTGTTTTGGTTTTTTGAGACGGGTTTCTCTGTGTAGTTTTGGTGCCTGTCCTTGCTCTGTAGACCAGGATGGCCCCAAACTCACAGAGATCCACCTGCCTCTGCCTCCCAAGTGCTGGGATTAAAGGCGTGCACCACCGCCACCGCCACCGCCACCGCCACCACCCAGCTTAGACTAGGTATTCTAATATCCTGAAGTTAAAGGAACGTAAACATGCGTACATGGCTATGTACATCACAGAAATGTACAGTGTGTGTCACAGAAAGAAATAACCTTAGCTTTTCTTTTGTGCCGTCAATTAATCCTGACCATCAGACGATATCCTAGGATTAATTCTCCTCACTTGACAGTGTTGATGCCACTTTTTTCTTTGTTTATTTAGCATTTTTTTTTGTTGTTGTTCTTTATTATTGTATTATTGGGTGAGGAGCATGTGCATGGTAGATACACAGAGGTCATAGGACACTCTGTTGGAGTCTGTTCTCTCCTTTTACCATGTGGATCCATCCCTAAGATTGAACTCAAGTGGTCAGGGTTGCTCCAGGGTCCTTTGACCTCTGCACCATCTTGATTCCCATTTTTTCTTCATTAATACCACTATTTCTCAATCCTCCTTTGGCCTAGTTTGGACCATTTTTTTAGTATTGCTACAGTATCTAAGTGCATTCAATGATAGCCATGATGAAAAAGATGACAAGTTTGCTAAGGATAGAAAGTGTTACATAACATACTTTGTTCTGTAGATTTTTAAAAATGTGGGAATTTTTATTTTAAACCTGTAATAGTTAAGAGTGTATGGTAGTGGAGAATATTAGTGAAGTAATAAGTGAATAGGAACCCCAAAATACATCTAGCCCATGTATGACCATTCAAGCTAAGACAGATACTGCATTTTAGTAAGGAAAAAACAATGCTATCTCATTTCCTAATTCCAAGTTACTCTCACTGAAGAAGAAAGTGTTAATGTTTTCCCTGAAATCTTTGCCCTCAGAATAAGATGCTAACACTTCTTTGCTTTCTTAAGACACTGTTTATGAGGGTCTAAGTGATTGAGTTCATGTAAGGCAGTATAAAGTATTTGAATTTTATCTTGAGAGCAGTGAAAAATCTTGGGCCCAGAATATGTGTGTGTGTGTGTGTGTGTGTGTGTGTGTGTGTGTGTGTGTGTGTACACAGATATATACATATATGAATTTACAACCCTCATCTGTGGGATTCCCATTGCCCTATTTACTGTGATATTTAGTTGAAGAGACTAAGCTATTGTCTTCAGTGTCCCACTTCCTGAGTTTTATCTGGTTGATTTTCTGATAAGTTCTGATTAAAGGGTTGATGATTCACTTCCTAAGAGTGGGGGACCAGCCCCCACCATTATTTACCCCAGGCTTTAGGTCTAAAGATATGAAGAGTAGGTTTTCCCAACCTGGGAAAACAATATCCATAGCAGACTTGGCAGTTCCAAAGGCCACCAATAACAACAAGCAGCAGCAGCTCCAGAGACTGCCAGCTTCAGAAAGTAGCAGCTAGGTGTCCACAGCTGAGACCCATGAGGCCAGTGCAAGCTCCAGCAGCCAGAGAGGGTCTCAGAAGCTGAAACCCTCAAGGCATCAACGCTGTGCAGGTGGCAGATGCACGAGGGTCTACAAGCTTTTTACCGAAAAAAAAGCTGTGGCGAAAAATGAACAAGCTAAACCACCAGAGAGGCTAAGGGTAAGCAGCAGTTTGGGAAGCCGTGCAGAGATGGCGCTGCAGGAAAGGTGAACAGCAAGGTTCTGCAGCCTTTGAGACACTACACCGAGAGAAAGGTGAATGGCGGAGAGAGCCCAGCCTATATATCCTAAATCTACATTTTTCTGACTAAGTATATGACCTATTTAAACCTACATTCTATAGGACTACTTTATAAACCTTACCCAAGTCTCATTCAAGCCTACATAATGAACTTACATTCTATAGGACTACTCTACAAACCCTAAGTCCTACTGAAGCCTTTACATTTCTTATTTAAACTTACATTCTATAGGTTTACTTTATAATCCTTACCTGTTTTACTTGCATTCTATGGGACTACCTTAGTAAATATACTTCTTACACTACCTTAGCAAATGTACTTCTTATTTAAACTTACAGTTACAACTAGCATGGCCATTTATTACTGTGTATCTTAAAGAAATTCTATAGATTTATTCAAACACGTAAAGATTTCTTCATACCTAGAAGAGATTTACAAAAGATATCTAGGAGAGATTTAATTATCACTTTACATATAACAGAACTAACTTAACATTAAAGCAAACATCTATAAGATACTTCTTAACACCTAGAAAAGATTTTTTAGCTAAACTATTAACAAGACCAGAAGTAAGCAAATCATTTCTAAAGTTCAGAGTTTAGTCAGCTTTGATTTTATTCTAAAAAATTTTCTGAAAGTTGGAATCAAGACTTGTCAATGGCTCTTTCAACATTGGGATTTCGTGAGTTCTGTTGTTATGGAGTTGTAACACTTGTTGCTAGGGAGCTGTCACATTCTTGGGACAAAGCCACACCCCAAAGTTGCCTTTCCCACCAAGTTCTCTCAGCCATTCCAGAACCGGCAGGAGATGCGCTCTCAGTGGTAAACGGTTTCTAAATAGAGGCTCTCCCTTTACCCAAATTCATAACACCTTCCCTGTTCCATAATTCAGACAAACATTTCTGTTATAGCAGAAAAGCTACTGTAAAGCCTAGTCTTAGGCTGAGGGTGAAATTCCCGCATTAAACTGCTGTAAAGCTCTTAGCAAAAAATTTTTGCGCAACTACTAGACCATATAAGGCACTATTTCAAACCTACCTTGATACTACATGTCTCAGAAAGCCTTTCAAGTATGCTAGCAAACTTTCCGGTTCCCTTTACAGGGTTTCACTTTTGCAGTGGGAGATTTTTCTTTCCTAAGCTTGCTTTAGAATGCCTGTGCCACCGTTTAACAGCTATACCTCTCTAATTAGATCTTTTATCTGACCCAGTTCCTGAGTGGTTTCATGTCCATTTGTCCACAAGCTCAGGCTGTGGCCTATTCTCTGAGGCAAAACCCTTAGGGTTTCACTCTGGGTCAGTGAGGCAAACCAAAAGCATTTGTTTCAGGAAAGTTCTTTCTCTGTCCTGTCCCACCCTGCTCCTTCCTCAGACAGTGTCTCTGACACACCTTGGCTTCCCTACCTTCTTTGTGGCACCACCAGCTTCGTCAAACTGCTCTGCACTTTCTCAACAGGCCCCCATGCCTCAGGGGCTTTTTCCCATCCAGGTGAAACTAATTTTTCCTTACAGAAACTAAACTGAGAAAGTTCTGAAAGGTTTTTTAGCCCCCCCCCCCCCCCCCCAAGAAAGAGAAAGACCAACTTTTTCCCAAGACTTCTGTTCTCTAAACTTTTTGGCTTGCACTGCTGATTTAGCAGAGCATTTTTGCTTCCGTCCACACCCACTGCAGGGGAAATTTCTTTCCTCCACTGCTTGGACCTAGCATTTTAGCTGTCCCCAGGCCAAAAGCTTCCATAGGAATACCTTTTCTACCCGATAAACTCAAAGAAGAGCTTTTCTCTGCCCATAAAGCTCAAAGAAGGTAATTTCTTTTCCCAGTTTGCCTTCATAGCCCCACAGTTCATATCCCCATAGTTAGGCTTATCCTATCCTACTTTACCCTAAACTTTTTCTTCTCTGTATTCCTAACCCAGTATTTCTATTTTCTCCCTTTCTTAATTTTTATAGATAGAAGAAAGAGAGACAGAGACAGACAGAATGAGTGCGTGCTTATAGAGAGAAATCTAATGCTGCAGCCTTGTGGTATTTCACAGCCTACCTATATACCTGAGAATAAAATACCATTGCCTTCATCTTTCAGTTCCTTATCAGTATGCCTACACTCTCAATGCTTCACCAAGTTCTAGGGTTATTTTTTTTCTTTTTATTTTTTTTCTTTGTCTCTGTTCAGGTGCCGTCTGTGGGAGACTAGCCCCCACACTTATTTACCCCAGGAACTCTTGAGGAATGAGGGATAAGAGACTTAGTCAGAAATAGAGGGGAGAGAAAACAGAGAAACACAGGATAGACTTGGGTGGGCCTGGATCCTTATCCACCAGCCCAGAACTTTATTCCAAAGGTCTATTTATAACAATGCCAAAGGGTGGAGCAAAAGACATCCCCCCGCGCCCCCCCCCCCAGTTACAGTCAAGTGTAGACCCTTAAAAACACCTGTTTTTCAGGCCCGTGGTCCAGTCAACCTCTTATGCAGTCCTGCTGGGTACAGCCACTAGGAAACCTAGTGGGCTACAACACTTAAGTGTACTTCTTCAAGCTCAAATGCATCTTAAATGATGATGCAAAATGAACTGACTGTATCAGAAGATGTAGAATACCTGGTTCCTTGTTTAAGAGCTGTGACAGTCTAATCCTTTCTCTGAAACTGTCTTCACTGGGAAGTAATCTAGTGTGTTGTTAGCCTTACATTATACAGATACTTTCTTATTTGGGGGTGTATTAATTATTTCCTTTGGGGGTGGGGTCTGGTTATATAGCATGGGCTGGCCTCTAATTCACTATTCTTCTCTACTACCTTGGCCTCCAGAGTGTAAGCATTATAAGAGTATGTCACCACACCAGGCTGACATTATACTGGCGGCGTTATTTCCTAACAACCACTTAACCTCTTGATACAAACAAATTAAAAATCCTTGCCTATATCAATATTTTCATTAGGGATTGGAAAATAACATTTTCCAAATTGTCTCATTGTCTGTATGTAAGGTGGCATTGTTCTATAAACCGAGAGTTTATCTTCAGCTGCCCTACTGGCCTGTAACATTTCCTCTTGGAAAGGTAGCAAAATGATGGGTCCTATTCTTTACCAATTTTCAAAATAAGAATTGTTGAAAACATCAGCTTCAAATGATAACAAATGATGTTTTTTTAGTCCTTTTATTTACTAAATAGGTTTGTGGACCTATGAGATTTCCCCCCCTCCCGCCCCCTAGTTGTGGAGTTGCAATTCTCTATAATAGTTATTCCTTTTGGATTTCAAATTTTTCTGACTTTAACTAGGCGTGAGCAGCCTTTTAGTACATGAATCTGGAGCACATGAAAATTCTTGACCAGAGAGATAAAATTGTATTAATAGTGTTTCAAGTAGTCACAGGAGCAAAAAGCCCGGTCTCAAAATAGAAGCCTTGGTTAGAGCTTTGAATAACTTCCAACGTTATTAGAAAAACCTTTCACATAGATTTCTAAGTTCTTTCCTATTTTGAAATTTTTTTAAAATATTTTTATTTTATAATTAATTTAATTTTACATATCAGCCATGGATTCCCCTGTCCCCCAGCCTTCCCCCTCAATCTACACCCCCCCCCCCAATTCCCAACTCTTTCAAGGCAAGGTCTCTCCTGGGAGTCAGCCCAGCATGGTAGATTCAGTTGAGGCAGGTCCAGTCCCCTCCTCCCTGCACCAAGGCTGAGCAGAGTGTCTCAGCATAGGCCCTAGGTTCCAAAAAGCCAGCTCATGCACCAAGGACAGGTCCTGGTCCCACTGCCTGGGGTCCTCCTAAACAGTTCAAGCTAAATCAACTGTCTCACCTATCCAGAGGGCCTGGTCCAGTTCCATGCGGCTTCTCAGCCATGTGTGTATATGTCTTTGCATGTGTGTTTTATTTGTGTGCATGTATGCAAAGTCCAGTGGTCAAGTCTGATGTTTTCCTCAGCTACTTTCCACCTTCTCCTTCCTTCCTTCTTTGCTTCCTTCCTTCCTCCCTCTCTCCCTCCCTCTCTTTCTCCCTTCCTCCC
Source organism: Onychomys torridus (assembly GCF_903995425.1). Taxonomy (NCBI): domain Eukaryota; kingdom Metazoa; phylum Chordata; class Mammalia; order Rodentia; family Cricetidae; genus Onychomys; species Onychomys torridus. Next base: position 7,809,957 of record NC_050445.1, read on the forward strand.
TCCCTCCCTCCCTTCTTTTTTTTTTTTTTTTTTTTTTTTTTTTTTTGAAACAATTTGTCACTGGACTTGGAGCTTACCAATTGGCCAGTGAGACCTAGAGATACTCTTGTGTCTATTTCACAGAGCTGGATTGCAGACATTTCACACTGTATTCAACTTTTTATATGAGTACTAAGAATCTATACACAGTTCTCACATTTGGGAGGCAAGCACCTTACTGACTGAGCCATCTTCCTAACCCTATTTTAAACACTTTTTCCAATATCTTGAAAATTATTTTATAAAACTATCAGGAATTACTAATTAAGCCAAAACCCAGATTGTTTGTCTTGAATGTCTTGATACTTGCTCTCCTCTTCTATTGTGATTTGTCGTGTTTGAAGTTATATTCTGCATAGTCCAAAATTTTTTAGCTTAGTTTTATGGCAAGTATTGAATTAAAACTTAACTCCTTTAAGATAATATTTAGTATACAAAAAAGACATTCCTAGACAACTACCTGAGAATCATCCATAGTAGCATACATATAATAAGCATAGAAAGCAAAATGTATATTGTATCTGGAACCATTTCTGATTCTTTTTTTCTTCAAAATGAATCTTTTATAGACTAAAACCTTAATTGCTTTTTAATTAATTATCAGTTTCCTATTAATGATAGTTGTTGATAATTATTTTCTCTTAGACATCTTTTTAGCATACCTTTTATACATGTAAAAAGTATCACATTACTAATATATCAACATATTGAAACTTAAAGTCTTTATCATTTGACATTTTTTATACCTTATGAATAGATGAATAGAGATTAGTAGTAAAGACTGAAGAGGAGGCTGACACTGTTGATAGGAACTTTGTCACCTCCCTCTACCAGGCTTAGAAACCCAGGTTTGGTTTCTAGTGAACATGACACTTTAAAAATATGAGACTAAATTCTACCAGTCTCTTCAAACTTGAAAACCTGAATATGATATTGTTTGATGATAATAAAATAATCTAGTTTTACTTTTTTTAAAACGATTATATATGTATATGACATAATTCATACTGGGAATTTAATAATGTGTCCTTTTAGTACTCCACAGTGATAATGAACTAATAAATTATTTTTAGCAACTTGTTCCATCAGTAGCTAATAACCACAGGCTATTTTGACTCCTTACAGTCGCTCCTGGAGGCCCATGATATTGTGGCATCAAAGTGTTATGATTCGCCTCCCTCAAGCCCAGAAATGAATAATTCTTCTCTCAATAATCAGTTATTGCCAGTAGATGCCATCCGAATTCTTGGTATTCACAAAAGAGCTGGTGAGCCATTGGTGAGTAGATGAGTCACTGCTTTCTTAGATATTAACTATAGTGTGGCCCAGTCTCTGCTCTTGATATACTGTTGAAACTGCTCATGCTTATTTTATCAGTCTTTTGGGCCTTTATATGAACACACAGCAGATGATCTGTCAGTCATGTAGCCTATGAAACGTAATCAGAACGAAACCTTAAGCTGACTTAGAAGCTATAAATATGCCAGTGGCAACAGGAAAACTCTTTCATTTCTTCCCAGCCTTTCAGAAATTACTTCTGTTTGCTTACTAATGATAATACCAAAACTAGAAAGAAAGTTGTTATTAAAATTTGAAGTATAATGGGGCTCTATAAGTAGTGAAGTTAACTGCTTCTTTTTTTTTTTTTTTTTTTTTGAGCTGAGGATCAAACCCAAGGCCTTGTGCTTGCTAGGCAAGCGCTCTACTACTGAGCTAAATCCCCAACCTCTTTTTTCATTCTTTATTTGTGATTCCTAAAAACAATGATGTGGCTGGGTGGTGGTGGCACACACCTTTAATCCCAGCACTCGGGAGGCAGAGGCAGGCGGATCTCTGAGTTTGAGGCCAGCCTGGGCTACAAAGCGAGTTCCAGGAAAGGCGCAAAGCTACACACAGAAACCCTGTCTCGAAAAACCAAAACAAAACAAAAAAAAAACCAATGATGTGGCAAACAGGACAAAGTGAGAATCTTGGTTGCTTCCTTGAGTTTCCATTGTCTACAGAATACAGCTAGATTTGAAGGGTTAACCCAGCTGCATTGGTGTTCTTCTGATGTCACAGTTGCACTTACTTTATTGAGACTGGACAAGAAGTAACATGAGAAAAGAATTCACCTACCTGGTTTCAGAATTATGTTATTTGTATTCATAATATTTACATATTTATTCTTATTGAGATAAAATCCATTCTTTTTTTCTTTTTTAATAATTTCCTACAGGGTGTAACATTTAGGGTTGAAAATAATGATCTGGTAATCGCCCGAATCCTTCATGGAGGAATGATAGATCGACAAGGTCTGCTTCATGTGGGAGATATCATTAAGGAGGTCAATGGCCATGAAGTTGGAAACAATCCAAAGGAATTACAAGAGTTACTGAAAAATATTAGTGGAAGTGTCACTCTAAAAATTTTACCAAGCTATAGAGATACTATTACTCCTCAACAGGTTAGTAATAATTTCCTGCGTGATATTAAGAACACTTCACTTTTTCATTATTCTATTTGGTAGATGCTTTAATTGTTACTATTTTGCTAAAGAGAGTTTGTCTTGGTAAAGATTTGAGTTTTTATATAGTACTATCTTAGTATTTTAATGGAAATAAGACATTTATTTATAAACATTATGAACCCTATTATTTGGGTAGTCTGCAGGTAGGTGTCAGAAAAGTCATAAAGCCTTTTAATTACTATTGTTGGAAGCATTTCTGACAAAAGCATTTTATTGTTTGTTTTGTTTTTCGAGACAGAGTTTCTCTGTGAAGCAATCCTAGCTATCCTTGAACTCACTCTGTAGACCAGGCTGGCCTCAAACTCACAGAGATCTGCTGCCTCCCCCAACCCCCCAGTACACCCGGTGATGAAAGCATTTTTGACATCTCTTATTTTTTAGACATTGTGTTAGGGCCTTTGAGATGGCATAGTCCAGATTACCTCCAGGTTAGTGTTCTGGTGATACGTTAAATGACAGACAGTGTCAGATAGTTTGTAATAAAGAAGACATTGCACACTTGGTTTTTCCCACAATTCATGTATATTTTAGGGGAAATGAATAAATGAACAGGAGAGTGTGCTAATGATAGAGATTATTTTGATCTCTTATAGTGGCTGCTCTTGTAATGGTCATGACATAATCCTAGTACTTGGGAGGTTAAAAACAGAAGGACCCCAAATTTGAAACATAACCTGAGATACATACTGAGATCCTCAAAAGAGAAGATTGAGATAGATAGCATTCTTGTTTCAAACTATGCTTTAGAAAATAGGATATACTACTTAATCATTATTTTCTTTTACATATAAATTAGACTTCTGAAAATAGTGAGCTTTGTATGAAATAAAGTTAGATGTCTGTTTTAGTTCCATTTCTTTTGCTTTGATAAAATACCCAATAAAAAGCAAATTAATGGAAAAGGGGGGTTATTTCAATGTGCAATTCAGTCATTGTAGGGAAGTCAAGGCAGGAACTTTCAAACCGCTAGTCTCATCATATCCACAGTCAAGAGCAGAGATTAATTAATACACACACGCTGACCTGCATCTGTGCTTGTGCTCCGCTCTATTTTTCCATTACTACACAGCCCAGGACCTCCTGCCTAGGGAATGTTGCCACCCACAGTAGGCTAGGTCTTTTCACATCAATTAACTTAAGACAGTCTCCCACAAGCATGCCTACAGTCCAGTCCAATATAGATATTTTCAAATTGAGACTTTTTCCAGTTGATTGTAGGTGTGTCAAGTTGTCAGTTAAAACTAACCATAATACCTTACTTTACAAAACAATCATGGGGGAAAAAAGACACTAGAACTTAAACTATCCCTGTTCTTCTCAGGCTACTATTTTCCCCTATTTGCATATTTCTATTTGTGATAGAATGAGACCTATTTGAACTTGAATGTGTTGGAAGAAGAATAATAATAACAAAATAATAATGATAAATAAATATGATAAAATAATTTATGGAGACTTAATAAAATAATAAGTAAATGATAACATAATTTAATGTTTTATTACATATTAATTATAATGGGAAGATAATAGTTTATTGTGTGGTCCCAACCAGAAGTCTTATAATGAAGTCACCCATGTGTATTAGTTACTTTCTCATTCTGTAACAGGATACCTGACAAAAGTACCTGAAGGAGGAGAGGGTTTGCTGTGGTTCAGTTTGACAGAGCAGTTCATGTGCTGGGAAGATGGTGGCAGCAGGAGCTTAAGGCAGTGGTCACCTGTGTCCAGTCAGGAGGCAGATGGAGGGAATGCTGGGGTTCAGTCACCTTTTCCTTTTTGATTCAGTCCAGGACCCATGCCCCTGGAATAATGCCATCCACATGTACTGTATATCTGCTCTACGCAGTTAAACCTTCCTAGAAAGGTCTTCACAGATACTCCTAAAGTGTGTTTCCATGGTGTTTCTCAGTCCTCTCTAGTTGTTGATGATCAAACTGTGTGTATAATGGACTTTACAGGCAAACAACTCTTTGTTTCCTGTGTAAATTTTTTATTTGGTGAACTGAATAGCTGACTTCAGTGTTTGGATTTAGCTTTAAGCATACATTTTCCCCATCTTTTGATTTCTGGGGTTTGTCTAGTCTTCAGAACTAGGGAAGAGGATTCAAATGTGAAGTGGGGAGAATTGGTCATATGAGCCCATGCAACATCCTACTATGAAAAAGAGCCTCCAACTGTACTCAAATTGGATCCCCCCCCTTTCTCTTTCTTTACTTCTTAAATGATTTATTCTTATATGTTGAAATAAGTAAGTATAAACCAAGACTGTCCTGGACAAACCCTGGGTATCTAAGAGATGCTGTGTAGAAGGAAAGGCATTTGCCCTTACAACTGACTCTCTCACTATTGTGCTAGTTCCCACCTCTACCCCTCCCCCAGCCACTGTGTTCCTTTCCGCAGTCCCAGTTACCCATGGTCAACCAAAGTCTAAAAATACTTGCTAAGTGGAGAATAGCTGAAATGACTCAAACTTTGAAATGAGCATCATTCTGAGCAGTGTGAGGAACTTGCTCTTCCTGCTTAGTTGCACCCAGAACCTGAATCATCCCTTTTTTCAGAGTATTGTATATAGTACCCCTACTAGTAGCTTTCTTAGCAGAAGACATATGCGGATGTATCAGTGTTTGAATTCAAGTAACTTCTGCTATGTGTTGTAACACGAATCTTAAAAGTTCTCATTAATAAAAACAAACCTGCAGCCAGGTATTGGGGTGAGTGCTGGAAGATCAGACAAGCAGAACAAGCCAGGACCACCTCACCTTGCTTCCTCAGCTAATCCTGTTTTCTCAGACTGGAAGCCTCTCAGCTGAACTGTGCTGCTCAAAAACCTAAAAGCTTAACCAGCCAAAAGCTTCTAGTTTCTGGTGTTCATGCCTTATATAGTTTTCTGGTTTCTGCCATCACTCCCTGGGATTAAAGGCATGAGTGATCATGCCTGGCTGTTTCCAATGTGGCCTTGAACTCACAGATCCCCCTGGCTCTGCCTCCCGAGTGCTGGAATTAAAGGCGCATGCTACCACCGCAAAACCTCTATGTTTAATATTGTGGCTGTTCTATTCTCTGACCCCAGACAAGTTTATTAGAGTGCACAATATTTTGGGGAACACAATACCACCACAATGTGTCACAATTTTAAAGCATTAAGGGCTGGCATAATGGCTGACCCATTGATGAAGTTAGTACCTTGTAGTGCACCCACCTCTCAGTGATTGGATCTGCCATCGGGGTCCAAGAATTCCACACGTGAGATTTTTAGGAGATTTTCTAAATAAATCATAACAAGGACAAATTGATAGCAATCCTCTTCTGCATAACCTTTATGACCAGCACGACCTGGACACCAAGAGTATTCTAGGCAAATAAACTACAGTTTTATTTCATTCAACAAAATAATAGCAAATTGAAATTAATTTTCTGTAAAAAAAAAAATGGAGTTTGTCCAAGTTAAATTTATTGAAAGTATGCTAGTATAGGTTTTTATCAGAAAATCTACATATTAACTAAGAAGAAAAACCTCAATAGAGATGTGATTAAATTTAACTCAGATTCATGTCTCTTTTGTAAGTACTAATAAAGTAGGAAGAGGAAGGTCCTAACAGTTGGACATTTGACTTATGTATAAAATGAGGACATGAGGGAGAGGACAGCCAGAGGCATTTGGAAGCGTACAGAGCAGGAAGAGAAAGCAGTAGACAGAACGCGGCCAGCAGAGTGGACTGGGACAGGATAGGAGATGGGGAGGAGAGTGAGAAGGAAGAGAAGAGAGGTAACCAAAGAGAGGAGACCAAGAAGGTACATGGCTGACGTGGAGGGCTATATAGGAATGAGAAGCCTGGGGAAGAGGGACCAGAGCTGGAGAAGTGTAAGGCCGGGGCAAGGTGAGAAGAGCTGAGCGGAGCCAGAGGTGCTCAGTGAGCTTGGTACGCTGGAAGGCCCCAGTGGAGCCATTTGTCCTGAGTTTCTTTTGGACCTGACAGCTTTCAGCATCAGAAGCAGGACTCTTACTTAGCTGGTCTGCCTGACATCTCAAGATAACCAACCTTAGTCCCCCATCAGGTCTCATTTCCAGCAAAGTGAAAGAGCCCATCATAAATCCAAGGGAGTCACCGTCTCATACACAATTGTGCACTAGTGAAAGAAGTGTCCTCAAATGGTTCTGCTGTAGCGAGCACTAAAGCTCTAGTTTTCCTCAGACATTAGGAAGAAGCAGTATCTGATGCTAAAGCTTAATATGTTTGCAAACCAAGGAATAGCAATCCGCCCACATCCAGACATCTCTGGCAGCACACACACTTCACCATTCTCAGCCACTCTGGGACAAAGCAGCTGACTCTAGAAATGCCACCCGGATCTTAACCCAGCCTGGCACTGACAAACTAGAGGACCCTGGCAGATGATGATAGAAGAGCACAACGTGCTGCTGGAGGAGGAGGGTGATCTTGTTCAGAATTTTGATGAGGCTTCAAACAGTAAAGCAGACTGAACTGACTCAATATCAAGAATAAAATAGCAGTGATTTGACCGCTTTCAAAAAACTTTTAATGGAATAGAATAAAACATAAATCCTTAATACTTTAAATTTCAACATTCTTGGACACTGAAACTTTCAGTTAATTGTTGCTTATATTCAATTATTTGTTTGCTGTTGATTAATTCAGAGAAGCCAGAACGTCTAAAATAAAGATAAACAAAACTTTTGCCTCAATAAAATTTAAAAAAAAAAAAAAGAAGAGGAGAAAGGTGTTACTAACATTACTTCTTGTCACTGTTTTCTTGAGGATTTAGTAAGCATGGTGTGACAAAAATACAGAGACACAGAGACTGCAAAGGAAGAAATGAAACTATAACTTTTCAATTAATATAATTTTATGTTTGGAACCCACCCCCATGAAACTACAAATCTAGAAATAATAATAGAGTTTGGCAAAGTATTTAAAGATCAGATTAGTGTACAATAGGTTTTTTTTATCAGTTTGTTTTGTCATATCAAGCAACTAAAAACATAACTAAGACATGATCTAGAGTAGAGTCACCTTCATGCCTGGAAATAAATCTAACTAAATAGTTCAAGTCTTCCACACAAAAGAATTATGAAGATGTTCTAAATAAATAGAATATTATGGAAAGGTCCATTTTCTTCACATTGGCTTACAGATTCAAAGGTCTGCGAATCAAAAGTCCAGCAAGGTTTTCATGGTCTTGATGAGATGAATAGCCAGAGCACTCTTGAGCAGAAAAGCAGGAATGGGGGCATTTTAGTTCTTCCCCTGCTGCTGTCCTCAAACACCCGGACCAAGCAGCCTTAAGGGAGGGAGGATTACTCTGCTCCCAGTTCAAGGGTCCAGTCCATCCTGGTGCACAAGTGAGAAAGGAGACGCAGTGTGGAGCAGCTGGTCACACTGAATCCACTGTCAGGACCAGAGAGCAGAACAATTTACCCCAACATCTTTCTAGTTATACAATCCAGGATTCCAGCTCAGAAAACGGTGCCACCCACTGTAGGTGGTTCTTCCTAGATTAAGCTAATCAAGATAATCCCCCACTGGCATAACCAGGGGCATATCTCCCAGGTAATTCTAGATTTTGTTGACTTAACCATCACAATTATTAATGTACAGGGTTTACATATTATATGGTGTTGGCATAGGAATGGATAGCATGGTCAGAGAGAGCTCAAATTAAGTAAAAACAGACTCTTGGTCACTAAAATTCACAGTGTGAGATGCTCTCTTATACAGTTCAGTTAGAAAAATTTGTACATGAATCTACAATATGTTGCCTTCATTACTGGTACAATACAGTTGGCATAGCATGTTGGTGGGAAGGATGTTTAGTAATGTCTCTTAAAGTTGAATATTCTTGTGTTCTACAACTCAATCACTTCCTAGAATAATTCTTACATGTATATAGTCAGAAATTCATTAATGAGCATATAAATGCTAAAACATGCATATACTATGGTATTTTTTATTTTAAAATGACTACATATTTCTTTAATTTACATAGATGGAATTAAAGCTATGTCCAGAAGGAAAAACAGGGAGTTTGAATACAAGATCTAAAGTAAAGATTGTCTTGGTTGGGGAAGCCAGGGTAATGGGTTGAACTGAAATGAGAGCAGGAGGACCAGGTTTCTAGCTTATGTTTGGGGTGGCAAGACCATGCTTCTTCATTATATAATTTACTAACGAAGTGGATGAGCTTATGTAACTCAAGTGTAATTTAAATGTATACAGTTTGATAACGCGGAGAATCCCTCTGTGCCTGTGACACCATTGACGCAGTTGTGATAGGAAACTCACCTGTCCATCACCCAAGTCCCCTGAGACACTTGGTACTCTTCCCTCCTGCTTCCTCCTCACTTCTGTCCTTGTCATTTACTTTGCAGTCCATATTTTCAATAAGCAAATCCTCTCATACCTCTTTGGATTTTAGCTTTTTAATGTATTTTTTATTCATTGAGGATTCCATATGTGCATATAGTGTATTTTGAGTATATTCACTCCAGAACTGCTCCCCCTAACCCTTCCCAGAGCCACCTCTCACTCTCTCCTGACTTTGTGTCCTCCATTTCTTCATGGTGTGGGGCCTGGACTGGGCTCCCTTGCTTCAGCTGCCAAAGGCTCCTCAGATACAGACAGAGGCTCACGAGGCCCTCCCCCTCAGTGCTAGAATGCTGACTGGCTTGATCTCGTACAGTCTTACAGAGGCAGCCGCAGATGCTGGGAGTTGCTGAGTGCAGCGGTCTGCTCATGTCCAGAAGAGCTGTTTCGCTCTGGTCCTCTCTGACCTCTTAAACTCTTTCCACCTCCTCATACTTGGTCCCTGAGCCTTGCACGGAAAGGATATAGTAAAGATGTCCCATTATTGCCGAGCACTCCGTAGACACTTGCTCTTTGATTAGCTGTAGTTAGTCTCGCCTTTCACGGCAGTGTCCGGACTCATCTGAGAGCGGCACTAATCTGTGGTGGTGGAGATCTGACTTTCTTAGGCAGTTGGATTACATATGAGCTCCCAGACTGTAGACTAAGTGAGTTACCTCAGACCCAAGGGTTGACAGAAGGTTTGTGTTCTCACTCACATAGGAATCCTAGAGTCAGATTTTTGAATTGTGTGTCTAACTTGAAGGTCCTATAAAATCTAGGAATCTGGAAATGAATTTCAGTTTTTACCTGGGTTCTTTCAGCATAAATTTGCATGATTTATCCTTTTTGCTTACTTACATTGATAGTTCATACCTTTTTATTTATCTGGAATTTCATTGCATAGACATACCAATTTGTTTATGAATAAATTGATGAACATTTTTGTTATTACCAGTTTGAGGCTATTAAAAAACAGCTAGGGACTAGAAATACCTAGGGGTTGAGAGAGTTGGTCATATGGTAGGCATATGTTGAAATTCTAGGAAAAAAAAACTTCAGAAGTGATTGTAACAGTTTACAGTCCCACCAGCATTGCATGAGTTTCTTTTACTCAGTGTCTTTGCTATATTTGGTGTGATCATTCTTTACTTTTAGTCAGTATAATAAGCATATAGTAGTAGCTAATTGCAATTTTAGTTTGCGTATCACTGCTGATGAATAAGATTGAACATTTTTTATGTGCATATTTTCCATGCTTTTGTCCACTTCAGTGAAGTCTTCATGTCTTTGTCTATTTTATGTTGTTCTCTTGCTTGGTTTTGGCATTCTTTCGTATTCTGGTGTGCCGGTTAGTTTCATATCACCTTGACACAGCTGAAGTCATCTAAGAGGAGGGAACCCAAATTAAGAAAATGCCTCCAAAGATCAGGCTGTAGGCAGGTGAGCCTGCAGGGCATTTTCTTAATGATTGATTTGGGGTTGGAGGCAGCCCATTGTAGGTGGGGTTACCCATGAGCTGGTGGTCCTGGGTTCTATAAGAAACAGGTGGAACAAACCAGTAAGCAGCACCCTTTTGTGGCTTCTGCATCAGCTCCTGCTTCCAGTTTCCAACCTAGTTTGAGTTTCTGCCTTGGCATCCCTCAGTGGACTATGATTCAGGATATTTAAGCCATTTAGTAAACCCTTTCTTCCCCAAGTTGATTGGTTATATTTCATCACAGCAATATTAACTCCAAGACACCTATAGACAAATGTTTCATCACAATCGTAGTTTGCAGAGACTTTCATCCAGTTTTCAAACTTGTGATTATTCTTTCTTAGCCCCATGAGTGCTGGGGTTATAGTCATACATCATGCCCAGCTCTGGGATCAAGTCCTGTTTATATGCACTGTGGTCTACTGAACAATTTTAATTCCTCCTGTAATTTCTTGAAAATGAGAATATGATATGTAAAATTTAAGTATTTATTTTACTGGTCTTGTTGAGACATGTTCTCACTTTGTAGCCCAGACTGGCCTTGAAGTTATGGGTAATCCTTTTACCGTAACCTCTGAAGTATTAGGATTATAGGCATAAATTACCACAGTTGGTTGTACAAAGTAGTTTACTAATTGTTTCGCATTTGCCATTTCTGTTTTTGTTTTGTTTTGTTTTGGGTTTGTTTGTTTGTTTGTTTGTTTGTTTGTTTTTGCAAGATGGGGGAGGCTGACTTGGTTAGTTGGTTGGTTTCATTTTTGAGACACATTGTCATGTAGTCCAAGCTGGCCTCCCATCCCCTTGCCACTTAATGATGACTTTGAACTGATCCTTTGCTACTTCCCAAGTGCTGGGATTATAGTGCACACCACTACTTCTGGGTGTTCTGGACTATTCCTAATTGACTTTTCTCCCTGTTCCAGGTTATCTGTTCCTAGTTCTTTGCATCCCTGCTCATGTTTGCTTTGTTGTTAAATTTAAACTTATGGGAGTTTTGAGAATTTAATATATGAAAACTGTATTTTACATTATGTTTACCCTTCTTTGTTCCACAACGATCTCCTGTATCCTTCTCTACACCTCTTCAATACATGACCTCCTCTTCTGTAGTCATTATTGTTAAGCAACACGTACAACTTACTGAGCCCGTTTGGTGTAGCTTTTATGTACATGTGTTTAGAACTGACCATTTGGGATTCCATAGCACATCAGGGACTCTTGTCTTTGGAGATTACTGGATGTCTCCCTCTCAGCAACCATTGATTGCCTGTAACTTTTTGTATAGAGGTGGAACCTTGAAATGTCGCCCTCATCATTGGCATGTGGACTGGTATATTATCATTATGTAGGTCTTTTGTAGGCAACTCACATTCATTTGCTATAATGAATACTTCAGTAGTTACTAGTATTGTATGTAAGTCACTTCACATGTTTCTGAGTAATGTAACTGCTGAATCCATTCCCAGAAGTAGATTACTAGGTCAGAGGGTTTATGTGTTTGTAATCTTGGTAATTATTGCCAAATTGTCCTTCCAAGTGGTTGAGGCATTCTTCTTAAGCCCATTAGGAAAATCCCTATTGGTCCGTAGTCTTATCTGCAGAATGTCAAATACTTGAATTTCTACTAGTTAATAAGAAGAAAGTGTTATCCTGCTAGAGTTTTCATTTTTGTTTCTATTCTGAATAGTTTGAGCATCTGTGCTTCAAGGCTGTTTGCCCTTCCCTTTCTCTTCTGTCAATTTTAAATTGTTGATTATTCAGTTTTTCCTTGATGGTGAGAGTACAGAACTGAAATGCTTTAAGTGTTGTTTAGTAACTTAAGAGTGATCAGTTAGCATTCATAAACTATCAGTGCAGGTCATAGAACACAGTAAGTCAGCTCTTTAATGATTTTAAAAATTTTATAAAACTCCTACATCAAAGGCTAGGATAATTGATTTTTCAGAAGTAAAACCACATTAATCTGAGTTTTGGAGATTGAGGGTAATGTTCCAAAAACAGTTTAATAAGCCAGAGGATTGTGCCTTTGGTACTCCTTTTACATTTGAGTTGGATATTGGCATCTCTGAACAGGGAAAATAAATGTTTTAAATATGGAAAATGCTTGTAACTTCGCAGAGTATTATTCCATAACCAAGAATGTAAACACCCTCGCTTAGGTGACATGAGGTTTTTCATTCAGTGGGCCTTTTTCCAGAAGTAAGAGATATACTGCTGTTTTTATAACTTCTCATACAGTCCCTCCTCTGCCTCATGGCATATGCCTGCTACTTTGTGCTTGTGTCATTTATGCTTCTTTGTAAGTAGTATAACCTGTGGACAGTTGATGAGGGAGGAAGTGGCTTTACCAATGAGTGAAGTAGGAAAATGAGCCAGGAGCTTACTTATGTTTTGTTAAGTTATAAGTTAAAAGTCTGGCTTTGTTTATGCAATTGAAAAAATATATTTTTAGAGTTACGCCAATATGGAGAGGCATCCAGCCCACGTCCGTCAGGTATGATATCATGTGAGAACATTCTCTGGTATTCCTGTTGTTCTGTCTTAGCAGTTAACTAAATTTACCCTGATTAAACTTTATCATTTTGAGTTGTTCATTGCCAGAGCCTTGAGTTGCATGCCAGACTCATTAGCCACCTGTCACAGCTTAGCAATCTTAATATTGTTTGCATGCTTGCTTCTTAGATACTTCTAAAATTATATGTCAGGAAAAAGTGCCTTCCTGGTTTGTTTAAGCATTGATTTTCAGGCTTTGCAGAGTTGTTGCAGATGGTCTAGAGCTTTCTATCAAGAGCACATGTACCCAAAAGTTTAAAAATATCTTCCTATGCATCTTTCACACTGGGTGGTTTTTAAGCATGCTAATAATACAGTATATGTACTTGTACTATTTGAATATTTTATTTGTTTCTAGTTGTAGAAATATGATACACATAGAAAAGTAACATTGTTAGTTTGACTAATTGTATGCATTTCTGCTTATTAGAGTTTTTCTGCTGATTAATGCTAAGCCTTTTCTGTAGAAGATAAAATTTGAATTTCTATAAATATGTATGAAGCATGTCTATTTTAAGAAAACAGTTGATCTAAACTTTCCATCAAATATTAAAAATGATTAATTAGAATTCAAATTAAATAAGCAGTATATTGGAAGCACTAGAGATCTTAAGTAACTGGCATACTTTTATTAGTAAAACAAATTTAAGAGAAATGTGTATGTTTGAATTTAAGTTGGAAAATAGTTAAGACACTTCTGCTATTTGTCTCATAAGTAATTTAATCCTAATTTAAATTTAAACATCTCAGTCATGGTAAGATGATGTCAAGAAGGATTTTACTTGTTAGTTTTGGCCAGTGTAACTGATTAAAATACTACTAGAAGTAAAGTTGAGCTTGTCTTTTCCTTTTTTTTTTTTCTTTTCCTTTTTTGAGCTAAGGATCGAACCCAGGGCCTTGCGCTTGCTAGGCAAGCGCTCTACCACTGAGCTAAATCCCCAATTCTGAGTTTTTCATTTTTTTCAGGTTACCGAATATGTTTCAGGTCTCACTTCAAGAGGACCTTTGTTGTTTAATTTAGACTTCAAGGTGTCTGTACAATCTCAGTCCTGATAGGTCAGAAATATATGCCTTAAACTAACTGCACCCATTATTTCAGGATTTTAACTGCAAAATGACATTTACTTAAATTAAAACTTACACAGTGTTTGTTGGGAAATCAAGTGAAAAGATGGGAGGGAGGGTGGAGTGGAGCGGTTGTCCCACTTGTTGATGTAAGAGTAGGTTGTAAGGTGGTAGAGCTCTCACCTACTCACATGCGAAGCCCCGAGTTTAAACTCCCACATCAAAAGAAGAAATGGGAGTTATTAAAACACACAAATTTTTGTTGTAGCATACATGCTTAATTTTCTATAATACTAAATCATATTAATATTCTAATAAATTGTTTTTTATTTAGGAGAATAAGCTTTTTATCTGAAATACTTAGTGTCTGTTACAAATAAATCACAGTGGTTTGGTTTCTCTACCCAGTGCTTATGTTAACATATAAGCTTTTTCACTGTGCTGTGTTTTAGGTATTTGTCAAGTGTCATTTTGATTATAATCCATTCAATGACAACTTGATACCCTGCAAAGAAGCAGGACTGAAGTTTTCCAAAGGAGAAATTCTTCAGATTGTAAACAGAGAAGACCCAAATTGGTGGCAGGTTAGTTTGATTCTCAAAAATCCCTCCACTGCTTTTTTTGTTGTTAATCTTTGATCCGGCCAGTATCTAAAAGTTCGGGAAGCATTTGTTCTCATGAATTTTCCTGCATGAACAGCTCCTGCTTTATGCCTGTTAGCTTTTGGACAGAAGACCTAATTGAGAGCGAATGTGTGAGTAGCTGTTAACGAAAGCAGACATACCCTGCCTGCAGCACTGTCACCTGCTCTAAGGTTAGACCAGGGCAACCGCCGCCTTCAAATATGTTGCAGGACAAGAAGAAGCCACTTGGAGTCATTGTCTGTCAGTTTCCTAGTTTGTTTTTGCAGTGATTGATATCAGCTGACACACCGTATTCAAAATAAGAAAACAACAAACAGAAACCTAGAATCTTTTCCACTCTCAGAGCTGACTATGGCCTCTCTGGAGAGCAGGGGAAAGAAGAGAGACTCCAGGACCAGTACCAAGTATAACAGTAACAGTTGCTGGTAACGGGGTTAACAGTGGTGACTAAATGTTCTGTAGGATAAGAACAGCCTCGGGGCAGTGTGCCCTGTGTGTAAATGAAGACACTTTTAGCAATAAGTGCACCGTGGTAAGATAACTAAGAAATGAGTTCAGTAAACAGAGTGCATGGTTTCAAGAGGACTTCACTGACATGCTTAGAAGCTTTAACTCTGTACTTCCTATGGCCGATTGTTTTATGGACACACACACACCCAAGTTTCCCTGTTTCATTTGCTGTGAACGCCATCTCTTAGTTTTCCAAAACTCTCACTGTCCTTTGAGTCTCTGTCTTCGTTTTGATAGGCTTACTTTGATTCCACTTTTCAGGATCACCAGAAACTGATAATAGATTTTCTGTCCCAGTTACAAGAAGAAACACTAACATGATGTGAGTCATTGCCATTTAAAAAATCTCACTTGTTTGGGGACTAGAGAGATGGTGGCTTAGCTTAATAAGAGTGCTTGCTGCTCTTGTGGAGGACCTAAGTTCCCAGAACCCATGTTGGGCTGCTCACAACCTCCTGGAACTTCAGCTCCTCTTCTGGCCTCTGTGTGCCTCTACTCATGTAAACATGCACATAGACACAAACACATAAATAAAATATTCTCATTTTATTTTATATACTTTGATTTTAAGGGTTTTTATTTTATTTTTGTACTAGATGAAGTTTACTCTATTTTGAATTTATTACTTTAGGATATGCATATTATGATTAGGATGAATTAAAATTTATGCTCTGTATTCCCAGTATCCTTTCTATTGATTTAGCTTTGGGAAATAAGATTTTAGGATTGAGGTCAGTAGTAAATGGCTTATAAAGGATACTGGATGAGATGTTCCCTTAACACTTCTTGGTATAAAATAGCATTCTTCTTTCCATTCTTTGGCTTTGTCTCTGTCTTTCTCTCTTTGTTTCTCTCTCTCTCTAAATAAAACATTGTAGTATTTGTACGTTATTGTTAATGAGAGTTTCAAAACATCACTACCAATTGACATACATACGAATCTTAGATACTAGTTGGTTCCTAGGTATGGCGGTGTTTAAATGCTTTAACATAGTTCCATGGATTGAAAGGTTGTTTTCTATAGCAAACTAACTTGAACTGACCAGAACATGTCCTACTTACTAAAATATTGTCTAAAATTTTGGTCACTGAGATATTAATTTGATTCTAGGCTAGCCATGTGAAAGAGGGAGGAAGTGCTGGTCTGATCCCAAGCCAGTTCCTGGAAGAGAAGAGAAAGGCATTTGTTCGCAGAGACTGGGACAATTCAGGTGAAGAGCTGAACACAAGTAACAGGCAGGGGCTGGGTGTACCTTTCTTTGCCTCTTTTTTCTGAATACACAAATCAGTTATTTTGAACTACATGAAGAACTAATGTTTCCTGTGCATCTGCTTTTTCCTCTCTCAAGTAATTGTTGATCCTTTTCTGCCACCTACTGGTAGAAAATTCAGTGACAATTCACCCCTTCCCTCAAGAGGCAATTCTCCTGCCTCCTCAGAGAACATGACTGGGCAATTTCAGATCATATCTTAATGTGTCTTCTAAATTATACTGGTCTTGTCATCATTCAGGACCCTTTTGTGGAACTATAAGCAACAAGAAAAAGAAGAAGATGATGTACCTCACAACCAGGAATGCAGGTGTGTTTAAAATGCCTTTGAAAGAGCAAAATAAATAGCTTTATCATTAGTTAACATGTTTTAAATCTCTGAATATGTAATTTTAAATGAATGCAATTTATATTAGTGCCAGTTACTGAATCTGGTGTGAACACATGATAAAATGTAATATAAAGATATTAAGTCCCAACTTGAATATAATTTACAGCAGGATGAAGTTACTAGGATTTATCCTTGTACTAAGGCATGGGGGAATGTTACTGTCGATTCTTATTGGAGGCATTTTGATATAGTAATATGTGTGACATTTCTAAGGGGCAGAGTGACTTTATGAAGGTAATAGAGTTAGGATTAAGGAGAACTGTCTGCTGCTGTAACATTGTCAAGTGCATTTTTGCACACATGGCACTGAGACAAATAACTCATCTAGTCTAGTGGGAGTCTTCTAATAGTCTTTCTCAAATCTTCTAGGTTTTGAATTTTTTGAGAGGAGGTCTTTCTATATGTTTAGGCTGGCCTAGAATTCATTAGTTAGAGTAGGCTAGCCTCAAACAATTATCCTATACTTTCATTTGGTAGCTCAGGCTGGCCTCAAACTCTAAATCCTTCTGCCTTTCCCTAAATCTTTCATCTGAAAGGACGGAATAATTTTTAAAGAAAGCAATAGTAATCATGAGAAGTAGTAGATATGTTTGTTAGCTTCATGATAAGATCATTTTACAGTTCAACATACCAAATCATCAAGATGTATACCTTAAGAATATACAATTCCAGCCAGAAGGTGGTGGCACACGCCTTTAATCCTAGCACTTGGGAGGCAGAGGCAGGAAGATCTCTGTGAATTCAAGGCCAGCCTGGTCTACAGAGCGAGATCCAGGAAAGGCGCAAAGCTACACAGAGAAACCTTGTCTCAAAAAACAAACAAACAAACAAACAAAAGAATATGCAATTCCTATTTGTCATTTATGCCTTAAAAGCTGAAAAAAGTTTAAAAAAAATTCTCAAATCAATGGGTTAGGGGTGTAGCCATTCCCTAGTATGTACAAAGTGCTGGGTTCAATCCCAGAACTAGAAAGGAAAATGAAATAAAAGAAAAACCTCAGACCAATTGAGAGCATTATAGATTTAAACCAAAAAGCTTGACCCCCACTTGCCGAGAGAGAAATACAAATTAAAGCTACATTGAAATTCTTTCTCACCCCATACAGAATGGCGTTCATTGAGAAAACTAATATTCTGGCAGGGATATGGACAAAAGGAGTGGTTCTGCACTACCAGTAAGAATCAGACTAGTGCAGCCATTGTAGAAGTCAGTGTAGACTAGAGTAGAATAGAATTACCCACATTACACAGCTATCTCCACTCATGGGTATTTACCTGAGGGACTCAGGTTAACACCACAGAAATATTCTACATCCTTGTTACTGCACTACAGTTCAGAAGAACTAAGTTAGGAAACTAGGCTAAGTGACCATCATCAGGAGAAACAACAGTGGTACATACACACTGCAGAATGAAGGAAGGTAGATAACAGCTGAAGATAATCATGGTCAACAAATCAAGTCAGTCTTGGAAACACATTCTTCTACTTGTAGACCCTAGATTTATTAGATCTATAAAAATCATATGGACAGTTGACACTAAGGAAGATGGGAAATGGTCTAGGGAAGTAAGAAGAGTGGGGGAAGGATAAGAAAAGGGAGGGTAGCAGGGGCAGGGGACTATGCTCAAAGTGTTTTGTGTGTCTTCATGAAAATGGCCTGATGGGGTCCAGTGTATAAAAAAATTAGAAAGGAAGCTAAATATGGAAGCTATTCTGTTTATTTTACTTGACTTCAAAGCTACCCTACACTAGTAATAAAAACACAGTATAACAGACGGGAGGGAGAAATGGTGTTTTCACTCTCCAGTATTGGATTAATTTAATGTTAAATTGTATAAAGAAGGAATTGTTTAGATAATCATGTAAAGATGAAGTGTTACTAACTACAGATAGAGTCAAGCAGTGATGATGGGTGGCCTGATATTTCAGAATCACTTTGGTTTGAGTATTCATTAACTATACATCACTAAATTTTTTTAGCAAAATTTGTAACTTTTTCATTGACTTAGTTTATAATTTGAGGCAGTAGCCTACTGAAAATGTTCTTTTATCTAGCATTTTATGTATGAATTTTAGAATCTTGGTAGTTAGATGTGAGTGTGCTGTGACTAGAGAAAGCATCCTCAGCCTGTACAGGTGAAGCAGCCAAGCAAGTGTTCTCCTCTATTCTTTCTACCTCACACACACTTTTTAATGTAAATTGCATAAACTCTAATTTGACTGACATTAAGGTAATTGTTTCTGTTGGAAAATTGCTGATGAGAAGCCTTTAATAAAGTATAAAACATTGATAAATATACATAAAACTCAAGGATTTTCTAGCATAGTAAATGAATGTCTGAGGGCCAATGAGTGAGGACATACATTTAAGTCAAGATATAAAATAATTTTCTGTACACTACTAAATTTGTAAAGCCAAGCCTGTGTCAGATGTGCACAATCAAATGATAGTTAGCTATCAAGACAAGAAGACCATTGGCATACAGAATACCAGGGAATGTTTCTATGTATATAGTGTATATAACCGAATATAATGTTGTCCCGTTACTTTCACGTTTAGAGTTTGATCGTCATGAAATTCAGATCTATGAAGAAGTAGCAAAAATGCCACCCTTCCAGCGAAAAACATTAGTGTTGATAGGAGCTCAAGGTGTGGGCAGAAGAAGCTTGAAAAATAGGTTCATAGTGCTGAATCCTGCTAGATTTGGAACAACGGTACCATGTAAGTCTTGTGTTTCCATTTGTTGGCCAGAAAGCGAGGGGGTATGTGGAGAAAGGAATTATTTTTAACTAACATTAGTTTCAGATACTAACTGCTTATGCCAATGAGCATGGAATAGTAGACGGTACTACTGAGACTCCATATGGGGCTGTTGCTGTCTTAGGACATGTGCTGGCCGCTGCTCAGCAGTAGTCAATCTGTAAACTCTTCTTTCCAGAAGCTAAAGGCAAATGCCTGCATTTAAGAGTTGTGGCAAGTTACGTGTATTTGGGTTGTCTTGTGTAACTATTATCCATCTATTTATATTTTTTTCATCCATTATAGTATATTTAAAAGGAGAAGGCCTACTAGGTAGTCTGGTTTAAATTGTAGCCCTTGGCCCTACAGAATCATAAGCCTGATCCTCTGAAAGCAAGTCCTCTACAAGAGACAATATTCATTAAACTTCCTGAGCAGACTGATTTTGTAATCTTCATTTCCTCCTATCTTTTGTATGTTTACATAGAAAATTTAGTGATGTCAGAAATGGAGTAGGTGGAGAGTTCAGATAATCACTGATGTTATATTGCTTGCTGTACATTTGCCAAGAAATGTGAGCAAATGGCCTGATAGGAACGACTTCATGGAAGAAGGAGTTTTCTAGCTCTGTTTCCTGAGATTTTCCTTGGTGCCTTTTGTACTAGACTGGATGGAACAACATGGTAGCAGGAACATGTGGAGGAGGAGGCTGCTCACATCATCTTAGACAGGGAGTTACCCAGAACTAGGAACAACCTTCCAAGGTATGCCCCAGTCATCAGCTTTATCTTGTGGCCCAGTGCCTGCCTTCCCTAGCTTTCAATATAGCACCTCCAGTTGGGGACAATTCATATTCCAACCATAAAACGCTTGGGGCCTGTTCACTCCTATAAAATCACATTGCCTAAAGCTAATTTTAATGTGCTGTGGCTTAGAATGTCTTAGGATTTGTTTTTGCTTATATTAGTTTCATTTTAGCTTTTTTTTTGAGATTTATTTTTTTTATTATTTTTAATTAGGTGTGACTATGTGTCTGCACTGGGTATCCACTTGTGAGTGTAGGTGCCACAGAGACATAGAGGCATAGAACATGCCCCCTCCCCCCAAGTTGAAGTTATAGACAGTTGTGAGCCGCCTGGTGGAGTACTAGGAGCTGAACCCAGATCCTTGGAAGAGCAGCAAGTGCTTTTAACTGCTGAGCCATCTCTGCAGTCCCTAGTTTTCATTTTAGTTTTAAAAATATTTTTTTTTGTACTCAGTAACAAGTTTCCTTTCTGTGTTTTCACATATGTGGTTTGCATTACCTTCCCCTTCAACTTTCCCGTCTCCCTGTCCATCCTCTGCCCCAATATTCTGTTTCCATTCTCTTATCATGTATTCTCTTTCCCTTCCCATGTCCTTCTATACATCCCTTTTCCCCTCATGTCCCTTGTCTAGTTTCATCACCTCTGCCTTCACACATTCCCACAGAAAATACACATGTGTGTGCATGCACGCATGCATATACACACACACACACACACACACACACACACACACACACAACCGTTTATCTTTCTTAGCCTGAGCTACCTCATTTAATACCTTTTTCAATTCTATGCATTTTCTTGCAAATGTCACTTTTCTTTATAACCAAATAAAATTCTAGTGGGGTGTGTGTGTATACACATATTTTCATTATCCAATCATTAGTTCATGGACATCTAGGTTGATTCCATTTCCTTGTAATTTTTTAATAGAACAGTAACATTGATAACAGAGAGTCCTTTTGAGTATGTGTCTAGAAATGATATATCTGGACCACATGCTAGTTCTGTTTATGGTGGTGGGGTATGTGTGGATTTATTGTGTCTTTGTGTAGGTGTATACATATGGAGGCCAAAAGTTGATGTTGCATATCTTCCTCCATTGCCCTCCTTCCCCTCCTTTTTGAAACACAATCTCTCACTGTACCTGGAGCTCACTGTTTTAAATAGGCTGAAGGCCAGTGAGCGCCAAGAGTCCTTTTGGTTCTATATTCCACTGCACCCCTGCCACCTCCACACCTCTCAGACAAGCTCCAGTATTTTTTTTAAATGTGTATGGCTCTTTTCCCTCATATATATCTGTGTACCACATGCTTGCCTGGTGCCCACAGAGGCCAGCAGAGAAAAGGTTATTGGATCCCTGGAACTGGATAGTTGTGATACAGATATTTGTGAGCCATCACGTAGTTGCTGGGAATTGAACCCAGGTCCTCTGGAAGAGCAACCAGTGCCCTTAACCACTGAGCCATCTCTATCCCCTATGCCCAGTTTTTATGTGGGTGCTAAGGAACTAAACTTGTTGGACAAGCGCCTTACCAGCTGAGCCATCATCTCCTTATCCCATTGAGAGAGTTTTTTGCAGAGCCTCCACACTGATTTCCATGATGGTTGCACCAGGTTGCACACCCACCAGCACTGAGTAAGGATTCCTCCGTCTGCAGATCCTTACCAGCATTGGCTGTAATTGCTCTGGATGGTAACCATTCAGACTGGGGTGAAATGGGATCTCAAAATAGTTCCAATTTACATTGTTCTGATGACTGAGAATATTGAACACTTGTCATATTTGTTGGTCATTTGTATTTCTTTGGAGAATTGTCTTATCTGCCTCATTAGTACATTTATTGTTAGTTGTGGTTTTGGTGTGTAATTTTCACTGTTCTTCATATGCATAATCTGAAGACTATCTGGGAAAGATTTTATCCCATTGTTCTGATAGTTTCCTCTGTTATGCAAATTTTTTTAATATTTTATTAAACCCTTTGTAAATTCTTGGGTCTATTTACTGTACTGTGGGGTTTTTCTCTTCTGAACACTCTGGACTGTTTCTGTCTCTCAAAGTGCATTCACTATGCTACCCCAGCAGTTTCACCATTTCAAGTTTTAAGTTAAGGTCTTTGATCCACTTTGAACTTTTTTGTTTTTTCAGCATAAGAAGTACAGACCGATCTAATTCCATTCTTCTGCAGGTACTCAGTTTTTATAAGCATCATTTACTAATTGTGGGTTTTTTTCCAGTGTATATTTTGACACCTTTATCAAAAATTGGGTGTCCATAGCTTTGTGGGCTTATTTCTGGTACTCTGGTATATTTCTTTGGCCTATGTTTGTGCCAGGACCGTGCTATCTTTGTAACAATGGCCCTGTAGTATATTTTGAAGTCAAGTAGTTTGACTCCTCCATCTGTGTTCTTTCTGTTTAGAATTGTTTTGGCTATCCAGAGTCTTTTCTATCTCTGTGTGAGTGTGGTGTTTTCTAGTTCTGTGAAGGATGCCATTGGAAGTTTGATGGGGTGTACTGAATCAGTGGGTTGGTGTCTTTACAGGATCGCTTCTGCCTGTCCAGAAGCTGTCTTCCCATTGTCTAGCACCTTCTTCAGTTCTTTTTTCATTTTGGTTTTAATGGATTTTTTCCCTTTGAATTATTTCATCTTTTCAAAGTTAATGTGTCATATTAACAAAGCTGGTTCAATAATGGCAATAATAAATATGTTCTCAGAAACCAGAATTGTGTTTATATGCTTTCATTTGTACAACTATCCAAAGGTAGTAAACATTCCTTCATCTGTCTCCAGCCTTCTGCCCACTTCTTTACCTCCTTTTACAGTATTTAATTATTGCTTTCCAAGTTCTCCGTTTATTTCCCCGTTAACACCTTCATTCAAATAAAATTCACATACGGTTCTCTTTACCAAATTTGGTTATCTTGAATGGTTTTTAGTATGTTCACATAGTTGTACAAGTATTTCTGTTGCTGTATGATTTCTACAGAGTTCTCAGTAACATCTTCCTCTATCATTCTTGAATGTAATAAATTCTTCCTAAATATTTGTTAGTTTTATTCTTTTCAGAAATTTTTTTAATTTTACTAATTTTCTGTATTTTTTCTATAAAGCATTTTATTAATTTCAGTTTAATCTTATTTTCTCTTTCCTACTTGCTCTTTGGGACTAGGGTACTCTTTTCCCAGTTATCTTAGGTAGAAAGTCAGATTACTCACTGGAGATTTCATTTTAACAGACACATTTATGTTAGAAATTTCTCAGTAGATACTGCTTTATTTATTATATCTTGCAACTTTGTTGTGCTCTAAGTTTTTGTTTGCATTCATCTTAGTCATTTTTAATTCTAGAAATAGATGAATGTAATGAAACAGTTTTTCCCTTCACACTGATGCTGGAGACTTAAACATAATCTGATAATAAGACAGTTGTGCAATACACATCAATTAGTCAGATCTAAACTTGGCTTCTTACCACAGCTGCCTGCTTGCAGCCTTCTTTCTTCCTAATCATTCATGAAAACAGTCACTGGGGTGAGCTGGAAACTTACTTTTTGGTCAGAGGGAAAGGAAAAACAGCAGTCCGCTAGTTTTGGGTGCCCCAGAGAGTGACACTTAACTCCTGTTCGTTTTCGTTAAGAAGTCTGTCGCTGTAAGCCATCAGTAGGCTTCCGTCAGCCACCAATGCTTTTGTGACTTCTTGGCGCTTCCCACGGGGCTGACAGAGTACTTAGTACACAGGTATGGTGGCTAACTTGCACTCATTCAAAGCAGACAGAGCATGCTGACTGCAGCCAGCTCCTCTAAGCAGCGCCATTCCCTCAGAGTATTGCTAGCCTGGTGATTTCATAGTCAACCTATTTTGAAGTATATTATGTAATTTCACACTTTTCTTATTTTTCCAGATTTTTCTGTTAGTGATGATAATTCCATTCACTATGTCCAGAGAACATAAGTGATTTTACTCCCCTTAAACTCACTGGGAATTGTTTTATGGCCTCAGACACTCGTCTTGGAGAATGTTCCTTGTTCTTGTATACTTGGGAAAATGCATTTTCCTATTGTTGCCTGGAGTGCTGCATAGATATATTCTGCCTAGCTAGTCTGTAACATTGTTCAAGTCATCATTTCCTTTCTGACCTTCTGTTTGTTCTCTCCATCACTGGAAGCCTCGAGGTTTCCTGCTATTTTGTTGACTCGTCTGTTTCTCTCTTCAGTTCTATTTTGCTTCATGTATTTGGAGTCTGCTGTAGATGGGTGCTTCTATGTTTGTAAACATCTTACTTGTGGATGAATCGATGCCTTTGTCTTTGTAAAGTGTTTTTCATTGTCTCCAGCAATAACTTTTTGTCTCAGTGTTTGTTTGGTCTGGTGTGTGTAGATATCTCTGGGTACTGCTTGCATGTATGTCTTTTTTATCCTTTACTTCCAACGTGCTTGTGTCTTCAAGTATAAAATGTCTTTTGTAAACAGTTCAATCATTTTTTCCAATCTATTTTGCAAATGTCTTCAAGTTTTATCTATTTAATGTAATTACTAATACTGTAAATGTCCCTCAGTGTGAATTTGCCCAGTAGTTTCCTCCTAACTTCAGATACTCATCAGGAGAGTTGAAGATTGTCTTTGTGCCACATTGTTGATGCTAATGTTGGTCACTGATTTAATTACTGCGACATTTGGTAGATTTTTTCCACGGCAAATCTGTAGCTTACAGTTAAGCAACCTGTTCAGAGATACTTTGAAACAGTGCAGCTCTTTTCCACAAACTTTCTTCCAGTGATTTAATCTTCTGTCAGGAATAGGACATAGAAAATAAAAGCTTTGCCTGAGTTTGAAGGAACATGTCTGCTCTCACCTTGTGTAAGTACACTGATAATCTTTCTTTCTGTCCCGACTCATGTTGTGTCAGCTGGTAAAACTGCTTTGTTGAATGATTGAGCTCAGTAAGGAAAGAACTAGGGTTTTAGCTAGCCTCTGATGATCTGTGTTCCTTTTCCTTTCTTTACCTTCAGGCCTCTAGAAGAGTTGATAACTTTCTGGTTCTTTGATTTTCATAATTGTGGCATCTTGTTAAACAAACCTAATTTTTAGGCATTAAAAAATGAAAAAGGCTAATTCCGATCAAAACTGAAGCCAGGATTCCAGTGCACCATTCCTGCCTTCCTCACGGATCTTCTTGATCTGTAGCACAGTAGCTGTATTGGGAAGGGTGGGGTATGACTTATTTTATTACCTGGTTTATGTCCTCTGCAACTTCAGTTTCTCATGAGCTATGTTTAAGTGAGTGCTAAAAGGAAAGGGAGTATTGTTGCAAAAGATCTTGCTTGCTGGAGTTATTTGTCTTGACTTTCCAAGTAGTGTGTCTTCAATGTCTTTTTTTAGAGTCCATTGTAGATTTCCATATTGCAAATTTTCTTGGCCAAGAGTATTAGAATTTATAATTATTCCCTTGGAATCTTGCCCCCAAGCTATTATACCATAGCTTCTGCAATTATCTCTGTACCAGTTCTAGGATAACCACACTCATGCCCCACTTCACTCCCCAAAATACCAAAATCCAGAAATATTTCAAGTTCCATAGAATTTTGTATATAACCCATGCAAAACTTTCTGCAGATGCTTAAGTCATTTGAATTATTTATGATACCTATATATAGTGTTAAGTGATTTATAAATAGCTGTTAAGCTGTATTGTTTAAGAAACAATGACAAGGGGACAAAAATCTGTCTAGAGTCAATACAGATATGTTTTTTTGTTTGATTCTGAATTTTCCCATCCATGGTTATCTGACTGTACTAGTGCAGAGCTAACAGATAGAGAAGGTTAACTACCGTGTTTCTTCTCACTGTCCTCCTGAGGAGAGAGCCTTTAAGAAAGTTCAGGAAGGTGGGCTGTCTTTTGAACATGTATATACATGCACACCTTAGCCTAGGAAAGTCAGTTTTGTTTTACCATCAGTGGGAGTACAAACCAACCCCCTGCTGTGACATGTCAACATAGGCCTTGAGCATTCTTCTGGAGAAAAAATTGTATTATGTAGGGAAAGAAAAGAAAACAATGCATTTCTCCCTAAACCTATGACTCACGCTCACTGACTCTTTTTCTGATATAACTAAGATAGTAGTGTTTAGAGAGATGACCCCAGGACCAGGAGAATTATGTTTTGGTAAACTGCAAAAGATAGAGTACATCCTTAAAATGCTAGCATTTGTTCAGGACTCAAGTGAAGTCTGAGACTGAAGTTAAAATTCCATTCTGCGTTCTATTGACACACTTAAGGAAAGCATTCAAAAGTTTCTAATATGGATTTTGTGCTTATAGAATCACGGTTGCCTTGTTCAGATCAACTCTGCATACTGTTCCCCACTTAGTATACTTCTTTCAAGTTCCTCCAGCTCATTATTATTCATGCCTTTGGTCTTAACTTGTCTGGCTTCCTGGAGTACCCATTCTTTCGTATTTTCACATGCTTGAAGTGTACTTTTAATCAAGGAAAACTGACCATTCAACTTAATGTAGCTTCTCCAGTTACCTAGTAGTTGTGGTACAGCACCTAAATTTTTATTTGATTAGTCACCTGTCTCCTTGTTAGAGTGAGTGTGTGTGTGTGTGTGTGTGTGTGTGTGTGTGTGTGTGAGTGAGAGAGAGAGAGAGAGAGAGAGAGAGAGAGAGAGAGAAGAAAACAGATCTCATGTGCCTTTTGTTCTTCTTTGACCTACTACCTAGAACAGGTTTCTATAGTAACAGGATACCCAATAAGTATTTGATGATGAGTGATTCACCATCATGTGCCCTTTCTGGCAAGTCATCAAAGTTTCTGCATAAACATAGTCTTATAATTAAACACAAATTCCCAATTCAAAAATGGACAAAGGGCTTCAATAGACGTTCAGAATTACAAATCAGCACATGAACACATGCTGAATATCATTAATCATTGGGTAAACCTAAAGACCACGATGCACCACTTTCTAACCATTTGGATGCTGTGGGAGGATGGATTACCATAATGGAAAAGGGGAGTTATTTAAGGGGCACAGAGTTTGGGATGGTAGGAAAACTGGAAGTAGACTGTATACTGATTTATTAGGTGCACAACAGTCTGAGTGTACTTCATGCCATTGAGTGGTATATTTCAAAATGTCTAAGTGATGATTTTTATGAATATTTTACCACCACTAAGTTGTTATATATAAATATATTAAAGTATGTACAGTATTTTTAAAAATGTTCTGTGTCATTGATGGGCATTTACCTTGGGTACTGAAGGTAAGGCTGCAGTGAACATGGCTTGACCATAGAGTGGGATTGCTTGATTGTTTCTATATAATATTGTAGTACACATTGTTAGATGAGGTTGATGGCATTACAGTGATTTATTATAATTTTTAAGTATACTATAGAAATAAGATTGAAAAACAGAGTTGTCTCAGAAGATAAGCTATAAATCCTGTTTTGTTTTATTTTGCTTTTAGTATCAAGACCTTGGGCTTGGTTAACACATAGAGTGTTTCTTTGTTGACTCTTTACTGCTAAAATCTAGAATTTTGCCAGAGTCTTAAAATTTCACTTCTAAGAAGTCCCACTATTTAATTGTTTTGTGTATAAGCCTAAGGAATAAGTACAGTCATTCTGGTCTATCTGTTCTGAAAATGAAAATGAATTTAAATTGTGGGAATAGCTTTGGGGCATCCTCCTCCTTGGCATGTCCAGTAGAGAGTGGAGTTATAGTTAAAAACACTTGTGAACATCTTACTATGAACTGGGATTCTCTGAATGTACTGGGAAGTGATGTGTTTGCATTTACATACTCATTTCAAGCAACACATTGATGGGTTCAAAGCAGGGCTTTACCAGAAGATGCGACTTTTAAATTAGAGTTCCAGATACCAAACCAAGTCCTTAAGTCTTTGTGTGTACTTATTTGGGATATTTAAAATTATCTTGGCCATTTTGTCATATGATCTTTGATGAAATTCCAGAAGCAGCTTTCATGGGGTTTTTTGTTTTCTTTTTTGTTTCTGAGTGTGGAAAACCATCTTGAAGATTCTTGAAATTAGTTAGAACAGCAGAAAACAAAATACGTAAAGGTCTCATTATACATTAGACCTTTACCTTGAGTTTAAAGTTCTTTTTGTTTTCTTGGTGTCTTATGCTTTTTTACCCATAAGTTAAAGTCTGTCTACTTTTTATTTATATCCCTTATTTTAATTTCACATACTTAATGATTTGCTCAGATGTTCTCCATTTAATTAACAAAAGTAGAGTCCAGTCAAGCTTAGATTCAGGCTAACGCTGAAATAATACAAAAATTATTTCTCCTCTTCAAAGCTACTGTTAAATTTGGCAGAGTATATCTTTGCAGAGATGTGAAAAATGGTAATGATTCATTCCTGGCATAGACCAAATTGTTATAGCATTACTTGCCTGAAAACATTCATAGACCCAAATACCACATGAAAGGGTCCCCTGCATCTGGGATTTGGAATTAGGATAGTCACTCTGATTTGGAAACCATAGGTCAGAGTGGAGGGGAATAGACCATAATGACTATAGTGTATAAAATCAAGTACTTAACATTTGGGGATATCAGAAAGTTGGAAACTAAAAGTAAAGAATCAGTGTCCTAATTTGTGGATAGAATTGCACTTCAGAAAATTGTTGTTACCAACTAAGGATGGAAGAAATTTGTTCATCTTTGGGCAGTCAATTAGGAATGTTTAACTGGAAAGGGAGGCTATAATAGAATCTTCAAGAAAAAGGAGAGTTCCATTCATAAGAAAAAGGTATTTATTCACTGGCACCAGGCCTAGCACTTCTAAATAAGTATGTTTTAAGTTTCAAGTTGAATTAAAAATTACACTTTTGATACAAAGTTTATATTGGGAACCATCCCTTTAAACATTCTTCTAAATTAGAGATCAGCAAGCATTCCTGTTCAAAGGCCATACAGTCTATATCATAGCTACTATTTTAATGGAAAAGAAAATGTAGACAATGAATAAACAAATGTGCATGGCTGTGGTCTGAAACTTTATTTCCAAAACCAGGAGATAGATGAATTTAGCTAAGTCCATGGACTAAGTGAAACATGCAAAGTTGTCCGTATGTTTTAGTCTATATTTCGCAATCTGCAGTATCCTTGTGCAAGTTCTCGACACTATTTTATTCTAGTTACTTCACGGAAGCCAAGAGAAGATGAAAAGGATGGACAGGCATATAAATTTGTGTCCCGGTCAGAGATGGAAGCAGATATTAAAGCTGGAAAGTATTTGGAACATGGAGAATATGAAGGAAACCTCTATGGAACTAAGATTGATTCTATTCTCGAAGTTGTACAAACTGGACGGACTTGCATTTTGGATGTCAACCCACAAGTGAGTTGCATGAATTCCAAAGCTGTTGTTAATTTTTATTTTCTTGGGGAGTTTTTGACTGTATGCAGGGTATAGGGAGTGTGTTTTATCAAGCTGGGAATGTGGTTCTTTCTCAACTTCATGATGAGTCCATAGCTAGATACATAAATAAACATCAGACAGCCAAGAAGAGCAAAGATTAATAACACTTGATTTTACAGCGAAGTAAATGGCTTGACAATTTAGGGAAGTACTGTGTAGAGTTAGGACAGAGGGCACAGGCAGTAAATTACATTCTTAACCTTAGGAAAGAGACAGACCGACTTCTATTTATACTAATGGTTAGCACACTTCAAGTTCTAACATATAAATTGGTTTGTAATTACTTTTTCACAGGCATTGAAAGTGTTGAGGACATCTGAGTTCATGCCTTATGTGGTATTTATTGCTGCTCCAGAGCTAGAGACCCTGCGTGCCATGCACAAGGCTGTAGTGGATGCAGGAATCACCACCAAGCTTTTGACGGTAGGGGGCTCTTTTCAAGTTAACACTTTTATTTTCTCTTCTGAGTATGTTTAATTCCATCTAATCATACTTAGGATGTCACTGCATTATATAAAGTGCTACAGAATGAAAATTGTTTTACCAGATTTAATTAGGATTTGAAACAATATTCTCTTTATGTGACAGTCCTTCACTTTAAAACAGAACTTGAGTTTTATACTGTGAAAAAGATCAGTGTTGGAATGTATACATTGTAGTCTTTCCAGCTACAGCCCTGTGTAATCCTGGAACCTTCTTTCTTCCTTGGATCTTAGCTTAACTGTCATCACTCTGTCTAAATGTAGATCTTTTAAAAGTTTTGTCCCTCAGTGTGTTTTCTTGTACAGTACTTATAAGTTGCAAATTTTCTATTTGTCATTTGTCTACCTTTTCTACCAAAAAGCAGGAGCCCTTTCTGCTTCACTTTTATCTGCTGATTCGAGACTTTGCAGACATTAATAGGATCCCAGTTTCTGCTTGAGGATTACATGTGAAGGTGCAGTGGAGTTTATGGAAACCCATCACTTGGGTGCTGCACTCCCTGTATTGTTCCAAACCACCCAGGAGTACTTGATGAAATGCGAACAGTAATCTCAGAAATAAAGTCGTCAATGGGTGTGTGTTTGGACACAGCTTAGAGTCTTCAAATCACACTGTTAAGAGTCTCTGCCTTTCTAAGTGACAGGAGGCAAATGGACTCTGAGTTGAACAGCCACTACAGGCTGGGGTCCTGGCTTTACTCAGGCCCTAAGATAATACTCTTTTAAAAAGGAGTAATTGGAAGTCAGGCATCTGTAGTAATTCTTGCATTATCTTGGACTCACCCTAATAATAGTGGAATTTCATTCTAATGCCAGCAGAACAGAAGGTGTAGAATACTCATAAATCATGGAAGTAGATGGAAAGATTGCAACATGAACAGATATATCTGGTAACACCTTCTTCAGCTCTGTATAGGGTAAAATATTGGGAATTGGCATCTGAATTCCAACAAATAACCAACCCCTTCATTTCTTACTCACGTTAGTCTGAATAAGTCAGTATGTATTACAATGCAAACTTTTTTAACATTCACAGGACTCTGATTTGAAGAAAACAGTGGATGAAAGTGCCCGAATTCAGAGAGCTTACAACCACTACTTTGATTTGATCATCATAAACGACAATCTAGACAAAGCCTTTGAGAAACTACAAACTGCCATTGAGAAACTAAGAATGGAGCCACAGTGGGTCCCTATTAGCTGGGTGTACTGATGATTTGATAAGGCTAACGGTTAAATAAAACTTTTAAAAAGTGACTCAACAAGTAAACCTTCTCCTGGGAGAATAGTGCAGAGGTAGAAGGCATCTGCCACATGGAGGCATTTTTATTGTGTACATTGAAATGACAGTGCACTAGGTGAAATTTTTATATAATTGTGGTTGGGAAGGTGTACTAATATATAATTTCTCTTAATTTTTCTAACTTTTTATGGATAATCTTTCTATTCATATCACACAAAAGAAATGCGTTCAAGCATTTTGTAGGTTTTGATTTAGTACCCTTACCTTTTTCATCAAAGGAATTTTCAGATCATTCTCTCTAACATTGGTCTCACATTTTCACTGTGATAATGAATACTTGAAATAGTTTTGTAAAGCTATCATTCTCTTCAGTGTTTAGTGAAGGGTCAATTATTCTCATTAGAAAAAATTAGTAGTTACTGACCTTCTTAATCAGACTTCTTACAGAAGCAGAATTTGAGTATCAGTGCTCTAGCTAATCCACTTGTATAGTAATCTGACATCCAGTCTTTTCAAGGCCACCTCTTGCTCCGGAGTATGGCTATTCTTTCTGTTTGTGCAGAGAGGTCAGCTCCTCCACTCTCTCTAGTGAATACAATGAAGAGCAGTAGCTTGCACTCTCTATATGGGCTTATTCTTTTCATTTGTCGTAGTGATTGCTGGTGCAGACTAATGTTGCACATTAGTTACTTTGTGAGCTCGGGCTGGAAGCAAGGTCATGCAGACAGAGAGTGCCTTATCTGCAAAACTTCACTCAACCTAACGTTTACTTATTTTCAAATGTAAAAGTTTCAAACCTATTACTTCAGTTTTTTAAGGATATAGTCAGCAAAAATATGCCTCTGCAAATGTTTGTGATATTTAAAGATGTCTCTAAGCTGCAAGCTGTTTGTTAATCATCGGATGTGACTTATGAAATGGGAAGTGACTTGTTAGGGTATTTGTTCTCTGTTTTGTCAAAAAACCAAATCCTTTGAACGGTTTACAAAATTTGGAAATAATTGCCAGCTATTCATATATACACTCATAACACATACATTATATATACTAAATAATGTTCTGTACTCTTTAGATTTCTGTTAGGAAATACACTTTTTTGTTACTTAATGATAGGAACCAAATCCTTTAGCTGCATTGCCATAGTGTACAGATTTCTACATTCACCTTGGTTGATATTCTCTAGGAGTCTTAAATGGTATACATTCTTCCTTAAACATAAGTGTTTAGTGATGCAGCTCATCACTGACTAAGCTAACCTTATTTTATATTGCTGCTAGCTTTTCATTTCAGAATAGTCATATTTTTAAAGGGTTTGGTGCTTAAATATTGATGAGTGTCTTTGGTGACAGGCTCCAGACACCTGAATTCTGATTTTGTTTTCCCCTCATCAAAGTTATATATCCATCTATATAAAGATATTGATATAGATATACACATACATGCATAAATATGTGCATATATATGGTAGTAAGCAATATTCACACAATATTTTTATTCATAATAAAACACCTAAGTTACCATATTGTTAATAAAAGGAATCTTGAGGCTTTTAAATTTTAATTCTAGAATTTCATAGCCAGAATATTCTTTTTCTTTTTTCTGGGACAGGAAATTGTTAACAAAGTGGATCATACACCCTTAGTAACCTTTTAAACCACATGTATTTGCTAAAATTATTGGATTCTCAAAGCAACATAAGTCAAAGCACAGTGTTTACATGGCACCTTGTGACTTAATGTTTCAATACACTGTAATGTAAGTTTGGAGAGAAATTTCAGTTCTGTGCTCTCAGGAAATGTACTGTGTTCCCCAGTGTACTTTCATGCTATTTCTTGAAGCCTTTCTAAGCAGCTTTGGGAAAATCATATCCGCACAACACTCTATCCACAAATATCTCTACCGTCTTGATGCAACAGAAACAGTAGTTGCATATGTATTTATATCCTTTTCATGTGATACAAAAATGTATATTGTCTGGTGTATCATCTCTACTTAACATTATTTCTATTATAAATGATACTTATGATTGATGACATAATTAATCACAGATTTCTCCTACTGAAATGATACAGTTTAGTTCACTATCCTATAGATGCCAATATTAAGAAGGTACAACTGTTTCTCAGTAAAGACTCACTAACTAAACTTATAACTCAAGTCCCCAACTGAGTCTGTAAGAACCATCAGGCTTCACACCAGGATTCTTCCTAGGTGTTGTGATCAAGGGAAGTCATAGTCCTCTCCTGGGAAGGGTCTAACATAACAAATTTATTTATAATAACTGAAAATGAAAGGGCTTACAGTGGTGTTCAGTAATTGTGATAGGTAAAATATACACATACATGCATGTTCTTTGGGAAAACATTTTGTATGTGTATTCATAAATGTACTGTGGGATGAGTGTCCACATTCAGCATTCAGGGCGTGGTTTCTTTACAACTAATGGTTATGTGTATTTTTTAATTTTCAAATGTACAGATGCCTGTAGAAATGATGTCTCTGAACAAGTCATTTAACCTTGGCTAGTGGAATATATCCAATGCCCTGTAGTAGAATTTCCACCTTCATTACTACTGTGCTTTTATTGTGCAGTTTCTGTTTTGTGTTTAGATAGCAGATGTCAAATACGTCAGGAGTGTCTGTTTGGCTGACTTGATACAGTTGCTGACCCTAGCTCTCTAAAGTAGAAATCATTATAAACCAAATAGGACTAAACCCTGGAGTCTGGAGTCTAGTAAACTTATTTATACAAACTGTAAAAATTTCCTTTAAAAGATCAAATTAGTTATTAAACATGTTTAGAAAATAGCTCATTAATGGTATAATCCAATAGCTGGTCATTGATTATGACAAGGTATTACTCTGGCAAAAAATGATGATTTTGCCAGGCTTAGTAATACAAGCACTCAGGAGGCTGAAGTAGGGGAATTGCAAATTGGAGGCTATCCTGTCTGCATGGTATAACAAGGCCCTGTCTCAACAAACAAAAGAAGAAACAACAAGGGCCTGGGGTTACAACTTTGGTAGAGTATGTACCTAACTAACATGTGTGAGATCCTGGGCTTAATCCCTAGCAACACTAGAAATGATCCTTACTTCAAAAATTAATTTAAAATGATAATTATTTTTATATAGAACAAGTATCATGACTTAGTGATTGAAGTTGATTGCTAAGGCCACCAAATTAGTTATAATTATTTTAAATGGGTAAATTCAAGATATAAAAAGTTTGAAAATGACAAGAAAATAGCCATCTACTTATTTTTGTGTCTACTGAAACAGTCCTTCATTGTACAGAATTAGCCTGGAGGACCTTACCTCCACAGTAACTAATCTTTATACTAAATAAGAAAAGGGCAGCCCTGAAGTTTTGTGCACATAAATAGTTCATTTTATAAAAACATGTATATATATATACACACACATACACACACACACACACACACACACACACACACACACACACAGCTATGTGTACAATATGTAACTATCTCCCAAAAGTAATGATTGATAAAGCTAAATATATTTGCCCATGTTACAGCTAGTGTTCTAAGGTTTCTAATTACTTTCAAATTCCTAGACATTCTGATCTATTTTAGATTCTT
This sequence comes from Onychomys torridus, assembly GCF_903995425.1. Lineage (NCBI taxonomy): Eukaryota > Metazoa > Chordata > Mammalia > Rodentia > Cricetidae > Onychomys > Onychomys torridus. The sequence goes on from NC_050445.1 coordinate 7,845,117, forward strand.
TTAAGAAGCTTTGGCTCCACCTTGAAGCTAATGCTAATCTCCTTTCTGAAGACTTTACTAGAGAAACTAAGCCCGGAAAACTGTTTTTCATTATTAGAATTTAATTTCCGTAAGAAAAAACATTTCTGGATGGAGGCCTCTTGGGAAATATTTACTTCAACTTTGAAGTGAAATTGTGCTATAATCTAGACTTAAAGATTACAGTGCCTGTGCGCCTCCTGTTCCAAGGGATTGCTGTGAGAATTCTTACAACATCTGTAATGTATTTGGAGTTCTTGGGAGAAATTAAGTATTTTAAATAATGAGATTATTGTATATAACAATATTCACAGATTTTTTAAGAATACATTTGATGAATAATTCAGCATCATATTGGTCTTTTTGTAAGTATATGTGATACACCTGAAGATGATAATTCTGTAGTTTTTTTAAGGTAAGGTTATTTTTAAATTGTATTTTTGTTTTAGCTTTAAAGTTATATTCTTTTAAAAATATTTCTCATATTTCATCTTGTTACTTTGTATCCTGGAGTGACTTTCGAAAAATGCACAGAATCACACGTCCTTAGTGGACTAAAAAGCAGGAGAATGATGCTCTCTTTTCTAAGGTAAGCATGGTTGCACCACTCGGACAAAACAATACAAGATTGTCTTTAAAAAAATCATCTCTTGTTATAAAAGCAAAAATAGTTGTGCTACTTCTACTGACTAAGATCCTACTTTTGACCATGTGATTTTGAGAACATTTCATTTCCCTCTACCTTCCATGTGTTGTGTAGGGCTAGGTTAATACCTGTCTTCATCTTAAACTCTAAAGGATAACTTCCGATTGTGATGTGGTAAGCCTTTGGGAGTACTTATTAAATGTGTTCTCTTACCCGAGGTTGCTTCTCCTTCAGTCCCTGTAAAGTCACCTCATTCTAAGGTGAAGTAGCAGATGGTGAACTGTTCAGGAACCCATCCCCAGGATTAAGAGAGCTCCTTGATTGAGCTGCACTCTGGTCCTAATCTAGGAGTCCCATTTAGAACCCCATTCCAAGTCTCTAGCTGCTGAGCAAGTCGTTCACCAATCACACAGATTTGAAATGCTCTGAAATCTACATCAGAGCATTCTGAAGCTGCTCTTCCTTACCCTTGTGCCTAAAATTTACACTGCAACCTGGTTTTCACCCATAGTGTGAAGCTTTATGGGCACCTATATCTTTATTAGAAAAAATACTTACAGTTACATCCAATTAGTGGACCCCAAATCCAGGAAATACTTCTTTCTCTTTCTAATTGCTTGTTGTCTTTGTGACTGATGACACAGTGATGTGATAACTGACAACCTCAGGACACAGGTCAGAACGGCCATTGTTATTGTTTTTATTTTTACTTTCTTGTTTTTTAATCACTCACACAAACTGAATTAACACATCGATAGTTAAGGTAAATGCCACTTATAACTTGGAAGTTGACCATTTATTTCTTATATATAAAACTACCGCTTTCTCAGTCTCCTGAAATAAATAATTGTTACTACCACAGAGCAGAGATGTCCTGGGGCATAGGTATAGGACTCTGCATATGCTGCACATGCTCCAGTACTGAGCAGTAGTCCCAGCCTTCATTTCAGTAGTCAGAAATAGTTGTCCGTATTGCAGTTGAACCAAAAGCAAACTGTGAACGGGCTAGTTAATGGCAGCACTGCTAGTAAGCATGGTCCAAGTGAGAAATACCCTGGTCTTTACAAATAGAGCCAGTTAGCTGCTGTATTGTAGAATGAGCATGCCTTCGCAGTGAGAACTCACTCCAAGCACATAGAAATTAATAGAGGGAAAATCCTCTAAAAGCATGTGCCTGGTTCTGGTTAGCACACAAAGGGAAAGCAGCCTCAAACAGGAAATTGTACCTGTCTTGGGGGGAAAACAATCTTTCAGGTCCTGACTCCAGATTACACTTGAACAATTTAAAGAGGCAGGAGTCTGTGAGTCTAGTCAGGTGGGCAAACAGGAGATTACACAGCAAAGATTTACCAGGGTTGTCTGGGATGCTTGTTATCCAGGGTCACCTTGCCCACTTGGCAGAACTGTGATAGAACAGAGACCTAAGGGCAGATCAGGACTTAATGATGACTGTCGCCCTGTGCCACTCACTTGCCTTGCCGTCCTGGAGACACGTATTCTGATACGGGGATGGGCCTCACAGCTGATCAGTCTTAGTGAACGGTCTCAGGAGTCCTAAACTCCAGTTTTGTTTGAGGAACAAAATGTTCCTTCCTGCCATCTCTGGCAAGCCTGGTTAGCACACAACTTATCTCCCAGTTCCTGTGGAGGTAGCACTCCCTAGCTAAGTCCTGCTTTGTTAACTTAGTATCTCCTGAGCAAGTTTATTGGTAAGTCCTTTATAACATGGCTGCTATTAGTTCATGTTTCTCCTACATCAACAGCTCATATGTATATGAACATGAAATGCGAAGTAGATGATTGTTTTCACTGTACGTTATCTTATAAAAACTGATGCTAGTTTCTGTTTCTTCTGTAACAATGGTTTTTGTTGTTTTATGTGGGTTTTTTTTGTTTGTTTTTTTAAGTGATATCTTGCAAAAGAATGAGCAATAGTGTTGTCTTAGTTAGGCTTGCTATTGCTGTGATGAAACACCATGACCAAAGCAACTTGGGGAGGAAAGGATTTATTTCCCTTACACTTCCACATCACAGTTCATCATTGAAGGAAGTCAGGACAGGAACTCAAGCAGGGCAGGAACCTGGAGGCAGGAACTGATGCAGAGGTCACGGAGGAACTCTGTTTACTTGTTCCTCATGGTTTGGTCAGCCTACTTTCTTATAGAACCCAGGATCACCAGCCTAGGGGTGGCACCATCCACAGTGCGCTGGGTCCTCCCCTATCAATCTCTAATTAAGAAAATGCTGTATAGGCTTGCCTGCAGCCTGATCTTACAGAGGCATTTTCTCAGTTGGGGCTCCCTCTTCTCAGATGACCAGCCTGTGTCAAGTTGACATAAAATGAGCCAGCACAAGTGTTCAGCAACAAATGGAATTTTCGGCAAGCTTTTTTGAATTGTCAGAACCCACAAAGACTTTTTTTTGTTTTGTTTTTTGTTTGTTTTGGTTTTTTGTTTTTTCGAGATATGGTTTCTCTGTGTAGTTTTGTGGCTTTCCTGGAACTCACTTTGTAGCCCAGGCTGGCCTTGAACTCAGAGATCCGCCTGGCTCTGCCTCCCAAGTGCTGGGATTAAAGGTGTGTGCCACCACCGCCCAGCTACAAAGACCATTTGATGTGAATGATTTACTGTGGAAACTTTGTCTCTCCACCCCCAGTTCATTTTTGCATACCTTTCCTTCTAACACAAACACATGCTCTTTTTAACCCCACCCTCTTCAGTGACTGTAAGTTCTCAGTAGAAGACAACATGCTTATAAAAGTAGAAGCTTGTCAAGCTGCTTAAGGAACTTTCTGATGAAAAGGTTTAAAAATAAAAGTTAAGCATTCCGTGCTTTCTAGATAGCTGCATTACTAGTTTCTACAAATAGAAACATCACTGCTGTCCTTGTATACATTAATTTCCTATAATACAGTACTGATGTCTCAGAAACAATCTTTCAACATATTTCTGCATACAATTATAAATTATTACAGTATTCAGTTTGTGAGGTTACATATTCCTGATAAAATATTTTTGTGCATTTAAAGAAATACTTGCTGTTGGAAAAATTGGCAATGTTTCATTTACAGGTAGAACTAAGAGATAAAACCGCAGGATATTGCATTAGCTTTGATTTAAATGGATTTTTTCAGTCCTTGATGTAAATTTTTTCCACCTAAATAAATTTTCACCTGCCTCTGCTTTTCAGCCAAGATCCCTTTGCTGCTGTTTCTAGTCTGGCTGGGTGCATGATGGTGGCTTTCATAGAAAAGGATTTCAGAGTTGGGGAAGATTAAAATCCAGAATCAAGAAACAAAGACTCTGCTTAGATAGCATGAGTCCCTCTGGCCACTTCCCATCTGCCCAGGAAAGAGAAATCCTGTGTTTCAGCAAGCAGCCCTGCTGTGGGTTGCAGCTTCACACTGGGCCTGCAGGAAGAGGGCAGGCACCCACCAAAGCACAGTAGTGTGGCTTTGTCCAGCAGGAAGGCTTTCCAGAAGTGTCCTTTGCAACTCCCCTGCTGGTTTCTAGGATTCTGTACCTCGTGTTTAGGAACATGCTACTTTAGGGTGTTTCTGGTGTCTCCAGAAGAATTTTTTTGTTTATTTTTTCCCATTGTGTGTGTGCGTGTGTTCAGATGTGCACGTAGAGGCTAGAGATTTCTCCTCTATTGCTCTCCAGGTTTTTTGTTTTTCTCCCCCATACAGGTTCTCTGACTGAATCTGCAGCTCGCTGGTTGGCTAATCTGGCATCTCTGCCTTCCAGTGATGGTATCACAGAGGTGATCACAATGCCTGGCAGTCTACATATGTGCCAGGGACCCAACTGAGGATCCCATGCTTGTACAACAGTCACCCTTTCATACTTTCTATTTTATATGACCCATCATGAGAAGGCTAATATAAAGCTCCAACCAGAATATAAAAGAAAGGAAGTAACTCTTTTTGCCATTTGTTTCAATCTCAAAAGTCCCTGAATTGCAATGCACCACTGCTAGGTTTCTCCTGAACTCTAGACATGCATTCCTATGCCCATACATGTGTGTTTTCTGCCTGTAGATTCATATATGTTCTGTCCATAGCTTGCTCTTCGTGTCTGATGTTAGAAATAGACGAGTCACAGTACCAACTTCATGCAACTACACACTTGCATTTCTTTCCTAATTTATGATCAGTTTATTTCTGAGCAGTGCTGCTGGTACAACTTTAGCCCTGTAAAAGATAGCTGTGTGTGTGAGGTGGAGTCTCGTTTTACTTCATTTTTGGTACTCTTCCTTATAATCTGAAGGGGCCTCATGGGCAAAGAGGAGGTGGAAACTACATGCTAACATGTATCTCCCTACTGCTTCTGCCCAGAGGTATTGGGTCTGATCTACAATAACAAATACTTTCAGTGGAATCGGGAGGCTTGGGGAGACTGTCCAAGACTGCTGAAGCAGAAGGACATCAAAACAGAATAAATAGCAAACTATACATGGTTTAGAATTTCCTTTGATAGAAATTGCAACATGTGACAAATTCCCAGAATGCACTGGAATTGTTCCAGACATAGAATGTTCATCAAAGCATAACAAAGTCAAATAAAAGGAATATATCTAAATCCCCATGTTGAGGTGGGTAAAATCAGACATCCTTAATATAATTTTGTTTCATGTACTCAAGTAGCATTTGAAGTTCCCAGCATGTCTGAAAGAAGAGAAATTGCTTTCCTGTAGCATTCGTAGCCTAAGAAGAAGGTTGAAGTCTCAGACTTTTGATTTTCCACTCACTCCTGTTATAAAAAAACAGGTGACAGATGAGTCGAGTAAAAAGCCCTTGACTCTTCCCTCAATGACTCAGATTTTGGATTACCATGGTCACCAGGGGGCACTGTCTGTTGGCACAGCATGCCTCTGATAAAAATAAACCATTCACAAAATCAGTGTGGAAAGTCAACATTCTTAGCCCAAAATCCAAAAGTATTTTCTCAGTTCTAAAAAGTACCCAGCCTTGGCCAGTAGCACATACTTCTGACAGACAAAGACATTACTCGTGTTCTTTGCTTAGAGTGCAAAGTCCACTTAGAGTGATATGAAGAATTAGTGGGAAGATGCAAGAGTCCTTCAGGATGGTGGCTTTGATGGACAACTGCATCCTCTCCAGGGCAATGTCAGCAGAGGCAAACAAACGCTGCACAATCTCAAACCTCTCAGTATCTCTCAGAGGAGCCAAGGTGGGGTCTTCAAAATCACATACTCTGTCATCAGACAGAGTGTCGAGCTGAAATGACAAATTTAAACAAACTTCAAAATGTCCCAGAAAATCCCATTAGATTATTTTTTTTAAAGTTTCCTAAATAGGTCAGTAAAACCATTAAATGTAACAAGATACGTGTTTCTTCACTCTAAGACCTTAGTTAGGCCTGTTTTTCTCTGCCTGTATCCCTGTCTGAATCCTCACTGTGTTAAACTTTCTAGACCCATTAGCCCAGTAGACTAGAGAAATAAGCATATGTTTTTTGTATGCCACATACAAGGATTCATCTGACTTTACTGATAAATGTGTACATTTTTATGGGCTATATTAGAGTAATTCAATATAATATATAATCTGTAATAAAAATCAGGGCAATAAGATACACTTCTAATTATTGTGAAATATGGGTGGTTTATCTGTTACCTACTGTGTTAAAGAAGATCCAGAAGTATTCTTCCTGTCCGTGGTTTGAAGCTCATTAGATCTTCATCCACCCGCCCCACTGCTTGTCTGAATCTAATGGTCAGGATTCTACTTGTTCTTCTAAGAGTTTGACTTAGTATTTCCACAAATGCATGAGTATGTGTGTCCTATGTCTGGCCTGTTTCATTTAACAGTGACCTCCAGTTTCAGCCATGTTGCTGCCAATAAATAACATGGTTTATTACAAGTGAATATTCCACTGTGCATTTATCTACATGTTCTTTGGTCTTCATCTACTGAGGAGCATCTGGGCTATTTTCACATTTTAGCTATGTGAATAGGCTCAACAAACATGGGAGTGCACATCTATGATATTTCATCTTCAGATACACGTGGTAACGTTCACAATTTCAGCAATTTTTAGTGTCTAGGGGATTATTGTGTTTTCTATAATGGCTGTACTAACTACATTCTTTCCAGTAGTATGTAAGAGTTTCCCTTTTTCTGTATCCTCTCTAGCATTTCTTACATATTTTTTATGGTCGTTATTTTAATGAAGGTGACATGCCACTTCATTGCAATTTTGATTTGTGTTTCCATGGTGATCAGAGAGACAGCATTTTTTTCATGTAATAGCAATTTGTCTATCTTTTGAGAAGTATCCATTTAGGTTTTTAGCTCACTTTTTAATTGGATTGTTTTTATGGCATTATGGTCTTTTGAGTTTCTAGTATTTTCGAAATGAATCCCTTATCAGAAGGTGATTTGTACATACTTTTCTCATGGTGTAATAGATTTTACTATGCTGTTGAGTTCAGTTGGTACTACTGTATTGAGAATATTTGTATGTGAGTCTGGCTGTCCTCTTGTCTCCTCTGGGTATCCAGATAATGCATTTGGTGTAGTTCCTCCAGTTTCAACATCTAAATCATGGAAGCAGTGTTGGAATTAGCTCTTGCTTCACTGTTTTTGTGAATTTCAGCAGTGAAGTCACCAAGTCCTGGACCATCTTTAGGAAATATCACTTCTTTCCATCTCATTGTTGGTCTATGTAGATGTTGTATTTCTCTTGATTCAGTTCTGAGTTAACTATATCTCTTGTAGGTTTTCCAGTTGTGTAGCCTTGTGGTTGTTGTAGTCATTCCTTATGATCCTGAGTGTTTCTGTGGTGGTGTGCAATGTCTCCTTTCATCTCAGTCTACCCAACTGCCACCGACACACACAGCCTGATTGGACAATTTTACTTTCCTTTCAAAACACCCTGTTGTTTCATTGAATTTGTGGGGATTTGTTTTGTTGAGAAAGAGTTTCAATATGTATCACTGGCTGTTTTGTAACTCACTGTGTAGATCAGGCTGGCCTAGAGAGTACAGAGATCCTCCTGCCTCTGCCTCCATTGGGATTAAAGGTGTGTATCAACTCTTCTGTATTTTTAAGTTTTGATTTTGTGCTAAGATTTGGGTTTTGGTTTGTCCTTGTTTTTCCTTCCTCCTTGAGGTGCAGCCGGCCAGTTCCTCAGATCTTTCTGCTGTCCGATGGACGCGGTCATTGTTCGAAACTTCTCTTTCCCTGCTGTGTTCGCTATGGATCATGGGTTTTTCTCTTTCCCTGCTGTGTTTGCTATGGATCGTGGGTTTTGTTGAGTGCCTTGATTTCTTTCCAGAATTTCTCTAGTTATCTATCAGTCACTAGGAACATGCATTTTTATAATTTCTGTTTTTGGTTTCTTTTTTAAATTTTATTCCCTTGTGACCTCCAAAGATACATCATATGCTTACTTCCTGTGCTAAAAATGGACTTCAGGGTAGAAATACAGTGAGGTCATGAGTTAACTAGTAAAGTGACAAGGTTAGAATGTGTGTGGATAGTTGGATTTAGAAAGAAGAGATGAGCATGATTATGCCTTTTTTAAAAGAGAGATTCTTAGACCATGTATCTTCAGGAGTAATAATGGTTTCCAAAATATAGTTTTAAAGGAACAAAATTTAGCGTGAATTAGCTCTTAAGTAGAAACTATAAAGTAATGTCTATGAATTATAGTGGCACCAGCTAGCTCCTCCATCACTTTCAAGGGTTTTATAAAGACAAAAAAAAAAAAAAAAAAAAAAAAAAAAACAAACAAAAAAAAAAAAACCTTAGTTTAGCTACATTGATTTCTTTTTTTTCAGTTAAAAATCTGAGTGTTTTGTCCCTTTGATGTAATGTGGTATAAAACTTCAGTGTACAAATAGGTTTAGTTATCAGTCTATTGTATCTAATGATTCATTTGTAGCCATTGACTCTAAGGCAGTAGTTCTCAACCTATGGCTCTAAAGAAGCAGTTCTCAACCTATGGGTCGAGACCCCACAGGAGGTTGCATATCTGATACTTACATTATGATTCATAACAGTAGTAAAGTTAGTCATGAAGAAACATGTTTTATGGTTGGGGGTCACAGCAACATGAGGAATTGTATTAAAGGGTTGCAGCATTAGGAAGGTTGAGAACTACTGTTAAGGCCTTTATTCAGAAACTATTCCATGAGGGCTGGAGAGGTGGCTCAGCAGTTAAGCACACTTTGTTCTTGAAGAGGACCATTGGTTCCCAGTACCCACATGGTGGCTCCTGATCCAAAGGATCTGACTCCCTTCCCTGACCATTGAGGGAATCAGGCATACATGTGCTATATATAGATACATGCAGACAGCACAATCATCAGATAAATAAATTTTAAAAAAGAAAACTAGCAGAAAGATTTACCCTGAATTATGTCTTGGGGGCAGGAGTGACCACTGACTCAGGCTTTAGAGCACTAATGAAGTTCTACTGAATTCAAAAACTGAGCAGATGGGTGATGCAGCGTGTGGTTAATGTGCAGACAGTAAGGCTAATGGAGGGTAGTATGCCATGGAGTAAAAGATTGCACGCTATGTGTCTGCAAACTAGCTTTAGCTTAGAGGAGGGTGGGACAGAGAGTGGGTTATGAAGAACTAGTGGGGCCTTGGTAGAAAAACTTTTACAAACTTCTTCCTCTTCAAAACAGTCGTTTCTAAAAGTTCACCCATAAAATAACATCTTATCTGGTTATATATCATGTCCGGCATCCCTATGGAGCCTGACAGTGCCTTGGCTTCATCAAATCCTTTGTACCACTGCAAGAACCCTGCGTGCCCTTTCCCTGAATTTGATTCTCAGCCTGTCTGTCTTGTGCCCTTTCTTACTCCTGATATAACATGGTTGAACTGGTTAATTGGTTACTCTTGATTTCTTTTGTAATCTTCCAATTTAAATAAATTGCATTGAGACTTATTTGTGGCCTAACATGCTCTAGTCTTTAGTGCATGTTCTGGTAAGAATGAGTTTGCTGCAACTGCTGATGGTTAAGCTGCCCTGTAACTGCTAACATTCACTTGTTTAGACTGAGATGTTTAATTTTGTGTTTAAATGTGCTGCCCATAGTGGAAAAAGGGAAATCCCTGATTGCACCTGTGTGAATCTCTGCTTTCACGTCTACGGTTGTTTTGGCTATGGGATTGGTAATGTTGGACCCATATATATTTGCACTTCTGCACCTGGTTGCTGAACTGATCTATTTAGGAATGTTTAGTGGTTGCATTCTCTATCTAGTTTTTTAATTAAAGTCCACTCTACCCTATGAGAATATGAGTATAACTCCTGCTTGCTTCTGTTTTCCATTTGGGTGCTTTATTTCCCCCATCCTTTTTAATACACTGCCTTAGCTAGGGTTTCTGTTGTTGTGAAGAGACACCACGACCAAGTAACTCTTAAAAGTAAACCGATTAATTGGGGCTGGCTTACAGTTCAGAGATTTAGTGCGTTATCATCATGGTGGGACATGGCAGTGTGCAGGCAGGCATGGTGTTAGAGAAGGAGCTGAGAGATCTACATCTTGATCCACAGGCAGCAGAAGCAACTGTGCACCACACTAGGCACAGCATGAGCATATGAGACCTCAAAGCCCTCTCCCACAGTGGTACACTTCCTCCAACAAGCCCACACCTCCTAATAGTGCCACTCCCTGTGGGCCAACCATTCAGACACATGAGTCAGTCTGTGGGGACCATACCTGTTCAAGCCACCACATACACATGCATCAGTAAATGGACTTCTTATGTCTGTGGACGGCATACAGTTGAATATGGTGGGTGGTACTTTGTTTTGTTTTTTTGAGACAGGGTCTGTCTCATACAGCCCAGACTGCCCTTAAACTTTACATGTAGCTGAAGATGCTTCTACATTCCCAGATTCTAGGACTATAAGCATCCACCACTATGCCTAGCTCTTCCTTACTTTTTTTTTTTTTTCACTTATTCAGCTAGTCTATTGGTTGGTGAATTTAATTCATTTACATTCTGTGTCATTATTATGTTGCATAATTATATTTGTTTTGTACAGATTTGTTTGCCTGTCACTTTTGTGATTTGGGGATACCCTGTCATGCTGAGGTTTTAGTGTTATTCCTTCCTTCCATGTATCTGTTTTGCTAGTGGGGTTTATAGATCACATACTTTGATAATGGCACCTAATCTTTCTAGTATCATATCTGCTCCCATTAGTATTTCTTACAGTGCAAGCCCAGAGGTCATGAGTTCCCTTGGTTTCTGCTTGTGTGACACCATCTTCATCCTCTTCACCTTTGAAGGCTAAGGTTTCCTGGTGGACAGTTGCTTTTTCCGTATTTAAAGCATACCATGCCATCTCCCTCCGCCCATGGGCATTCCTTGTGTGACTTGTTTGGCTTTTCCTTCTCTCAGAATTTGGATGTGGTGACTAGACTGTGCCTTGGTGAGGACACACTCTGCTTATTAGTTTAGCTGGGGTCTTTTAAGTTCTGGTGTGTAGATAGATGTCCATCTCTCTGAAGATCTGAGAAGTTTCCTCCTATTGTTTCATGAAACTAGTTTTTAAATGACCTTTTTTCCTTCCCCATCTGGAATCCCCACAGTGCAAATATTTGTTTACATAATTCTGTCCTAGACATCTTGTAGCTTTTCTCCATTACCCACACCAGCCCCCTTGTCTTACTGAAGTAATTGGAAGCATTATCCTTAGATTCTGCCGTGTTTCCTTGCGCTGCTTCCTGCCTGGTATCAGCTTTGTGGGTTTTATTGCACTGACTGGATATGTTAGCTCCAGAATTAAGAGTCTTCGTTATTTAAGATTTCTAAGTTTTAATTTCTCATTTATACCTTGAACTATTTTTCTTTCTTCTCTATAATATTTTGTTTATATTCTCTTGGAGCTCATTAGTGTTTTCTTGGGATCATTACTGTAAACTCTCTTAAGACTTCCTTCTAAGAGATTATTTTTGGAGAGCAGCTACTCTCTTTGGAGCTGGCTTGTTCTCTGCATCTTGTACATCTGTGGAACATCCAATACTTTGAAGCAGTTTCTGCAGGAATTTTTGTTGATTTAAATGTCAGCTGGATGGATGCTTGGACTTCAGTTCCACATGAGCTCAAAGGTGTAGCTGCCATGCAGTGCCTCATTTGGTTCCCATCATTAGGGTCTGGCGTGCAGCAACAGTCCTAACCACAGTCGTTCATGAAGGTAGCTGTAGGGCTTTGCCAGGAGTACAGGCTTCTAAGAGCGCATTCTGTTGCTGTGGACTCGTTGGTATGAGATGCAGAAAGTGCTGTCCCCAGGTCTGTACAAGTGAGCATAGGTCATACCAAGAGTTGTAGGAGATGTTTGGGTCTTTCGTACCAACACCCACAATTCTAGAGCTGCAGGATGGAACCACCTCCTTTCTCCAGGTCTTACCAGATAATTATCTCTGGTAGCCATGGGACTTAAGAAGGTTTTGAAACAAAGGAGCCCTTTCCTAGTTCCATGGGGGTGATTAAAGTTGCTGGGGCTTTATACCTACTTTTTGTGGAGATGTGGATCCAGACAGTACCTCCTCCAGGATCCAAGACAGAAGCACAAGTTTTACTCAGTACCAGCAGCCCTAACCCAAAGTCAGTGGGCTGTGGAAGACAAGTTCCTTGGGTCTTCCCAATAGTTCCGGTTTCCATGCTTGGAGGACCAGAGAGCATGGAGGAGAATTCCTCTTTGTGCCGTGGGTTAATGTGAGTGGTGTGCAAGCCTGTTGTCTGTGGTCTGGCTGCAAGGCTAGGGTGGGAATATACCTAGACCATGCAAAGAGTAAGTAGTGGAGAGGCCAATACTTGTGACATTTTTTTGCCATGAAGCTGAAGACCACAGATGTGATCCCAACCTCAATCCTGAGTGGTGCTGAGGCATTTTGCACATCCGCTACAGTTCCAAAACTGTAGGCACAAAAGTTCCCTAGTGCCCGCTGTGGGTGGGTGCAGGTTGGGGCCCTGATCACGGGAATCCTGGAGCTGCAGGACCTGACTGGGAACTTGGTTAGCTCCTGGTAGACAGGTGCAGGTGAGGTCAGGGCTTCACAGAGCAGCTACAGCCCCACAGCCTCCAGGTTGTAGGCTGAGGAGGAGATGGCTGCCATGCATACAACTATGGTACTTCAGAGCCTGAAGTAGCAAAATGCTGACGGCACTGCCTTGCACCCAGTGTGGGCACAGGACTCAAGGTCTCTAACAAGGTAAGAGCCCTGCTGATAATGGGAGGCCCAACTCAGGAGACCACCTTCTTTGGAGCCCTGTTTACACAAGCCAGTTCCTCCGAGTGGACATAAAGCTGTATAAGTTCTCTGGCTTGGGCAGTCCCCGTCGCAGGCTTGTAGAGCGATGAGGCCTGCAGCCATTCCATTCTTTCCTCAGGCACCATCAGGATTAGTGAAGGGCAGGGGACACAACAGGTACTTCCCACAATGTTTAATGTTCCAGTCACTTCTTCGCTAATTCTAGAGTTCTGCAATATACAGTTTTTCCATTGCTCTGGGGCAGGTATGCACTCACCACTTGGCCATTGGTCGTTTTGTTTATTAATGTAAATGGCAATATTAGAATTTCTTAGATATTTGGATGAACTCAAGTGCAGGTACTGTCATTTTTTAATTGTGTTCCCTGCTTCAAGAACCTTTGCCCTTGCTATTCTATATCCTTTGACTGGGAATGTTTTCTAGATTTCTCTAATGATCCAAATCTACCCTCTTACCAGTTCACAGCACATGGTTAGTGTATCTGACTCTGTTTGCCCAACCCTTAAAGAAGAATATTTCAGAGTTACCTGAGCCATCAAACAGGAGTGCAGAGAGATTGTGTGCCCTTTTCTAGGTAAGTCACTTTAAGAAGTACACAATACTCCACTCTTGCAGGAGCCTGACTCTTGTGAAGAGAGCAATGGGAAAACTACAGAGGTTACCTGAGAAACCTAGGAAGATCTTCCTTTAGAGAAACCTGTTTTGTCTGCTGAGCAGCCTCCAAAAAGCAGGCAGCTGCATCTGCAGGCAGCAGGAGTCCATCCATTTTGGAACTGGTTCGTTGCTGGTCATGGGACATCAGCCAGAGTCAGAGCCAGAGCTGACTGCAGAGGGGTGCTAAGTGAGTTCATTAGGGCCTGGCCCCCATAGCACAAGTTTCTCTTTGTGTACTTCCTGAATGGATTTAATTAGTCCCTAAATACTCAAGAAACAGACTTTGGAAGTGCTGAGCACTCACTGCTGCAAGAGGGAAGAGAGCTGTTTTGCTCATCATCTCATACAATTAGGACAATTATATCATTTCTATAATCAAACTACACCAGCAACCATCACCCTCAGCTGGTCTGAGATATAGTGGCATGCTTCCAAGTAGTTGATACACCCTGGGGCATGGAATCTGGTCAATTCTAATGGCACCTGCCCAGCTGTGTGGTAAGATAGCCAGTGGTCTTGACTTCTGACACATCCTCCATGCGGAACAACATCGAAGACCATGCACATGGTAGGGTATTCCCAGAGGACATGCAGAACAAAGGTAGGTAGGCCTGTCTAGGCAGTCTGCATCGCCAGCTTTGCCCTATAGGGTAACAGCGGAGCCAACACAGACTGAGAGAAGCTGCCTCTGGGCATTCTGGGGCAGCCTGTTGCTGGTCCCTCTGCTAACTGCCCTTCTGTAACAAGAACTTAGCTCCACTCTGGGGCTAGACTCATTACTGACCACTTGTTCTTGCAGTGATATTCCCAGAGAGCACCAAGCTGCTGATATTGTAAGAGGATGGAAGAAGCTATGTCTCCTCCAGACAGCAGCCCTGAGTGCTTCCTGGCAAATCTGACACAAACCATCTCACACACTACAGTGACCAACAACAGGGTGTTGGGCCTCATAGTACTGAGCTATGGGCCAAGCCTCTAAACTGGGGAAAGAACATGATTTGGAGTCTGCACACTGGGCTGCTTTGCTAGCCAGTTCATTGACCACTTTGCTCTGGACCTCAGACATCCCACAGCACCCATGTGTTAATGATAACACATGCTTACCCTGTCTCAAGCTGAGAAAGTAGAGGTGCTTTACCAGCTGGGTATCCTCTATCCCTCCTCACCCCCATTCCTTTCCACCCCACTGTCCCATCCGAAGGTTCCTTACCAGGTAGCACAGCATACGAATAATGTGGAGTTTACAGCACATCCCCAGGAGAATTGTGGCATTATCTGGCATTTCTGTAGAAGACATGCACTGTGGTCATGGTCACTGTCAAAAACAAGTTTGTGGAAGCCAAGCATGGTGATGCATGCCTGTAAACTCATCATTTGAGAGGTTAGGCAGAAAAATCACAAGTTTGAGGCAAGCCTGAACTATGCAGTGTGCCCTTGTATTAAAAAGAACATTTCATCCATCCCTAGGTGCCCAATTTATATTTCATTACCTTGCTACAACCAGTTAGAGAAAGTAAATGTGTGGCCAGTCCAGGTGTGGTGGCATACCCTTAATTGCAGCATTTGGGAGGCAGAAACAGGCAGTCTCTGGGTTCTAGGTCAGCCAGAGCTCCAAAGACTCAAAAACAAGAGTGTGGTCACATTTGAAGGCAGTGCTGGTTTTCTGTGGGATCTTCCAGAGAATCTAGTCACCAGAGGATGTTCTTTGACATCTAATTTGCTAGTCAGAAAGAAGGGCATGGGCTCTTGGAAAGAATATTTGGCTCAAAAAAGCAGTGCTGGGGTGGTTAGAGCCCTTCCAGGTAACATGGCTGGAGCTTCTGTTTTGTTTCTGGTTTTCTAAGATGTTCTTGCTATATAACCCAGAATAGCCTTGAATTTGCAATAACCTTGCCTCTTCTAAGTACTGGGATTTACAGGCATATAAATAGGTAACATGTAAACATGCAAGACCATAGCTCAGAGTGTATCTCTAGGAGCCTGTCCATTTGACACACTAGTGCGTATTTAGGAGCACATGTCAGGGCACCGCACAAACATAAAGGCTGCCATCATAAACTCCCTGTGGGAAAGAAAGCTCCAAGAGGACTAATCATGACACAACAAAATTGTGTCAGAATTGTGAGACGCTAGGGCTACACTAGAGGGACCCTCCAGCTCCTGGCCCTGCTGAAGGGGTCTAAGTCAGTGTCATCCAAGGCCTCTATACAATATGTCCCAGTATAAAATAGTTCCTAAAATGACCCTGATCCCCAGGGCATGACCTTGGAGCTGCTAAGTCACCTGGCATAGTGACTACTCATGAACTTCATGACCACGTACATCAATTAGCTGTATTAAAGATGACATGTCACTGAGGCTGTGACCCAGAGAGGACAAAAGGATATGGCCATCCCCAAAATTGAAGGCTGCTGAAGGAAGGAGCCAGCCCTGTTAGGTGATCTCATCAGAACCCCAACACAGCCTTCCAGTGTGGTCATGCCTCTGCCTCTGAGAAGACTCACAATTTTCGGTGTCCTTAAGGAGGCCCTCACCCCACTCCAAGAAGATGGAGATAGAAAGCCCAGGGCTGAGAAGGGCATGTAGTATCAACTAAGCATTGACACACTTCAACCCCTTCACCTTCCAGGATACCTCGTAGTTAGCACTGCATCCCTCATCCCTAGAGATGCTTCCCCCAAGTTGTTAGCACACCACCCAGACAGCTCACACCCTGATGCATGTCCTAGGCCAGATAAGCTCTGCTCTCCCCTAACTGCCTGGAAGGCGGTGTAAGGCTACCCGGGAGTCTGGAAAAGCGATTCTGTTACAAAGGAGGCTCTGTGGTATGGAGGGCTGGGATTTGCTCATAGTCACCCAGGCAGAGGAGGCTTTCCAGGAGACAGGAGACCACAGTGCTGGAAGCAGCTCAGCAAGATAAAGCCAAATAACACTGTCAGGGTCCAAGAGGACCACTTTCTATTCCAGCACTACCCCAGATCTTAGAATACCATGCTGTCTGGGAAGAGTTGGCCAAGGAAGGGTCCAGGATTAACGAGAAAACTACCAAAAGCTTTAAATCAGCCATCCTCTGCTGTGGCTATCGTAATGAGGTCACAGCTCCGATGGAAAGGGCAGGGTTGATGTAGACACTAGCTACACCTAGAGCTTTCCCTGCATCCAGCCTCCAAATGGAATAACTTTTGTGTTACAGCTCCTTCTGTGGCCGCCTGTGTTCAACTGCAGAGCTGTGTCTAGGTCTGGGAGAACGGAACTGAGATATAGTATCAGCCATGGGCTATTCTACATAGAAATGCTTAAGTAGTATAGGATATATGAGAAAACTTCTTACAAGCTGACAGAAAGCCTGTACTCAAGCATGTTCACTATTAACATGGGTCCAGACTCAAGGTGGAGTTTCACAGGGCCTGTGCCTCAGATCTGGTCCCAGTCATCCACTCAAAGCCTTTATCTGTGGTTCAGAGCAAGATAGGGAGTTTACCCATCAGCACATCAAACTGGAACATTCAGATTCATTTTTCAAATACTGAAGGTTCCCTGGGCCTTTCCCTCTGTAGTTCTGGAAGAAAGCCCCTGTATGAGGACCCAGTGCCTATTAGCATGTTTTGGAGGGAAGTTGGTCCTCTGAGGATGGGATGTAGCTACAGCTGCTTCCCAAGGCACCACCAGCCTTCCCGCATGGTAGTCTCCACTTGACAGTAACCAAAATCCACTCCCACTGGAAAGCCATTTCAAGACCTGCTAGGGGATGTCTTTCTGTACACTGTGACTATATGTTCCCATTGGTTAATAAATAAGCTGATTTGGCCTATGGCAAGGCACCTTAGAGGCAGGCAGAAAATCCAAGGAGAGAGACAGGAAAGAGGAAGACAGAGTCTGGAGAGACCCCAGCCTGCCTCCCAAGGAGCAACATGCCAGCAGACTGGTAATGCCACAGCCATGTAGCAAAACATAGATTGATAGAAATGGGTTAATTTAAGATGATAGAGCTAGCTAGCAAGAAACTTCAGCTATTGGCCATACAGTTTGTAATTAATATAAGCCTCTGAGAGATTATTTTATAAGTGGCTGTGGAAGACCTATGCAGAAGCCCAGCTGTAGCCTGCCTCCTCGCCCTGTGCATCACACAGCACACACTGAACTCTGAGAGTACCATGAAGTGGAGCACAAGTGTGCAGAGAGGAAGGAGAGGATCGGGACAAACAGCTGCCAGGAGAAAGTGCCTGCCACACAGCGCTGTCTGGACCCTGCTGTAGATCACGGGCTGTATTGTGCAAAGGACTTCCAGTGAGGGAACCAGAAGGTAGTCCTCCCTGAGTAGGACAGACATACAGACAGGACTCCACTGACCTTCCACTCTTATCCTCTGGACTGAAAAGGAGAGAAAGCATCTTTGGTCATCTTTGCTTCTGTGTCCCAGAAGCACATACAGAAAGCAATACCATTTCCCAGCCATGGCAGAGGTTGTCCTGGCTTCCATACCTGCTAGTGCACTGACCAGGAAGTAGGCTGTTGCAAAGAGCTTCTGGTTGCTGACCTCATCCTTCGGGCCAGGACGCTCACCCTGTACCCTGCACCCCACCAGCTGCAGGAAGGCTGTGAGGTCCTGCTGCTGACTGTCTGTTAGCTCCTTCATCGCCAATATAGCCTGCGAGGACCAGAGGCCACCAGCCATATCATCACACTACAGTACAGAAAGGGAAGAAAAGCTATGGTGAAGCCAGAACCCATTGAAGTACAACCAACGGAGCCTGTTCCCTACCCCAACCTTCCCAACACTCCATTTACTTCACCTTCTCCAGGTAAAGCAAGCACTGAGCCCTTTTCTGTAGTTTGAGGCTATCTATGGGCCTAAATTTCCTCCAAAGGACACAGTAAGCTGAGCCTTGCCCAAGCACTATCCAAGGAAAGGGGGAAGAGTCATGCAGGAAATGTTGTGCAGAAAGACCCTTCCAGACCAAGCCACGTTATTGAGTTTTACCAATACCAAACTGATGAATGGGACATAAGAGCAGCATCCTTTCCTAGTCCTCACTCTTAAAAACCGCCCTCTAAACCGAGTGTGTCTCCAACCTACCTTGGCAGCTTTAGCAATCCCCACAGGGCTGCACTTGGGTAGGATGGCACTGCCCATGAGCTAGTTCTGATCTCCTGGGCTAGCTCCACCCTATAAGTACCCTGTGTCCCCTCTGACCCCCACCACCAGGCTGATGCTCTGCCAGTATCTGATAGGGCAGGTGCTACTTGCTCTACAAGGGACCAGCCTGACATTTTCCTCTAGGAAGGAGCTGTTTAATGAAGCAAAAGTCATAGGATTCTGAAACATTTGTGCTCTTCCTAGGATTAAGCCTGCATCCTCCAGAAGGCAAACCAAACCCTTTGTGTTCTCCAGCACCTCATTTCAAGAGGGGAAGATAATAGGAGTGTTTTTCTAGACACCTAAAGCATTTGAGCAGTATAGAAAGAAGGATGAAAAACATGGCAATGAAAATGTTCAAATCTTCAGCCTCATTAAGTTCAAAAAATCTGAGCTGATACAGGGTGAGCAGCTGGCATGCCCCTCAAAATCTGGCTGTTGCAAAACAAAGCAATAAACACCTACTTATCTGTGTTCTAAATGGGACAGACTCAGAGGCTCTGCCACATAGCCCCTTCACTGTGAGCTGAACACACGTCTGCCTGCAGTCTCGGAATGGGGCCAATTGGGAATGACATGTCTTTGCAGGCATAATTAAGGTGAGAGTCTCTAAGTAGGAGCACCCTGTATCCAGTAATGGTGATCCTTAATGAGCTTTGTGTCTAGATAAGACCTCAACAAACAGAGGAAGACACAGAGACAGAGATAAGAGTGATGTAGCCACAAGCCAAGGAATGGCAGGCGCCCCCAGAAACTGCAGGCAACAAGGGTTCTCTCCTAGCTCTTTCAGAGGGGCATGGCCCTGCTGCCACTGCCAACTCTGGATTCTGCCCTCCAGGGCTGTAAGAGAATACATTTCTGATATTTCTAAGCACCAAGCCTGTGGTCATTTGTTATAGCTCTATAATCTCTCTGCCTGATGTCAGCTTCAAGTTTTAGGGTCAAAAGGAGATAGTAAAACTTAATTTCATATTACCCCAAAGCCTGTCCTGAGGAGTCTAGCCTGTGCACATTTTCAGAGCAACCAGGTACAAACCCAAACTCAACACCCTCCCCTGCCCCCAAACCCCCACCCACACCACTAGTCTCCCAGCCCCCCAACCCTGACACTCCCACGCCCACCACCACCTCAACCCCAACCCCCTCATCCCCACCACTAATCCTCCACCCCTGCCTCACCACTTGCTCCAGGGCCTTAAGGAGTTCCTCATCAAACAGGACTTTCTGCAGGAGATGGGACAGCGCCATCTGCTGCTCTGCAGGTAACACTGCAAAGGGATGGAAGCTCCTCTCCAGGTGTACAGAGGCTGTAGACGCAGAGCAGATGCAGAGGGTCACAACCTGACTGTCAGCCACCAGTCCTTCTAAAGGACTCCAGGTTCAGAGTTGGTACCTGAGTGATTCTCAAGAAGCAGGGAAGCTACAGGAAAGGAAGCAGGGACAGGGAAGCCCAGGCCTCACCCTTCTCTGCCCATGCAGTGCTAAGCTTGACCAGGTAGTTCCTGGAAGCCACTTAGGTTCTTCTTTGGCGTGGTACCTATAGAAATGCATCTCAAGGCTGAATCACTAAGCAGAAGGCACACTGTACCCCAGACACATCCTTCCCAGCACTGTCTAGAAATGCACGGGAGTTTGGCATGCTTTCCTTTTCCATGCATGGTCAAAGGGCCAGTACTCTACGTTCATGACAAACATGGCTTCCACTTCCCTCCCTGTGCCTTTCACTCCTGCTCAAGATGAGCACAGAGTGTATACTCTGCTATGCTGTTCACATCCTCCACAGTGGGCTTAGAAGCCTGTGCCCTGTAATCCTCTTCTCTTTCCTGAGGACAGTCAAAAGTTCCTAGTAAATTAAGCCACAAAAGATAGGCTGAGATGGTGCTTTCCTACCAAGGGCTGCATGCTGATACAGAAATGCATGACCTTGCTGATGGAGGTCTAGGAAACAATTGCTAAAAAGCCCTACAGGTTGGACACACAATGCCTGAGCCACACCTTCAAACACTCCCCTTTGTGAGACCCTGCCTGAAGAGAAGGGCTGTCCTGGTTAGCCTAGAATCTGGGAGCTCAAATACCAGGCCAGACCTCCCAATAAACCTGCCACCATCCCCAGCTGCCCACGACACTCCAGCCAATAGGAGGCTGACTCAGCTTGGAGCCGTGGGGAAGGAGTTCCAGCCTACATCTTCTGCAGGGCAACTCCAGCTCAGCCACAACCATGTCTTGTAAGTAGATGCCTTAAATTTAGTCAACCTTTGTCCCAGGAAAGATCTACCTTAACCCCAGGTCTCCATCACCCTGTTCTCCAATACTGACAATTTGTAACAGGAACCGCATCCTTTGGTTAGGGATTTACTGAAGCCCCAGGGAGGGAGGAAGCTTTTCTTGCTGTGTAAGGCACAGCAAATTCTGAGGAAGCCCCTGCTTCTCCCAAGCTCTTACCTCATCACATGTTTCTCCTTTTTCTCACCCAGTTCCCCCTACTACACACTGCTCTCCTGCACACAGCAAAGCAAACCAATTCTAAAGCAACAAGCTATGTGGAGCAAAGAGGATTACCATGGCCAGTTCAGGGGTACAGCCCCTCCGCCATGTGGGTGAGCTGCCACCATGGTTTTTACCATGCTGACAAAGAACAGCCCGCCATGCAGTGAAGCTCAGAATGTAACAAAACTGATACAGATCCTGAGGACTCCATCCCTGCTCATTAATGGCCATTCTCAGTAGTCCATTAGGTTCTGTGGTTACAGGAAAAGAAAACTGTCAGGTACCTGACCAGGGCACTCCTGGCCTCCCACACTGACCCACCTAGGGTCTCTCCATTCTCCATAACAGCACCCAAGACCTGGTCCTCCCTAAGATCCAAGGGGACCCCGAAGGCCACATCATCTCTTGGGAAAGAGGGTCCACATCGCCATCTGGCCATAACCATGCTGCAGGAAATACCTTGTTTTAAAACATGCAGTGGCCCATCTTGGGAAGAGATCTCTTGACCCCCATCCAGCATGTCCAGGAATGCAAATTCTCTGTAGGCCAAGGGGTCCAAGTAGACAGAGTCAACTTTCCTCTCGTGCTCAAAGCCACCATGTTTCCCTTGCAGGAGACAGAATTCTGTAGTGGGGAGAAAAGCCCAAGTCATACATGGGTCAGCACAGCTCATACACATCTCAGACTCACCTTTACATGGCTCAGGCTGTGGTAGAAGACACACAGAAAGGCCTTTGCTCCTTTGCCTCTGCCTTTGAGACAGTCTGGTGGTGTGAATGAGAAATACCTCCCAGAGGCTCATCATTTGAGCGTTTGGTCCCCAGCTGTGGCACTGTTTGGGAGGTGCAGCCTCGCTGGAGGAAGTATGTCACTGGGCTCTGAGAGTTACAGCCTTGAGCTGATGTCATCCAGTGGGATCTCAGCTTCCTTTCCCTGCTGACATGCCTCCACCCCTCCACGACGGATTCTTCTCTATCTGGAACCGTAAGCCAAATTAAACTCTCTCTTCCTTGATTTGCCTTTGGTCACAGTGTTTTGTCACAGCAACAGAAAATTAACTAGTAAAGAGGTTTACTATGTAGCCCAGGCTGACCTCTAACCCTAAATCCTGCTGCCTCGGTCTCCCGAGTGCTGGGATCACAGACATGTGTTACCATGTCTGCTTGCCTGAGTATTTTCACATTCGGTCTGATGACGTGTACTGTGGCTGACAGAATATTCCTGCGCTACAGCAAGCTCAGGAGCACCCAAGGGCTCCCTGTGTGTCCGTGTCCTCAGAGATGAGCACAGGGAAGACACCTCTCCTGGAGGGTGTGCCACTACTTCAGGGGAGGACCAGAAAACCCTAGGTCTGTTCTCCACCATTTCCTCACATCCCTTCACTATAAAACATTTGGGGTTTCACATCCTAATTCCTCCACGGTAATGGAGCGCCAGGGAAGGACTCCTGCTGAAGCAGAGTCCAAGAGGCCACCTTTCAGCAGAAGTGCTGTGGGCCAGGAGCTAGATACCCTAGATACAAGCAGCACTGGGCGCAGGGCTCAGGGGGGCAAGGGTGTCTCCAGACAATGGATCAGCTTTGCGCAGACCAGGGGGCAGTGGTGGAGGTGATAGGAGATCAAGGGGGCAAAGCTCATCCTGAGAACAGAGGCAACCACAGAGGGTATTTGAGCAGGTGACTGGAATGCTCCCTTTGTAGCTCAAATCCTCACTACTGAACATTGCAAGGTGGAACAGAGCATGGCTCCTAAATATGCAAATGAGAAGAAGGGGGTTGCTTAGGACTGGAAGGCAGGGTGAGAACAGAGTCACTGCTGGGGAGACCAGATCAGTTCACACTGGAGGATGAGCAAACGGCCACTGAACAAGTGCAAGCTCAGTTCCAGAATGATGGATGGTGCCTCTGATTAGACCCAGGAGAGACGTGTAAGGAGGGTTCATGGCTGCCGAGAACACAGAAGGATGGAGTCGCCTTCTCAGTGATTCACAAGACGGCTAGGGTGGCTGTCCAGGGTAACCCTGCCATAGGCAGGAAGCATGGACAGGCATCTCCTTCCAGCTCCCATAGGCAGGAAGCATGGACAGGCATCTCCTTCCAGCTCCTACAGGACAACTAGGGTGGCTGTCCAGGGTAACCCTGCCATAGGCAGGAAGCATGGACAGGCATCTCCTTCCGGCTCCCACAGGTATATATATATATGAATGCTCTGTGTGGAGAGTGACAGGAAATGCAGATGGGTAGGAAAGGGGAGAAAAGCAGAACTATACTCGTATGGACCTGGCCACAACAGGCAAAGGTGGGCCCTCAACAGAGGAGAAAGCCTGGGGAGCTGCCTGCAAGGCCAGGGCCTGGCCTGGGAAATGAGCCAAAGACAGGGATGCGGGTTGAGGAAGACTACAGAATCCAGAAAGCACAAAAGGAGAAGGAAGCTCCTGGGGAAAAGAGGCCACCCCAAATGAGCTGCAGGCAGCTTGGCAGGAAAGAGCTTCTAGCCTGGTCTCTTGCCACCGAGGATCCTCCCAGAGCTCACAGCCATCCCCTCACATGGGCCACATTTTCACGGGCCTTAGAGAAACAACACATGGACAGTAGTTAAATATAGAAATAAAATGCACTAGAAACAAATTGATAAAAGAACTGCCGTGATATGCACACAAGGGAATACTACTCATTCGTGAAAAGGAAATCCCCGCATACATCTGGAGAAGGTTAAGTCCCAGATGAAAGAAGACACTGTGTGATCTTGTTCATATGTAGATTCTATAGTAGTAAATCTCTCGAAACAGAGAGAAATAGTGGCCATCAGGGCCATGAAGTAGATGAACTAGAAACACACTGGCTAAATGACCCAAAGTTCCAGTTATGAGGAAGTTTTTATCATCAAATACACAGAATTGTGACAAGCATTAGTAATGCTGTTGCCATGGAAACAAATGGGTGGTTAAAATGGTTGCTAGGGTTAAAAGAGTGAAGCTGGGGTCCTGGGACTGAGAAACCAAAGGACTGCAGCTCAGCAGTTTTAGGAGCACTGGCTGCTCTTCCAGAGAACCTGGGTTTGGTTCCCAGCACCCACATGGCAGCTCACAATTATCTCTACCTCTAGTTCCAGGGGGTCTGGTGCCCTCTCCTCTGACCTCCTCCAGGCACACATATGGTGCATATACATTCACGCAGGCCGAACACTCATACACATAAATAATCATCAGCAACAACAAAATAAACTCAGACCTCCACAGCATCAGCAGCGATACTTCGTTGTTATCTGACTTAGAATCAACTTAGGTGCTCAACAACAGATGAGAAGATGAAGAAAACATGGCACATTTACAGAAAGGACTATTACTTAGCCATTGAACAGATAAAATTCTATGGTGTGGGACAACATGGATGAACCCGGGAAATAGTGTGTGGGGAACATAAGTCAGACTCAGAAAAGCACACACCACATTCCCTTGCTCATGCCAAGTCTAAAGGATGCTGTTCTCCCAGAAGGACAGCAGAGCAGCGCTTCTCTCAGCTGGATGGGAGGAAGCTGTGGTTAGCAGTATGGTGTAGATTATAAAACAGCCTGTGAGGTTATCGAATGCTCTTATCAAAGGAAATGATAAATGTGGGACAGCAAGGTGGCTCAGTGGGTACAGATGACTGCCACCAAGCCTGACAACCTGAGTTGTATCTCCAGGACTCAAATGGTAGGAGAAAACTGACTCCTGCAGTCAGCCCATGGCATGCATCCACACACTCAGGTAATGCACAAACGCAAATACATAAATGTAATCATTTACAAAGGACTCAACTAATATAATATAGCCTAAATGCAAGCACACACACACCCTCCAAAAACATGCCAATTGTGTGATGTACTGGCTGGGTAGATTAGTGTGGGTGTGGTAATCACAGTGAATATGCTAGCAGAGTATTGTACTCTCAGATATTCACAGTGTTTACCAACTGAGCCTCACGGAAGCAGGGGAAAGTATCCCAGTGGTCCGTCAGTCAAATCTACCTGAGAGGCCCCCGGAGCATTGGCACCCAACTGAACCATACAGGTGCACATTAACACTGCTTATCATACACTGATACTGGAGCAATCTGATGGCCTTCAGGTGTGTTTGAGCACAGACAGACAGAAGGGGAGAAGGGTGAGGAGAAAGGAGAGAAGGAAGGGAAAGAAGTAGGGGGAGGGTGTCTGGGTGTGGTAGCATAAGCCTGTGACCCCGTATTTGGAGGCGGAGGCAAGAAGATAAGAAGTTAGTTCAAGGCCATCCTCAGCAACATAGCCAGTCCAAGGCCAGGACTTATGGGCTACATAAGACTATCTCATTTTTTTTTAATGTTGTGAACTAGTTGCAATGGGGATGCAGGTGCCACCCCAGTGTTCGGAGCAGCCCAGGATTCCCTTACCTAGCATTCTTGATCAGTTTTTTAAAACTGACTAAATGTCACCTCAGGCAAATCATTTCCACTTCCCAAAGCACAGATGAACAAGCCTGTGAGGGAGGCTCAGTGTTTTGTCCCAGGCCTATTCAGACCCTCAAATGCACGTGAGTTGGATGACATTGGTGACCTGCCTCCCACCTTTGCAGCAGGGCTGGGTAGCATGTCAGAACAGACTCACAGAGGCTGACCCACCTTACCCACTTCACCAAAGACAAGCAGGAGAGTGGCAAACAGACATGTGTGTAGTCTATTCTCGAGGGCAAAGGGCACGCTTAACAAGAGTGCCCAGTTAAATGACCACAGCTGTTCATCTTCCCGCCTCAGCCACTGGCACAGCCAGCTGCATCCTTTACCTCTATCCCCAGCCCACACACGCCCTTATACCATTTTGGAAGCAAACCACAGACTCTTCATCTAGGACATTTCAGAAGAAATTTCCAGAAGATATTTTTTATAGACAAAACCATAATGTCATTATACTACCCAGAAAGGGTAACAACAGTTTGTGATGTGACATTTCCCCATTCTTGCTCCCAAAAAGCTGTCAGGTTGCATTCTCACTGAGAAGAGGGAAGGGGCCTTGTGCTTTATTAGCACAGTGGTTTTCAACCTTCCTAATGCTGCGACCCTTTAATACAGTCCCTCATGTTGTGGTGACCCCCAACCATAAAATTATTTTCATTGCTACTTCATAACCGTAGTTCTGCTATTGCTATGAATAGTAATGTAAAAGCCTGTGTTGCCCAATGGTCTTAGGCAACTCCCTGTGAAAGGGCCATTCGAGCCCAAATGGGTATCAACTTGGAGCAAGGTCAAGATGCGGTGTGGGCTTCACGTTGGGAGAGAGGGTAGAGTCACAGTGAGGACAGGGTTAACAGCTACGTCAGGGTGGTCATGAGTTACCACTGTCCTGGGCACTTCCCAGGCCTCAGGAAACCAGCTTAACTCTGCCTAGGACTCATCAGGGACTGTCATTCCCCTCTGAGCAGTGGCCTGTGGTGGTTTCCATGAGAAATGTCCCTCATAATCTTGGGCATTTGAACATTTGGTCCTCAGTTGGTGGCACTGTTTGGGGAGGTTTAAGAGGTGTGGCCTTGCTGGGGGAGGTGTGTCACTGGGAGTGGGATGTGTGAGTGTAAAGGCTCACACCACTTCCAGATCCCTCTGCTTCATGCTTACAGCAAAGGATGTGAGCGCTCAGCACCCAGTTCCTGCCGTCCTGTCTGCTGCTTCCCAAGGTGGTGGGCTTCCTTCCCTCTGGACGTGTAAGCCCAAACAAACCCTTTCTTCTAGGCATTGTCCGGTCGTGGTGCTTTGTCACGGCAACAGAAATGTGCCTCCAGGGCCTTACCCTGGGGAGACTCAGCAGCTTCACAGGAGGTCTGGCTGGCTGCAGAGCCCATGTTCCCCCCACAGCCACAGTGACACCCAAGCAGCATGCAGCCCCTGGCTTTCCTCAGCCCACTCCCTCACGAGGACTCACCAAACTGGCCATCCTGTTTCACATACAGCTCGATGATGCCACAGGCAATGGTGGTGGCAGCAGGGATCTCCAGCACCACACTGGTGTCCTTCATGATGGTCCCGTCCTCCACTGCTGACACCTGTGGGCCAAACATGTGCCCCTTGTGTACTCAAGAACGCTTGGCTTCTTCCCGTCACCCCTATGCCCAGCCTCCTAAGAATGCTGGGGAAATAGCCACTGAGCTAGGGAAGGAGAAGGAGATAGCTGGCACTGACATCTGGTGGCATGGGTAAGATGGCAGCACATGGGGTAGCAAGCCACACCACAGGACATGTTTTGACAACAACATACTTAATATTGTACCACTGTGGTCCCACAATAAGGTGATTAATGGAACCCAAATGTTTCTGTCTCCTAGTGCCATTGTGGGCACTGAACATCACTGCAGAATGCATCACTCACGTCTATGGTGATGCCGCTAACAGCTCCCTGGGCACCTACAGTCACTGTCAGCATGGAACACATGGTAACTATAAATGACTAGGCTACTGGCACATGTACACTACACTAGATCCTTAGCATTACATCTTACAGTTTTTAAGAATATATCCCAAATAGGAGGGAGGGAGAGAGGGAGGGAGGGAGGGAGGGGGAGGATAACAAAACTATAAACTGTACTGAGGTAGGCCGGCAGTAGCCGCATACATCTCGGGTTCACTGCATCCCTCAGGTCCACCATGAAACCCTGCAGACACCTAGACCTACATAAGTTATTCCACAGTGTGACATCACCACCAACAAAATTACCTGGTGATGTGTAACTCAGAGCATAGCTAAGTGATATATGACTGCAGATAAATAAGATCAGTTTCCAATTCCCTTCCCAGGCTTTGAGAAACAATTTTGAAATCCTGGTGAAAATCCCAACAGGATCAAAGATGGGCTGGGAAACGCTCACTGAGCTGCTCACACACCTATGGATGATGCTCTGTGCACAGAGCTGGGAGGACATGCAGTAGGAGAGGCTGGAAGAGAAACAGAGACAGGAAGAAGAGGGTGTGCAGGGCTGGAGTACCAGGCAGGAAAGAGCCCTTCCCACAGTACACCAGGAACAGGAAGCCAGAGATCCATTTGTTGGTGGGACACTGGAAACAGACAGCACAGCTTAGTGATCTGCCCCTGCAGCAGCTGGGCTTCTAGCTCCCAGGACCAGAGCTTCAGCGGGTGGTGACCATGGGCAGAAGTGTCAGCAGGGCCAGCTGAAGCCACCTCTATCAGGCCCTCCTTCCCCTCTGTGGTCCAGCCTCTCACCTGCCTCCCCAGCCACCCCAGACCTAGACTTATAACCAGGCCCTGTATCACCCCAGGCCCCTGCCAAATACAGCCTCCTGGGTCTTCTAGAAAAACCCAGCACTACCAAGGAAATTCTGAAGCCAGCTGAGGGAAAACAGTTTAGGACTAATGACCCAACTCCAGGGTCAGCTTGCAATCTGGAAGAAACAGTAAATGACAGACAGACAGACAGATCCTCTTGTTCCTGGCTCAGGTAGAGCCTGACTAAACAATTTCCTTGACAAAAGCACTCTCCTACCATAAGGGACAGTGCCTGACCCAGGCCCAGCTAGCCTCTAGAGCAGTGGTTCTCAACCTTCCTTATGCTGTGACCCTTTAAATCAATTCTTCATGTTGGGGGTGACCCATAACCACAAAAGCATTTTCCTTGCTACTTCATAACTGTAATTTTGCTACGGTTATGAAGTGTAATGGCAATCTTTCTGGAGACAGAAGTGTGTCGATGAGGGTCGCGACCCACAGGTTGAGAACCGCTGCACTAGCGTTCTATTGCCACCGCTCGAGAAACGGGTACAACCCACATGGTCTGGTGAGATCCAGCCCGGGGGCGCTCTTTCCCTGCACTCTGGCAAATCTGAAGAAAGCCTGGAGTCACCAGCTCCATGAGGAAGAAGACTCCGCTTTTCTGGGTGGCTCACAACATCCTCAAGTCCTGGGTCCCATGGTAACTGAGGCCAGATGCTTCAAAGAGCTTAGTTACATGAGCCAGGGAGGGCTTGTTTACCGCAGCCAGCTTGAGTCTCCTTTCTAACTCTCTGCAGTGTAGTGGGTAGCTGTTCCAGCTTTGGCCTGGAAGTACCACCCCACTGAGGCTTCTGTAACTGTCACGCCTACAAGGTGGGGTCGAGACAGGACCCCTGAAGACCGGAGATCCGGATGAGCCGGCTCTCCTGGTTCCTGGATGCTGGAGGTATATTGAGCAGAGTTCTCCAGAGAACACCGCCGGACTGCGCTCCACCTTTCCTCCGCCTATCCCTTTACTTGTAAGTTACCCCACAAAATAAACCTCCTTTTTAACTATGTGGAGTGGCCTTAATGCAACAACCAATACTGGTCTGACTGAGGACGACACCAGAAAGGGGCCCGTGGGGAAAGGTCTCAGGCTGGGATGCGGCGGCAGCGGCACCTGCACAGTCTTGGTCGGGATCCCCACCATGCCGCCACACTTCTCCTCCGTCTGCACATGCTCAGATATCACACACTTCTGCGTGGTCACAATCTTCTGTGTCAGCACACACAGGACCTCATTCCTCCTCTCTAGCACCTGCTGGAGCACTGGGTTGTCCAGATTAACTGTTCTGAAAAAGGAAAGTGGTCATGAGTAACCCCAGCGCTCCAGGGAGACAGAGGCAGGGACCAGGACCTCCTCTTGTGGCTGGAAGAGGGAGCAGGGAAGGATAGGTTTCATGCTTTTCATGGTGAGGAGAGAGGAGGCAGGTTCTCTAGAATGGCTTTAGCGAAGCTCTCCTGTGGCCACTCAGGCCAGCTGAGGGACAGGCTGGACACTGGAGGACGTACCAAGGAATTGTATACTCTTATAACAAGTCCCCAACAGCCACACTGGTTTCAGCGAAAAACAATGGAAAGCCGTCTATGGGAGAGCTGCCGCCCCGTCCTCCTGGGTGGGCTGGGGATGGGCAGAAGGGCAGCAGATGTGGTGGCCACACATCCTCCCTCCTCCGAAGCCCAGGGTCCTTATGATGAGAGGCACAGTGGCTCCTCACACAGGAGAGGTGGCCGCTACAATGCAAGCTGTGGCGGAGACCAGACTGGAGCTGAGAAGGGACTCCGGCAGAATGCAGAACCTCTCCGTGGGGTTTCTATCTAAGCCATTTGGTCTGCAGCTGCCTCAGGCCACCAGCATGGTTCCCCATCCTGAGCCACTTAAAATTCTGTAGAATTGCAAAGCCAAGCCTCTCTTCCAGCTGTAACTTGGTGCTTAAAAGCCAGTGAGGAGACAAACTCCTTGGAGACACCATGGCCGTGGAAGGGAAAAACACCAGATCCCAGGTGCAGTCAGCATGGGAAGAAAAGGCTCATCCTAGACTACAAGGACATCTGAGGTCTGTCACCTGCAAGCTCAGCACCCCTTCCTGGCCACTAAGGGGCCTGTGTTCCATCCTAGGTACACTTAGGGTTCCCAGGGCATTAACCAGCTCATGACCCACATAGGAATAGACACAAAGTGGTTTATCCACATCATGGGACTGGTTGGCCATGGGAAGGAGTCAGCTCCAACACATGCTACAATGTGAAGGAACTAGACCCTCATGCTAAGCAATGTCAGCCTCCATAAAAAGACAAACACTGTAAGATTCCATATCTAGGAAAGATCTAGTATAGACAAAGTCACAATGATAGTGAAGACTGGAGTGCTGGGCTGAAGGTGGGGGAATCAGACTAATCGCTTAATGGCTGTAGAATTCTGGTTCGAGGTGGTGGAAAATTCCAGAGATGGACAGCAGTGGTGGCTACACAACAGAGAAAATGTACTTCATGCCAATGAATTATACACTTAACGACAGACCTGCAAATTTTATATTTTTCCACCGTAAAAAGAAAGACATGCGTAATACTGGTCAGTCTCCCACTAGCCAGGGCAATGCAAAAGTACCACAATATACATGTGAGTCAAACTAGGCTAGGACCAAAGCTGCCAGCCAGGGCCCTGGGGACGGCTCCGCCGGTGAAGCATGACTGAGTTGGACTCTCAGCACCCACGGAAGTGCCCACGGTGGTGCACGTCTGTAATCCCAGCTCTGGGGAAGCACAGACAAGAGGACCCCTGGAGCTCACTGGCTGACCAGTTTAGTCAAATCAATGAGCTCCAAGTCCACTGAGAGACTGTCTCCAAAAATAACAGGAAGTGACTGAGGAAGACACCTGATGCCAACCTCTGGTCCCCACCCACATTGTGTGTGTACCTGTGCACACACACATATGCCTACATAAACATGTATGCACATACCACATAGACACAAAAGTAGATCGATAGGTTGATTAGTTCATTGTCAGGCAGGGCTTCTATTCCAGGAAGAAATATGGACAGGGAGCAGCTGGGTGCTGCACTCCCCCTGGATGTCCTGGAGTGGATTATGTCACCTTCACATGGCGGCTTTCTCATGGCTAGCTGTTGTAACAATGCCCTCAGCATGGCTTGTTTAAGGGTGTAGTGAGCAGTCAGTTTATGCCACAGCCGGTGTGTGCCACACAAACGTTCCAGCCAGCTTCCCAATGAGGTCCACAGAACACAGCCACTATGTGTGTAGTCCCTGGGAACTGTGGGTCATTTAACTGGGTCAGCGATAAATTCCCATATCACTCACTTGCTTAAAAAGCCTTCAAGGGCTCTGCCTCATCTGCTAAGTTCCACAAGCCCATGATCATGTCCCTGCCTCGTATTCTGCCAAACCCACCTTCCGGCCTTTCCTCTATGGCGTCGAGAGGCCAGGCACATGCCCAGTCAAAGCCATGGAGGGCGTACCTGTTTGCTGCCTCCTCGGGGAACTGAGCTCCATGTGCTATGTGAGTGGCACTCTGTCACATGCCACAGCTAAGATGGAGACACATGTCCACACACTCTTTCTCTAGCTCATTCTTTGTTCATTGCCTGTACCTCAGTCTAGAGGAGAAACTCCATGGGGGTGGGGACCATCCTACCGGTCTGCTGTTCTCAGGGCTGGACAGCACTCAGCGCCCAGAACAGGCTCAGGGGACTTTCTGGGAGAAAATGAAGAGGTAAATGACGACGTAAGTTCCGTCTGTTT
Source organism: Onychomys torridus (assembly GCF_903995425.1). NCBI lineage: Eukaryota > Metazoa > Chordata > Mammalia > Rodentia > Cricetidae > Onychomys > Onychomys torridus. The sequence continues at coordinate 7,877,352 of NC_050445.1, forward strand.
CTTCCTTGTCTATTGCTTTAATATATGTGTGTGTGTGTGTGTGTGTGTGTGTGTGTGTGTGTGTGTGTAAGTCAGAGAAAGAGAGGAAAGAGGAAGGGAGGGAGAGGAGGACAGGGGGTAGGAAAGAAGGGAGAAGGGGAGGGAAGAGAACATGTTGAAGACGGAGAGGGAGGAGAAGGATTCTGATGTTTGGTTAGGTGAATGGTGAACAGGTGACTCTTCCCCTGTTACAGACGCTGGGTGGTCAACATGAAGTCCGGTCCCTCTGTGACTGAAGCAAGGTCTGGAAAGGGCATTTTTACAGTCCCTTCCCACATTGACCTTCTTTCCCAGAGCTGAGAGAAGTTCAGTGCTCCGGCCACGCCCACCTGAGAGATGCTTTAGGATCTTATCAGGGTCAGCAAATTGGCCAGGCAGTACAAACTTCCAGGAACAAGTATGTCACCTACACTGACCAGGTGCGTGGGTGGAGAGGTCAATGGCACAGCCGTCCCATGGACATTCACTATCACTGGGCCAGAACCGGACAAAGGCTGTGAAAAGATGCTTAAACGGAAAGACGAATTTTGACGAGTATGAAAGGAAAAGGGATAAACAACTGAGGAGATGCAGAAATGAAATCAACTCAAAGCTTTCATTAAACCGAAAAGGAAAGGGCTGGAGAGATGGCTCAGTATGTAAGAGCACTGGGTGCTCTTGCGGAGGTCCTGGGTTCAGTTCCCAGCAGCAACCGCATGGTGGCTCACAACCACCTGGAACTCCAGGTCTGGAGAATTCAAAGGTCACTACTGGCCTCTGGAGGCACACACACACACACACACACACACACACACACACACACACACACCCTGCATATAAACTCCAACTGGCTTGCATACATACACACAGATTTAAAAAGCAATCATTTTCAAATATAAAAGGGACACTGCACTTTGAGGGGAAACCATGAGGTAAGGCTCTGGGGGCAGTGAAGAAGTGAAGAAACAGCACTGGGTGAAAGTGCCGGTGTGGGGCCAAATGCCTGTAACCCCAGCACCCAGGAAACTACTGCAGAAGGACTACGGAAGTTCAAGGCCAGCCTGGGCTCATATTGAGTTCCTGGCCAGCCTCGGCTATACAAGTAAGACAAGCAGAAAGAAGACTAAAGAGAAAGAGGAGAGAGAGGAGGGTGGGGAAAAGAGGGAGGAGAGGAAGGGAGAAGAAGAGGGAGGAGGAAGAATGTGGGGGAAACAGAAAAGGAAGAGGGGAGAGAGGGGAAAGCAGTTGGCTTCCGTGCCCTCGGCTTCCCGGCCAGGTCAGGAAGCACCAGTGCTGGGTGAGGTTGAGTAAGCCTCCACACTGCCATGGCCTCGGTCCCAGCTAGAGGAGACGCTAAGCTCACAACACATCACTAGCTTTGTATCCAGTGAGGAGCTGGGATGTCTAAGAGTGAAGGAACCTACTGTGATCTCCTACAGCCTCCAGAAACGAAGTAGCAACTGTCATGCTAGACCCTTTGACAGCTTGGGACCAGCCTCCTAGAAGCCCAAGGCAGGATGTACTGCAACAGGTGTTGGACACACACACACACACACACACACACACACACACACACACACACCCTCAGGACCCACAGGTGCCATAGCAACAAGCTGACACCCACTTCCACTTTCCACACAGGAACTACACCCGGTGCCTCTACCACATTGCACAATCTTGGGGCTACATCCCCTGTCTACTGGTAGTTAAGAAAGGTCCCAGCTGCTTCCCACAGTTTCAGGAACCAGTGGGCCTAGGACCTGTCACTACCTGGGCACACCTGTACTTGTCTGGTGGGGACTTGGGTAGGTATTCACCATGGGGCAGCACCTACTGATGCAAAAAACTCTGACATTAACCAAGGTTGTCCCTGGGGCTGTGGGAAAACCCATCTGTATTTTACATCTCCACATCTACCAGTTCAGTAAGCTGTGTATCTGCCAGAGTTTGCTCTGCATGACCCAGGGACATGCTAAACAGCCTTCAAATACCAAATGAGCTCCAGATACCAAAGGCATGAGTTCCAAGACCATGTCTGCTCAACCCAAGGAGCCCAGGGAAGGTTTTACCACACCACCAGCTTACATGTTGCCTGCACACAGCCCAACACAGGTTAAGGACATCTCACTATAATCCCTGGCTTCCTGACAAAAGGAGCTGTTGCAGAATATTTGATTAACTATGCAAAGATGTGTTGCATTTGTTTAACTATGTAAAGATGTGTTGCATTTGTTTAACTATGTAAAGATGTGTTGCATTTGTTTAACTATGTAAAGATGTGTTGCATTTGTTTAACTATGTAAAGATGTGTTGCTGTTTCACCTTGCCTGCCTAAGGCACCTGATTGGTCTAATAAAAAGCTGAATGGCCAATAACAAGGGAGGAGAGATAGGTGGGACTTCCAGGCAGGGGGATTGAGGAGGAGGAGGAAATTAGGCTTGAGAGAAAAAGAAGTAAGAAAAGGAGAAGCCAGGGGCCAGACAGACAGACAGGCATGGAGAAGCAAGAAAGTAGGACATACAGAGTAAAGAAAGGTAAAAAGCCCTGAGGCAAAACATAGATGAAGAGAAACAGTTAAGTCAAGTTATAAGAGCTAGTGGGACAAGCCTAAGCTAAGACTGAGCATTCATAATTAATAATAAATCTCCATATCTTTATCTGGGAGCTGGTTAGAAAATTACAGCTACAAAGAGCTGGGACAATGAGCCTCATTGCCATTCCTGGGGCCTGGGAAAAATGCATAGAGACCTGAAATCTACAAATCTACAGTAGTACCACAGTAGAATCACTAACTGAAATCACCCCACTGGATCTTGAAAAGCCCCCCTTTTCCCTGGCATCCTGGCCAGGTCAGGAAGCAACAGTGCTGAGCTTCAAACCTTCAAACAGCAGTTCCCATATGACCAACTACAGCACCACCAATGCCCACCCTGCAGAGCAGAGGATGTTCTCATATTACCTGGTGATTGCTAGTGCCCCAGGCTGAGGCATTTCCTATGTCTACCCTGAGGATCCAGGTCGGTCACCTACAGTGGTCACAGCCACAGGTATCACTTCCATCCACATCAGCTGCACTTACTGTACGGGACCTGCAGAGAACCCAACCTCATCTCGTACATCCGAGACTATGGCAGCCACCATCACAACCCCTCGTGCCATCAGGGTTTGGCTCTGTGGAGCCTGAGACACAGACCTTGGGGAGCGTGTGTCCTCTGCAAAGACACAAAAGGACCTTCATGAACTTCTACAGTCTCTACAGGAACCCCTGTTGGCATGCTGGTGTCGATCAAAGACAGCAAATCACACAGGCATGACAGCCAATGCAAAAACACAGATCCGAGAAACTGCCATTTCCCATCTTAAAAAATAAAGCCGTCTCTGCAAAAGCTACTTCGACAGCCCTTGCGCAAAGAAACACTATCCAGACTGGGTGTAGGTGGGACACACCTCAAGACAGTAAGAGCAGGAAGTGAAAAGCCCACAGCCAAATCACGGTGGCTAGGGAGAAGCTTCCTGTGTTTTCTCTAAGATCAGGAGCAAGGCAAGGGAGCCCATGCCATTCTCATATTCAATGGAGGGCTGACATCTGAGCAGGAGCAACCGCGCAAGGGAAGAGGACAAGTGAAATCGGGCAGGTGCAGATGATGTGATTTTATGTGGAGAGAAACATGACCGCCAAAGGGCTGTCACATGAAGACCGTCACTTTGTATGTTGAACTGAAAACTCCATTTAAAAAAAAAAGCTGTTAGAACTTACAAACAAATCCAGTAAGTGACGAGACAAAAAGTCCACACACAAAAGCTAGCGCCATTTTTATACCGCAGTAATGAATGTTCTGGAACAGCCAAGGGTGATAGCTCACACCTGTAACCCCAGCCCCTGTGAAGCTGGGACAGAAGGAATACTGCAAATTCAAGGTCAGCCTGGGCTACACTGTGATTCCCAAGTCAATGGGGTACACAGTGAGGCCCTTCGTCACAGAAATGGAAAGGGAAGAAACAAACAAACCCCGAAGTCTGTGGAAGTCCCAGAACAATCAAAGCAATCTTAAAGAAACACCTCACTCCAAATCCCACTACAAAGCCAGCGGTGTGCACAGCTGCAGAGTCATCACTTGGGAAGCTGAGGTAGGAGGGTGGTGAGTTCGAGACCCACCTGGACTACACAATACATCTCAAGCTAGCCTGGCCTACAAGACTAGGATAGACGGATGCAGGAACTAGCTGGCTAACCCACTAACTGCGAAGCTATAGCAATTCTAACAGCATGGTATTAGCTGAAAACCCAACACAAAGACCCATGGGATAGAGCAGAGAGCCCAGACATTAACCTATGATCAAGCAGTCACCTGAGTGTTGACAAAGGCGCCAAGAACATAGGATGGAGAGAAGACAGTGTCTTTGATAAACTGCTGTCATAGTTGGGTCTACATATGCAAAAGAAAGATTGACCTCCTCCTCTCCCCTGCTTAAGTCAGCTGAGAAAGGGTAAAATCCTGAGGGTTAGCCCGAAACTACGACAGGGAGGAAACAGGAGAACTCTCAAGACACTGGTCAGTCAAGGCAGCGGCTGCTTCCAGACAAGACTCCAAAAGCTCAGACAAAAGGAAAACAGACATGTGGGACTCTACCAGCCTAAGAGGTGTCCATGAAGCCAAGGGGGCAATGTGGTTGACAGACTGCCCGGAGTGGGAGGAGTCGCTGTCAGCTGTTCTTCCAACAAGGGACACATCAGAACACACAGGAGCTCAAACAGCGGAGCACCACAAAAACAATGTAACTTGAAAATGCGCTGTGGAACCAAAGCAGAGAACAGAGATCCAGTCAACAAACCAATGAAAAAAATGCTCAGTCTCTCTCATCGACAGGGAAACACAAGTCAAACCTCCATGAGATATCATTTCACCTCTAGCAAACGGCTTTTGTCAGACAAAAAGCAGCCAATGCTGTTGAGCCGCGGAGGGAAGAGAACTCATGCACAGCTGAGGGGCTGTACGTTATTACGGCCATTATGGGAAACTAAAAAATAAAACTATGACGGTGTCCAACAGCCCTGCTGGAATCCGAGACACATGACGCTGTTATCCAAGGAAGGTGGAGGGTACTTGCACCTCTGTGCTTATTACAGCAGTAGTCACGAGTAAAGCAAAGCCAGCCCAGATTGCCGTCAGCAGAGGAAGGATTAAAAGTGTGAGATACATACACTGTGCACGCATGTGCGCGCACGTGCACACACACACACACACACACACACACATGGAATATTATTTGGTTATAAAAATGAAACCTTGTCATTTGTAGCAGCATAGACATTAACTAGAGGACAATGCATTAAGTAAAATAACCCAGAACATAGAAAGATAAATACTGCATATTCTCATTCATCTGTGAGGACACTAAGTCACTCTCATCAGAGTAGAGAAGTGGTGGCCGAGGGCTGGGAAGGGAATGTGAGACAGTAAGAAATCCAAGGACTGAAGAGCTGGTAGTAGTGGGTGCACACTGCCCTTGCCGAGATCTGAACTGTGTTCCCGGCATTCACGGTGGGCACTCCCAGCTGCCTGCAACTCAAGCTCCAGGGAATCTAACAACCATTCCTGGCCTTTAGGGGCACTCACACGTGGCGTACACACGTGTGGCACACACACACACACACACACACACCCCCACACCAAAAGGAATTACTTCTGGACCTTTTTTAACACATGGTTGACGATGACATGACATGACATGACATACTGAGAAATGACTGGAAGAGTGTGCATGCTTAACGTTTGAAGAAACAGCTGTGTGTGCCAGCCTGATTTCTTATCATATGTTAGTTACACATCCTTGATAACTTTAATGTACCCAGGAAGATGCACAAATACTGTGTCTCAGTCTTCAAGACTTGCTTTTTAATAGTGTGGTAGTTACATGTGAGTCTTCTTAGGCCGCTGTGTTTTGGACCCGTAGACAGAGTCTAAAGTTAGGTGCCAGCATGCCCACCTGTCAGAATGCACTTTAACCCGGCTGTCCCTAACGTTCTCTTCCAGCTTCTGCCTCCCATCGGGTCTGGGATTGGGTTTGGTGTGGGACAGTTCATGTGTGCACTCACTTGACCATACACATCAGAACAGTACTGTGGGCCACAACCCACAGCTAAGGTAGAGGAGCTGCTGAGGGCCCCACCAGGAGTCTGATGGGACTGTGACGCTTAGACGGGAGTCTGACAGACTATGACGGTTAGAAATCTTAGAAATCACTGCTTTGTTACGCTACATGTGCCCCAACAGAATCCGCTAAGCTACAAAGCTGTTCTAAACTAATGGTAAGTTGCTTTAAAAGGAAAGTCTCAGCCAGACCATCCCAAGATTGCTCAAAGGCCCCACGTGCCCTTGAGCCTCAAGACAAAAGAGACATATTTCTGGAGGAATGGAGCCCCTTGCTTCTGGTGACAAGTCTCCAAGGCTTGCTGAGCCCAGCGAGGTCTTTCGGGACAGCCATAGCTGTGGGGAGGGAACAGGAGCTCATCTACACACAAGGCCCATGGCCAAGACTGAGGCTGACATGGAGCCATCCTACAGCTCTGACTTAGGAGACACACCATGACTCCCTGACAAGCTAAAGGCAGGGCCAGGCCAGGCGGCCTTCCCCTCTGTCCCTCCTGTGAAGGAAACCTTGCTGGTTTCCAAGATAGTGCTGTCTTCTTTTGGAGGCCAGACACTGGACAAATCTAATAATCTTCAGTTCAAAGGCACCTGCTAGGGACAATAACAGAAAATAGATGTCCATTTGACCCTGTGCAAAACAATCTCTAATGGGATCCTTGCCCATCTCCTCTTCCTGCTAACCCTGCATGACCCCAAGCATCAGGAGAGGCCCCAAGGCCCCTAGGGGGAACTGTCCTCAAGCACAGACCCAAAATAGCTTGGAACTGTGCCCATAGCTCTAACCTCCCTCAGTCCATGACAAGGATTACCACAAACAGAGATCCCCCGGTACCAAGCAGGAAACCACAGGCCAATGAACTTGTTCGGTTTACAATCTTATATTCCCATATGCACTAAGAGTTCCAAGAAGCAAAGGCATTTAAAATCCTGGTTAAAGGCTGAGATAGTAACTGAGTGGGAGGGGGTGTGCCTAGCATGTGTGAGGTCTAAGTTCAATTCCTATGACTTAAAAAAAAAAAAAAAAAAAAAAAGATGGAACCTGAGAGAGAGGTCAGTGGTTTCGAGTACTTGTTGCTCTTGGCAGAAGACCTGGTTTGATTCTAGGTATCCACATGTAACTCCACCTCCAAGGGATCCTGGCACCCTCTTCTCACCTCCAAGGGCATTAGGCATGCATGTGGTACACATACATATATTCAGGCAAAATATGCATACATATAAAGTAAATAAAATTGAAAAATTACAAAAATCTCTTGGGACCTAGGGAGATAGCTCAGTTAATAAAGTACAGTGAGGAGCAATTGAGGAACAAGACAGCTGAGATCGATTGGCAATGTCTGCATAGGCATGAAAGGGATGGTCCTGGGCACCCAGATGTGATCTGATGTCTGTTCATAGACTGTACCCTGGTAGCTTACACACCCCTGGTCATCTGGGACAGCAGCAGCAGCAATACCGCCAGGGTGCCCATCTTCTGACAGTTTCTTTTAAAGGTCACTGACTTTGCAGAATTCTAAACACCAGGAACAGACAACAGTGCAAACTCACTGTGCAGAAGGGCTAACGGACCAAAACGATTAATTTTGACATTGTCCCAGAAATAAGATGGGTCATTAAAAAGAGCCTGCCAAGTGGTCAGCTTTGAACATACACACACACACACACACACACACACACACACACACACACACACGCACACACACACAAAGACTGAATAAATAGACTTAAGAGGTTGTATTCATGTACACCTACATGCACATATGCAACAGTAACAATAATGAGGAGGTCATGAATCAGAAGGGGAGTCAGGGAACATGGGAGGAGCTGGAGTGGGGGAGGAAGTAGAATCATGTGAATACAGTCCACATGGAGGAAATCCTCAGAAGAAACTTGATTGAAATTTAAAACATCAAACGGCAGAAGGAAAAAAAAAATTAGTCAGCAAAGACAGAGAGCCTGCCACTGCAGGAGCGTTAAGCAAGAATTACTAGCGCACAGAAATGTGGCTCTATACTGAAGATTAAAACTATGGTAGGTGGGGTGTTTCTCCCAAAGGGTTTAATTTATTAGCTACAGCTAAGTTAAAAGAGAGGCCAGTGTGTGACACACCAGCTGCAGGTAGGGAAAGTGACTGAACTCCCTGGTACTGATGGCCCTTCTGATTTTTGATAACCAGCCTCCTCTAGGCTCACAGTTCCAATCCCACTGCCAAGGTTGCATTTCAGAAACAACCTCCTAGAGTTCCAGAATGCAGCCCCCCCCCCCCCCCCCCCCCCGTGAGCTCCAGGATAGACAGAGGAGGGAGGCAGTCCTCAGCCCTCTATTCCCAAGGCACTATATTGCAGTCTGCACTCAGCAGGCTAGAACCCTCCACTAAGGAATGCAGGCACCCTGAGGACACTCTAGTTATATACAGATGCTGAAGAGCCATGGGCTGCAGAGAGGAATCTAGGTCCGGCCCTGCCATGAAATTTGGCTCATCTCTCAGCCAGTTGTAGTCATTATATTTTCCTTAAGGACTGGGGAACAATTCTGTCCACTGAGACCCAGGAAATGCTATATTAGGGAGATTTTTTTTCTCCTCTGAAAAGGAGTCACACATAACAGGTCATTTGTCTACACCTGGACCTCGTTGTCTATAACATAAGCTGACATTTAGAACCAAGAAAACTCGGACTGTTGAGACAGCGTCAGGTGGGGATGCCACCAGGGTCCACACCAACACTGTTAATCACACGGCCAAAGAGGACTCCTACCTCAGGATGCTTCCTTATGTGGGGTGAGAAATGTTCTTTGTAACAAGACACTGAAACTGTTCTCAAAGTTAGGGTCATCCTTATTTCACAGAGACACACAAAGCACAGAGAAACTCACAGGTCCGATTCCCAAGGGACACAGGTCAGTGCGGATAGAAGAGGGGTCTCAGCTCAACAACTCAGCACTCTTCCAATCTGAAACTCTACCCCATCTTCCCTCTCCCTCCCGAGGCCCTGCTGGGCCCTGCACAACTGAATCCATGCTTACTTCTTAGCAAATAAGCAGCCTTTCTGCTCAGCTCCCTGTGAGAGCTCTGACAATGACGACGCTGGCAGCAGAGTCTCCGAAACAGCCACGTGCTGACCGCTGAGGACACACCAGTGGTCTCCACGGTAAACCGGCTTCCACAAGGAAGGGAAAGAAGGGTAGTATTTTGGCTCAGGACGTCAGCCATTTCACTTCATGGCTGCTTGGCCCCACTATTGGTATAGTGTAACATGTAACCAGTATGTGGTGGATGAATCCTGTTCCTCTCCAGAGAGTCAGAAAGTTAAGTGGGAAAGGGAGGAGCAGAGGTCCCCAATAGTTCCCCCAAAGACATGCATCCAGTAATGTAACTTCTACAGCCTCCTAGTAGCATCACAGGCTGGGAACCTAGCCTCTAACAAGCAAACTTTGGGGGACACTTCAATCCAAACTACAACAACCTGGAGCAAGGGACAGAAAATTCTGGAAACCTCAACCACTGTGATGTACAACTTGGACCGAAGGACAGAGACTTCTAGAAATCTTAACTACCGTGACCTGGCATTCTCATTTCCAGTATATAGTCATCTCCTCTCTGGTTTCCATGATTTCAGTTACCCAAAGTCAACCACAATCTAAAAATACTAAATTTTCACTGTTCTGAGTAAGATGGTGGGCTATTGTGCAGCCACACCTGGGCTGTCAATCACTCTTTGTACAGTGTGTCCACCATGTATATGCTGCTCACTGGGAGTCACAAAGCAGCAGCCTCAGTTACCAAACTGACTTGGGATGTTCCAGTGGTCGTGTTCAAGTAACTTCCATTTTAATTAATAATGCCCCCCCAAAGGGGGACTGATGATTGGCAATTTTGATACGCCCAAAAGATCCTCTATCGTGCTTCCTTTGATGGGAACGTGTAGGTTCTCAAGTTAACATAATTGCAGTACGTTGTTCTATTTTATTAGTAGTTTATCTTTATTCTGCCTGGTTTATAGATAAAGCTTTACCACACATGTATTCACAACAAAAACAGTCAACAGAGGACTGATACTATGCTCAGTTTTATCACACATTCGAGAACTTGAACCATGTTCCCTGAAGTTGGGAAGGGGCGGCTATAGTGAAAAGGTATGCTCTCTCTCTCCCTCTCTCCCTCTCTCCCTCTCTCTCTCTCTCCCTCTCTCGCTCTCTCTCGCTCTCGCTCTCTCTCTCCTCTCTCGCTCTCTCGCTCTCTCTCTCTCTCTCTCTCTCTCTCTCTCCCTCTCCCTCCCTCCAGTTCTCTCTTTCACTCAGTTGTGAAGAAGATGGAGATGACTTCATGTTTGTAAATTGCAAAAAGAATGAAATCTGGGCATGATGTTAACTGCTCATTATTCCTCAAGTGACTAGACTGCCCCCCCCCCATCACACCTGCTCCTAACGCATCCATCTCCAGCCTAGTATCTTCGTCACACAGAACAACCCCGGGAGACTGAAAGGGAAAATGACTAAGCAATTACAGATGCTCACCCTTTGGGGTTGTGTAATTAATTAACTGCCACCAGGTGATGTGGTACAGCAAGCCAGGAAGATGGGGAGCCGGAGGAAGCTGAGCACCGAGGTGAAGGCCTGGATCTTCTCTTGGGAATTGTCTTCCTTTTCAAGCTCTGTGCATAGCAGCTGGACTGGAAAAATCTCATGGTTTGTGGGCCTGGCCTTAACTCCTGAGTCCAGGCAGACTAATTAATTTCTGAATTCAACTCCTCACACGTAAAATGAAGATAAACCAACTCTTCTTTCAAGCGAGCCATGCTCAGAGTACTGCCAGAGCCCACATGAACAAGAGGTGCATGCCAGGAGGAACCCATGGAGAGCAAGGGACTCACAGCAGATGACCCCTCAGCACACCCAGCGCCCCAACAGGAGGGTGGGGATGTGGCTATGAAGGGGAACACTGGACTAGGCTAGGACATGAAGGATAATTAGGAAGAAGGGAAGGAGCCTCCAGATAGGACCTAGGGGAAGAAGGCCTAGCGTGTGACTCTGAGGAACTGAAGTCAGGTGACAGGCCTGAGGGCTGAGGGGAATGTGGAGAACAATGGTTCTACAGAGAAAATGTCAGACTATGTGGCCAAGAGGATATGCAGACCACTTCCTGGGGCAGGGAAGACACACAGGAGGATGAGCCGGCAGTGATTAATGACATGATCTGATTGGCTGTCTGTGGAGGAGCCGGAGATAGAAAGGGCCCGAGGTGGGCTGACAAGAGCTAAAGAAAGGGTCAGGAAGCTGGGATGATGGATGAGAACAGATAAAACCAGTAATTAAAAGCGAGAATCAACGGGTCAGAAATAGGTGTAAAAGAGGTGAGTGAGGAGGAGCTGTGTCCCGTCCCAGGTTTTTGGCTGAAGCAGATGAACACTGCTCACCTTGAAACTCCAAGGAGGACTGGAGAGGAAGACAGGCAATTCAAAGGTGAGTGTTGTCACCCATATCACACTCTGGGAGCCCAGGGGAAAGATACACATGCCACCTGGCTCCCAGCTCCTGACTCAGCCCAGCCAACTCAGCTATGGATGCTAGCTCGGCACCTGGCACTTACCCCCAGGGAAACAGCAGCTACTCCAGAGTGCACCAGAAATGACACCTGAGCAACTCTGGAGCCAGCACTCCCTGCTCCACAGCTCCACAGCTCCTGCCCCATCTCAGCATGCTAGCCACGTCTCTCCTCCAGGCGCACTGACCTCCCCAAACTTGGTAAGCAGGCTCTACTGTGTCAGAAATGAACCCACTCACAACCGTGGTGAAGGGATTAAGGGGAATTTGCCACGAGCCAGGGGCAGCTGTCCAGCTTGTGTTTATGTTTTCATCTAATTCTCAGAGAAACACAAAGACCATTCTTGCTAATGAAGTTCAGGTAATGAAGGCAAAAGAGGATGGCTCCTGGGTATTGATTCTGATTAATAAATGTCGGAGGCCAGGCATGGCAGTGCATACCTTTAATCCCAACACTTGAGCAGTGGGCAGATCTCTGGGTTTGAGCCCAGTCCTGTCTACAGGACATTCAGGGCTACACAGAGAAACCCTGTCAAGAAAGAGAGAGAGATAGAGAGAGAGAGAGAGAGAGAGAGAGAGAGAGAAGAAGGAGGAGGAGGAGGAGGAGGAGGAGGAGGAGGAGGAGGAGGAGGAGGAGGAGGAGGGAAGGAAGGAAGGAAGGAAGGAAGGAAGGAAGGAAGGAAGGAAGGAAGGAAGTTTTTTTGAGCTGGATAGGAAGTGGAATATATTTATTACATTATTCCTTAATCTACATTATTCTATACTTTCCACAATTATTTTTTTCATTTTAAAAAACTAACTTTCCATATGTGATGGTGTGTTGGGAGTCAGAGGGCTGAGCTCCATAGTAAAATCCTATCATACACACACACACACACACACACACACACACACACACACACACACACACTGAACATTATTTGCCACTCAACCATGGGTCTAAAAATAGCTGCAAACACTAGGTAATGAGCATAAGGTGTCTCTGCTGGCTATGCTCACCCTGACCTTTGAGGGCCCTCACTCAGGTCATTCCCATCATGCCCATGCTGCCCCTGAAAGAGGAACAAAGAAAAGGAGAATAAAGAAAGAGTGAACAGAGGAGTGCAGGAGTGAATTCATGACTATCAAATGCATGACTATCAAATGCTCTCCATGCAGCAATGAACCAGGAGAAAGGAAGGTGTGTCCAACTCTGCTGTATATGTTCTTTTCTTAAAAAAAAGCAAGACATGATCCCTTCAACAAAACTCTTAAATCAAGTAAGTGTCAACACAGAACCAGCACTCATGAGAGTCCTTCGCCTCCTCTGGGGAGGCCAAAGAGCCAGAGCAGAGCTCTGTTGTTTTTCATATGTGGGCTGAAACATTCTGAATAATTGTGAAGATTTATTGCCACATCATCTCATTCACGGTATATCAATTTGTACAATTAATGGAGAGTTCCTCATCAAGAACCAATTTTCTAATTACCATATACATACAGACAACTATAATCAGCTTTACCAAAATTTGCTTAGAAACAAGGTAAATAATAAAAATTGGAAGTGCCTTTATGGTAACAATCAACTCAAACAAACAAACAAACGAAAAACCAAACCCTCCATGTGGCCATAGCTAGAAGCAAGGCCCAACCTCAGAGGGAAAGATGTGTGCCCACTCACATCTAGACACTTCAGAGATAGCTCCCGAAGACCAGGTAGGCTGGGGAGAGCAAGGCCAGAGGCTGGCATGACATACTAAGTCCATCCACGTTATTTATGCGGAATAAGGTTCTCCGGATTCTGGGAGGTTTGAGGCAGTCAAGTGCTCACTGGCAGAGGTGGGATGAAGTAAGGCTGCTTTGCTTAAGACAGTGACAAGTGGCCCTGGATGACAGAGACAATACAAAGCCTTTCTAGAGAGTTTGTACAGAATAATATCAGATACGAATACTAAAGCACAAAGCCATGTTTTGAGAATTCTCAATACATTTGTCAGTTTCCATTTAAAGAAATAGAAGGCATTTATCAGGATAGTTTCTATCAAGAATGTGTAAGCTGAACCCATGGCTCATTAGAAGCAATCAGCTCCAGGTACCTACAAGCATGATTGCCCAAATTCTAAATGAATCTTCTATATACATGGGATAGATTCAAAGAGAGAATGGAGTTGGAGATGTGGATATATTTTGCAGACAATACAATTAATACGTGGAGTTTTTTCTTTCTCCTGATGCTACCTACCTAGTTCAATCCGGGGCCCTTAAGGAAGCTCAGCAATTGAACTGTATCACCACCAAACCACACACTAGCTCCAATACTTTGGCTTTTGTAGAACCTACAAAACTTGTACACAGATGATACCTAATCTAAATAACTGAAATAAAAACGCCTGGCTGCAAATATGTCCTTGAGAACATACAGTACTGAGGCATCACTGGTTACTGTGCCCAGGGCCATAGCTGCATCCACAGCACCTTATCAATCCTGACGTTCCAGGAGTCCAAAGATGGGCAGACCACACAGATAAGAATTTATTACTCTAGTATGAAGTCACAGCAATGCTAGCTTGATTGCTATCCATCCTGAGACTGGGAAAGTACCTCCCATCCTTCCCATGTAGCTCACCTTTAGCTCTCAGCAAAATGTAACAAGGGGGGTGGCTCTGTTATAAGGCACCTCCTGGGTCCAAGTACCTGTTTTTTTCTGATTTTCAGTGTTGGGGATGGAACCCAGGGCCCACACATGCTAATCATGCATTCTACCACTGGCTACATCCTGACCTAAAGTCTGTAACATGCTCCCTGTCTCTCGGCTACTACTCTGCAAACCCATCCCTTCTCCCATCACACCTGCAGTGCACGGGTGAACTGTCTTCTCAGGCCATCTCAAACCATCCATGCATGTCCCGGGGGAGCAGGCCTGCCTGACCCTTCCCAAGCACCCACGGAGGACAGGGCATCCCACACTTCACCCAGAAACACCCTCAGGGGTACTGCACATCACATCCAAATCGCTTTTACCTCCACTGATTCGAGCAAGATTTAGAGGAAAGAACAGGAGGCTTGGAACTAAGAAATCCTGGGTTGGTCGCAGCTGCAGCACACAGCTCTGTGGCTGAGAACAATTTCACTGTAAGCTTCAACCATCCACACACAAAAGCAGTCAGCTGTGCAGAGAAAATGAGGCGACAAATACCCACTGGCTGGCACATAGTAGGTGCCCTGAAGGTGACCCTCCCCGCTTCTTCTTTTCTGTTTCCTCTTAGATTTTTTTTTCTCCCACACTGTTCACAGGATCTCCGCCCCCACACTCCCCCATCAGCAGTAGCTTTTACACCTGAATCACAGAGACTTCCTTTAAAACCCTATATCAGGAGATGTGATTGCAGAGCATTGCCCAACCCTGGTTCCTGAAATAGAAATGACAAAACTGCACATCGAATCTAAAAGGGAATGGGGAGAGAGTGGGGGACCAAAGGCCCTGGACTCTCGCAGCCTTCCTGTACGCCCTCCTCCATGAACAGCGCCACTGGATTTAGCAAAGACAATGAGCATCGCCTGGTTATGTTTTGATTGCAGATAAACAACATCCCCCCCCCCCACTCCTCCCCCCCCCCCCCCCCGTGTCCACTGCAGGAGGGAAGGAAGGTGCCTGTGTTGACAAGAGCAACCAGGGAGGGAGCTAAGACCAGCCACAGGGTGACTGCCAAAGAGAGTGAGGTCCCAGGGAACCCTGGGAAAAGCCAGCAGGTGCCAAATACATGATGGCACTCTTTCAGATCCACTAAACAGGGCAGTTCCAGGTGCCTAGCTTTGAAGTCTAACATCCAGCCTGTACTAAATCTGCCCACCAAATGCTTGACATGCATGTTTCACGGTACTTTTTATGTATTCATTTAAAACACAGCTTTGCTCAATAAACATGTCATTCTTAGAAGTCTAAGATCAAGGACTTACTATCTTTGGGTTATTTTTTTTTCCATTGCCAGGGCTAGAACCCAGGCCCTTGCATGTGGCCACTGATCTACACCCCCAGCCCTAAGAACATTAGAAGAAACAAACTACCTACACCTACATACAAATGACTTTTTCATTGATGACTATGCGTTTGCATTTGAATTTTCTGTCTTAAGTGGGAAAGGGTGATAAAAATTACACATGGAGATGCACATACAGCACAGTACACACTGAAATACCATCTCAGTCGGCCCCTGGCTTCTGCCCATCCACTCTCTTCTCAACCCAGTTGCCAAGAGGATCCGTTTAAAGAATAAGCCAACATGTCACCTTCCTGCTCAAAATCTCCAGGGACATCCCATCTTACTCAGAGTGAGAGGCAAAGTCTTTCCCGTGGCCTCTAGGTCCTGGGGGACCTGGCTCTCCCCTGACCTCTCCTAGGTCACCCTGAGGCAGCAGCTATCCTGGTCACAGCACACAGCATCCTTGTGAAGGGCCCCACTTGTTTTCTCCCTCTTCAAGGCTTTGTTCTAAGACCAATTTCTTCAATGTCTTCTCTGGCCTCACTGTAAAATCATATTCTCCTTTGTTACATTTTCCCCCATGGCCCCAACCTCATCAATCTACTTCATGTTTTATTTAACTACATATTTGGAACCTCTCCCACTAGAATTTGAGCAGAAGTCACAGCATTTTGCTCACTGCAGCATCCTCAGTATGGAGAATATATCACATTCAGTCAGGAGAAGACTTTGTTGAATGTTGAATTGACAGAAGGCAGAAAGTCAATAATGATGAGTTATCGTGGGATTAAAAAAGTGAATAAACACAGAATTTCCTTCAAGATGTTGAAGCGGTAAACCAGCTCTTCTTCATGAAGTCCTGCACTTGCTCTCTTCCTCGTGAGAAAAATGCAAAGTCACAAGGTGGACCTCAGAGCTCCCTGCTTCTGGAATTAATACTCAAAAGTATGAGGCTGGTGATGTAGTCAGCTCTCACCCAGAGTATGTGAGGCCTTGGTTCAAACTCCAGCGCTGAGATCAAACAAACAAAACCATCACTGATTCTTGGAACAGGACGTGGTGGCATAGACCTGTAACTCCAGCACTCAGAAGGCTGAAGTAGGACAGTCTGGGCTACACAGGGAAACTGTCTCAAATAAATACACAAATGGATACAAAAACCCACAAACAAATCACGGCCTGGCAAGATGGGTCAGCTGGTAAAGTCACTGACCTGACCGCCATGACTACTGAAGACTGTGGTGATATATTGTGCCCAATATATTGTGCACCCTAATAAAGCTTCTCTGAGGATCAGAGGAAAAAGCCAGCCACTGTAGTAAACAGAGAAATCAGGCAATGGTAACACATGCCTTTAATCCTAGCATTCGGGAGGTAGAGATCCATTTGGATCTCTGTGAGTTCAAGGCCACATTGAGGCATGGTGGCACATGCCTTTAATCCCAGCACCAACCATAGAGGTCTGGAGGTCTGTACAGACAGACAGGAAGCAATGTAGCTGGGCAGAGAGAGGAAGTGAGATGGCAGAACAGAAATGCTTATAGGTGTGGGTATACAGGAAGTAGGTCTCTTTGGAAGCTGAGGAGTTGGTGAGGTGAGGTTGGCTGTGGCTTGTCCTATTCTCTGATCTGTCAGCTTTCACTCCATTATCTGGCTCTGGGTTTTTATTAATAAGACCGTTTAGCAATTCATCTTACAGAGGACCACATGGGAATGAACTGACTCCAGCAAATTGTCATCTGACCCCAATGTGTCTGCCATGGAACATTCCCCACCCACCCCACACATGTGAAATAAACTTTAAAAAAATGCTAACGACTCCATCTTTCCACTGTTGCCATTTTTCTTGAACTAATATGCAGAGCTTCCCAGGTCTCCACTCTCAGATAAAAACAAACAAACAAAAAAACAGTCAGTAAACCGTAAAATAAAGAATGTGTTCTGAAAAAGTTTCAGGACAACTGGCATTCAATACATGCTGTTTAGTAGAGTCCACATTATCAGCCTTTTGGCCGAAATCCAATCAGACGACCTTTAGCCATAAGATGTATAAAGGCCCACCATGCAGAACAGAATCCCTCTTACCTCCCGACTGCATCCTGGATGAGCTGCTGCAGGTCCACTTCCTGCTTCCTCAGCGTTCCGAATGACGAGCAACCCTCCACCAGGCCTTTGCCACCAACGTTCAGCTTGACCTTCCCCACAACTGTCCCGATGCTCCCACTTGTATGGTTCTCAAACCTGCTTTCATA
Source organism: Onychomys torridus (assembly GCF_903995425.1). Taxonomy (NCBI): domain Eukaryota; kingdom Metazoa; phylum Chordata; class Mammalia; order Rodentia; family Cricetidae; genus Onychomys; species Onychomys torridus. Next base: position 7,895,274 of record NC_050445.1, read on the forward strand.
TTTCACGAAGTCTGACTCCACAACCACTGGAAAGAACAGAGCAGAGGAATTCAAAAGCAGTTAAAACACCTCAGTGTTGTGGGCTGCCCAGCTTCCCCACAGCCTCATGGGAAACCCACACCAGCATCCAATTGGAAAGCGGGTAGTTGTTCTGTGCTGGCATTTAGTAAAAGGCAGTCCGCACACCTACATACTGACTGAGCACAGCTGTGGACAGAGTCTGGGGTGCTCAGCACCTCTTTAGCCACTGGGATGGTTTATATTGATTCTCAACTTGAAAGGATCTAGAATTACGCAGGAAACAAACCTCTGGTCATGCCTCGGACAGAGTTTCTAGATTGGGAAGTTAAGGTAGGAAAGCTCCCTCCTAAATATGGGAGGCACCATTCCATGGGCTGCTGTCCCAGACTACACAACAGGACATAGTGAGCTGACTGTGGACGGGATGTGACCGGCTCCCTCCTACAGGCCTTTCTCACCATGATGGACTGCACCCTCTAAGTGTGAGCCAAAATAAACTCTCAAGTTGTTTTGGCCAGGAATTTTTGTCCTGGCAAGGGTAAAGCTGGGGTAAAGAGCGAAAGGGGACAAAAATGGAGGATGACGGGTGATACCTGTGCCCACACTACTACTGCCAACCCCAGGGGAGCGACTTAGCATGGCAGATCCTCCTGGACAGTTCTTGGACATCCTTCCTTCCCACCACCCATCCTAAGGAACAATTCCCTGGTCCTCCTTAACATCTCCCAGCAATGTAATGTCTACATTATACCTGAGCTCTAGCCAGACATCCAGTTCCTTGTCATGTTAGTCACCAGGCATGCCCATGCCCCTCCGTCCCCTCATAAAGCACACAAAGCCCCACTTGCCTTCCCTCCTGATTTTCCAGACTCTAAGGAACACAGCCATACCACTTGGTATTCCCCTGTCAATCAAGTCAGCTGGGAATTGCCTTGTTCCTCACTGACAGTCAAATGTCCTACCACCGAACTATGACCACATGTAAGTGAGGGCTATCAGGGTGCCTTCAGGGTCCACCCTCTGCACAGAACCCTCATGTGAACTACCAGCCTTGGGGTTGGATTTGGGTGTGGTGATATTGTGTTCCCCAAAATATTGTACACCCAAATAAACTTATCTGGGGTCAGAGAACAGAACAGCCACTAGATACAGAAGCCAGAAAATGGTGGCACTCACACCTTTAATCCTAGCATTCCAGAGGCAGAGATCCATCTGGATCTCTGTGAGTTCAAGGCCACCCTGGAAACAGCCAGGCATGTTGACTCACGCCTTTAATCCCAGGAAGTGATGGCAGGAAGGAAAAAGGTATAAAAGGCATGAGGACCAGGAACTAGTGCTGGTTAAGCTTTTAGGCTTTTGAGCAGCACAGTTCAGCTGAGATCCATTTGGATGAAGACTCAGAGGCTTCCAGTCTGAGGAAACAGGATCAGCTAAGGAATTGGCAAGGTGAAGTTGCTGTGGCTTGTTCTGCTTCTCTGATCTTCCTGCATTCACCCCAATACCTGGCTCTGTCTGGGTTTGTTTATTAATAAGACCTTCTAAGATTTGTGCTACATTTGGGGTCTTGTGTGGTGTGTGTGTGTGTGTGTATGTGTGTGTTTCTCTCCCCTACCCTTTTCTCTTTTCTGTCTTGGGTGAATCCAGGGTTTCATATATAGTAGTCATATACTCTACTACAAATATATGCCCCCTGGCCACTGTCCCCATTTTTATCTTTCAAGATACTACCAAGTTACCATTTCAATATTACAGAGACGTCCCAGTACTCAGCTGTCCTTGGTGTATTTTATAATGTTTTCCCTCTCGTTCCAAATTGCACTTAGCTCTTTTACTACTCAAAAGAGGTTCTACCCTCAAGTACATATATATCTGAGGGTAATGGGAGAATGATGGTTGATGTTGTTGATATGGTCAACTGGACAAACTCTAGAATCATCCAGAAGACAAGCTTCCAAGCATGCCTGAGAAGGATGGTCTAGGTTAGGTCACCTGAGGTGGGAAGACTCATCCTGACTGTGGTGGCACTTTCTGTGGGATGGGGTCCTGGACTGAATGAAAAGGAGAAAGCCAGCCAAGTGCTAGAATCCATGGCCTCCTGCTTCCCAGCTGTGGATGCACTGCGACCAGCAATGTCTCAAGACCCTGCTGCCGTGACTCCCTAAAACTGTGAGTTAAAATGTGCTGTCAAATACTCATCACAGAGATGGGGAAGGCAGCTAACGTGGGGGATGGGGTGATCCAGATCAGTCCATCCTCCCATCCTGTGGCAGCTCCGGTGACCGGCTGAGGGCAGCATCCACAGGAAGGCTCATCTGGAAGCAAGTGTGGACGATGCAGACCCAAGCCAGGGACTCTAGCCCCCGCTCCTTTTAGTAGATATGCAGTTGCAAAATGCTGAAACTTTACTGTGAAGGAGAATTAGACTTGGTTTCATCCAATAACTAACAACTGTTGATGCTGTCACATGTCACTGTGTTCCAGGAAGTAAGACAGCCAAGTTTCAGAAAGTTTCCAACCTCTGGTCCAGGAAACCCAAGAAAGCACGCTAGTGTAGCTGTTTCAAAAACAAGCTAAAAAGCACAAACAAAAATGTTCACTGCAGCCTTATTTGTTAAGCACAAAATTGGAATAGTTAATCAAATTAGGGTGCATATATACACAAAGGAATATTATGTATTTGCTGAAATAGAATTAAAAGTCTAAATCTACAGAGGAAAACTTATATAATATTAAATAAAAATAAATGAGGAATATATTAAAATGATACATACAGCATGTTTCTACTTCTGTTTGTAAAAACTCCTTAGGTGTGGGGGCTGGGTTCTGAGAAGGAGCAGGTGCTCACCGCACAAGCGTGAGGACCTGAGTTCAGATCTCTAGCACATGCATAGAAAAGTCCAGGCCAGGCTATACTGGCATGACTCAGGCCCAGGGACAGCCTGCTCTAAACAGTAAGGTGGAGAGTGACAGAAGACACCTGCTGTTGACTGGCTGTCAGCACGCGCACACCCGCACACACACGTGCGTGCACACACACACCACATATACATCACACACACACCACATATACACCACACACCACACACACACACACACACACACACACCACATATACACCACACACACACACACACACACACACACACACACACACACCACATACACACCACACACACACCACATATACAACACACACACATCACACACACTCACACACACACCACATATACACCACACACACACACACCACACACATACACCACACATACACCACACACATACCACACACATAACACATACACACATCATACACACCATACACACCACACCACACACACACACATCTACACACACACCACACACATAACACATATACACATCACACACACACCATACACACACACCACACACACACACACACACACACCACACATACACCACACACATAACACATATACACATCACACACACACCATACACACATCATACACACCATACACACACACCACACACACCACATCACACACACACACCTACACACCACACACACACACACCACACCCACACCACCACATACACACACACACACACACACACACACACACACACAACCACCACCACCACATACACACACCACACGCACAGAGTGGGGACAACAGACAGACAGACAGACAGAAATAGTAAAAGAGCAGTGGCCCAGGTGCCCCTTCCACACGGGCCAGTGCAAAATAAACCACAGAGTCCCAATTATAGGCAGGGACTTCACCAGTGCCACAATAAATGCCGAGCCAATCTTTTTAGCAAGCCCTCTACAGCCACTTTTGGACCAGAGTGGGAGGCTGCCCTGCTCCCCTCAGAAATCACTATGTAAGAAACGGGACTCTTCATGCCCCTCTGGCCAGTCTGCTGCATTTTTAGTCTCAATACTAAACCAAATTTTGTATGGGGAGCCATCCCACTATGCCTTATGAGGAGCACAATGAACTTTTATACCCAAACTGACTATCACTTTTACAATACTAAGGTACAACATTTCATTTCAGGTGTGCATAGTTGTGCTCATTAAGAAAGGGTATCCAGAGGGCCGAGGAAAAGGAAGAATTCAGTGTAAGGCACCACCTCCATTCCAGATGCCTAGAAAAGCCACTTTCTGTTTGGGGACTAGCCACTGAATCTTCACAAGGAAACACACCTGGACTGAGCCATTGCCCCTCTGTGAGAACATCTCCCAGGGTGACAGACAAAAACTGGTACTTGGGTCTCTGCCAGCACCAGTATCTCTTCTTTTTGGTCACCAGACTCAGGAGCTGCAGCTTGTCTGAGTCATTCAAGTGTGAGACTGAGATCAGGTCCCCTCCAGCATCGACTTCTTTAAGGAAATTCCGAGTCGCTTTGGCAAACATTTTGTCAGGTTCGGATTACCTGAAAAATAAGATTCGCATAGAGTCAAATATGGACTTACTTCGTGTCTTTTTTCTAAAATTATCATGTTTCTTTACAGTTCCTATAGCTAATGTGGAAGAATGTGTCCTCTGAGAAACTGTCTAATGTGAGGTCAGTCGAGGACAATGAAACCAGAAGAGGGAGAGATCAAAACAAAGAGATTTCAGTCGGGCTAGGCTGTGAGGTCACACTGCCAAAGCAAGCGACCTGAAATCCCAGTGGCTTACCGCCCTGGTTCTCAACCTGGGGGTCGCAATCCCTTTGGCATCAAATGACCCTTTCATAGGGGTCACCTAAGACCACCAGCAAACACAGGTATTTACATCAGGACCATGACAGAAGGAGCTGAATTAAAGGGTCACAGCGTTAGGAAGGTTGAGAACCACCAGCTTACAGCGATAAAAGTTTATTTGGTGAGCTGGGATTGATGGTACACATCTGCAATCCCACGGAGCGGGGTGGCAGAGTAAACACACTCAACAGCAGCCTGGTCTGTATAGTGGGTTCCAGGCCTAGACTCCATCCCAGAAGGAAACTATTTGTTGCTTATACTGCATGCCAATAAAAACAGAACAGAGAAGGTCTGGGATTTTCATTTTACTTTTGAAAGGTTTTTTGGGTTTGGTTTTTTGTTTTGTTTTTGACAGGGTCTCTTTCCTTAGCCCATGCTGGCTTGGAACTCATTGTATAGCTCAGGCTGGCCTCGAACTCTGAACAATCTTCCCACCTCAACCTTGGGAGTTGCAGTGTTACAGGAGTAAGTCAGCCAGCACCTGGCTGAGAGTTGATTTTCTGTGGACATTCAGAGGATCAAAGGGGAAACCACCATCTTGAATAGTGTCAATCATTATACAACATAAAAGAGAGTTCTAGAAGGTCTCACATTAGCAATTAAACATTCCGGCACAAAAGGTACTGATGGCATGTTTACTTAGAACTTGTCAAAACATGGATTTAAGCAACCTTGAGAATGGAGACTGCAGCCCTACCAAGACCCCGGCAGGCAGAGACCTGGGGATATTTGTTGACGTAATGAGTTCCAAACATTCAATCAACAGCAGATTGGAGATATTAAAAAATAATTCCATTGTATTGAACATGTGCAGACTTCCCCCTTAAAACAATGCTGTAGTAAGCAAAAGACCAACTGTATAAACAACATACAGGTGATTTAAATTCACCAGATGCCGTGTGTAGGATGTGTGCAAACTGTACCATTTTGTAGGAAGGTTGGCTAAGGACAATGGTCCCACATTGCCAAGTCCAGTATGGCTTGATCCTGGAAACCTGCCTCAGTCATTGAGGAAATGGACAGACACACAGACATATGTTCAGAAAATCTGGGATCAGGTGGGCTGTGTTCTTGCTGATGGAGCAGCATCTACAGTAGCAACTTGGAAACTCCGAGTGCTTATTTTATGTATCTGAAGTCCAGATCAAGAGGGCTGGTTCATTGTACGCAGCTGAATAAGAGGCAGGCTCATGGCACACAGCTGAACAAGAAGATGGGTTTAGTCAATCTTGGGCAGGAGGGCTCCACAGGGAAGCAGCCTCAGGCTGGAGTCATCTGGGAGGAGGATGCTGGGGTTGATAGCTTTTGCACACCGTCAGCTTTTGCACTTGGCAGAAGAGGGCTTTACCATGTCACTCTGAGCCTCGGAGGTTTTCCCTTCCCTTAGGTCTGAGGCATCAGGGTCCTTGGCATGGCTGTGCTCAAGTGAACAACACACACACTCACTCACTCAGAACTTCATCTGCTCCTTACACATTCGCTCAGGGTTTCCTCCACTTCCCTTCAGTGGTACCTAGGGACCACTGCAGTTCTGTGAGAAGTCAAGGACAGATTTTTGCTACTACATAGTGTGATCTCTCCCGCTCAGAAATGAATACTAGCTAGCTATAAAATTTTAACCCAGACATAAAAGTATAGTCATACTTCAGCTGGAGAGAAAAAGGAAACCCGGGAAGATATAAAAGGAAAGTAGCGTGTTTAGTGGGAGTGTAGGCTAGTAAGTGGGCGGATTTTATGGAGGAATACCCTTATTCCTTCCTCATAACAACACAAGAGAAAATTGGTAATAAATCAGGATTTCTTTGAAGAAATAAAACCATAAAAATGGTAGGAAGTGCAGAGAAATATTTTTTGCAATCATAGGATAAAGGACATTTATAAAGATAAATTGCAATCTGAGTAAATATTTGCAATATTTATTTCAAGAGGATTTATTTAAAAACAACTCTTAGAGGCCAGAGAGATGGCTCGGTGGTTAAAAGGACTCCCTCCCGCTTGGAGGCTTACACCTGTTGGGGAATTCCCTTTCAAGGGGGTCTGATGCCTTCTTCTGGCCTTCTCACACACTACATATACCTGGCCCACAGACATACCGCAGAAACAAAACACCCCTATATAAAATAAAAAATATATAAATACCCAAAACAAACTTTTACAAATCAAATACCTGAGTAGAAGAAACACTTAAAAATCGTATGTTACCACACAAAACTAAACATAGTCGTATATGTACAGATATGCACGGATTTCAAGTCACATTTAATATTACACAAAGAATTGAAATAACACTTATTTGCTTGTTAATTTTATTTTTGTTTCTTTGATTTTATTTAGGCTTTTTTAAAGCTGGGTATGTAACATCCTAGGTTAGCCTCAAACTCATAATCCTCCTGCCTCATCCTCCCTAGTATTGAGATTACCATGGTAGCCATCATGCCCAGTGAAATAGCACTTTACAACTAACTATAAACAAGTAAACACATCTGGTGACAAGAGCTGGTGTTTGTCTGTATTCTTGCCCTGGAACTTGGCCAATCCCTTGGTCACACAACACTCCTGGAGTTTAACAGCTGTGTGTAGACTTGACCCTGTCTGATTCACTTTCTTCACCACTCACCTTCTCTGGGGTTTCAGAAACATCTGCCTCCCCCACCTCTGCCAAGCACCTTTTCCTTCGTCACTATGAAGCAGGAGCTGCTCCAGCCGATTCTTGTATATTTGGAGTAAAAATAAACATTCGAAGAGAAGCAAAGTTCCTGTTTGAACAATGGCCTGCAAACACTATGACTAAGGAGCTTGCCTTCAATGGAACATTCACTTATTCATTTGCCAAAGTGTTGATTGAGTCCTTCATTAAGAATTCTTGCATACATACTAGGTTCTGGGTTGAAGTACTTAAAAAACCACTAGGTTTATGCTGCGTTTGGTGACTCATGCCTGGAATCCAAGCACTTGAGTAAGCCAGAAAGATAGTTGTGAGTTCTAGACCAGTAGGCCTCCATCACACACACACACACACACACACACACACACACACACACACACACACTCACACACTACTTTATGGTAGCTATCGGCAGATAATGGTGGAGAAGGAACAACCAAAAATCCTGTCCATCAAGTGGACAAGGGCCCCAGTGTGCTGGGGAAGTCTGTGGCCTCCAGGCTGCACTTTGTAGCCAAGGAAAATCCGTGAGGGCTGTTGTGACAGAGTAGCATTTACAGAAGCAGGGGGCCAAGGTGTAAGGGAGACTAGGAAGGCAAGGCAGGCTATCAGCAAGTGTCTAGCTAGTGTCCAGGCTGGTGCCCTGCCGTCACCACACTGACAGACTTAGAATGCTTAGGAAGCTTTGGGACTGACGAGCATTGTGTCCAGATGGGGACATGACAGGAACAGTCTGGGAAGTCCCCTGGACCAGAGCCTGAAGGTCCATATACCCCTTTGGGAGTATCAGATGAGCAAGTTCTATGAAAGGGTGTGACCAGAGAGCAAAGGGATCAGCAAAGTCACTTAGATCTTCTAAACAACACAGCAAGGTGGGGGCAGGCAAAGGTGCTCACTGCCAAATCTGATGATCCCAAGACCCACATAGAGGAAGGAGGGAACGGACACCTGTAAGTTTTCTTCTTACCTCCACAGCTGCACACACACATGCACAAATCCATAAATGCAAGCAGGGAGTGGGAAGGGGGAGAAACAGGTTAGAAATAGATGCAAACCTATGCTGCTCTAAACTGTCAGTATCCTAAGCGGGGAGACATAGGCTTGTTGGATTCACTAGAACTGTGGTTGTGTGGCCAATGATGACACAGGATAGGAGACCCACTAGCACGTCCTCCAGACAGTCCAGGCAGGTGGTGGGAGATGAAACAGTTCAGCCGGTTACTAAGAGATGGATTCAGGAAATTGAGGGCAGCAACTGCCACGGCTGTCTAAGGGACAAGATGGAGGATTTGTTGTGCCAAAAACAAAGACTTTGAACAAAACTGGGTCTCCACTTCGGTGTGTGAGAACTCATCCAGATGGTAGAACAAGCTATTTAAGTTTGCCCTTGATGTTGGGATTATTATTTTTTTTTTATAGTCTAGATTCTTTTCTGAAACAAGCTGAATGGGAGTTCACAAACCCATCTTCACATCAAAAGGGTTTCTATGGAGCTGATGTCAGGCTTGCTGTTAAAACAAAGGAAAAAACTGAATCCAGATGTTGTGAAGGCACAGCTGTGGGAACAGCACCAACACCCCCAGAGGGGTCAGTGGGTGAAGGAAGGGCACTTTAAATTCACTTTTCGTGGGACTTTTTCTGTTTCCTCTAACTGGCCAATTTCCTTCTTGACAGACTAAGTTGCTTAGGAAGTTATTGGGAGCCTGCTGCTTTGAAGGCCTGTCAGACCTAGGCTTGGCCAATTACAGGACTTCGTGAAGATGGTCTCCTGGTGAAGTTAAGGCCTGCACTTTCTTTTCTGTTGCATGTGGGTAGAATTTATATGGCGCCAAAATCTATACTCCAAAAATGCTAAGCACTCTGAACTTCCATTCCCGCCATGCTCTCCTCCTATCTGCCCTTTATGCCCTTTCTACTACCGTTATCTTTGTGTTTCCTTGTATAAATACAAATGTAAAAGTCTGTTCATCCCTCCACACTGTTTTCCTTACATAGTGATGTAATCTATGGATTACGCAACACAAGCATCTTCTTGTTTACAGTTGCATACTACTCCTTCCCTTGGTGTGTTACTGCTGATTGGCCCCTGTCATACATGGTTCAGCAGTTGATTTTTTTTTTCCAATGTCTGCTATTTGAAAAATACTGCCAACCAGATGTGGTGGCTCAATCCTGTAATCCCAGTACTATGAAGGTTAAAATGGGAGGATTGTCATGAGTGTGAGGTAAGCCTGGGAGAAGAGTGAGTTCCAATCCAGTCTAGACTATAGAAAAACCATATCAAAAAGCAAACAGCCAAACAGAATAGCACTAAATATTCCTTCATAGACAGATGACTGGATTGGGAGACTAGCGTCCTGGGAAAGAGATTGCTCATCAATGGGTAGGTACATTAGTAACTCCAGAGCGTCTTTCCTTCTGCAATCCAAGTAACAATGTAGCTGTTATTACAGATCTCTGTTAACATGTGTTACAGTGTCTGTATGATGGGCCTCAGACACAACCAAGCTTACATCATGCCATTAGGAGGCACCACATTGCCACCATCATCTCAATCACTCGAGGTAACTGACTAGTCAACAAGGAACTAACATGCACAGGGGTTCATAAACGAAGGCACTAGAATGGTGGTTCTCAACCTGTGGGTCTCGACCACCTTGTGGGCTGCATATCAGATAGTTATATTATGATTCATAACAGTAGCAAAATTATAATTATGAAGTAATGACAAAAATAATTTTACAATTGTAAGTCACCACAGCATGAGGAACTGTATGTATTAAAGAGTCCCAGCATTAGGAAGTGTTTATCCTGAAATTTGCCAGAAAAGCCAATTCTATCATTTTGGCCCAATTTAAGCAAGCTTTTATTAAAATTTTAAATACTGACCAAGATGGAACTTGGTCAAGACCATCACCTGGAAACTTTACAGGTAAGTGGCTCCAAGATCCATGTTGACAGAGCTTATACGGGCAAACCATAGGCCACTGTACTTTCTCATGAGGTTTTTTGGTTATTTTCCAAGAACTACAACTCCCAGGATCCCAGGAAGTTACCTGGTCCATGGGCAGGTGGTGCTTACAGGTTAACTTCGAGTCTAACAGAAGGTTGAGAACCACTGATCTAGAACCTGATACAAGGACCCTACATCGCCCAATACACAGAAACACAGTTAAGTCTCAACTAACCAAAAGTCAAAATTTAAATTCAAATTTCCATAACACTCTAGCCTGGAAGTCCATGACAGTAGATTCAGGGCTGTGCATGTAAAAAACCACAGGGCTTTACAGGTGTGAAAGCTCCTGCACCCTAACCGAGAGCTTAAGAATTATGTTGGCAAGCTTTTATTCACCTGCCTGCCTGCCTGGCTTCCCAACCAAAGCAAATTAGAGCATAGGCAGTCCGCGTAGATGTGGTTAAGGACAGAGGAGGACTCCTCAGAAAAGAAGAAAGCAAGACAGCATTCAGAGTTAGCCAAGAATATGGCCACCTGGAGCCACTGGCTCCTGGGAACAAGGAATCTTGAAAGGAACAGCTGAGGCGATAGTTGCATGAAGGACCGACATCCCTACCATGCCAGTGGGTCTGATTCAGCCTCGGGCACACTTGACCTTGCATATCGAGGAACCGTGTTCTTTTTCTCCTTCCTACTTAGCTTCTTTTTCCTCCTCCTCTTCTGTTTTTTGTTTTGTTTTGTTTGAGAGAGAGTTTGAGGCTGGCCTTGAACTCTGTAGCCTCCTGTCTCTGTTTCCCAGAGGTGGGAATAGGTTTCTTCTTCTGGCCTTGCCACAACAGGCCCAGGGTTCTTGGGAAGAGACCCCAGCATGGAATATACCAAATAAAGATCAGTGTCAACACGTGTTGGGCTCCTGCTCGTTGCCAGGTGCCAGATGCCTTTGTGTGTTTCCTCATTTACTCTCCAACTCTCTGAAGCAAACATTTTGCACATACTGCAGATGTGGAAACTGAAGGTCAAAAATGTTAAGTAATTTTCCCAAGATCTTGACAAACAGACGCCTGTGAAGCCAGCCCGGTACTATAGCCTGGTGCTGCTCAGGGATGGACTTGTGTTCCCAACTGAACGTGAACAGGGCATCCACATGAGTGAGACCACTGTGATCACAGACCTTGGCAAAAAACATGACTACTCTGGCACCATGACCAACTACAGACCAAGCACACATGCTCTTCAAACCACAGAATGGCCAATACCACCTTCCTCCCAGTCCAGCCTGTAACCTGAGGCTACTTCTTGACCAACCCCAGCTGCAGCCTAGCCCCGACAGGCTTTCCATCAAGCAATGGTTTATGAAGAGATGCAATCAGGATCCACTCCTTCCACCCCCACGCACACACATGCTTACAGTCAGCCACTAATCCGGGAGCAAAGACTTCCCTCTGAAATCACTGGCAAGCCTCATTCCCCCTTGCTACAAGGAGCAATAACACCCAGCAGGTCCAGATCCCAGTAGCTTTGACTAGGGGACCTTGAGTATCTCCCAAGAGAATTAGTACTGAGCCAAGAAGATCCTCTTGAATCCAGAGCAGGTGCTTCTGACCACTCCATTCTGCTGACCCTTCAGCTTTTTCATCTTTAATTTAGGTGCATATGATCCATTTGGGAAAGACAGTCTGTGTGGAAAGGCCAACTTCAGTTGCGGTGGAGACAAAACCATTGCCTTGAAAAATGTATCTTTTCACCAATAGTGTGTGAAATAAGAAACACATGGTGGTCAGAGGACAGGCGTGGGTCTGAACCGGCAGACTGAAGCAGGCCGCAAAGGATGCGGAGTGGAGGAAATGAAAGACTGTTAAGGACAGAGGGGGCAGGGTGTGGTGTACAGCCTGTAACCTGGGTAGTGGGAACTAGAAAGGCTGAGACAGGAGAATTACAAATCCAAGTCCAGCCTGGTCTTCACAGGGATATGATAGCTTTAAAAAATGTTTCAATGAATCTTCAAAGGCAAAAGCAGCTGTAGTTGACTTGCATACACCTGTAATCCCATCACTGTTCCGGGAGAGGCGCAAGACCAGAATGTGCAAGGGCAGACCAGACTGCCAGGACACTTAGCTCAAAGACAAACACATAAAGAGGGGACCTCTCTAGCAGGCGCCCACAGAGCTCAAGAATGAGAACACCCCGTGGACAATGCAGAGAGCCCTCTGAGCAAGCCAGCCTGGAGTCCAGGGACCTGGGCAGGCAGTCTGGGTCAGTTTTCTCTCTCAGATCTCGACGGGAGTCAGGACCCAGCTTCTCCCCGGAGATTTGTTTTTGGTTTTGTTTTGTTTTTTTGGTAAGAAGTGCTTGTGGGTAATGGATGTTGAAAATGATTCATTTTATTGTACATCTAGATGCTGTTCCTCTAACCTTTCAGCTCTTTTCCTTGACTCCGAGCTCTGCCTGGGGCGTGACAGCCCAGGCCCAGCTGTCCCAACACATCCTTTCTCACTTCTCTCCTAGCTGTATTCAGACTCCCCGTGAGTGGGTGACTGGAGGGCTGGATTGTTTGTTTGTTTGTTTGTTTTTTCAGGCTCCAGCAAAGCCCTAGAGCTGCCCCAGATCTTTCCCTGAGGGGTGCAAGGGGGAAGAACCCCTCCCCAATCCCCACTCCGAATTGAGGCAAAAGGGTCTCAGTGCCCAGGTGAGATTCAGTTCCCCCAGGCCTGGCCGCACCCGAGCCTGCCTCTGCCTGCCTCTGGCCTTTCCTCCCGTACATGCACACGCCTGGATCCTTCCAGACACCAGAGAGAGATCAGAAGACAAAGGATGGATATGGGGGTGGGGACATGATGAGGTGGGGGTGCCAGAGAGCACCAGCGGCACTCGCCACATTCCAGGACTACCGGGGTGGCTACGAGCAGGCTGGGAGGAGGCAAGGATGAGATGGAGACCTGGGCGGAATCCGACAGGACAGAGCAGCTGTTCCTGCTGGAGGGTGGCAGAGAAAAAGGGGGGCGACTGTCCCCCAATCACCGGCTTCCGGAGGGAGCAAGGGGGTCCCCAGGGAAAAGGGGCGCTGACAGTTTGCCCCAGGCCGGGATACCACGGAGGGCGGAGGGGAGAGGAGCACAGGCGGAGCCCGCCGCACGCGCCCGCCTGCCGCCGCCACTTACCCGCGCGCTGCAGCTCGGTCCTGCACGTGCTCGGTTCCTGCAGGCGCGTTCCCGGCACTCTCAGGGAGAGGAGCAGGGCGGGCCTGGACCTTTGTTCAGTCCTGCCCCAGGGAGTCTCAGCAGGGCCACAAGCTGGTGCACCGCGCTGGAGGCGGGGCTGGACCCGGGACTCAGGGACCCTGGCGGCAGAGGCGCTCCAGGCAGCACCGGAGGCAGCTGCTGACAGACACTGCCTCTCTTCCTTCCGGGGATACCAGGGAGGTTGCCAACTGCCCAGGTCAGGCTTTGGCTGAAGCATCTGCTCCAGCGGAGGGAGGTGAGGATGAGCTGTATCCTACTGGCCACAGATGCCTCACCCCCTACCCAACCCCCACTCCCCACCCCTCACCCACCCCCACCACCTTCCCCACACCCTGTCATGCCACCAGTAGGGTGTGGGTTGGCACAGTGGCCTTACAGTTCATCCAGGGAACTTAGTCCTTGGCCTTGAGAACCCTTGCACTTGCTTGGGGATTGGTGTTGTGAAGGTAAGCTCCCTGAAGGAGAACCAAGCCTGCCACCAGCGGGTGACAAGGGAGGGGATTAGAGCAGAATGTTGTACCCTCTGAGTCAGTCTTTGTAGGATGTTTTTCCTGTGCAATGAACAGCAGAAAAGAAAATCCTCCCCCCGACCCCCAGTCCCCAGATTTACACTCAGAGAATACAGCATTTCGTGGCTGCCCCCTAGGAAGGGGCCCGGCAGGCAGCTCACAGAGGAGGACTTCCTTTGGTCACCTCATCACAAAGCCTGTCCTAGCCATTCATACTACCAGGGACCACAGGGACCCTCTAGCTCCTTACACACTTCATGATTCTCCTTTGCCCCAACCGCCATCACCACACTACATGTATAATACACGATTCTTCCCTAAGTTTTCATCTCACTGAGTACAGGGAGATGTTTTGCTTTCTTCACTGTGTCCAGCTCCAAACTTGAAACTTACTGCATAGTAGATACTCAGCAAATTATGCTTGGATTAGAAAATAACTGGTGAGATACCCAGTATGTAAAGGCAACAGCCTTCAAGTCTGACTACCTGGGTTCAATCCCCAGAACCCAAACAGTGGAAGAACTGACTCCTACAAGTTATACCCACATGTGTATATTATAGATAGATAGATAGATAGATAGATAGATAGATAGATAGATAGATATAGATAGATAGATAGGTAGATAGAGATGATAGAGATAGATAGATGATAGATAAAGCGGTAGATAGAGATGGATAGATAAAGATAGATAGATAGATAGATAGATGAGAGATTTTTTTTTCTCAAATGGGGCATATGGGGATTATGGGGTTGTCTTCATAAGTTACCTAGTTTCAAGATTTTCTTTCTAGTAACTTAAGCCATGTAAGATGAAGACTTATCAGTGTCCATTGCCTCCTGACCTTGGCAGTTAAGCTTCAGAGTATCCTCACCATTTAGTGCCCATCCTGAAGCCCCAGCTCCCCACTTGTAATTGATATGCATGAGGAAGGTGTAGACAGTGGGTATCCGATGCATGAGTAATAGAAATTGCCAGAGTTGCCTCTCTCGTCCTATGCTTTGCCAATGTGACTAGGCAAGAAAGGAAAGGGAAAGAAAGGAAAGAAAAGTCACTATTCTAGTCTGGTTAAGGGAGTTTTAAAATCTGTCATTGGTCCTTTGGGTTCATAAAATCATTCCATGATGCTGTGGTTTGACTGTGTTCCCCAGAGTCAGTCCGTGCAGTGTTGAGAGGGGATAGCCATAAGAGGTGGTTAAGACACGAAGGCTCTGCCCTCAGATACTATTGACAAGGGAATGGGTTGGTTACCACGGAAACTGGTTCTGATCAAAGGAGCTTGCCACCCCTTCCCCACCCCACCTGCCCCTCTTCTTCCCTTTCCTTCCACCTTCTGTCTTAGGATGACTGGGCAAGAGGGTTCTCTAGCACAACTTGACCAAGGACTTCTCAGTCTCCAGAGCTGGAAGTAATAAAATCTGGGTTCTGTATCATTTACCCAGTCTCAGGAATTCTGTTCTAGCCTCACAAAGTCAAGTAAGAGACTTGTTAACTTAATTGTTATCATAGCTTATTGCCCCATGGCCTGGGGCATCAACCTTTGAGCAGCTTCATAACACCATGTTCAAGCAGTCCCCACCCTGATGGCTCATCCTCTAACTAGGTCACTACTTGAAACTGAGACCACATGAGTTTCTGAAGCAATGATTCCTCAGTGCCTTCAATTTTTTCCCCTCTTCCTATCCTGTGCAGTGGCTAGTCATTAAATGCCAGAGGGAGATACAAGCCGCTGATATGGAGGTGACACTTTCTAGGTACTATCTCTAGGCCTGGCTGTGAGTACTTTACACATAAAGACAAACTTATCTAACCCTCATAACCAACCAATTCTGGGTTCAAGTTAAACAAGTGAGACACAAGCTGTGAAGTAATGTCAAAGAGTTGAACTCAGGCACAGAGCATAGCCTACAGAACGTAGGTCTTGGGAACCGAATGCTGGTCCTCTGCAAGAACAGGATACACTCTTAACCACAGAGCCATCTCTCCAGCCCCATACTTTAATTTTTTAATTACATTTGTGCTTCTTGCTATCACTTTATTTGAAGATTTCAGAGGCCACAACCAAAATAAAATAATATTCTAATCTCAGACTCTCATCTGTATGCTCCATTAGGAAGAGGGGGTGTGGGAAACTCTCACTGGAGAAAGATTGGGTTGCTTATTGTTGGCAAGTATTTGCCTCTCAGAAGATTCATCACATAACTGTTTCAAGTTGCAGATCTTGCTAAATGCTCTACTGTTGACTGGGTGTTCCCGGCTCTCCCCCAGAGTAAGCTGATGCCTCAATTATCAATGGCTTCATTTTATAGTTTAATCACTTCTTATACCTCCCAGCTTTACAGGCTGGGACCTGGGGCAGGGCAGCTACACAACCATTCAGTTCCATGTGGCATTAACTGAGGTCCCTCTAAGGACTTTAACCACTGATGGCTAATGGCTTGGTCTGAAAGGTATAGGACAGCTTCGCCAATATTTAATCCCTTCAGGATGCTGTAACAAAGTACTATGGACTGTATGGATTACATACAACAGAAATTTGTTTTTCACAGTTTATAGTTTACAATCAAGGGCTTAGCAGATTCTGTGCCTGTTAAAAAATGCTTCGTGGTTCTTTGATGGGCTGTCACATGGTGGACAGTACCACTCTTGGATATAATAACCTCTCAAACCCCCACCTCCTCATGTTATCACATGGCTAATCACACTTAGGCATACGAATTTTGGAGGAATATGAATTGCTAAACAGTTTTATTAATAGAAATCCCAGAGCCAGACGTTGGAGTGAAAGCTGAGAGATCAGAGAAACAAAACAAGCCAGCCATGCTTCTTGAAATCCTCAGCCTCAAGAGAGTGAGTTCCTGTTTCCTCATGCCTTATAGACCTTTTTTTGCCCTGCCATCTTACTTCCTGGGATTAAAGGCATGTGTGCCTCCCAAGAAAAGGCACGAGATCTCAAGTATTGGGATTAAAAGTGTATGCCACCATGTCTGGCTCTGTTCCCAGTGTGGCCTTGAACTCACAAAGATCCATCTCTCTGTGACAGGTTCTTTTTCAGCCCTTGAGCAAGCCCATTTAGGCGTGTGTTCAAGTGCCCAGAGAGTCCTCAGTGCTGTTTGCAAAACTACATAAAAATCTAGGGCATGGACATTAATAACCTTAGTCACTATTATCAGGATCCCAGTGAGTGTCCAGCAGTGGAGTCCCAGGGACCCTGGGAGTTGGGTGTTATCATTTCTACAGACGAGGAGACTGGGGCCTGAAGGACTGGAGACAGCGACTAAGGGTGTGTCCTATCACCATCTGGCCTCTGTGTCTAATCTAGTGGCTGGCTCTGTCCTCTGATCCCCAGATAAGTTTTATTGGGGTGCACAATATATCACCACAGAATACAAACACTCAGAAGAATGACGTTCTGCCTCTCCATTAGGGAAATCACAATGACTTTCCATAATGTTTCAATCTAATTCTTGGTTTTATTAAACACACAAGGAAAATTTCTGTTTTTATCTATTGTTCACGTACAAACAAATATCACTGAAGAAATTTGTAATGAAGACCAATATCCATCGGGCAGATGTTGGATTTACAGAAACATTCCAGACACTACAACTCAGAGCCATGCAAACTGTCCTTATCTCATTATTGCCAGCAGTTCTTATGTCCAGCACTCAAGCTCTCTATGTCCAGCACTCAAGCTCTCTATATCCAGCATCTTGCTAACAAGTGTTTATTAAGGATGTACCATGGGCGTTCAGGGAGACTAAAGATCCCCTTGGCTATCTCAGTTCCTACTTAGAATCCCTATGACAAAAGCAGATTAACAAGAGAGAAACACACGCACACAAATACATTTGTGTCCAGCACACTGAATATAAAATTTAATATAAAAATGTATGTGTGCCATATGCATATATATTCATACATATAATGCATGCGCGTGGATGTGAAAATGCACACAATCACAGGGGAATATGAAGAGGCCAGAGGAGGACACTAAGGGTCTTCCTCTATAGCTTTCTGCTTCCTTAGTTGGAGGCAGAGTATCTCGTTGAGTCAGAGACTTATGTTTTGACGGCCTGGCCAACAAACTCTTGGGATCTGTTCCTTGATGCTGGGTTTATAGTCACCCCAAAGCCAGAGTTATCTTTTCTGTGGGTGCTTGAGATTCAAACTCGGGTCCTCATACTTAAACAGCAGGCACTCTTACCTACTGAGCCATCTCCTCGGCCCCTGGTATAGCATCTTCCACAGAGAAGAGCAAATCTGTAGGGAGAGAAGAACCAAGGCAGGCTATGGTGGTTTCCAAAGGTGGGAAACTGTGGCAAGGTGAACATGTGTGGGAAAACAAGCACGTGGAAGTTCACTTCCAGGAGTCTCCTGTGCCAGCTTTGGGCTCACGAGACTCCAACGGTCACCACGAGAGGAGAATTCATATCCTCCGCTAGTCAGAAAAGCAGAATAGGTGAGCTGTCTCTCTGGTGCTGTTTGAGCTCAAACACAGCTATTTTGGCTCATTTTGGTATATTCTGGCATGGCATCTCCCGATCTTGAATGCCAAGCAGTATACTAGCACTGAGGACATGGGGGTGAACATGGCAAATGTGGTCTTGGCTGTCCATGTCCATAGAGCTTTGCAGTCCTCTGCTGGCAAAATTAGAAGAGATGGTGTACAGTGTTGGGGGAACTCCAGGCTGTGGTGTGTGGCATAGTAGAAGAACAAAGGTTACCTGCCCATGAAAAGGAAATTAGGGTATGGTGTAGCAAAATAAAGCCCTGCATCATAAAGACTCAAGTGCATGGTGGCTCACAATTTGCTCAGGGAGTAACCTAAGGCAGTTCTAGGTGTTGGGGGGGGGGGAGGGTGGGTTCTTCAGACACTGGGCTAGTGAAGGAAGGCTCTGCCATGGGAAGCTGCAGAGGGCATTAAGGGAGGACCTGTTGGCTCCCTACCCTCCCTCCATGACAGATGTATATGAGACTGGCACATTCATTATTTACAGAGGACAGCAGCTAGCCCACAGTCCCTAATAACTGCAAAGGAGGCTGAAAAGGCCAGGTGTGGGCACACGCCTTTAATTCCAGCATTCAGGATGAAGAGGCAGGTGGATCTTTGACAATTAGAGGCCAGCCAGGTCCACACAATGAGTACCAACCAGCCAAGGCTACAGAGTGAGACCCTGCCTCAAATTGTTATTTATTTATTTACTTGCTTACTGTAAAAAGACAGCAGCAAACTCAGCTACAAAATTCCTTCGAGGGCAAAGAAGCCTCTGCTGCCTCGGCTTTCATGGGAGCCCCATCTGGGACAGCCCAGACAGCTGGGCTGATTTCAGTTAAATAATATATCTTCAGTTTGTATAAACAGTCTGTTTTCTTAAAAACTGATCTCTTCTTACTTCTTTGCCTGGTTAAAAGATCGCTGAGAGTGTAGAGACGCTGGAGCTCTCATAGGCAAGGGGCTGGTGTTTTCATCTACAACAATTTATTACCAATAAAGCTTCCTAGCTGGGTTATAATTGGAGGGGGACAGAGGGAATTGTGTGCAGAGTTGCTGTTTGGTAAGGTCCCTAAAAAGGCTAATTGCAATGGGAAAAGTAATTTGGCAAGGAAAAATTATCTTGGCATTTGACTCCATCCTGATTGTCTTGTAAACACACCAGCCAGTAATGTTTGTTAGTGTGGACAGGGAAGAGATAACACTTCCGGGAGCTGAATACCTCACCGGTACACCTTGGAGCACACAAAAAGGGGTTGTTGTTGTTGTTGTTGTTGTTTGTATTTTGATTTTCTTCACTGTTGGTAGACAGGGAGCATCTTTTTCTATTGTCACAGTGAATCTTCAAGCTTCTCTTTCTCCTCAAAGGAGTTTCCATGTTCGCAGTGAGTGGGCAATCTAGGCACCCAGGAACTTCCGATTTCAAGAGGGTTTGCTCTCCACCTTCATTGGCCAACTTCCTCATACTAGAGACAAGGAAAGCCCCAATGACCTCAAAAGCAAATGCCAGTGTGCAGGCTGACTGAGATGAGGCTATGCTGTGGCTTTTGAAGTCACACAAGTCTTGTCTGAGCCCCATCTCTGCCTGCTCACTGTCTCCAGTCCTTCAAGCCCCAGCCTCCTTGTCTGTACCCAACTCCCAGGGTCCCTGGGGCTCCACTGCTGGGCACTCACGGGGATCCTCATAAATAGTGACTACGGTTATTAAAGTCCATGCCCTAGATTTTTATTAAATTTTGCAAACAGCATTGGGGACTCTCTGGACACTTGAACACACACCTACAACTGGCTTGCTCAAGGGCAGAAAAAGAACCCGGTCTTCACCAGGGAAGACAAATGTACTCCAGTGTCCCACAAAGACCAGCCTCAGGTCAGGACCTTTAAGAGAAGAATCCACACAAGGCAATATGGCAGGCTAAAGAAGCTGTGAGGTTCTGCTTCTCTTCTCTTGCTTCTCAACCCAAAGCCCACCCCTCAGAGAATGTTGACATACCCTCCAGGAACTAGAAATCGTTGAGACATAGATTCCCTAGAGAAGTCAGACTGCAACACTTATAATAAGACATCACCGTTGGGCTAGGGATGTAGCTCAGTTGGTACAGTGCTTGGCTGGCATGCACAAACCCCTGGGCCCCATCCTCAGCACCAAATAAACAATGTAGGGGTGTGGTCACTTGGGAGGTGGTGGTAAAAGGATCAGGAGTTCAAGGCCAGCCTTGGCTACATATCAAATTAGGGGTGACCTTGGGCTACATGAAACCTTGCCTCAAAAACAAAGCAAGAATCTGAGGAAATGACCCAGTGAATAAAGACTTGACATGGAAATGTAGGATGGGAGTTCAGACCCCCAACACCCACAAGAAAGCCGGAAAGAACACAGGAGCCAGGGAGCCCAGCACTTGGGAGGTGGAGACAGGTGCCTGAGGAGACAGAGTAGCCAAGGCAGCAAGCTCTGGGTTCTGCAGGAGAGGCTGCCCCGATAAATGAAGTGGGGTGTGACAGAGGAAGACAGTTCATCAACCTTTGATCTGCACAGACCTGTGAACATGGACAAGAGGGCACCGCCAGGTAAACACAGGCCAGCCTGAACTATATAGCAAGTTCCAAGATTTTATGGGCTCAAGGGAAGACCATCAGAAAAGAACAATACAGAACAACAAAACAACACAAAGGTAATGATGGAATCTGGCAAAACTGATTCTAGGCCAGAGTCCATACTGGAACTTTTGACTCCTGCCTGATAGGTAGATTTGGGATGAATCAAACATCTGAATATTAACTTCAGTCTCCACCCTTTTACTTTCCTGCTGATTAAGATCCAACTATTCAAAATAGGTTATTCCTTGATTTTTGCACACAGTGTTTTGTTTTGTTTTTAAGACTGGGTCTTCCTGTGGTGCCCAAGTTGGACCTCACTTCTCTATCTGGTCAAGGCTAGCCCTGGACTCTCAGTGTTTCTATCTCAGGATCCTGAATGGTGGGACCACAAGAATACAACGTCTTGCCCAGCTCTTCAAGTCTATGGATTTTTGTTAGTGACTCCTAGAGCAGCCCCTGTGGTCCACTCAAGTGATGCACTGTGTCCCTTTTTGACATTAAAGTACATTGTTTTGATTGGGCTGATAGCACAGGCTTATGATCATAGCAGTCAGGAGGATCAAGAGTTCAAGGCTAGCCTGAACTATAGCAAGACTCTCTCCCCAAACAAACCCAACAACAAATCCAAAACAAAATACTAGCCAATAAGTACAGCAGACAGAGAAAATGGGAAAGAACAGGTGAATGAGCAACCAAAGGAAACGTTTCTATGAATTCTAGACACTGGGTTTCCTGTAACAGTGGGAAGAACGGTGTTGTGTGGCTTTAGAGGGAATTCCAAGAAAGGAAGGAGTTCTAAGCACTTCTCTTGTTTCTAGTGATGACTCCACCATTTCTTGTAAATTGTCCCAAACTACAATCATGCTAAAAATTAAAAAATCTGGGATAAAATTACATTTAAAATCTTTTATTATCCAATATGTGCAACAACCTAAAACATTTTCCTACACCACAGTTTGGAACCAGCTTCCTCTTTTATAACTTGCCTGATAATTCCCTATTATTAGGCAGTCTAGAAAAAGTGCTGTCTATGGCTCCCAGACAGGCTTATACAATCCTTTATTAAATGCCATCTGCTTTTGCTTTATTAATGTTTTATTAAGGGCGATCTGGTTGTCGCTACAAATCATATAGACTCTTGGCTGAGTTGGTTATCACCATCAATAAATTATGTTTTTATTATTAGCAAGAGAACTTACGCTGAGTAGTGGACTGGGCAGAGGACCAAGAGACCCATGTCCCCAACCTGCCCCCTGCTAGTCTTGTGGCCAGCACCAACCCTTGACCTGTCTGTGTTACATGGTATTTCACCTCAAAATAGAAGGTTGGACCCATTCCCCCAGTTACAGCAAACACAGCGCTGTGGGCCAACCACCCAGCAGCTCAGGGAAAGGGGGTGTTGTTGGGAAGGCTGGGGCTGCTGGGCTGCTGGGAACTGGTGAATAGATATGGGGAAGGGAACAGCGTCAGGTGGAGCATTCCAGACCGGAAACCAACTGGGGAGATGAGACCACTTCACTGGGGAAGGAGTCTCAGGACAATAGGATGTATGGGGCATGATTTAGGCATTTAAAATAAATAAATAAATAAATAAATAAGTAAAAAAATTTCTTTTTATTTCTCTTTCTCTTTCTCTTTCTCTCTCTCTCTCTCTCTCTCTCTCTCTCTAACTCAGGCTGACTTCACATTTGCTATGTAGTCAACATGGCCTTGACCTTCTGATCCTCCTCCACTTCCCAAGAGCTAATATTCTAGCCTCTGCCAGCATGCCCAGATAGATCTTTTCTCTACAGTGGAGAGTCTTGACCATCTTCCTCCCTTTCTTGGTCTTAGCTTTGCAGTCTTTGAAAACACTCAACTCTATCTGGCTAACGGATGGGTCTCTTCGATGGGTTAAACACACACACACTTCCTCT
This sequence comes from Onychomys torridus, assembly GCF_903995425.1. Taxonomy (NCBI): domain Eukaryota; kingdom Metazoa; phylum Chordata; class Mammalia; order Rodentia; family Cricetidae; genus Onychomys; species Onychomys torridus. The sequence continues at coordinate 7,918,407 of NC_050445.1, forward strand.
CTCTTCTCTCTCTTCCTCTTTCCCCCTCCAGGGTGTGTGTGTGTGTGTGTGTGTGTGTGTGTGTGTGTGTGTGTGTGTGTACATGTATGCACACACATACATGTGGAGGTCAGAGGACAACTTTTAGGAGTCAGTTCTTTCTTTCCATCATGTAGGTTCTTGGGTTCAAACTTGGGTCACCTGGCCTGTTGACAGACACCCTTACCCACTGAGCCATCTCACTGGTACTAAACATCACTGTTGAATCAAGGTGTGTTTGGCACCGCACATGGGTAGCAAGTGAGACTAGACATTGAGGCCTGAGGTCTTTGAGATGAGAGTCTTTGGTTGGTTATCGAATGAACACATTTTATTTTTTATCTGTGCTGGGAAACCATGGAGATTGAGAGCACTGCCATGGGGCAATCTAGTCCACCAAATTAATTTACTTGTTAAATTTCCACCAGTTAAAACATAGGTGAGCTTATACTAAATTCCATAATATTAAGTTGTACTGGGTGGTATTTTGTTAGTTCCATGGATGGATGAAGACAAGGAAGAAAAAACCTACCCACCACACTCACTAGATCTCTGGTAGGCAGGCATGGGGGTGGGAGATGTCTGCAGCTCAGAGCTCATATTCTAGTTCGTAAAATGACAACAAGCAGTATGAATAAAGAAAAGACATGGATGGCAATGGCTTGTAAGGAGCTTGGATACATTACTTAAAACTTAACAAATAATAACAGGAAAACATCCCAGCACTTGGGAGGTAAAGCAGATGAAGAGTTCAAGGTCATCCTTGGCTACATAGTCAGCCATGTACAGTGACATGTACCCAGGACAGTCTGGGTGCCTGAGACCATGCATCAAGAAAACAACCAGTCAAAATCCCTATCCTACTACCATCAAGTAAAAAGCTGACTAAGGAGCAGGGGTGGGCTCTGCTGGAGAGTACTTTCCTAGCATGCATGCATCCCTGGGTTCATAAACAGGACATGGTGGCACACATGCCTATGATCCTAGCACTCGGTAGGAGCAGAAAGGTCAAGAGTTCAAGGTGATCTGTGGCTACATAGTGAGTTGGAGGCCAGCCTGTAGTGTGTGAGACCCTGTCTCAAAAACAAAAAAAGGAAAAGGAAAAAGAAGAAAGGAAGGGAGGGAGGGAGGGAGAGAGAGAGAGAGAGAGAGAGAGAGAGAGAGCGCTGGACAAAGTGAAAAATCAGATGTTTTCCTTGGGTCTCTTAGAGAAGAGGGATCAGAGGTCAAACCTCTCTCCCAGAAGGACAGACAGATACAGAAAGGCATAGTTACCAGAACGGACACCCCAGTAGGCATTAGCATGGCTGCGGGAAAGCGTCTGTTGTGATGATCAGTTGCCAAGGCTCAGGATGCATCCTCTGTGAGTTAAATCTTCCCCCACACTGTGATTTTCATTCTAAGAAGAAACAAATTCTTTTCAGCAATAAGTTTGTGATACAAGGGCCCATTTATCCCAGACTGGCTTCTTTAGCTCCTGAACGTCTGTCCCTGTCTCTGCCTCCTAAGTGCTGGGATGACAGGCCTGAAACACCAAGTCTGACTCCACCGAGGTGTATTCAGAGACTGCCCCAGAACATCTCCTTGTGTTGCTAGAGGAGAAAAAAAAAGGCATTTTTAAGACACCAGATAAATTGGTAACAAGACCCGTCTTCAAGAAAAGCTATTTTGAGACTGGAAGGATGGCTTAGTGGTTAAGAGCACTTGCTGCTCAATCATGAGGACCAGGGTTCTGATCCCAGCTCACATGTCAGGTGGCTCACAAATGTTTGTAGGCCCAGCTCCAAAGGATTTGATGCCATCTCTTGGCCTCAGGTGCTCTTCAGGTACTGACACACACATGTGAGTACACACACAAATAAAACATTTGTTAAAAGAAGGCCATTTCACTAGAGCCAAGATCATTGAGGTTTTTTCAAATCACTGCTCAGCTCCAATGCCAGGACAGCACCCCAGCTGGCAAGAAAAAACTACCAGGTACAGCAAACGACACCTCTTCCGCTAGCCTGTCTTCCTGTTGTCTCCTTCATAATAACTGAGCAATAATGAGAAAGGACTGTCCCAAGTCCTGTGTCAGCCATCCCAGGAAATAATTGAACTGAGGAGAGAGTTCCAGGGACCCCCTTCCTCTTTTAGCCAAGAGACACAGAAGACAGAGTTACGTAAGGACAGGATAGTTGCATCTGCTGTCTGACATGGAGACGAGCCGTGGGACTGATCTCTTAGCCTGTGATGTCTGCACATGCATTGGGAGTTGGTATTAAGTTGAATTGAATGGTTGAATACACAGCCAATGGGAGAGAACTGGAGAACAGAATTGGGGTCAGAAACTACCCCAGAAAGAATCTGAAACAGATGCAAGCAGGGAGATGAGACTATCAGAGCTCAAAGCGTGCTGGAGATGAAAGGCCCTGTCCAGCCCTGGAGACTGCCTTTGAGGGCTCATTAGAGCACAGGACACAGACAGAGAAAGAGACATCCTCCATGCTTGTGGATATGTTGATAAAAATGTAAGAGACACAGAGGGAATAAGCCAGAAGAAATACCCAGAGCAATGGTGACTGAGAAATTTTCAAATTAATGCTGTCAGTTATAAAACCACAGGCCCAGAAATCTTATAGAACACTAAACAGGATAAATGGGGGCTAGGGAATGGTGGGGAGGACACAGAATACAGAAAACACACACATACTCATCTAAGGCACGTCATGATGGGCGGTACACAGAACACAGAAAACACACACTCACACACACACACACACACACACACACACACACACATCTAAAGCATGCCATAAGAAAACTGCAGAAAGACAAAGATAAATACACACACACACACACACACACACACACACACACACACACATACACACACACACACATCTAAAGCATGCCATAAGAAAACTGCAGAAAGACAAAGATAAATAAACATATTCTTTTGGAGTTTTCTTTTGTTTTGAGATGGGGTCTCACTTGTAGCCTTGGCTGAACTTGAACTCACTATGTAGACCAGATTGGCCTTGAACTCAGAGATCTACCTGCCTCTACCTCCCCAATGCTGGTATTAAAGGTATGCCACCCTAGTTTCATTTCTTCCTGTAATTAAAATACTCTGACAAAACAAAGTTAATGGAGAGAGAATTTATCCCACTTATAATTCTGGGTCACACTCCAGTGTTTCCAGGAAGTCAAGGCAGGAACTTGAAATAGCTAGTCACATGCAGAGTCAGGGAAATGAGAATGAACACAAGCATGCCTACTACTGAATTATCTGATTCTTGTATAGTGCAGGGCCCCACACCAGGGACGGTAGGTAGTGCATCTTCTCTCAACCAAGGCAATTAAGACAACCCCACAGCCTTGTCTAGACAGTTCCAGGCTGAGATGTCTTCCCAGGCTGAGATGTCTTCCCAGGCTGAGATGTCTTCCCAGGCTGAGATGTCTTCCCAGGCTGAGATGTCTTCCCAGGCTGAGATGTCTTCCCAGGCAATTCTAGGGTATTTCAAGTTGACAATTAAAACTATCATGTGGCACATTTATTCTTTCCACTCTGCCTCTTTCTTCTCCCTCCCATTTCAACCAAAAGACTTGCAGTTAAATTCAGATGAGTGCTTGGATTTTTGATAGCACACCAAAGCTGCTTTGGTTTCTTTGTGGTCTGAAACAGGTCCCTTGGTCATTTGAATCTGAGGACTTTAGCCCCACACGTCCAGTATTTACAGGTTATAGGAATATGCCCTTAAAAACTTCAAAATGAGTATGCACATTGTCCTAGGTGATCTAACATGGAGGATTCATGGTTTTTGGTTTTGTTTTGTTTTGTTTTTAATGTCTAGATAGAGTTAAAACCATCCAGGAAGCCAGTTGGTGGCAGTGGCACATGCCTTTAATTTCAGCACTCGGGAGGCAGAGCCAGGCAGATGTCTGTGAGTTTGAGGCCAGCCTGGTCTACAAAGCAAGTTCCAGGACAGCCAAGACTACAGAGAGAAACTCTGTCTCAAAAAACAAAAACAAAAACTGTCCAGGAGCCTAAAGCTAGCTGAAAGGGATACAAGAGACTCCCATAACCACATCTGGTGGCTCACACAGGGTTTGAAGCCCCCACCCCCACCCCACCCTGCTTTCAGGGGCACATGCACATATAAAGAAACACACACACACACACACACACACACACACACACACACACACACACACTCACAGATAAAAGAGATAAATCTGTTCTCTGAGCACTTGCTCAACAGTCCAATTAAGAAATGGGCTATAGAACTAAACAGAGAATTCTCAACAGAGGAAGCTCAAATGGCTGAAAGACATTTAAGGAATTGCTCAACATCACTAATTATCAGGGAAATGCAAATCAAAATGACTCTGAGATACCACCTTACACCTGTCAGAATGGCTAAGATCAAAAACACTGAAGACAGCTTATGCTGGAGAGGATGTGGAGCAAGGGGAAGTCTCCTCCACTGCTGGTGGGAATGAAAGCTTGTACAGCCACTTTGGAAATCAATATGGCACTTCCTTAGAAAATTGGGAATCCATCTCCCCCAAGATCCAGCTATACCACTCTTGGGCATATACCTAAGGAATGCTCAATCATACCACAAGGGCACATGCTCAGCTATGTTCATAGCAGCAGTATTTGTAATAGCCAGAACCTGGAAACAACCTAGATGCCCTTCAACTGAAGAATGGATAAAGAAAATATGGTACATATACACAATGGAGTACTACTCAGCAATGAAAAATGATGACATCATGAGGTTTGCAGGCAAATGGATGGATCTAGAAAAAATCATCCTGAGTGAGGTAATCCAGACTCAGAAAGACAAACATGGTATGTACTCACTTGTAGGAGGATACTAGATGTAAAACAAAGGATGACTAGACTGCTACACAACTCCAGGGAGGCTACCTAGAAAACAGGACCCTAAGAAAGACAACAGGGATTGCCCAATGATAGAGAAATGGATGATATCTACATGAACAAACTGGATGTGAGTGGGGGTACTGAAGGGCAAGGTTCGAGGGAAAGAGAGCTTAGGGGAGCAGGAGATCCCAGCTGGATCAAGAACAGAAAGGGAGAACAAGGAATAACAGACCATGATAAATGAAGACCACATGAGAACAGGAATAGGCAGAGTGCTGGAGAGGTCCCCAGAAACCCACAAAGATACCTCCACTATAGACAACTGGCAGTGGTTGAGAGAAAGCCCAAACTGACCTAGTCTGGTGATTGGATGGCCAAACACCCTAACTGTCGTGCTAGAACTCTCATCCAATGACTTAGGGAAGTGGATGCAGAGATCCATGGCCAGGCCCCAAGTGGAGCTCCAGGAGTCCAATTGGTGAGAAAGAGGAGGGATTGTATGAGTGAGAATTGTTGAGACCAAGATTGGAAAAAGCACAGGGACAAATAGCCAAACTAATGGAAACACATGAACTATGAACCAAAAGCTGTGGAACCCCTAACTGGATCAGGCCCTCTGGATAAGTGAGACAGGTGATTAGCTTGAACTGTTTGGGAGGCACCCAGGCATTGGGACCGGGACCTGTCCTTAGTGCATGAGCTGGCTGTTTGGAACCTTGGGCTTACACAGGAACACTTTGCTCAGCCTGGAAGGAGGGGACTGGACCTGCCTGGACTGAATCCACCAGGTTGAGCTGAATCCCCAGGGGAGTCTTTGCCCTGGAGGAGATGGGAATGGGGGGCTGGGCTGGGGAGAAGGCGGGAGTGGGGTGGGAGGGGGGGACAGGGAACCCATGGCTGATATGTCAAATTAAATTAAATTATAAAATAAAAAAAGAGCACTTGCTGCTCTTCCAGAGGACCTAAGTTCAGTCCCCAACACCATGGGGGCCAGCTCATAACTGCCTATAACTCAAGCGCCAGGGATCCAGTGCCTCTTCTGGCCTCCAGTGTGTACCTACACCTAAGTGTACATACACTCACACAGAAACACATGCATATACACAAAAGGAAAATAAAACCTTTATAAAATAAAATTTTATAAAAAAGGAAAAGGCTATGAAGCTGACCTTAACAGATGAAGGATCTAATTGAAGAGGCTTGGATTATTTCCAACAACCATCACCCAACGTGGAACTGTGTGGTAGGGCACAGGCACATGGAACCCTGTGCTCTCAGACCCTGGGTGACTGTCCTGGCTTAGGGGATCCAAACTCAAGGGAACATGCAAGGCAGAGCTCAGCAGTTAGCCTAAGATGTTCTTTCCTTCATCTTTCTTTCGGAGGAATCTGTCCTTTGTATCCTGGAAATGCATCTGTGACAATACCGTTCTCCTATCTGCTTTAAAGAAGTCAGTTCCATCCAGCCTGATAACCTTTGGTCTGTAAGGGAATCTGTGTTTATCCTCACATCGCTGATTCAGCTAGGTTCCAGTCCTGCTGGTGATTTAGGTGTCTTCAACTCTAACTGGTGACATACCAAGTTAGATTTGACAGCTTAGGATAAAGTGCCATTATGAGTACACATTTCAGTCAAAATCCTGAATCCAAATACCCATGACCTCCATTTTAATGTGGCTGATGACTAATTCATTTTAGTTGAATTCATATTTGATGTTGATGACAGTTCACATTGTTCATCCATTTGCCACTTTGTAACTTCCTTTTTTGTGTAGGCTTTACATCGACTCTCAGTTTCAGATAAATTATGCATTATCTAGAGAGTTGTCATGGCTAATTAATAGTTTTAATCATGTTGGATTAATGATCTTAATCATGTTGCACTTTTTAGTACAGACCCATCTCTCCCCATTCCTCTAAATGATTTTCCTAGTCTTTTGAGACAGGGTCTCAGTGTAGCCCAGGCTGGCCTCAACCTGGCTGTGTAGCCAAGGGACAACTCGGAACTTCAGATCTTCTTGCCTCAACTCTCTGAGTACTAGGATGAGGTTACTGGTCTGCTCCCATGCCTGTTCTTTTGTGTCTTTCCTTTTCTCTTCCCCTTCTTTCTATCTTATTAATTTTGATAGCACCGAGAATCGAACCCAGCACTTAGCAATGCTAGGGAAACACTGCATCACTGTGCCCCACCCCCAGCCCTTCTCCCTCTATTCTAAGAGTCTCTCTGTGTCTTCCAAAATCACCTGGGGTTTGCTGAGCATCATCCATCACATTGGGCCCTGGTATGCACAAGTCTTGAATCTGGGGATTTAACTAGACAAGAACAAAGAATCCATAGGGAAAAACTGAAAAACTTTCACTTCCATGGAACATAAATAGACTTCTCCTTGTCATTGCCCTAAACAATGTCTACACCAAACAGCAGTTGTATTATGTTAGCCATTGTTATTTAAAGCACCTGAGAAAATACATACAGGCTATCTGTAAATGCTGAGCCAATCTGTATGAGGAACTTGAGCATCCGTGATTTTAGAATTTGTGTATGCCCCGAAGTCAATGCCCTATGGATAGCAAGAACTGTGTGCCATAAGAAATACATCCCTGGAAGAATTTTCCTCAATTTATCACCTCCTTTCAAGCACCCTACCAACTAAGCCACACCCCCAGTTACCACCCTGAAGCCTTGAGGAAGAAAGGGAAAACAGGACTTTTTGAGGGACTCTTTGTGAATGAGGATGGACCTCCAGTGTCCTTCGAACCCTTGATCTTTGTCAGCCCTGGAAACCTCTGCAGTTTCCAAGGTCACCAGAAGACCAGGATGCCATAATTGCATCTCCCCTGTGTCCAGCACAACCTCTGTTTGTTGTTCCTCCAGCTTTGTCTTTTTATCTTAAATTTTCCTGCGTTCCAGATGTGTGTCTGAGATGCACAAATGACTTGAAATGTGAGATCAAATGTATGTGAGATCTAAGTGGAGAACAAATCATCCTGTAGGTTTTTTAATTAAAAAAGTGTGTGTGTGTGTGTGTGTGTGTGTGTGTGTGTATGTGTGTGTGAACATGGGTGCCAATACCTACAGAGGCCAGAATCAAGTGTTATAGGCAATGGTGAACACACTATGTGGGTGCTGGGAACATAACTCAGGTCCTCCTCTACAAGAGCAGTACATGCTTTCAATGACTAAGCCATATCTTCAGCTCCTCTTTATGATTTTGACATAGGGTCTCATGTACCCAGGTTACCTTCAAACTCACCAAAGAGCCAAGGATGGCCTTGAACTCCTGGTTCTCCAGCCTCTAGCTCCCAATCGCTGCAAACTATAGTGAGGGGGTACAATTCAAGGTTCTGTACATGTAGGCAAGCGCTCTACTAACTGAGCTCCATTCTGAGGCCACTCTGCAGTCTTCAGGAAGAAGGGGACTCTTGAGAATTAGAAGGGACTCCCAGGTCTTTTCTGTCCTTCATCTCCCCCATAACCTCATCCCAAAGGATCACTCCAAGGAAGAGATCCTCTCACAGCGCTCTCTATTTCTACTATTCATTTGCCACTGAACACCAACTGTGCCGAAGCTGGTGTTCCCTCCCCCACCTTTCACCTAGAACCCCCAAACTCACTTCTAGCTTTAAAACTGTGCATCCACCAACTCGCCCATGCTTACTGTTGTGGTTAAGATGTACAAGGTCCCCCATAGGCTCAAGTGTTTGAACCCCTGTCCCCAGATGGTGGCGCTGTTTTGGAAGACTATAGAGCTTTCAGGAGGTGGAGCCTCACTGGAGGAAAGTCAGTCACTAGATGCTGGCTCCATGTTGTGTCTACCCTTTGCTTCCTGACTGCAAGGGCAATGTCACCAGGTGTCACACACTCCTGCCACTATGCCTTCCTCAGCATGGTGGACTATACCTTCAACTGGAAACCAAAAGAAGCTCTCCTTCCATTGGGTTGCCAAGTATGGGGTCACAGCAATGAGAAAGTGACTAATCCAGGTGTTCAGTTTCCTTGGGACAGATACAGGCATGGAATCTAGGCCCCGGTTGACACGTATACAAATAATACCATGGAAGGCAGTCTGTGTGGAAGGTGTTACTGCACCATTGGGGAAACAGGAAACCAAAGCCAGCAGCTAAGTCTTGCACACTAGGTGGTCCTGGGAATACCATCTCTCAGGTTTCCTTTTCTTTTGAGCCATATACTTAGGATGTCATAGTTCATCAATGAGCACAACCCCTTTCCTAAGGAACTACAATGCTAGCCTTTGTGATCACTTTTTCTTTCTTTTTACAAAACATTATGTGTCCATCATATCTAGTCCTAAGAACACAGATAACTTAGATTCTCAACTTAAGAACAAGGAAGAAGCTAAATTCAGATCATCTTCTGTATGTCCACTACATAGTTAGATTACTTTTTGTTGTTGTTGTTGTTTTGAGACAGGGTTTCACTATGTAAACCAGGCTAGCCTCCAACTCATCACTATCTGCCTGCCTCTGCCTCTTGAGCGCTGGAATTAAAGGTGTGTGCCACCATGCCTGGCCTGCTAGGTAACGTTCTTGTTGTCGTTGGTTTTTGAAACAGGGTTTCTCTGTGTATCCCTGGATGTCCTGGAAGTAACTCTGTAGACCAGGCCAGCCTTGAACTCACTGAGATCCATCCGCCTGCCTCTGCCCCACCACTGCCCAGCTTGCTAGATAACTTTTGGTATGTGTTATTTGATTAATTACTATATTGTAAAATGAGGGAAGTTGTATAATAGAATTATGGCCCATTTAATTAATTTTTTAAAATGATGTACAGAAAGACAATTTTCCTAGTAATCAGATTGTTATAATGCATAATTGACACAAACTTGTAAATTGAGTAGAATTCTATGATACTTCAGGGCTGCTGGTCCAGGCACATTTGCACACATTTGTCATCCCAGCCCTTGGGAAATGGGGGAAGGATGGCAAGTTCAAGGCTGGTCATGTTGACGTGTTGAGTCACAAGCCAGTCTGGGCTATATAGGAACTGTCTCAAAAAATTTATATCAAAGATTGAAAAGAGGGATTGGGAATTCCTGACACATTACCAGCCCCTCCTACTCACCAGTTCCAACTAGTTCTTAGCATTTGTGTTAAGAATGAGTTATGATAAAGACGTGTTGCTAGGGACCAGCCATGGTGGATATGGTTGGGGGGTATTTCTGAGTCCCAGAAACAGGAAGTATGTGGAAGGGCACAGAGTCACAGTGTGTCTACACCAGGAGCCAATTTTCTGGGTCTAAATGTTGTTTTTAACTTTGTTATGAAAAATATCAAAATGATATCAAAGACTGTAAAAGTCCTCTAAGTCCCTGTGTGTTCTTCTCCCCATGTCTTGGTTAGCAGTGTGGTGGCATTCCTGTGTCATCTACATCCAGGCCCTGGCAGCACCATCAGTGCCATCCTAAATCTTACCCATTTAATGACCAAGTCTTCAAGACTTCACCAACATTACTGTTTCATTACTGAAAGGCACAGTTGCAACCAATGCCTTAGTGGAAAACCCCCGCAGCAGGTGAGCCTGGGGACCAGGGGCCAGAGGCATTTGTCTCCCCACACCAGTCTGATGCAAGCCATGCCCTTCTAGTTCTTAAAAGACCATAAATTCATGTGTGTACACGCTCATGTTATAGTTTTGGTATGAATTGCCTCCCCCACAGGCTCATATATGTGAACATCTCGGCCATAACTGGTGGCACTGTTTCAGGTCGTCACGGGACCTTTGGGAGGCAGGACTTGGCTGAATGAGATGAGTGGCCACCTTGGTCCCCACATGCCATACCTTCCTCACCACAAAGGCCTATACTCTCTCACACTATAGAAAAAAGAAGTCCTTCTTGCCTTAACTTCTATTGGGTATTTTATAACAGCAATAAGAAAAGTCAACAATACACCACCCGGTACCAAACCTCAGCCTCTCTCCATGTCCCCTTCAATCTGGGGGCCTCCACTAGCACTGAGGCTGCACCTTCACAAATGGCCTCAGGACCTCTCTACAGGGACTCCAACCCTGTCACATGGTGCCAAGCCTCAGCTGCTCTCTATGACCCCTTCATGCCTTCAAAACCAGTAACATGCAGGAGTCTCATACACATGGCCTAGTTTGGCTGTCATCTTGAGATGCAGCATCGGGCTCCTCTGGACCACAGTGTCTGTGTTCTGACCCTGAAGATTTCACCTTGATGATGCTCACTCTCATTAATCACAGCCCACTTCGCAGGCCCTGACTAACCAGCCTCACATGTCTCGGTGAAACAAACATTTCCCTCCAGTGGTGCTGTTTCTCATTAACCACAGTGGACTCTTCAGCCCTGGCAACACAGGAACCACAGGTTCTCAGTCAGAAGATGGTAGGTAGCTCCGGGAGAGTCCCTGCTTCCCTCTGGAACTTCATAAGCCAGGCCTCCACTGATGACATTTCTCTCAACACACCAATCTTCCAAGCTCCCACAGGACAGCCTATTAAATTTTGAACACTCAGTGGCTTTTCCAGGTCAAAGACCCAGATACTTCTACAATCCTCCTCCAAAGCAACATAGTTGGATCGGTCACAGCAATATGCCATGATCTCGGTACCCCTTTCTATCCATGACCTAAAGCAATCTGGGGAAGAAAGCTTTATTTCACTTACACTTTCTAACCCATCCCTGAGGGAAGCCAGGGCAGGAATTTGAGGCCGGAAGTGGAAGAGCACTGTACGCACTGACTGCTGTCTACAGCTTGCTCAGCTTGCTCAATTATACAACCCAGGAACAGCTGCCTGGAACGCACCACTCACAGTAGACTGGGCCCTTTCACGTCAGTTATCCATCAAGGAAATGGCCCACAGGCTTGCCCACAGGCTAGTCTGGTGGAGGCAATTCCTTACCTGATGCTCACTCTTCCCAGATAACCCCAGTTCTTGCAAATGGACACAAAGCAGCCAGCTCACCCAGGTTGGCACTGAATTTTCAGTGGTCTTTCGGTCTCAATTTCCTGGGAGGATGGGACGTAATTTTCCCATTCTTTATTTTGTGTTTTTGCTTTTTGAGACAAGATCTGCTCTATACCTGAGGCTCTTCTGCTGGCCTCAAAGTTCATGAAAATCCTCCTGCCTCAGCCTCTAGAGGCATGTACCACCATCACCATGCCCAGTAAGAATTTCTGTTCCTAAAACTAAAATGCAGCCATTTTGTTGAATTGTTACACTATTTTACAATTATTTAAACTTTAATTGTTTTAAAAGTAATTGTGTTAGTTATCTTTTCTGTTACTGTGACAAATATCTGAGGCACACGGGTTAAAAGAAGCAAGGCTCTGGCTCATGGTCTCAGCTTCAGTCCATGGTCTTTTGAACCCATCACTTTGGGGCCTGTGGTGAAGTTGGAAATCATAGTGAATGAGAGGTACACAGCAGGGGAAGCCTCACCATAGCCAGGAAGCAGGCAGAAGAGGAGCTGGGGGTGTGTCTCCATATCACCTTCAAGGGCCTAGGTGCAATGACTTAGCTTCCTTCTACAGGCCTCACTTATAGGGGAGGATCCCCCTCAAATCGGTACAGGACATGCCCAGACACCAAATTCTCAGCACAAAGGCAATTTATCGCCCGGGAGGGGCATGTGTGTGTGTGTGTGTGTGTGTGTGTGTGTGTGTGTGTGTGTATGTATGTGTGTGTATGTGTGTGTGTATGTGTGGGTGTATGTGTGTGTGTAGTGTGTGTATGTAGTGTGTGTGTGTAGTGTGTGTGTGTATGTGTGTGTGTAGTGTGTGTGTATGTGTGTGTGTAGTGTGTGTGTGTGTGTGTGTAGTGTGTGTATGTGTGTATGTGTGTGTGTATGTGTGTGTGTGTATGTGTGGTGCTGCTGCTGCTGCAAAGGCAGTATTGGCATCAGGAGGCAAGAGAGCAAGGGAAGATGTTTTTGCAGGAGTGGGTTTGTAAGGAGGAAAAGGGAGAGCCTGTGTGAGGGAGAGCTGGTCAATCCTGGGTGGACATAGTAGCCAAGTGATGAACTTTGATTGTTGGACCTTGGTGTTTTTCTCAGAAAGGAGTCAGTGGTCAAATATGGAGTGCACCCTGGGGTCCACTTTAGGGATGTAATCTATGGTTTTTAGCAAGGGGGAGAGGGAGGTGAGGAGAAGGGCAAGGCCAGCTGGTGCCGTGATTGCCATGAAGGCCTGCTAGAGCCCTTCCTCGCTTCTCAAAGGTCCCACTCCTTCCCAATAGTGCCACAGGCTGGGGGCCAGGTCTTCAACAGACATGTCTTTGGGGGGCATTTAGGAGGCAAGAAGTAACAGTAACCATGTGTCTCTATGACTCAGTAAATGAATAAGAATGTCTACCATGAACAGTAAGTACATGGGTTCTGGAGCTTTCCTGGACTATAACATGCTGGTTTCTTTGTCAGGTTAAACTCCTGGATAAATGTGAAGAATGCTAAGTATTTTAATCAATCAACCAGAAAGGCAAAGACATGGGCATTCTGAAGCTGCCCACATAAGTGGTCCTTTCTCTCGAGTGCCTGTGATGCTTCCAAGTCTGGCCTCGTATATTATCTGAACCCAAAAGCACACAATCAAGTGACAGGCTTTTGGGGACACTTCAGAGAGCAGGGGCAGGAAGTGCCATCTAGGAAGAGACTCTTTGGTACTCTGGTTTGTTGTTGTTTTGCTAAAGATTTACTTATTTTTCACTTTATGTATTTGAGTGTTCTACCAACATACATGTCTGTGTACTACATGCGTGACAACTCTGTTTTTTTTGTTTGGTTGGTTTTTTTTTTTAAAGACAGCTAGTTATTTCAGATGAGAGCTCTACTGGGTACAGCCATGGTTTTGGGGGCTCACTGGCTTCCTTGGGGCTAGCCTTGCAGCCCACTCACTAATCAGCAAGACCTTTCCCAGTCAGTACCTGAATGTGCTTCCCAGAGTCGCCCTTGACACACACCCCAGCAACCGTCTAAGCCTAAATGTACTTCCTGGCTTTGATGCAGGTCCCAGGAAGCTGATGGTGCCCACTTATTTTGTTTCAAACAATTTGGGGGCAAGTCAAACTCCATTTTCTCTTAAGAACATATATTATGAGACTTTTAAAAAAGAAAAATCTGCTGTCTTGACTCTTCTCCAGCTTTTCTCCATCTGTTCTCCTCAAAGGCCTTTTCTAAAAGACTGTGGGAGCTAGTGAGATGGCTTGTGGTCAAGAGTGCTCGCTGCTCTTCCAGGGGACCTGAAGATCAGCTCCCAGCATCCTTGTCAGGCAGTCACGACTGCCTATGATTCCAGCTCCAGGGGATGAGACACCCTTTCTGCTCTGTACCGGTGCCTGCACACCTGTGCCATACACACACACACACACACACACACACACACACACACACACACACACACACAGGCTGTGATGAGAGTAAGAGATTGGATTTCGGATGTGATAGGCCAGACAACAGGCTAGAGAAGCCTGGCTGAGGAACCACAGAGCTCATGCTGTGATAAGAAGAAAATGGTCAGCAGGATCTCTGGACCAAAGGCGTTTATATGTGCTGATATGACAGGGCATGATGACGTAAACAAAGGGACCCCAAATGCAGTGGTTTAGTCAGGATGGAAGCCTTGTTTGGTTTTTCTCTTCAGCCCCAGGCCCAGTCTCTCTCTCTAGAGTTTTAATACATTGTCTAGAGCTGATAAGGCAGTTCAACAGTGTAGGTTGACCAGTTATCTCAGTTTATCCAAGCCCACAGAGGCTGGTTAGCAGGGCTCAATATTAGAACAGGGAATGACCCGGGCAAAACATGACGAGTTGTTGGCCTTCCAGGTTGGGCCCCAGGATCCATCTACTTTGTTGGTTTGCCAATATGAGGTAGCATCCTCAGACACCCTGGACACCAGGGAGTGGAGACAGGAAGAAAATGTCTGGCTCTTTCTTTTTCGAGGCATAACCCAGGAGATGCAGATCCCATTTCTCACAACTTTCCAGTCAGAATCTGTTCACATCATTATAACTACTAGTTTGAAAATGTCATAGCTAGATAACCATGTGCCCAGGCAAAGGAGAGACTAACTTAGAGAGCAGAGCAGCCAGCAAAGGGGCATAAGGCTCATCCTTGACAATTAACACTTCTCAATACATCTCCTAAGTGATTCTTTCTGCATATGTTCTCATATTGTGACCTTCCACCCAATCCCCAGCTGCTGGACTGGAACTGGTCCTATGACCCAGTGTGCAGGGTACAGAAGCCTGTCCCATCTGAATGTGGGCCTTTCCTGAAAGAGTGAGAATGAGCATATGTGGTGGTATTGTGTTCCCCAAAATATTGTACACCCTAATAAACTTATCTGGGATCAGAGAATGGAACAGCCACTAGATACAGAGACTAGAAAATGGTAGCACTCACACCTTTAATCCTAGCATTCCAGAGGCAGAAATCCCATCTGGATCTCTGTGAGTTCAAGGCCACATTGAAAACAGCCAGGCAAGGTGACACACGCCTTTAATCCCAAGAAGTGATGTCAGAAAGCAGAAAGATATATAAGGTGTGAAGACCAGAAACTAGAAGCATTTGGCTGGTTAAGCTTTTAGGCTTTGGAGCAGCACAGTTCAGCTGAGACCCATTCGGATAAGGACTCAGAGGCTTCTAGCCTGGGGAAACAGGATCAGCTGAGGAACTGACAAGGTGAAGTAGATGTGGCTTGTTCTGCTTTTCTGATCTTCCAGCATTCACCCTAATACCTGGCTCCAGGTTTGATTTTATTAATAAGACCATTTCAGATTCATGCTACAAGCATATTTGTACATTTGGCTAGAAAAATGGAAAGGTATGCTGAGGAAAAAGAGGCACTGGAAACTACAAGGATGGACGTGATGGGCCAGTAGATGTGGGAACTGTAAGGCAGTTGGGTACGAAGTTGTTAGTAAGCACACAATGGCAGATAGAGTTAGAAAGGATTAGTGCAGCCTTGAGGAGGAAAATAGAACCTTATTGATAGAAAGAATACAGAACAATCTATATCTATAAATATCTTCCAGTCTTTGGAGGCTTGGTTAGTAAGGTAAGTAACATTCCCCGTGACACCCTTATTTCAGGCCCCAAGTCATGTTCTGCTACTAGCAGTACATGGTGTATGTGACTGTGCGGCACAGGTGCTCTTTAGATTGGAAAAGAACCCAAGAAAATCAGTGTCCTAATGAAAAAGAACATCTGTCACCTCACACAGCAAGACATGCAAGAGGGACTGGCAAGATGGCTTAGCAGGTAAAGACACTTGCTGCTGAGTCCCAGGGAGCCATGCAGAAGGTAAGAACCAACCCTGTAGTTTGAGTGTAGAGTTCACTATGGTGGGGACGAGCATGGAGCAGAGGCTCAAGGCCGCTGGGTCACACGGCAGCCACGGTCAGACAGGAGAGAAGAATGCTACTGCTCAGCTCCCGGTGTCCCCTTCATTCAGTCCAAGACCCGAGCCCACAGCTAGGTGGGTCTTCCCACCCCAACTAACCTAACCAGAATTTCCTTCACAGATGTGCCCCAAGGCGTATATCCATGGTGATTATAAATGGACAAGATTAAGCATGCCGGTAGCAAGCTTGGAGAGAAGGCTTGAGTCACCTATAACTTCTCCCTTCCCTGGAGACAACCCCCACCTCCTGCTCTTTCCTGTCACTGAGAGCCAGACTTCCTCTAGGTAAGTCACCAGTCTAGAGATGCTGCCATCATCTCTCCCTGGACAAGGTGAACAACAGAGCCTTCTGAGCATGTGGTGACTTACCTACCAGCTGGCCACCAGATGGGTGGCTTCTGAAGGTGGAGAAATGTCTAGGTTTAGAAGCATTCTTTGCTCCATAAATGTGTCCCCAAGACTCCATCCCAGCAGCAGCTGGGGCCACCTTCTGTGCTGCCCTTAGGAAAACTACTCGAGACACAGGTGAGCAGGAAGCACACACCTGTGGTGTCCATTCTGGGCCACAAAGAGGCACTCCATTGAAATCAAAGCTAAGGCCACCTAGTCCCCAGGTTCAGTTTCAAAGACACTATAAAACAATATACAGAAGCTAGGAAAAGAAACTTGTCCCTAGCAGCATGACAATTTTAGGCAATTGTGTTCCATCCCCATGGTGGCACTAAAATGCTGATCAACACTGTGCCTGGGCTGTCTAAGTCTGAAATACCTGGGGAAAGTGTGTGTGTGTGTGTGTGTGTGTGTGTGTGTGTGTGTGTACACATGCATACACATATGTGTAAATTACTCCCAGGACTTTACCAAATTTAAGAATGTTTTGTTTTGTTTTTTCGAGACAGGGTTTCTCTGTGCAGCTTTGGAGCCTGTCCTGGATCTCACTCACTCTGTAGACCAGGCTGGCCTCAAACTCACAGAGATCTGCCTGACTCTGCCTCCCGAGTGTTGGGATTAAAGGTGTGCGCCACTACCGCCCGCTCTTAATTAATGTATCTTTCCTGGTCTATGATTTTAAATGATGGCAATTAAGGAGCCTCTTCTCAGCTCATTAAAACCATTACACAAATGGTTGAGTTGAGACCCAGCCAGGGATAGCTCTTCTAGACTGTTCTGGGTTGTCTGGCAAAGTGGCATGTACCTCAAAACCACATTTCTGATGGTGTCTCCATTTTGGGAGCTTTAGCTGCCACTGAGGTAGTAATGGCTTCCGGCCTTGTTAATCCTCCATGCTTCAAACTTGCTCTGGATCCTCCATTTACTTCTCTTGACTGGCTTGGGTTGGTCTGTGTTCCCTGGAAGGACTTCTGCTATGCAGTGTATGAGAAGAACGCCAGCTGGGGATACAGTCCTGGCTTGCTCATTACTGATGACAGGGAACTATACTGCCGCTTGTATTTTATGGGGATAATGAGAACATGGCTAAAATTTTAAACTAATGGCTTGGAGTGTATGTATTCCTCCAAACTGTCTCCTCAATTGTTGGCATCTTTATGCTTTAATACCAACATGAGCAAAGAGTGGCCAGTATCTTACAAAGTTGAGGACGCTCTTCAGATTTCCTTCAGCAACACATTATTCTAAAGGATGCTGGGACATACCAACTTGAACCAAATGAAGTCCCATGAATGCTCAGGGATGTGACTTGGATAGGGGAGATGGATCAGTCACTGTCTGTGTGACTGCACAGGTGTTATCAACATGCTTCCATTTCATGTTGTGACATACAGGAAATGGTATTTCCATAGCACAGGAAGTGAGCAAGGCCAGGATCCTTGGAGTAGAGGTGACCTCCCTGGAGCTCCTAGTGCCTATTCTAATAGCTGAGGGTGACTGGGAAATGTGGGGTGAAGACTACAGCAACCCAGTGTTTCCCAAATTCAGTATTTCAGGATCTGTCGCTTTAGACGGGCAGGTTTATTCCTCTAGACAGACTCGAATAAGATCTTGCTGTCCTCTCCCATCAACTGCCCACAACCAGGAAAACAAAGACAAAGGTGGCCATTGGTATATTCTTTATTCTCAGCCACTGAGCCACTCGGGGAGGGAGACAATAAGTAGAAGGGGCTTCTGGGAAGCCAAACAGTGGTGGGCAGCAAGGTAAGACTCAGCCTTTACAAATGGTTACGCAGACGATTTACAAGTATCAAAGTTTTCCCCCAGAAGCATATCCTCTGGAGGCAACAGAGGAAAATTAAAAAAAAAAATCATGAATGAAATAAATGAGTCATTTCTGATTGCTGCATCCCCTAAAACTGGCCTTTAAAACAGACTTGCACTGTAGACCATCATGATTCACAGATACTTGTTCAATATGTAGGTTTTCAACAGAGAAAGATAAATACTCAGTCACAGATCAATACAACACAGAAAATTGAACACGTGAAAATAGCTTTAATCTGCTAGCAAAAATAGATTTATGCTGATGTTGATATCAAAACTAAAGACATTCAGATAAATTCTGCCCACACACTGTAGCTGCTAATCCTAAGATCGTGAGAGCAACTTACTGCTCTTATTGGTAGCTAAGAGGACAGTCTATAATAGCCACAGTCCATCAGAGAGCTTGTAGTGCACAGTCAGCCTACATTAAAAAGCAAAGTAACCCTTACCTCCTTTTTTGGCTTGACATCTTTAAGGGTAGAGTAAAATATCTCATCACAAATTGAAAATGTTAGCCTAAATGAAGTAAACATTAAAAAATTCAGTTTGTGTACTTTTCCTTCAGGAAGGCCCCCGGATGCACGGGAAGACTGGGGGACTGCTGAGGCATTCTCGCTACTTAGTAAGTAACTGTATTTATATCCTAAAGTGAACCTCCATCTATTTAGTACAAGATCCCCCCCCCCCCACACACACACACCAGTCTAAGGTGCACAGTATCTGTTTAATGAGTACCAGACTCCCCCTGGTGTCTCAGAGGTGCACAGTATCTGTTTAATGAGTACCAGACTCTCCCTAGTGTCTCAGAGATGCACCACATCTGTTTAGTTAGTTCCAGACTCCCCCTAGTGTCTCAGAGATGCACCACATCTGTTTAGTGAGTACCAGACTCCCCCCTTGGTGTCTCAGAGGTGCACTGCATCTGTTTAGTGAATACCAGACTCCCCCTTGGTGTCTCAGAGGTGCACTGCATCTGTTTAGTGAGTACCAGACTCCCCCTTGGTGTCTCAGAGGTGCACTGCATCTGTTTAGTGAGTAATATCCCCCTTGGTGTCCCAGAGGTGCACTGCATCTGTTTAGTGAGTACTAGACTCCCCCCTGGTGTCTCAGAGGTGCACTGCATCTGTTTAGTGAGTACCAGATTCACCCTAGTGCCTTGGAAGTGAACTGCATCTGTTTACTTAATACCAGACGCCCCCTGGGGTCTGGGAGGGGAAGTGATCTGTTTAGTGAGTACCAGAAGTGTCCTAGCAGCAGGATGTGAACAGCACTGAAGCTTTTACTACCACCTTTGAAAAAGTTAGAGTCCAGAGACTTAACCTTTACTTTAATTCTTCTCAAACAACACCATGGTTCTGTTTTCCTTATAAGATATGCAAGTCCTACACACGGTTGGTGGAAGGGTGTGTTAGGATGGAAGGAATGCAGCAGTCTCCTCCCTCCTGCAGAGTCTTAAAATTTAAATACCAAGGTTGTACTTCCAGACCAATTGTATGTCAGAAAACCCTCATCCAGACACCGGCAGGGACTAAGAGAATTTACATATGGCTCTGGAACGTATTTTGATCATTCTTGTCCCTGACTCAAATAAGGTGACTACAGAGGTGACATTTGGGTCAGCTGTTCATGGGATTCCAAAAATAAAGCTAGAAATCACACCATGAGATACTCTAAGAATTTTCAAATAAGTGGTACCACAAAGTGGCATCCATTCGGTGGTATTTTTTAGGGTTTTTGTTTTTGTTGTTTTTCTTTCTCCTTTGAGCCAGCCTTTGGAGCAGGCCTATTTAACAGTCAATATTACTAAAATTCCACATTTATCCTCACATTGTGTACACCAGATTTGTTTCCCCACTGAGAGCCGTTAAATCTGCAGCCCACTTCCTCAAGCCTGTGAGCAGAATGTGGATAACGCTTTAAAAGGAACCAAAGAAAAACGGGAACTAAAGAATCAGGCTGTGTCATCCAGCTGCTTAGAAATGGAAATGAGGTTCCCACTGTGTTCATCTTGATGTCTCCATAAAGTGGAATAAATGAACCAATATTTAATGAGTTGTTTAAAATGACAGTCACTTGAAGACTCCAAAGACTACTGATTCACTTTCAACACTCCGTTGTGAAGACCCAGTGCTGTCCAGTCGGCTACTTGGTGTGACACGCGTCAGCTCTGGGGGGTTGGCTCTCTTCTTCCGCCTTCTATGTAGGTCCTGGGGATTGGACTAAGGCTGCCAGGCTTGTACAGTAAGGGCCATTACCTGCTGAGCTGATCTCACTGGCCCCCTCAAATTCTTTCTATAGAAATCTCTTTACCCTACCATTACACACAATACTTCATAGAATCATTACAGACATGCAAGTCAAAGGCTTTAACAATTAGGCTTTGGTTTTAACGTGCTCTGGGCAGAAGTCAGAATTGTTTAGATAACACAATTCAGCTACCACACACATTCTATTATCGCAATGTGAAGTAAGACATTTACAAGAACGACCGTTTCTTTTTGGTAGCTCCTTTCTGAGACAGATGCAGATGTCAGAGTATTATAAAGAAGAGAGGAAAGGAGAGAGGTAAAACCTTTGCAGCTTTCTCAGGATGACACAGAAGAAGAACAATGCTTGATGCTTGTCTATAAGGCAGATGGTCAAATGTCTACACATGGCTGAGAGTACAGATCTTAGTAAGAGGTAGATAACACCAAAGCCACATGAAAGAAGGACATGCCTGGTTATTTCAAACCACCATGATTGCACTAAAATTTCAGAAGGTCACCCCGCTGCAGGCTGTTTACTGTATGTCTTGTACTACATGGGAGACATTCCATCTGAAATAGGGGCCAGAAGGAGGGCTTGTGAGCCGGGGTGGGGCAGGAAGCTGAAAGTAGTTTCTTAAATTGTTAAGGATTCAGCTCTCACTAAGAAAAAGTGAAATGCTTTTGCCTCCCTGGGATGCCACCAGGACACTGAATTATTGGAGACCTCTCTGATTAATCTAAGCAAGTGTGTGTGGGTGTGTGTGGGTATATATAAGGCAACAGAACTACAGGGAGAGAAGGC
The DNA here is from genome assembly GCF_903995425.1 of Onychomys torridus. Taxonomy (NCBI): domain Eukaryota; kingdom Metazoa; phylum Chordata; class Mammalia; order Rodentia; family Cricetidae; genus Onychomys; species Onychomys torridus. The sequence continues at coordinate 7,939,947 of NC_050445.1, forward strand.
TTTCCCTTCCAAACAGGCAATGCCCACCTCACATAAAAAATATGCATCTGCTCACCTCACACAGACGCCTTAACCACTAAAATGCAAATGAAAATAATCTTGGTACTTCAGCACCAGCAGACTGTTCTGTATGAGCAATTCAAGAGCTGTCTGAGGCAAAGAGATATCCCAGCTACCAATTAAACCTGGATAGCTAGTGCACGGGTGAGCAACCCCGGGTGTTCTTATTTCTTAATGCACCTGGGAGATAACTGTTTTCTCCAGTGTGATTTTATAAGGCATACATTTGATTTCCCCCCTTACCTTTGGGAAATTAGTGTTAAAGCTTCATTTTCTTTAAACCCACACATTAACATTCAATCTTTCATTTTTATTAAATAGTTTATATATAAAAGGAAATACCGAGGTGTTCTACATTCATATAAACAATCATGATAATACTTGAAATTGTAAAGAAACTTACTGAAGAAAATATATACTTCAGTACTTACAATGCTAAGCTAAGCACAAGTGATCATTCTAGATACTATCTTTTAGACGTACAGACACAAGTGTGCACTGCTTCCGGAAGCAGATGTGAGGGAAGTACACTAACACATCTCTCTTCTTTGCTTTTTCACCACAAGATGGGATGGTCCAGTTTGGAAAAGCCAAGGTCCTTCCTCAGTTCCAGGTAGGTCCCATTGCTCACCCAAGAGTCATCGCTGGATTTCCTGTGAGAGATGAGACAGCTTCTTGCAGACTCTGCTATCACATCCTCCCTTCCCCTCCTTCCCCTCATCATTCCAGACACATCCACTATTCCTGTTGTTTGGGAATCAGAATGGTGTCTGCAGGCTGGCAGCCATTTTTTTTTTTTTTTTTTTTACTTCTGATATTACATTAAGTTCTTAAGCCTGGAGGCTGGGGAGGTGGTGCTTCTGAGAGAACATCTCTCGGTCTCTCTCTCTCCGTGTGTGTGTGTGTGTGTGTGTGTGTGTGTGTGTGTGTGTGTGTGTGTGTGTATTCTCTGTGTGCTGTCCATCAAACAGGGCTGGGCTAACAGCCACCACTCTGGGAATGACTAAATACTGCACAATCAACTAGGTTGATCAAAGTAAACCTAAGTTAGCAAAAAGCCCAAAAGAGAACAAACCAAAACGGGACCAGAACTGGATACCACAACAGTTTGGAGAGGGAACTTTTGGTTTACTCCTCTGGGAAAAGATAACCAAATGGGCTACACACTCAAAAGACATGACAGGACACAGATCTACCATTTTTGGTTAGCCCTGCCTCCCAGCCCATGCCTGCTCCCGAGGCTCTGATGTCAGCTTCACTCTGCCGGAGAAAGCTCCTGCACATGACCACACACGGCCTTCTCTCCCTTCCACAGTGCTGGGCAGTGTGCTATCCCTTCCATTACACACCATAGTCTATACTGGAGATGTTTTCCATTCACACAGGAAGATGCGGACCATCTATCTTCACTCTCCCATGGTAAGTCAGCAAACTGGGGCCCAAGGACCCAGTGCAGCCTCCAGAGCAGTTGTGTTTGTAATGCTAGGGGTCAAGTCTAAGGCCGCAGGCATGCTATCTATTCTACCACCAAGCCACATGCATACCTCTGAAATACTGTTTGACTAGAACACAGCCCTACCCATTTCTTTAAATAATATCTATGATTACTTTCATGATGAACAGCTGGAGTAAGTGACTGCTGGGGCCTTACCACCTGCCAAGCCAGCAACATCTGCCATCTGCTCTTTATAGGTCAACGTGGTGACCTCGGTGATGGGGGTTTCTCATGCCTTTTTAAACAGTTGAGGGATATTCCATTGTGGGGATGGATGACAGTTCATCTTAGCACTGCCCTACTGATGAGCAGTTACGCTGCCATGAACTCCATTGGGAATAAAGCAGATGTTCTGGGTACCGTTTTTATTCTTTTTAGAGGCAGGGTTTGATTTTGTTGTCAGTCCTCACTTGCCTAGGCTGGCCTTGAACTTGCAATCTTCTTGTCTCAATCTCCAGAGTGTTAGGATTACATGTCTGTGCCACCAGAACTGACGTTCCCAATGTTTTAAAAGACAGATGTTTCCCACTGCTAGGAATAGTCCCTACAGCCTTCTGGAAATTGCATCTGTTGCCCATACTGATACATGAAACCAGACCTGCCCCAAACATCAGCAAACCACTGGCTGTCGGTCAGGAGCAGACCTACCAGGAGTGTGCATTCTCTACATAAGCTGCTGCAACAAATCCCCAACCCATACAGAGTACTGGCCAGGCTGTCAGGAAAGGCATGGCCCCATCTGGAAGATTCCACTGGGCCCTTCTTCAACCCCCTCTATTCTCTGCGCCTCTGTTTCTCCTCCGTTAGAATAAGGATGGGAGAGGGTAAAGGGGCTATAATTGCCCATAGCCCTTTTACAATTTTATGTACATTGTAAACAAGACCCTATCAACAAATCATCTAACTATCTGCCTATCTATCCATCTATTTGTCCGTCCGTCCATCCATCCATCCATCCATCCATCCATTAATCTGTCTTGTCTATCCATCTGTCTGCCCATCTGTCCATCTACCTATAGACAGGGTTTCACACTATAGCCCAGGCTAGCCTCACACTCTTACCAATCCTCTTGCCTCAGCCTCCCTCATGCTGGGATTACAAGTATGATTTCAACTCAGCTCCAGAAAGTTGTTTTAAAAGATCAATCAGATCTTTTGAACTCAAGCACAAATGCATTGGAACTGCTGATTCTAGGCATAGATACTTTGAATTCTATGGTAGGGCAGTCACCAACAGCCTGTCATGTAAAATCTAGCCCTGCCAGCAACCAGCCTCAGCTGCAGATGTAACAAGATGGCCGGCCGGGTGTGAGGAGCAGCTCTAATTAGTGTCCTTCGGCTACAGGGGTTTACTGAGAAACTCAGTGGCAGTCCTGCCGAGCCAAGGGAAGGAGCAAAGGAGCGGTGAGGAGGCGCCAATCCTGTTTCAGGACAGTGAGGCCTGCAGGACCCCTCAGCCCACCACGCCCTCTATGCACAAACCTGAAAAACCGGGGCTGGTGCTCCAAGCTGTTTTCCTCCAAGACCCGCCTCCGCTCCCTCTGCAGCTGCTCTATCCTCTGCTTCTGCACCTCAGCTTCCTCTATGTTCCCTTCTTCTAGAAGCCTGGGCATTGAGGAGAGAGAGGACAGGCACAGTCGCTGAAAAACCACAACCAACCACTTCTCTGCCCAACCTGGCCCTTCTTCAGCCCATGATGCAGTATTCTGGGCCAGAAGAAGATAAAACTTCTGTGGATGGGTGATCTTTGCAGGGTTCAAAAACTCTGTCCAGAGAAACCTGAGCCAGCTTTCTACTTCCCTCACCCTCCTGTGACAGGGAACTCCACACTGTCACATTTCTTGGGTACATGGTTTTCAAATATAAATACAGATTTTTATTCTATTTTAAGGGCATAAATGGTGGCAAAACTGCTTTGCTTTACTTTACCTTTTACTTAACAACGCGTCTTAGAGAACTTTTCACAGTAGTGCCCAGACACCTTCATTTTCAATAGCTGTATAGTATTCCATTTTGTGAATGTATTTCAAACATGCTCTACATGTAGATATTGGGTTGTTCCTACTACTTTTAGTGTTACATTTAATGTTGCAATGAATGACTTTGGACAACCACCATTTACACATAAGAAAGTGTATCTGTGCAAGAAACTTCTAGACTTAGGAGTATTGGACAAAAAAGTGAGTCTCTAATTGATATATTATAAAACTACACTTTAGGGGCTGGAGAGATGGCTCAGAGGTTAAGAGCACTGACTGTTCTTCCAGAGGTCCTGAGTTCAAATCCCAGCAACCACATGGTGGCTCACAAACATCTATAATGAGATCTGTATAATAAATAAATAAATCTTATTTTTATATTATATACTTATTTATATTATATTAATTATATTAATTATATTATATTATATTTATTATGTTATGTTATGTTATATTATTATATTATATTATGTTATATTATTATATTATTATATTATATTATATTATATTATATTATATTATATTATTATATTATATTATATTATATTATATCATATCATATCATATTATATTATATTATATTATATATTATAGCATGTTGTCGCCAGCCACAGATAGTTGTTGGCTTTAATAAGCGCTTTTACTCAGGGAGGAAAAGACATGAGGCACAACAAAACTCACTATCAAGAGATTTATTAGAAGGGAGAGGGCAGGGACAAAAGACAGTGTGCCCAGGTCTGTGAAAGACCCGTGCAGAGAGAGAGGGGAGGAGGAGGAAGAGCAAAGGGAGGAGTCTGTGTCCTGCTTCTATGGATTCCCCTGCACATGCGCAGATGGGTTTACGGCACGCATGCGCAGATTGTGTGGTCACGCAGCACACGGATTACTTAGGACGTGAGGGATGCCTACACATTTTGCCAGTACTTACGAGGTCATGTGGCTGGGGGAGTGGCCTGTGGCCACAAATACCAACAACAGTGTTGGTTTTTGTTTTGTTTTGTTTTTTGTTTTGCCAGTCTAAGGTAATAACGCTATTTTCACCTGGATTTAAAAATCAGCATTTTAAAAATATTATAAGCAAAACTGAATTTCTCTCCATGTTTAAGGAATATCCGAGCCTCTGATCCATGAACTGTTCATTTCCCCAATTCCATTTTCTCCCTATTTAGTGTCTTACTGATTTCTAGACCAAATCCATAGTGTAAGATTGTAAATACAGATTTATGTTGATCCATTGTCTTTGAATTTGGTTATATACTTGTATTTAAGGCTTTAAAAAAAGTTAAATTGAACATAGCAATCTTTCCTTTCATGTGGCCCTTAGATTTTGAGTCTCAATTACAAAAGGCTTGGGGGAGATTCTTCTTTCTGTCTTCCTGAGTAGGAAACTGAGGCTGGGAAAGAGGAAAAGCCTTGTCACAGACCATACAACTCACTATAATCATTTCAACTGGAGGGTTAGGAGAGCTGGGTACTTTCACTATTTCAAATAAACATTAAATTCCTTAATCCTACACACAGTGAAATTCTTCAAAATAGCCCTCCCCTCTTTTCTGCATTTCAATAGAAATGGGCCCTACAGATGTGTGGAGGATGCCCCACAGGAGGATGGAAGAACAGGCTCTCGTCCATTGGAGACAGATGTTTCAAGCCTCCACTTTGTCCCTGTACACCTGATGATAGTTCCCAACACACGCTCCGGTTAGCCAGGCAGTTATGGATACCAGTTTTTGTAGGTTGTTTTAAATGACTTTGGGGAGAAAGCTCTTTGAAAAAATCCTTACCTTTGATCTGGCCTAAACCGAGTGTCGGTGGGTGGTAATAAAGACCTTGACAAGGGATCCATTTCATTTAACTCTAATGCAAACTGGGTGAAGCCATAATACTGCTCATAGCCTTTCGGCATAGGATCTGAAAGAGAAATAAACCACCCGCTCTAATTTGCAATTCATTCATGTTAGTTAAATTCCTTCACCTTTTTCATCTCTGACAAGCCATGTATCATCTCTAACTCTAAAATGTTCCATTTCTATTAAAATATTCTGACTAACAAGCAGCTACTGAGCATTTCTCTACAGATTTTCCTGCCGGAGTTTTCTATCCCAGGGATATGGTTTCTTTGCCTTGGTCCTTTAGTGAATTTATTCAGTGCTGAGGAGCATCTGTACTGTCTGAATGATCACAAAATTTGTTATTCAAATATACACACCAGGGGCCCAGTGAGATGCCACTCAAGGCTGATGAGCTGAGTTCAGAACCTACATGGTAGAAAGAACTGACTCCACAAAGTTGTGGAGTCCCTTGACTTCCATATTCCCGTGGTGGCATACATATCCCTGCACTCATACCACCACACACACACACACACACACACACACACACACACACACACGCACACACGCACACACGCACATACACACACTAAAGTTTTAAAAAACAAACCAAATAAATAAACCCACTAGACCTTTAACTAGCCAACTCCCACTGCAGAAGACTCATGTTCATGCAGAGATGCCAAACTCCCCCAGAAGTCCACAGCAGCTGCAAAGGGCTGAACTCCCCAAGGGCTATCAGAACACGTTATTCTTTCTTTTGACCAAGTCTCAGCCCCTAAAATCTCACATCCCACTGTTAGAACATTAGGTTCTACTTTGCCCTAACTTTGATCTCAGCTCAGAATCAGGTGTATCCCAGTGAGATACAGCAGACTAGGGGAATTCCCAGACAGTAGTAACACTTGCTGGTCACACATCCGCATAAAAATGTCCTCCCTGAAAGTTGCCACAGACCTACTTTTTGAAGCTTTCCAAGTTCCACTGGCAGCTAATCCCACTACCTGTGTACCTTATCTTAAGCTTGCACACAGGAGCCAAGCTCCATGCTGTGCTTACTCTGAGATACCAGAGTAAAGATGGGGATTTCCTTCAACATGGGCCAGGAGAGCTTGAGGTCCATGTGAGACAAAGTCAAGGAAGAATGGTAAGGATGTAACTGTTGTGGAATATTAGCTGAAGATGTGTTACATTCATTTATGCTGTAGAACATCTGTTTGATGATGCATTCCTTTATTTTACATTTATTTAACTCTGTGAAGCTGTGTTACTGTGCCTGTCTAAAACACCTGATTGGTCCAATGAAGCTGAACAGCCAATAGGGAGGAGAGAGAGAGGTGGGGCTTGCAGGAAGAGAGAATAAATGAGAGGAGGAGGAGAGGAGAATGCCAGGAGACAGCCACACAGCCACACAGCCACACCGCCAGCTACGGAGTAAGAAGTAAAGAAAGGTATACAGAATAGAGAAAGGTAAAAGCCCAGAGGCAAAAGTAAGCTAAGAAAACCTGGCTAGAAACAAGCCAAGTTAACACCAGGCATTTATAAGTAAGAATCTATTGTCATGTATTTATTTGGGAGCTGAGTGGTGGGCCCCCAAAGAGCTAAGAGTAAAAACAAACAAAAACACCCTAAAAAAAACAAAACAAAACAAAAACCCTACATTTTGTTGCTCCAACGTGAGGCCCGAATTTCTATGTAGGGTCTTAGAAAGCTGAAAAACAAAAACAAAACAAAGGGATGTGGCTCCTTTAAGAGTTTCTGCCTTACAGCAAGCCCTTGAGCAGCCAGTAAGTTAAAAAAAAAAAGCCTAGGTAAAAAATGCCTGGTGTAGTGCAAGCATTGGTATTCTAGAACTCTGGGGGGTTGAATGCAGTTCTTTACCAACTCCAACCAGTCAGCAAGCTTAAGGTTTGGCTTTCATGGACCTGAGAAGCTGGTAGAACCAGCTGTTAAAGCCACTGTGGAGGTCCTAGCCACACCACTTAGCAGTTTAAAGGCTTATGTGGTCAAAAAAAGACTAGAGATACGCAGTAAAAGAGGTTCAGATGGAAAAACCTCTAAACAGGTTCCAGTGTGTTTTACAATGTGCATAGGCTTAAGAAAGAAACAAAACGGATATAGACAGTCACAGAAAGAAATAGTTTAAAAATAATTCTTTAAGGAGAGAGTAAAAAGAATATAAAAGAATAAGCCACAACCGGGCGGTGGTGGCGCACGCCTTTAATCCCAGCACTCGGGAGGCAGAGCCAGGTGGATCACTGTGAGTTCGAGGCCAGCCTGGTCTACAGAGTGAGTTCCGGGAAAGGCACAAAACTACACAGAGAAACCCTGTCTCGAAAAACCAAAACCAAAACCAAAAAAAAAAAAAAAGAATAAGCCACATAAAGATGAAAAATACACAGGGAGTTTGGATCCTGTATGTTGCTGTATTGACCTTGAATTTTTTGATTGCTGATAAGCAAATGACAGCTGCTAAGAGATGTGGAATTCAAAGAGGGGCTGATGAAATAAAGCAGCCTAGGCATTTTAAGAATGCCTCACCTTTAAAGTGGAACTCAAAAAATACATTGCTTTGGAGAAGACGTTTTGTTTTTATTTCCACAGGAAACGAGAGGTTGTGGATTCTTTCAGGGTGGATGTGGATCAGGTTTGGTCATGGAGACCTCCTGAATCTTGACAGGTGATATCTACTAGCAAAGGTTACATCTGGTTTTCCCAGGACTTGGCCATTATCTCAATGGTCTCAGGGACCACTAAAAATGCCTTTGCCCAAGACAACAGGAAGCAGTCTGGAGAGCACAATGCCCACCTTCCCAAGAGATGGGGTGAGTGGATGTTATTTGGTAGGTTATAGATGTTTGTTATCATTTAGGGGAAAATAAGAATATAGGATAAAAGGCAACTATTAATCTCAGATATTTTGCACTGGCATGGATTTTGCTATACTGATACAAATTTAAAGTTATTTTTGTTATATTGGATATATGTTTTTACTCATTTAAAAATGCACTGTATAATTAAGAAATGAGGTTAGTAGTTAATCTATAATAAACTTATAGTCACATTAGGCATATTTTCAAGGTTAAACAGGTGTATTTTAGACAGATAGATGATTTTCAAACACTTCAAAGACCTACAGAATGTGGCATTTAAGATGTTTAATAACCTAAGGTTTTTCATGACAATGAGACACATCTGCTCCTGGCAGCTACTAATTTACTTCATAAAAGGATGGGCATTGAAGAAACTCCATATGGAGTTTGCTTTCATTGTGGCAAAAACACAAGAAAAAGATTGTTGAACTTTGCAAGGCTAAACAGTCCTGCAAAATTCCTTCTTCACAGAAGAGTCTGCCGGATATTCTGCAGGACACAGAGGAAAGTGACTGACAAACTTTGTCAATATAAGGTGGGACAGTCCTTCAAATTTTCTGCTTCACTGAAAAGTCTGCCAGATATTCTAGGCCTAATAGGCTAAAGATGGATGCCCCAACATTGCAGAGGAACTCTGGGTGACTGTCCAGGCAGCCAGAGGTCTCTGTTATTAGGAAATATTACATCCTTCTGGGGTCTTTGATGGAGTTAAAGACTAAATAGTTAGAGTTACAGTTTTCCTTAGTTTATGGCAGAAAGTAAATTAGGTATAAAATTTTAGAATCACCAAGATAAGATAGATAATGGAGTATTTTATCTGAATTTGCTAAATACAAATGGACTAGACATTGTAAATGTGATTCTTACTTGATTACTATTTTTGTTGTAAATAGTTTTACTATGTTAAAGTTAAAAATCTTTTATTTTTATTTAGGCAACTAGAGGAAAATGTTGTAGAATATTAGGTGAAGATGTGTTACATTTGTTTATGCTGTGGAACATGTGTTTAATGACACAAAAATGTGTTGCATTCTTTTATGTTGCATTTATTTAACTCCGTGAAGCTGTGTTATTGCCAAATGTAACAGTGATCCATGAGGCAGCTTTCAGCAAATGAGAGACTGTCCATGTAAACAGTCTCCTATTTACCTCAAAGCTAGGAAGGCATTCTGGTTCCACAGCAACCTTTGGGATGGAGGAAGACGTGGCTGCAACTGACAGAGACGCCGCTGGCCCTGTGCTCCCATCTCGTCCTTATGGAACACAAGCCCAAGTTCAGGGGAACTGAGCCTTCCTTGTTACCCACACTTGGCATGAGGATGGATTAGGACCCACTTCAGGCTGATGTGCTGTTAGGACACACTGGCTGGGAATCCTGGGAAATGCTTGGTTCTTGAGAAAAGGGAGGTGCAAGATCAAAAGCTCTCTAGTCTTCCCTTTTCTCCCTGCTTGGCATTCGGCTATGAGGTGACCTCATACTGTTGTGACAACCCTCTTCACACATGGGAGGAAACACGTGTAGCGTAATGTTTCCCCATGGACCTATGTCTCTGACATGAGTAGGCTCCGGAGATTAACAACAGAAGGCATTACCTCTCAACTTAGTATTAAATCATAGCATGTAGCCCCATGGCTTAAATGATGAACGCAGTGGTTTTTCTTTTCCCTTCCTCCCAACCCCAACCCCCAACCTTTCTCTCCCTCCCTTAACCAGACTAGACAGAGGTTTAATAAAAGGACTCTGACTTTTCAGTCAGAAGACTCAAGTGTTGCTGGGAGGCTGGGGCTTCCACAGCCCTCTTGGCACAGCTTCTCCAGGAGCTGTATCTTCTGGGAGATAGTGTGGCTTCTGCAGTTTGGCCAACTGGGGGATCCTGCATGCTTTGGGAAGCCCAAGTGACTAGTTTTTCTAGTGACACTTTCCTCTTCATCTTTGCCCAGGAATTACTTCTTGCACTTCACAGGCATCGAGACAGGGCTTGTCATACTCCCATGTGTGACAGGAACCCAAGAACCCTTCAGGCCACCCTTGGCTTGATGGCAGCACCTTTCTGAGGTCCTGAGAACCCAGAACAGAACCTAGCACTCAAACTAAGATGCTATTGTGCGCATGATAAGGACTTGACAGATGGGCCAGGACCGCTAACCTGCGAACAAGCAGGTGGTAGCTAGCGCTCCGGAGTAGCACTCACCCCTCCCAGCTCCCCTGCCCTGACCAGACACTCATCCGTCCCATGCCTGGGATCTGGTGGACACTCACTTGCTCTCCAGACACATGTGGAAGAGGAGGCACCACCACAGTAGATGCTCTCATGCCATTTTCCAAACAGCCGGTGCACAGCCTTCCCATTGCGGTCGAACACTGTGCCTTCGATCTCGTGGGCATTAGTGCTCCAGTACTTTGCCTAGAATGCAGATGAGAATGGTCTGGGTAAGACTGGCATTTGCTTACTACAGGTATTGGATTCGGGATGAGGGGGAGAAGAGGGCAAGAGAAAGAACTAAAGTCGGGCCCAGTGGTGCTCTTCTACAGCGAAGGCAGGAGGATCAGGAGTTCAAGGTCATCCTCAGCTGCAAATTGAATTTGAGGCTAGCCTGGACTACATGACACTATGTGTAGCTCGAATCCTAAATTGGTCTTAATAAAAACCCAGAGCCAGACATTAGGGTAAATGTTGAAAGATCAGAGAGACAAAGGAACAAGCCACAGCCACCTCTCACCTCACCAACTCCTCAGCGGACAGACTGAGTTCCTGCCTCCTCCTGCCTTATATTCCTTTCTCTGCCCAGCCATATCACTTCCTGTCTTTGCCTCTTTAGTGCTGAGATTAAAGGCATGTGTGCCTCTCAAGTGCTGGGAGCAAAGGCATGAGATCCCAAGTGTTGGGATGAAAGGCATGCACCACCATGATCTCTCGGTGCGAGCTATTCTAAGAGGCAGTGAGCTGACATCTCACAGGGTTTTAATTTGCGTTTCCTGGATGATTGATTAGAGGATGATCCACTCATCTATCTGTTTGCACTTTTAGAGATGTCGTTCAGGCACTTTGTACCCCTTTTCTGGGAGGCAGGCTCTCTGCCACCGAGCTCTATTTGCCTTTGTTGAACACACTGGCTTATGTGTGTGTGTCCTTGAGCATGCTACAGCACACATGTAGACATCAGATGATAACTTCCGGGAGTCAGTTCACTCTTCCTCCCATGTGGGCTCTGGAGACCACATTTGGATCCTGAGGCTTGCAGCAAGAGCCGTTAGCCTCGAGCCTGGCTCCCGACACTTTGTCTAGCATCTATTGGTTCATCTGTATATAGATTGCATTTTAATTTTTGGATGGGCTCTTGCTGTATAGCTCTTACAGTGCTCCTCCTGCTTCAGCTGCCTGAGTTCAATTATTGGTCTTACTGGGGTGCATACCACACCCAGCTCCCCAGTTATCCACTGTTGTCTTCCTGTTGAGTTCCTTTATATGTTTTACATTTCAACACTTTGTCAGATTGCAAATATTTCCTCTCTTGCATGTAGATATCCAGTGGTCTCACCAGCATTATTGAAGAAACTGCCCTTTCTCACCACATGATACTGGGGTTCTTTTTTTGAAATCAATTAAGTGTAAACATGTGGATTTATTTCTAGGCTTTCTAGCCTGATCCCATAGCTTGCCTAGATTCTGGATTTAAAAAATACCATTAGCTATTTAGTAAAATTTACTAATTAATCTCCTATTTGTAGTCTGTAACCCAATAGCGAACATGTGTGTGTGTGTGTGAGAGTGAGTGTGTGTGTGTGTGTGTGTGTGTGTGTGTGAGTATGTTATTACTTTTTCTACTTTCGCTTCATGTAACATAGGAACACAAAACTCGGCTCTTAGGCATTTGCCAAGTACCTAGTGCATTAGCTAGTGCTAACTGGCTAGTGTATTAGCAGCTGCCCCAGGCATGTCACTGGGATCTTAAAGGCTGACAGCTCTTGCTATTACAATTTAAAATTAACTCATAATTCCTTTTACCCGAAGAAGATACTCATTTGCATACTAGTTAAGAAAGTTGCTTAAAACTGCAGTTTCCACTGTTTTCCCCTTCTAGGCCTGTTCCAGCTGCAGGGACCTCATACAAGCCACTTTCTCAGCACACATCATGGTCTGGGAGGCAGCTTGACTGTGGCTTAGTGTGCTCAGCTCTGCTCATCCCAGCCCGAAAGCACAGCTCAGCTCAGCCTAGTTTACACAGTACCGCTCTCCAGCCAGCAGAGGGAGTGCCAACTCCCTAGAGGCGATGCTTTGGAAAGCTCTCAAGTACCTGGCCACCCTTAAAAACTGCCATGAACAGAAGGCATTTCCACATAAATCAAAAGCCCTGGCACTATTTTCAACCATATCTGGGAATTTTTTAGTAGCATTTCCAGGTCGTTTTCTGCTGGTTCAGTTTCCTCCCTTCAAAGCTTTGGTAAAATGCAAAGGGAGGGTGAGACGCAGCAGTGCAGAGAAGTGAACGAGGAATTAGTGAATGAGTTCTCCAGCCACGTGAAAGTGGCAGGAGAAGAATGGACGCAGGGGTCAGATTTCTGCCCTTTACTACAGATCTTTGCCTTTTACTATGTTGATAACTGGATGGGAAGTCGCCAAGGAGACGGCCATGGCCCACACGTGCCTGGCGTCTACTCCCAGATTCTCTCAACAACCAAAGCTCATCTCAAATAACTAATGTGCATTTCCTATAAAGCCATGTGATGGTGGACACACCGAGTAATCTCAGTACTCAGGGCTGATGCAGGGGGACGGCTCTGAGTTTGAGGCCAGTCTTCTCATTCTTTCTCTGGTCCTGAGTAGATGAGAACAGGGTAGATGGTAGACAAGGGAGTAAACACATTCCTTTGAGATGTGGACAACTGGTCTACCTGGATTAGGGGGATACATTCTTGCCACAGTTGCCTGGTCAACCTCACAGATGTCCCCATTGGTTACAGGTAGTGCAGAAAAGAGTGTATGTATGACTTTGCACTCAGTTTAGGATTTTGATCTTAGTTAAACACAAACATTCTTTGGCAAAGGCTATACCTTAAAGCCACTTTAAGTATTTGGGGTTTTAAAAAGTAAAACGCTTCCAGGAGGGAAAGAAAGGGGTGGGGCTCAAATTAAGGAAGTCAGAGAGACCCTACATACTTTCTTGCACCTGGTTGACCTTTCCATTTGTCTCTGAATGTTCTGAGCCTCTGCTGTTGGCATCAAGGGCCAGTAAGGGCTGTAGGAAGAACAGGACCAACCAGGCCTTTACTCTTGTGGAGCTGGGGATGGCAAGGAGGAGGATGAGGAGGACAGAGAGACAGATGGGTAAAGAAAGGAGAAGGAAGCCAACTTCAGTGGTAACAAAACCCTTGAACGTCAGATGGTGAAATGGAGTGGATGACAGAAAGAGACGGTAACATCAGGATCTGGAGGAAGGAGGCCAGTGGGGAGGAAGTGAGGAAAGCAGGCCAGTGTGCTCAGTGGCTGAGGAGGCAGACAGCAGTGAGAGGGGAGCGAGGGTGGTGGGAGTGGGGGCTGGGGAGGAGTGAGGGTGAGGGTGAGTGCGTGCACGTGTGTGTGTGTGTGTGTGTGTGTGTGTGTGTGTGTGTGTGTATGTGTGTGTGTGTGTGTGCATGTACTACAGATGCATGTGCATTCCAAGGGGTGAGAGCTGGCAGTACTGACGGGGCAGAGCCTCGTGGATCTTTGAGAGGCTGCAGACATCTGCTGGAGAGGTTGGAAGTGAGTGGAAAGCTTTGTTCAGGGGATGGCTGGTCAAGCATTTCCTCAAAGCACACAGGCATAGCTGTCCCCACCCAAGTCCTTTCTTTCATGACTGAGTCTCATGTTGTAGTCCAGAATGCTCTCAAGGTCACCATTCACAAGCCTCAACCTTTTGAGTACTGCAATTACAGGTGCATGCCAACAAACCTGGCTTCATTTCAACCATTCTTTTTTTATTATTATTATGTATACAGTATGTTTGACTGCAGGCCAGAAGAGGGCACCAGATCTCATTACAGATGGTTGTGAGCCACCATATGGTTGCTGGGAATTGAACTCAGGACCTCTGGAAGAACAGTCAGTGCTCTAACCACTGAGCCATCTCTCCATTCCCCCGTTTCAACCATTCTTAAATGCAAAGCTCAAAACTATGAAGCCCCGTCATAATGGTGTATAACTGTCACCACTTCTAGTTCTAGCACTTTCTCCTTTTCCCAAACAGAAGCCCCAAACCCATGGCCCACAAACTGCCCTGCCCTCCACCCAGTTCCTGTGACCCCTGCTCTGTTTTCTTTCTCTATAAGCCTGGCTTTTTGGGGTACCCATGTCATTGGGATCATATAGAATATATCTTTTCACATCTGGTTTATCCACTTAGCATCATGTCTTCCTGCATCTTTGTCACAGTCTGATGGCGTCTTGTAGAAGAGTCCCCCCAGGCTCTGCGCTAAGGGCAGATGGTAGGGGAGGCAGGCAGGCAGGGTCAACATCCCAGTCAAGGGACAGAGTGGTCTGTGCCGTGGGCACCTGGCCCTGCCTCCGCCCTCCAGCACCGGAGCTGGGCTCCCTCAAGGTACCTTTATGAAGTTCACTTTACAGTAGCAGGAGTCATCCGTCAGGTTCTTGATGACAATCTCACCATAGTGCTCGATCCACCGCTGCCCGCTCAAGATGTTGTGGATGCAGGAAGTCACTTTGTTCCACTCAAAGTGATCTCCAAAGCTGAAAGAGAGGAGCAGTCAAAGACGGCTCCCAGAAGAGCCGGCCGCAGATGCGGCAGGCATCCTACTGCGTACAAGGAGGCAGGGAACGCATCACTCAGCCCTCCATCTCAGACCCTGCATCAAATAAGGCTCCAAGTGACATGTAAGCTGAGGCTCTTGAGCCAGAAAACTGCCCAACTACAGAAGGGAAAATGGCAGAAGGGAGCAACTGGGGGGAAGCCAGGCTCCCACACACTTCAACAGTTGCCCATTATTTACATCTTTTTCATGAGAAGAACTTAGGCATTGCTTACAGGGTTAAGTAGCAACTGTGAGGAAATAGTAATCAATATTTTAAGTGCTTTATACATAATATGTGTCTAATCTTCCCATGTGTCCTATGACGCAGGTAAGGGCAGTAGAGACAAGAAAGGTGTGGCAGCCTGACCAACAGTCACGGGAGGAAGGGGCACAGCAGCATGTGATTACCCATAACCTGGCACTGAATCCTGGATTCACTATCACTTTGATTTAAAAACACCTATTGATGATGCCTGCATCACCAAAGCCATGTCTGTCTCTGAGGGAATTCTGTCAGCGAGGCAAGACCACAATGATAAAGAAAAATGATTCTTTATCTTGAAGGGAAGCAAAAGTGAATTTTAAAAGCTTCTGTGCAGAGAGCTATTGTCTGCAGGGGGCATTTCCATCCAGTGAGAGAAAACACCAGACTATGAGCCTGCCACTACCTGAACCCACTGCCAGATGCATCTCCAAGCCAGGGGCAGGGTGGGCAGCCTGGACAGTCCACTAACGTGGACTCCTGGCCTGAGAGCCGACATTCCTAACACAGAGGAACTTACGCTGGCAACGTCACGTGGGTTGTGCCGATTGGGACAATTTCCATGGATTTACCCCAGAATTTATTTTTCCATCTCACATCTGAAACAAAATTCAAATATCACATATTCAAGCAATGCAGCTAGTAGACCAGAGGCCTCAGGCTTGACAAATGACTGGTCATCCTATAACCACCACAGATAAATTAATTCTAATGGAGACAACTGTTCATGCATTAGAAATGGGTCCCCAACGGGGTCCCCAACACGGAATCAGGAAAACAAGGTTGTAAGACAAAGTCCTCTTGAAAGAGTCTACAGCACAAAAGTGAGATGAAAACAAGTTGAAGTCACACAGACACAGGCTGTCTCCAGGGTGCTGCAGCCTCAAAGAGACTTGTCAGAAAGGGCCCGTGAGCAGGGCTCTGCAGTACACAAATGAGTCCATGGTGCACAGAGAAATCAGTATTGGAGAAATAAATAGTATTTAAAGGGTCAGAGGTGTAAGAGCCGAGTGTGGCTCGGACCTGTAGGTCTGAGATTATCTAAGTGGAAGCGTAGAAAGGCAGGCTGAGGCAACGGTGGGTTCTGCAAGCCTGGCTAACAAGTCTTCTTTGAGCTGAAAAGAATCAGGGAACCAGTGTGATTAGATAAAAACCTTGCAAAAAATGTCACAGCCATACTGAGAAGAGAGCCTGGGCGGGAGGCGTTAAAAGCAAGGGGATAAGAGACCCGGCTGCTGCGGCTGCTCAGGGGATGAGCAGGAGAGAAGCGAGTCGAGCCAAGCGCTGTGGTGCAGCGGCTCGTGAGGAAAGAAGCAAAAATGGAGACGGAGGCAGCAAAAGACACAGGCTGGGAAAAGGAGGGGACATTTACAAGCGGCATCAGCTGTCCCAATTTTCAGATGCCACCACCAAGAGAGAAAAGGGAGAACAAGATGGAAGCAGGCCCTGTCTAGTGGATGCACTGAGACAGAACAACTGTAGGGGTGAGGGAGGCCGGCAGACACACGGCTGTGGTCCAGATGAGAGAGGCAAGTGGAGTCCTTTTATGAAAGACTGCAAATGGTAAATTTGAAGGAAGCTGTGAGAGCATTATTAGCTAAAAATAAATAAATAAATAAATAAATAAATAAATAAATAAATAAATAAAGCAAGCTGTTTTTGGAGTGATGAAACTATTTTAAAATTAATTGTGCTAATATTTAAGTGGGTAAACAATACAGTATATGAGTATTTTTCAATAAAATTGATAAGAAAACTGAAAAAGGGAGACTTGGAGTTCAGCAAAGATAACAATGCATTGCTAAATTTGTAAAATCTCACAAAGGTTGGGGTTACTTTGCTGTTTCTTACTACATCAAAATTGATACATAACAATGCCAGTTGATGGCAGACTGCAACACCTTAAAGATATATAAATCTCAAGGTAACAACTAAGGCACAAAATAAAGAGCTATAGATATAATCCAACATAAGAGATAAAATGGGCATATAGAAAGTATTCAACTAATTCAGAAGACGGTATTAAAAAAAGGAATGAGGGGGAGCAAGGAACAGATTTGACTAATTAGAAAACAAGGCACATTTAAATCACTTGTATCTATAATCACAATAAATGTAAACGATCTAAACAACCCAGTTAAAGGGCAGAGAAATATGAGATGAGATGAGGAAAATTTGAAGATCCTATACCAAGGGAACAACAGGTGGAATCACCCGGAAAACAGTGAGTAGGAATGTGTATAACAGAAAGAGCATCAAAGGACTATTCTGAGAAGGTTCTCCTGTTAAAAACAAAAATGCAAAGTTTTATGAAAACAATAAAGAAGTGCTTACAAGGCCAATGAGATTTATCAGGCAGGAGCTAAGGAGCCTTATGAGAAACATTTCCAGAAGGTGTTGTGAGATATTTGATTACACTGTGTAAAGATATATCACTGTAGCCAGGCAGTAGTAGTGGTGGTGGTGACAGCCGCGCACGCCTTTAATCCCAGCACTCGGGAGGCAGAGGCAGGCGGATCTCTGTGAGTTCGAGGCCAGCCTGGGCTACAGAGTGAGTTCCAGGAAAGGCTCCAAAGCTACACAGGGAAACCCTGTCTCAAAAAAAAAAAAAAAAGATATATCACTGTGATTGGTTTAATAAAAAACTAAATGGCCAATAGCTAGGCAGGAGGTATAGGTGGGACTTACAGACAGAGAGAACTCTGGGAAGAAGGGGGAGTCACCAACTGGATGCAGAGGAAACAGGACATGCAGGAGGAGAGGTAAAAGCCATGATCCATGTGATAGCATACAGATTAATAGAAATAGGTTAATTTAAGTTATAAGTTAGAAACAAGCCTAAGCTAAGGCCAAGCTTTCATAATTAATAAGAAATCTATATGTTATTATTTGGGGGCTGGCAGGACAGAGGAAGACTTGCTACAAGAAGGTTTTAGTGAAAAGCAGCAAAATCTCAGGTGAAGCTTCAATATTTAATATTAAGCATCGATAGCAAAGATTAAAGAAAAGAAACACTTTGCTTTAAACTTTCAACTGGTAAGATCAATTGCATCCTTACAGAGATAAGTGAATAATGGAGCAGGAGAATGGGAAGTGTTACAGTGTGCTCTGGTACTTTCAAATCTCACAAAGATATATGCCTATGTACATATGTGTATAAAGCCAGCACGAGAGCCAAATGGCAACATTACTACAGGAAATGTATTTATAAACTGATTAGGGGCTGGGGGCATAACTCAGTTGGTAACTGCATATCTAGCATGCATGAGGCCCCGAGTTCAGTCCTCCATACTATGTGAACCAGGTGTGGTGGGGTATGGCTGGAAGCCCAGCATTTTGGGAGGATAAGAAGTTTGGGTCATCCTAGTCTATATAGTGAATGAGGCTAGTCCTGGCTACATGAGTCTCAGTCTCCAACAAACAAAACTATGCTTTTTAAAATAATGATGTGTGCTCAACTTCTTGAAAACCTGGGATACTCAGTTTCTCTTACTGTACTCCAATCTTTTGAATAAATGAAAACCTAACAAAACTAACTCATGTAGGAGAAACCTGGGACATTATTTTTAGAACAACATGCCATCTCCCCCATCTCCAAACGTACCTTGCCAGAAAACGAAGTTTCCAGACTCGGCGTGGCAGGCGGAGATAGGTGGGTGGTGGCTGACCTGAGGGAGACACGCACCAATATCATAACTTGAGGCAATGTTGTTACGTCTGGAAAACCATTCCTTTCCCCGTGAGCTGAGCGAGCTGGGACTACAGGAATTGGAACAAGTGTGTCCTCAAGAGGGCAGTCTTGACATAGCCAGCTCCCCTTTTCTCCAGGTGAGGGGGAAGGAAACTGGGAATGGAAGCCTCCAGAAGCTTTCCTGGGAGCACGGCTGCCCAGCCTCAAGTGGTGAGACGCAGGCATGATTTGAACAGTATCGAATAAAAAGAGGGGCGTTTGAGGACTGCACTTTCCCCAGCCAGCACTGTGATTCACTTGCTATGAAACAACCTCCAAGCATTTTAACTAAGCTGTCAAAGTCACCCCTTCAGTGTGCTGCTGCTGCTGCTGCTGCTTCTTCCTCCTCCTCCTCCTTCTTCTTCTCCTTCTTCTCCTTCTTCACCCCTTCAGTGTGCTTCTCCTCCTCCTCCTCCTCCTCCTCCTCCTCCTTCTCCTCCTTCTCCTCTTTTCGAGACAGGGTTTCTCTGTGTAGCTTTGCATCTTTCCTGGAACTCGCTTTGGAGACCAGGCTGGCCTTGAACTCACAGAGATCCGCCTGCCTCTGCCTCCCGAGTGCTGGGATTAAAGGCATACGCCACCACCGCCCAGCCAGTGTGCTACTTCTAAGTAACATAAAAATATGTCCCCCTAGGGCTCAGAAAACAGAATCATGAAGTCCAGGCTCTTAAGTCACTGATATGGTCAATCCAAGATAGTGCTTTTTTTTCAGTTTTGAAATTTTATCTATTCACTTATTATGAATGTGTGTATGTGCACACACATACACACATTCATGTACCATGGCTCACATGTGGAAGTGTGAGAACAATTTGTGGGAGCCAATTCTCACCTTCCACTGTGTGGGTTCTAGGGATGGAGCTGAGGTCCTAAGTCTTGGCAGCCAGTGCCCTGACCAGCTGGGCCATCTTACTGGCCCCAAAGGTAATTCTTAGAAATAATGTGTCTGTAGAGCAGAGCTAGCCATAGACCCATCATAGACACTAAGGAAAGTTCACCAAATGCTACGGAGGGAAATGTGTTGGGATTGTGGAAGGTTCAGTCCATGAAGCAAGACATTGCTGTACAAGTATGGGGACTGAAATACAGAGCCAGAACCCACATGGGGCAGGGGTGGGGTGGGGGAGCTAGCTGTGTGTGCTGGCTGGCATTTGTAATCCCAGTGCTACAGCAGAGACAAACAGGTCCTTGAGGCTCACTGGTCAGCCAGCCTAGCCTACTTGATGAGTACCAGGCCAGTGAGAGACCGTGCTCAGTAAAACAACAAAAACATGGTAGATGGTACCATGAGGTTTTCTTTGGGCTCCCTACATGCACCTGCCAACACATGAACACACACACACACACACACACACACACACACACACACACACACACACACACACGGCACATGCTCGCAAATAAAAACTGTTTATCTATCATCAATATATAAAAGCAATCTTGAATAAGTAATTACACCCTAGAAGGGATGATCCTCCAAACAGAGACTGCCACTGGGGGGCGCCATTGCTTTTTTTACCCATCAATTATGATGCTCAATACAAAATGGAGGCTGTGTTCCATCTCTTCAACTCAGTAACACTCAGGGACCTGTGCTGTTCTCACAGGTCAGTACTTTAAAAAAAAAAAAAAAAAAAAAAAAGCCATGCTGTCAGTAGGCTTCCATAAATTTCTCTGATTTCAATGGCTGTTAGCAGAGGTTGCTTAAAGCCTTTCCTAGGAACAACATGGAGGCTAAAACCAGATAGGTCAAGTTTCAGAGAGTCTACAGAGCAAAACTGAGTATCCGTGTGCCTTCATGGTTTATAGACTTGAGGAAAAAAGAGTTAAGTAGCTGAATTCTCAAACACATCCACTTCACATTCACCACTCAGTACTGAGCTCTGTCTGGGACAAGCGGTTGTGTGAGGAGACAGGAGAGGAAAGAGGGCTGACAAGTCCACAGCCACTCACTGACTTCACTCTGGGCTCACCCATGCCGGGGATCCTGCTTTGTAAACCACCCCCTATGTGGAGAGCTGCAGGGCTGGCTGAAGGATCCCAGGCATCCTGCCACAGCCTTAACTGACAGGCTGCGGAGCCAGGAAAGCAGAGAAAAGACAGAAATAGCGTCCACACCTTCAGATTACTCAATGAACTGAACTCCCTGCTGTGGGAAGTAGGAGGCGGAGCCCTGTTGTGGCTAGATGTGTCTTAGTTCCCCACTTGCTGTCTGACGCCACAAGGTCCCTGCTTGTCTCTGCAGTTTTGGAGAGAAATTTTCACTGTCTTAGGGCCCCAGCTCCTATAATCAAAGCAACCGACTGCTTCTGGTTTAAAAGTCCAACCACTCGGCTATAGTTCGCATCACAAAGTGCTCTATCATCCTCCTTTCTCCCAGGAGAGAGCTCTCAGAAGAGGCTTGCTGAACTTTAAACCACAGGATTGCATACAGTTAACCACAGTTCTCTACCTACCTGACATGTCCCACTGGACAGGGCAAGGAGCCATGGAATATGGGAGGGAGCAATACAGGTGTCATCCAGAACTTGGTAAGTGTATGGGGATCACCAAATAGAAACATCAAAGCAAATTACTGTATGCAAACACCATGCGCCTGCTCTGTAATGATTCTACATCCTGTAAAATGCCCATAGGAACTAGAGGGATCTTGTGATACCAGAAAGTATATACACATTTTATAAGAATGCAGGTATGATCTTTTAAGACCACTGTAGCAGATTAGCAGTGTTTAGCCAACTGCCTTAAGATGGAACCAAAAGATGGCTGTGGATTTTAATTTTTTTTTTAACATTTATTTGTTTGTTTACTGTGTGTTAGTGTGTAGAGGTCAGAAAGACAAGTTGTAGAAGTCAGTGTGGTCCTGTGGGTCATAGGAGTGGGAGTCAGTGTGGTCCTGTGGGTCACAGGAGTGGGAGTCAGTGTGGTCCTGTGGGTCATAGGAGTGGGAGTCAGTGTGGTCCTGTGGGACACAGGAGTGGGAGTCAGTGTGGTCCTGTGGGTCATAGGAGTGGGAGTCAGTGTGGTCCTGTGGGACACAGGAATGGGAGTCAGTGTGGTCCTGTGGGTCACTGGAGTGGGACGCCTGTCATCAGGCTTGGAGACAGGCACCTTCACACCCAGTCATTTCTTGCTGGCCTGGGAGAGATGGAATTTTGTTTCATGAAGACACAGTAGTCTCATGTCTTCATTAACCTTCTTTTATAAACTAGGAAACGGTCTTTCTGCACAGAACCTGCTGCTCAGTGCTGCCCAAATGATGTGCAGCATCTCACCACAGCTCCAGTGCTTTCTCTGTGCACCCCACGGAGACTGCTTCCAAAGATGGCTCCCGTGCCTCCTAAGGTTGCGGCACACCATTAAAGCCTCTTCAGGGCCACTTAAAGGAAAACAAGTCTTTTGAATCTGACCTTTCTAACTTCTCTATGTTGCATTTATTTCTTTGTAGAATGAAGTCAGAAGTTTTGACTTCAAAATGCTGATGCTAACATCTGCTCTCACTATCTTCAGATGCGAACACCAGAAGATACCAGGCAATCTGAAAATCTGGCTCTAGGGCTTGTCATTTTGAACACCCCAGAAAGAGCTCATTCACAATTGATATTTGGGGCTGGCAGCCTTTCAACAATGTGAAGAAGAGGTAGGACCAACTGCTGTGCCTTCGCTAACTGTTTAGTCTTGATGCTTTTTTTTTTTTTTTTACTTTTGAAACTGGGTCACTAGGTAGCACAGGCTAGCCAAGCTTATGATCCTCCTGCCTCAGCATCCTGAGTACTGAGTTAACCTGGTCAGTCTCTAATTGTTACTACATCTTAAGCCAGGAAAAAGAAAGGTTGCATGTGAAGGGGGCTGGGCTGAGGGGTCAGCAATGAAGAGTGTGCTTGCTGTTCTTGTAGAGGATCTGAGTTTGTTCCCAACTCATAACCACCCGCAATTCCAGCTCCAACCGATTCAGTGCCCTCTCTCGTTTCCAAGG
Organism: Onychomys torridus; assembly: GCF_903995425.1. Classification (NCBI taxonomy): domain Eukaryota; kingdom Metazoa; phylum Chordata; class Mammalia; order Rodentia; family Cricetidae; genus Onychomys; species Onychomys torridus. The sequence goes on from NC_050445.1 coordinate 7,962,944, forward strand.
GTATCTGAAGACACACGAGCGTGCACACAACACACACACACACACACACACACACACACACACACACACACAGTAAAAAAAAAAGCAAACAAGCAGTAGATGCCTTTGAATCTGACCTGATCTCGCCCCAGAGGAGACAGTGCCCTACTGGATAAACACAATGTAACTTGGTCTCAGTACTCTAGCCTATCACTTCCTCTCCAACGAAGGGACAGCAGACCCTCACTAGCCAGAATTCCCAAGTGTGCAAGAAGCCAGTGAGTCCCATTTACCACAAGTATGTCTATATTCTCTTTTCCACAAGTCCCAACACAGTGGACATTTTCTATAATTTATGCTTTATTTGTGTATGTGAGGCCTTTATTCCCACTGACAATCATTTTTTATTTATGTGTTGCTTATACTTTGTATATGAGGCAGATGGGTACAGAAGCAGAAGAGGAAAATGTATTTCAGTCTTTGTGGGTTTGCACTTTTAGAAGAGGTTTATCCCTTAAATACACCATTTCTCCCCTGAAACTGCCAGAGACCAGCTACACACCTCCCAGGTCCTGACACCATTAACAGTGTAGGGTAACACGTGACAGAGAAGCACTGAGTATAAGCAGTACGTGAGAGGGGCCATTCTTTCTACATGTCACTTATCAAACACTGGCTAAGTGCCTGTGATGTGCCAGAGCGGAAGCAGTGAGACAGACAGACAGACAGACAGCACACATGGTACCAGTTTACCAGCAGTGGTTAAGTGTTAAGAGGGCACAGAGGTGCCTGAACATGAGGCCCCGGGAGGGGCGGAGCCATTACACAAAGACTCTGACAATGGAAACCTGCTTAGCTGGGGAAATAAGAAAGCCAAACATAAAGTCATCTGGGAGAGGTATCACAGGCAGAACACAGCAGGAGTCAGGACCCTGGGAACAGTGTGACCCTGTGGCTGTAGCCGACAGGCAGGGAAGTAGAAGTGGATGGCTTTTGGAGTATGGCTGGGGCTCCATATTTTATTCCAAATGACCTAGGAAGCTACTAGAAGATACACAGTAGTCATTCCCTTTGCTTAAAACAATCATTCTGTGCTGGGTCCTCCAGGAACTGGCCCCGGACTCGAGAGCACAGTCCAGTCTGGTGCAGTAATGCTAGCCACTGTTTATGGTGGCTTGGGCTGGCGGCCAGCACTGGGTAGAAAAGGTGGAGGCTTCTGAAGGGAAATCCTAGGACTTGAGGACTGGTTGATGGACCATTAAAGGAGTGGCTGGTGTGTGTGGAGGTGGCATGGTGGAGGGGTGGGGGGAACAGGACATGACAATTGTTCTGTGTTCAGAGCCCATGGTTTATTCTAGAAACATAGCTTCTTGCAAAACAAACCCCAAAACACCTTAAGTGATAACATGACCTAGAAACACGAAGGGCACGAAGCCATGACTGAGCAGCGTTATTCTCAAGATATCGATAGCTTTATTCAAACAGCTTGGATTTCCCCTCTGATATAGCCACTGAAGACAATGCAGGGTTAATCAGGAGCAGAAACTGGCCGCTACTGGGATAGGAATGATTCCAAGAAGGGACACGAATGAACCAGGCAGGAGAGCTGTTCTCCAGGGAGCAGCAGAGAAGGAAGAAGGGCCGGCAGGAGAGAGAGCTGGCACTGGGATCATGGGAGTGGGAGAGCTAGCCCTGCCCCTCACCAGCTGCAGCACAGTACAGCTATCCCTGTTGTCTGGGATGCAGGCGAGCCAGCCCTGAGGGCATGAGAACATGAGAGCTTAACACCCCATCCCATTCCCCTACAGCAAGGGGAAGAGGGCGGGGGAAGAGAGATAGAGAGAGAGAGAGAGAGAGAGAGAGAGAGAGAGAGAGAGAGAACAAACCTTGCCTGGGCAAGCCAGTGGAGCTGGCCCTGGTGGTGTAAGTGTGGGTGAGCTGGACCCGAGGGCCCCCACCACCCAGGCCCATAACGAGGGCTGTGAGTTGGCCCACCCCAACATCTACCTCATCTATGAGCTGTTGGAGCATGTGAAGGGGAGCAACCTACAGATCTCCATGACAGGACCCCCATGACACAGGACAACAACAGGATATCCAAGAGGAGTCCCAGTGAGGGCCCAGTATCAATAGTGCAGTGGATGCCAGAGGCCTCGAACCAGACCAATGACCCCTGGCAATGAACACTGCAAGTAAAGATGAATGGACTAAAGGGTTGATGGCAGTGTAACTCAACAGGCCACACTACAGCTTCCATGATGAGATTCTTCTCTCTTTTTTTCGGTTTTGTTTTTGTTTGGTTGGTTTTTGGTTTTCCTTTTAAATTTTGATAGGGAGGTTGCAAGGTGGATGGGGGGGTGCGTTATGGGGAGGTGAGTGGGATTGGGATGCATGATGTGAAATCCGTAAAGAATCAGTAAAAGTAGAAAAAAAGTGTCGAGCAAAGAGCACAGGGAAAACCGACTTTCCTGGACTTGTTCTTACTGCAGCTTTTAGGTCTTACATCTTAATGACGTTTTTGTTTTCTGAAGCAAAACCTCCTGCACCTGATCGTTTGCAGATGCTCTAGACACTGAGTCCCACGTGACCAGAAAAGCAACTTCTAGGAGTGGTCCTGTGTGCAACATCCTTCCACACCAGGCCTTGCTCAAAGGCATAAACAACCTGCAGAGCTGACTGAACTCACTCTTCTCTCCCTCAGGGGCGCCCAGAGTCAGTGTGTTCACCCCAGGCTGGCAGTGGGCATAAGGAGATGAGTCTCTAAGTGTGAGAGCCCAGAGAAGGAAGGCCTTCCCTCCCAGACCCCCAGTCTAGTGCTCACAGAAAGCCATGGCTGCAGCAAGCTTCCTGCACCAAAGGCAGAAGGGCCACAAGTTAGAACACAGATCAGGAGCACCTATGACCTACTCCTGGACATCTCTCACTCACAAGGGCCATACCCCATGACAAAAAGGCTAAAATCCTTCATGCACTTGGAGAACGAAAGGTTTGTGAACAAAAATTCCTGGGAAGAACTTCACTTTACATTAAACATTCTACAAGGCTAGTAACTGGTTAGAACTTCAAAGATGGTGGAGGAGTTGGAATTTGCAGCTTCAAAGCCTCATTACAATTTATCTTGGGCTATCTTCAGCCCCATTAATAGCCATTCCTCATCTACCTTTGTGTCTGACTTACTAGCTAACATCCTTGTACCTAGCAGGTAAAACCTTCTAGAATATATTAACTTACCAGATCACTAGCTTCTACCAATCAAAAGGCTAAAAATGTGGTCAGACAGCATCTGAGGCCTATGATGGGATTTCCCCACTTTGCTGTAAATCACTTTGGCTTAGGACTTACTTTGCTCTGTTGCTACCAAACATTACCCTGTTGGAAAATGGAACTTGGGATAGCCTAATTCTGTGTTCTCAACACATGGTCACTCATATTTGGTTCCAGAATAAACTATCTCTCATTCCTTTTGAGGAAAGAGTGGTGGCTTTTTGTTTTTGTTTTTGTTTTTTGTGGCCCCAGGCCTTGAACAATATAGACAAAGGCTATTTCCACATCCATGGTCAGCAACTCTGGTATCTCTGAGCCTAGTAACTCAACTTTACAAATGACCCCAGAAGAGAGGCAGGGAAAGGAACGGGAGGGAAATGGGATCTGGAGTCACAGGAAGCCTTGCTCCTTCGGCCTTGGTCTCCTGCCTGAAGCTGGCCCTTGGGTGGCCTGCCACTCTGGGCAATCTAGACATCAAGTGTGACCACATACTTTAGAGGCAGAAGGCACTATGCAAAACTCCCACTCAATGATGGTAAGGACAATGTGAACTAGAAACGGCTTCTGACCATAGGAGCCACTATGCAACATGCGATCATGTCTTCTCGATGAGCAACAATGCAGAAATATGCTTTGATCTAGCTGAACTATGGAGCAGACATCGTTTCACTCCCAGCACTGCACTAACTGAGTCACAGGCATGGAGGGAACAGATCCACCACTCTTCCAATGAAAGACGGCTAGCTAGAAAAGTTAGGAGAGGCAAACTGTCTTGGGCCTTTAGCTAGCAGATGTGACTTCCATCTATGTCATTTTTAGGATAAAATTCCACTTACATGCACATACACACCTTATACTGGGGCCCCCCACTCAGTTCATTACTATGGTTCTTCAGATACCTGTACTTATAGAGAGGCATAGGAAAGCACAGAATCCCCCCAAATTCTAAAAGCTTGTCACCTGCACACACCAGACAAATGCAGCCTCATGCTGCCTCTATGGGGTAGACTGTATCCTGGGCCAGAAGCAGAAAAGTCACATGAGCAGGTATGAACATGAAATGAAATGGGTGATGCTCCTTATATATGCTATGGTAGAGGGCTTCCCATAAGTGGGCCATCTGGTGAGGGTGAATGAGGGTTGGAGGAAGGTGTGTGTGTGTGTGTGTGTGTGTGTGTGTGTGTGTGTGTGTGTGTGTGTGTGTGTATGTAGAGCTAAGGTGTGCCCAGAATCCCAGGAAGGTGTAGTGTGTGTGTGTGTGTGTGTGTGTGTGTGTGTAGCTATGTGCCCAGCATCCCAGGAAAAGGAGACTCTAACCCTAACCCTGACCATGTCTAGGGCAGATGGCAGACACATCTTCACATTCTCCTGTGATTATAACCCTGCTTCCCAAGTAACCTGCTAATGGTTAACTCCACCTCAGTGCCAGTAAACGCACACATCCCGAGAAGCTCAGCCTTTCTTCAGTGCACTAAAAGCAGCAGCTATTTGAGCCATAAGGCTAAAAACCCAGACAGATGATAGGGCTCCATTACTATCGGGACCCACGGTCATGATCACAGCAAAGCCAGCATACAGTTGCCTGGGGGCTCACTCGGTCCCACGGAAGGCACCTGTGCTAGTGGGGAGATACAAGGTATCTTACTGTAATTTCTGTGCTTTTATCACCCCTCTTAACCTATTCTTAACACTATTTAAAGGTGTTTAAAGTCCCCTCTAGATATAAGAGCGATAACCACTAACCATGTATTCGTAAGTGCGTAATGCCACGGCATCCTTTCATTTAAGCCTTCCTCCGGCCCATGAGCCAAGGACTGCCATTCCCACCTGGATAAAGACAAAGGCTCCAGGGACTTAAGTCATTCATGCAAGGCTGCACTCTGCACAGAGGCCACGTCTTATGCCACAGAAAATGGCCAGATGCCTCTTTTTGCTTTTTAGCCTTGGGATCTAATTCATGTAACGAAAGACTAAGTTTTCTGGAACTCTCTGGTGATCTCCCTGGGTACTTGAGCACCGCCTATGGGCCCTGCTTCTCCTCTCCAAGTCCCACAGTAGAGGTGCTGGCAGAGCCTGTGACTGGTGCCACCCCTTCGGGGCTCCAGGGACTGCCACTCACCTCTCCACAGCTCACATCAGTCTCCCCTTAGAGACCTTCCTTCTGCTCTGATTGTCAGCTGGAGTTTGGGGCTATTTCGGGCCTTCTTTTTTTTTCTCACAGAAGTGCATACAACACCATGGTAACCAAACCATGTTTTCATTTCCTCTCATTCCATTTTAAATTCGGTATTTAAATAACCCAGCTGAATTTGAATCAGACATCTGACTGGATACCGTAACTACTGATTTAGCTCCCACCTCCCCTTATTAAGGAATATTTACCTTTTTTTTTTCCACCGGGGAAGCCACTGGCGATACAACTGGGGCTTTTGTATATTCACTTTCCTGTGAGTTCCAGGGAACACAATTGTTCTGGGTTTGGGTTTTTGCGTTGTCTTTTTTGAGATAGGGTCTCACTACACAGCCTAAGCTGAGCTAGACCTCTCTATGAATCCAAGATGGGCCTTAAATTCTCAACCCTCCTGCTGAGGCCTTTGAACAGTAGGATGGCAGGCAGGCACGAGCACACCCAGCCCGTAAGACAGGCACCACAGCCACCAGTTTCTGGGGAGCTGGGTGAGGTGGTTGTGAACCTGCAGCCCCTTTACTGGGAGGTGGAGCAAAGAGGAGTGTGTGTCTGAGGCCAGACTGGATATGTAGGGAGACACTAATCTCAAAGAAAAAGGAAGACAGAAGGGATAGGGAGGAGGCGGGGAAGCAGGAAAGAAGAGAAAGGAAAGAAAAGGAAAGGGAAGGGAAGGGAAGGGAAGGGAAGGAAAGGGAAGGGAAGGAAAGGAAAGGAAAGGAAAGGAAAGGAAAGGAAAGGAAAGGAAAGGAAAGGAAAGGAAAGGAAAGTTCGATACACCTTCACTCCCAATCCCCATAATGCAAATCCACTGACAAAAATAACCAGAAGGGAAAGAATATTTAGCAACCACACTCCTTCTTTATCCTCAGTTTTCTAGGAGTTGGGAGAGAAATCTTCGGGAGCAATGATGAGTAGTCTCCTGAAAGGGTGCTTTCCCTCTTTCTAAAGGCTGTGTATTCTATTTTAGCTGAGGGGTGTTCCACATCGGCAAACACATGGGACATTCATCCTCCAACGCACGCTCAACAGTCACACTTCATAGATCAGACCTTGCTCTAGGACCACAGAAGACACAAATGATGGTGTCACCTCCACTTGCCCTGAGCTCTACAGCCTGTAGGAAACAGAACAGTTTCAAATGTGAGCTGCGTGGCTCCTGAACCTTCCACGCTAACTTGTGTGGAAGGATCCAGTGGACCTCAGGCCACATAAGGACGCGATCATCCGTTAGATAGGGATTCTTGTCTATCTCCACACCTCCCCACTCCACTGCAGGGTCGGAGCCATCTGCAACAGTACTAGGCACACAGTAAACATTAACAAGAGAGAGATATAAGTTGTTGCTCTGAATAATAAATACATACATAGTGATTCCTCTTAAGTAAAAGTCTAGACCACTGCACAACGCCCACCCTGAGGGGCAGTCAGGCCCCAGAATGGTGGTGGCAACTGTTTGGGCACACTTTTTCTCTAAGTCACACTCGGGCAGAGGCTTGTGCCTTGGCACTTCCTTTTGCTAATGATCTGCAGGAGAGCTAATGCTGCTGCATTGTAAGCAGGCAGGTGCGCAGAATTACCAAAGCCTGTGTGCTGTGGGTAGTAGCTGAGCTTCCATGGAGAGAAAACATATCCCAGCTTTATGCTGCCAAGCCTGTAATTATCTCAGTCCTTTTGAAGCCAGTGAAAGGAAGAAAAGAAATATTTCAAAAGCACACTTAAGAGCAGATACAAGCAATTCTCTCAACAAACACAAAGGGCGCATATCACCTGCTCGGCAAAAAACTGGAAGCCTTTGTCTCGTCGGATGCATTCATATGTTTCTCCAAGGACTGGGTTAAACGGCTTGCTGCCTGCTCGGAAGTAGCTGGATGCATATGCAGAGATGGCGAAGGCTGCCACGTATACCTGTGAGCGGAAGGAAAGGACTGGCTCACTTCTGTGCCACCGAGAAATTTGTCATGAAGACATAAAGCCTGTGTTGATTTCAGAAAGACAAGGATCTGTCTTTGGTTTAAAGACAACGCAACCAACTTAGGTTTACAATTGTAGGTTTAAATAATGTTCATTTGGGCCTGGAGACAAATCAACCAGTTGAAACTGCCTGCTTATTTTGGTGTCGGAAATCTGGAAGGCGTGATTTGATTGAGGGGATAAAATTCATCCAATGGCATGCCGATGCTGAATCCTCTACGTGCAGCCAGCCAGAGCCGGCAATCCTGACATTGGGGCCTCTGGGCAGACGGTGAAAGAGTACAGAGAAGTAAAATGGTCCCCCCAGTTCAGAAACATGCACAATACGTTTAACTAGTCACCGATTGGTATTGTAGAAACCTGCAAACTTAAACTCACATTGACCACAGGAAGTATGCGAGTCATTGTTGTATTCTGAGAAGCAACAGGCCAGAGGCCCTTGGAATTTCTATCTTTCTGGGAGGAAAATTGAGTGGTAGGAGGTGGGGGGAGAGGACAAGGGAGGAGGGGATCTGACATCCTCTCTCGGCTTTTGAGGGCTCCTACACACAAGTGGTGCATAGAAACTCACTCAAGCACACACTCCTACAAATACATTAATAAATCTTTTGGGAGAAAACCAAAACCTCAAAATACAGCAGACTAAAGAACCCAGTGTTATCCATGATGCTGGGCAGTAAGGAGGGGCAGGCAGAACAAAATCTTCCCTACAATGGAGAATGTGGTGCCTGCAGGGCAGAAACAGACACTCTCGGGCTGCGGCTGCGGCTCTGTGGTTGTGCTGGGGACACTGGGGCTTGCCTAACACTTTCTTATTCTCCTTTTGTTTTGGAGACAAGATCTCATGTTATAGGTCAGGCTGGCCTCGAAGTCCCACCAATCCTCCTGCCTCAGCTCACCCCAGTGTTGAGATTACAGGGGTGTACCACTATGCTCAGCTTCAACTTTTGTCCAAGGTCAAGACTAGGAACAAATCGGTCCCATATGTGTACCAATCCTCCTGCCTCGGCTTCCTTAGTGTTGGTACTACAGTTTTTCGCCACTGAGCTTTCCCTAAACATTTGTTCAGGGTCAATTACTGGGACCAACTGCTGAGTATCTTAAGGGTTCTAAGTTGCCACAGGAGTAAGACACACTTTAGAATATGTTCTTCCTTTCTGTTTTAAAAATTTTATTATTTTATGTGTGGATATTTTGTGTTCATGTATGGCTGTGCACCATATGCATTCAGTGCCCAGGAGGCCAGCCAAAAAATGAGGGTGGATCCCTTGGAATTGAAGTTAGGGATGATTGCAAGTCATATGGGTGTTGGGAATCTGCCGGGTGGTGGTACACGCCTTTAATCATGGCACTTAGGAGGTAGAGGCAGGTGGATCTCTGTGAATTCGAGGCCAGCTTGGTCCACAGAGCGAGTTCCAGGAAAGGCACACAGCTACACAAAGAAACCCTGTCTTGAAAAACAAAAAACAAACAAAAAAGACCCCCCCCCCAAAAAAAGAATATTTTCATGTTCAAAGTGAATGGTTTTCTTTGAGGCAAGGCACCATAAATGCCAACTTTTACCACTAGATTTAAAGCTTCCTGCCTCCCTATCTCCAGCAGACACTGTCGAAGGAAAGTCAACAAAAAGGGCAAATTCACAACTTGTGTTTTTTGGCATTTATGATCATTAACATCAAGAGAGAAAAATCTCTCTGATAAGAAGGTCCCAGAGATCAGACAGACTGGGAATGGGATGTCTCTTTCAGCCAGGAGCTGAGGTTCCCATCCGTTTCCAAATCAAGGCAGCCAAGAAACTTCCTTGAGCCTGAGAACTGCAGGCTGTGTGGAGCTTGAAGGGGTCTGCCTCCTGTCACGGGGTGGGGGGCTGGGGAGAGGTGCTGGCTAGTTCTGTGAAGCCCAAGGGCACTCCTCTCCAACCTAGCCAGGCAGCAAGTATGAGCAAGTTCTGCACCCAAGTCCCAGCCCCCGCCCAGGCAAGGGGGCGACTGATCACCAGCTCCCAAAAGAGGAAGCCAGAAGAACAGTTTCCACCACAAATCTTTTCAAGATTTTTGCAAACAAAATTGCTTATTTAAATAGCTCTATAAAGAGAGAAAAAGGTGGTGATGGTGTGGGGGGTAGTTTTCTGGTGTCATGATATAAAATCACCCTCTGTGAATGACATTTTCCAAAAGCGTAGGAATGAATGGGACAATTCCAGAAATAAACAAAAACATTCTCAAGGGAAATTTACTCTGGGTGGGAGAAACAGCTCAAGAAATTAAATTCTGTCCACCCAGGGTAGTAAAAATAAACACAGCCAGCCAGCCTAAAGCATGTTTTCCAGCCAAGCCTAGAACCGTCCGATGGAAGCTTCCAGAGAAAGAGTAAGCACAAAGCCAGCAGAAGCACCCGCCCCCAGACACCAGCTGCAGAAGGCTCCTTCCTTTCCCACCGCAGATTCTGAAGAGGTAATTGCACACAGCCAGGAAGGCGAGGACCGAGAATCTTCCAAGAAATGACCATCTCTAAGGAGCAATCAGAATGAGGACTGGGCTTTAGGCCTCTGGGCTCTGAATGGCTCAGAATCTGAACAGTGCAGGGAGTGGGGTCCTCACCATCCTCTCCAGGGCACTGGGGATGCGTGCAGCCTTGTCCAGAAGCTCACTGTACTCCAGCTCTTCACAGAGCCGCTGCAGGGTGTTCAGCGGCTCATTCAGCTCCACCGGCATGGCCACCTTGGACAGGTCCTTCCCGATGTTGTTGCGCAGGATGCTCCATAAGCTGACACTGCTGGTGTTGGGGCCCTGCGCTGGCAAGCAGGTCCGCCTTTTGGACCTGGCTTCCCCACCACTTTCGAGAACAGGCCCTGCAAGGAAAGAATTCTGGTTGACTCCAGGAAGCTAGTCCGTGAATATAACCCTAGCAAGTACTCACTATCAAACCCAGTTATGCAGTGTAGGATGGAGAGCAAGAAACTAGCAAAAGAATTCTGAGCAATTAAATACCAAAACTCAGGGCTAGGGAATAGCTCAGTAGGGGAGCACGTGTTTATGCACCAATTCTGACACTGCTAAATAAATAAATGCCCCAAACTGTATACACTAAAAGCCATGCACTTCATTCCTTGGGGAGACTTATGAAGTTCCCGCTCAAAAGCTAGCTCCTCACAGCTTCTTACTCAGAATAAGAATGGAAATCGGGTTTCCATGCCAATAACAGGTTAGACTGGTATAAATCTGGAAGCTTAACCACATCAAATTCTGAAAATCAACTCTGTTTGTTGGAGATGTGGTCTTATTCTGTAGCCCAGGCTAGCCTCAAATGCACAATCATCTGCCTCCACATCTCCAGTACTGGGATGATAGCTGTGCACTACCTACTGGCTAAATTGTATTTATTCTAGAAAAGTAAGAAAAGAAATAGTTTCCATCAATTATTCTACCAACTCAAACAGTGCCTCTTTACATTTGGGACTATCTGTAAATTAGTGTTTTCTCTACCTGTATTATTCATACTCTAGGGACATTTTTATGTTCTGCTTATTCAGCTGTCTGAAGCATAGTTTTGTTATTTAAATTCTCCAATAATATCATTTTTAGTGACTGTAAAAATACTCCATGGTATAGACACATCATAATGTATTGGCTTGCTCATTACTGTTGAGCCATTAAGTGTTTCTAGATGTTCAGTTACAATTCAAAAAATTGCAAAGAAAACCAACAGCAACCAATAATATGGAATATCCACACATCAAGATATTTGCTTGGTCCTCTGATCATTTTAGCAGCACATATGGTTGAGGACTGTCATGAAAGGCTGTAAGTGCTTTTGGTTCATATGATCCGAATGTTATTTAAAAGACAACTGAGTAGATGTGGGATGCCCCATGCCCAACCACACACAAAGCCCATGTGTTGAAGACCGGATTCCCCAGCTGACAGATCCAATTCCTGAGACCTGGCTGGATCAGGAGCTCTCTGACATGATCAATGGGCTGGTCACTGACTTGCCTTACAGTGAGTGGACTACAGGAGAGGAGGGGTTGGAGAGAGTGGCCCCTTGGGGCTGGTTCCTTTCTCCTGCCTCTGCTTCCAGGCTGCCATGAGGTGAGCAGAAGACACTGAAGAACTTTCTGGTATGTTCTGGAATGCTTTTGTGATCATTTCTTCTTCATCCTATACACATCGACTCTCTTCCTTTCGTTTTTCTCTCTATTTTTCAATTTTGTATCTGTTTCTACAGTTTTATCCCAAGTTGGCATTTACATTTAAGCTTGACCCATGGAGGATTTGATGAATGAAATGATTACAGTCACATACATAAAACTGCCCACCACTTTTGTCTCAGGCTCTGATGTCTCTCTCCTGCCCTGGGTCTCTTTTCAAATGGCATCTTTCCACTGTACTGATGAACAGACAACACACCACCTTCTGGTGTGTACTCATTTATTAAACACAAACACTTAGCATTCACTTATTACATAACCAGTAGCTCTGAATAAAGAGGCAGCTTTGATGAACAGAAAAGTCTGAAATTGGGCTCATGCTGTGCAGTTGCAGGCTAACTTAAGCATCCAGTTAATTTCCAAATTTACTTTAATTGGTTATACGGGCAAAATCTGACACAGGCGCAGAGCTGAAAATGGCGGCATCTTTAGAGAGCTCTGCGGGTAGTGGCATATTTTCTTTGGTCTACTAGTCTAACACTTCAAAGCCTGCTACTCTGGCACCACAGCCACACTACCGATGTCACACGCACCCACTTTTCACTCTGCGGTGCTGGTCGCCTCGTCTCTGACATCTTTTCTTCTTCTTCCTCTTTAGGTACTTCTTGAAGTTAACAGTATTATTTTCTCCGTTTTATAGATGAAGAAAGTGAGGCAGAGAGGAAGGTCCAGCACACATAACCAACAAGGCACAGAGCTGGAGCTGGTGCTCAAGGTTTCCCTTCAGTTCATATTCTCAGCATTCAGCACAGCAACAGGTCCTGCCACGTGACCTGTGATTTTTTTGGGGGGAGCGGGGGAGAAACTGATAGGAAGTACCCTAAACACCAAGTGTCTGCTGTGCACTCAGAAGTCATAGTTTAATAGCTGGAGAGCTCTGCTTTCGCTGTTTCCATTTACATTTTCTTTCCTGACACAGAGTCTCATATATCCAGCAGGCTGGACTCGAACTCTTGATGTAGCCAAGGATGTCCTTGGATTTCTGATCCTCCTGCCTCTACCTCCCTAACCCTGGGATTACAGGTGAACACCACCACGTCTCATTTTATGTGGCACTGGGTGTAGAATCCAGGACTTCACACATGCTAAGTAAACACTCTTCCAGCTGAGCTACACCCACAGACAGAGCGGGTTTAATTCCTCTCTGCTCAGTAGGCAAACTGAGTTGTAGGACATGAAGGTTGTCTCTGAAGGCATCTTTCCAAGATGTCTAGAAACCCTGTCACTATCTGAGAAAGTCTACAGAGAACTGGGGACATCTGATTCTGGTATTCAAGCTTAGATGAAGGAAGTTCCATGCAGTATGTGCTGTGTTCCAGCTAAACAGCCACAGACTAAGCTAGAGAAGCAGCCTGCCATCCCCCACCCCCCCACATGCTCATCTCAGTACTGTTAATAATGCAGCATGGCCATTGACTATGTCCTGGGCCAATCCTTTCTTCCTAACTTTACTCTCTGCTCTCCTGACTCCCGCCCTCAGGCCTCTGGGGGATGGGGGAGGGCATCAGCATTTGTCACCTCCCCCTCTGTAGCTGGAGCACCATTTTGGTGCTCATATCACTCACTGCTCACTGAGGGAGCAAGTGACGTTTCTTCATTAACCTGTTCATTCTTTGAATCTGCATCCTCGTCTGTGACCTTCTGCTTCTAACTCACCGGGTTTTAGGTTTTCCTACCACGAGATGACTCTCTACAGAGCATCTCTTCCTTCCAGCAGGCGATGCTGAAAGGGGACTTGTGGATGGTGGGAAGTTACCCGCCCGCCCCTGGAGGCCCCAAAGCAGCAGCTCTGCAGTGTTTGGACAATCCATCACATAGTTCACAAACTATGAGACGCTGAAATAAAGGGACCCAGCACAGTTCCGGTCCTCTGTGTAGATGCGACAATGGCGGTGGGTGATGCTTTTGAGTATTCACTGGGGGCAAACCAGACGCCAAGATTGGGAGAGACTGATGTTCAGGGCCCTGTGCAGAGGACCGTGGACTGGGGAACTCACTCTATGGGCATCTTCCTAAGTTGACTATTCTGCTTCCTCAAGTCACAAGCTGCTTGGGATCAGTCAGACACTCCAGGGACCCCACAGCTCAGCCTCACCTAATGAAATACCTTTCTTTAAAAACCACATTTATCTATTTATATTTGTCATTCATGTGTCACAGTGTTTGGTGTGTGTATGTGGTGTGTGTGTGTGTGTATGTGGTGTGTGTGTGTGTATGTGTGTGTGTATGTGGTGTGTGTGTGTGTGTATGTGTGTGTGTATGTGGTGTGTGTGTGTGTGTATGTGTGTGTGTATGTGGTGTGTGTGTGTGTGTGTGTATGTGGTGTGTGTGTGTGTGTATGTGGTGTGTGTGTGTATGTGGTGTGTGTGTGTGTGTATGTGGTGTGTGTGTGTATGTGTGTGTGTATGTGGTGTGTGTGTGTGTATGTGGTGTGTGTGTGTGTGTATGTGGTGTGTGTGTGTGTATGTGTGTGTGTATGTGGTGTGTGTATGTGTGTGTATGTGGTGTGTGTGTGTGTGTATGTGTGTGTATGTGTGTATGTGGTGTGTGTGTGTGTATGTGGTGTGTGTGTATGTGTGTGTGTGTGTGTATGTGTGTGTATGTGTGTGTGTGTGTGTGTATGTGGTGTGTGTATGTGGTGTGTGTGGCCAGAGGACAACTTGTGGGTATCAGTCCCCTCCTATTTTGTGGATTCCAGGAACTGAATTCAGATTGTTAAGTTTGGGAGCAAATACTTTAACCCACTGAACCATCTGGCCAGTCCCAGAAATACCTTTCTTGGTCATCATTTTCCTCGTTAGAATTAAGCAGTAATAAAGGAGCATCTTAGGAGACCCTGAGAAGTAAGAGTGTATTCTCTTGAATAATCTGAAGCTGACTATCACTTAGACCTTTTAGTTAGATATGCCCTATCAAATTCTTAAATTCTAACAACATTTCAGTATCTGAATACAGAATACCATATCCTATATTGCACTTGCAGAGAAAATGCTTGACCCACAAGGGACACTCTTGTTTTAAAAAAAAAATCAGGCCTGTTGGTGCCCATTTGTAGTCTCAGCATTTGGAACACAGAGACAGGAGGATCCCTGGACTCTCAGGCAGCAAGCCTAGCCTAATTGGAAAACCTCCAGCACCAGTTAGAGACCCCGTATCAAAAATTAAGATGGGCTGGGGGCTGGGGGCTGGGGGTGGTGGCGGTGGTGGCGCATGCCCTTAATCCCAGGACTCTGGAGGCAGAGCCAGGCAGATCTCTGTGAGTTCGAGGCCAGCCTGGGCTACCAAGTGAGTTCCAGGAAACAAACAAAAAAAAAGATGGATAACACCAGAAGAATGACACCCAAGGTTGACCTCTGACCCCACACACGAACACACGCACTAAGTTGCAGGCTTCCAGAGATCCTGTAATATAAACACTTACCTAAGGTCTGTCTTTCATTGTCTAAGTCATTACTGAGGTTGTCTAAGGACAGATTATCACTTATGTCACTGACATATGAGTCGTCGTCAGAAATCTGTGGGAAAGAAGAGATAATATACATGAGAGAGAGCAAGAAGAGAGAGCCAGCCTTTCAGAAAACCCTACTCCAAATGACCAAGCATGCCATGTCTCACACTACAATCCACAGAAATAATTTGGGGTACTATTTTCATAGAACATCGCCCCCCCCCCAATCTACCTAGGTGATGCTCACAGCAACAAACAAACAAACAAACTGCTAGGGCTGGGAGTGCAGGTGGAGTGCTTGCCTAGGTGTGAGGGGCCCACGTTTAGGCCCCAGCAAAGGGAGAAAGGGACAGGAGGAGGGAGGGATGGGAGGAGGGAGGGACAGGAGGAGGGAGGGAGAACATCCTTAGATATTCTTGGTTCTCAAAGAAAAATAAACAAACAAAAAAATCTCCAGTGTTACTGCTATCATCATAAAAATCCTTATTCTGCAGTATTTCCAGAACATGCTAATTCTTGAGTAAAGGAGTTAGCAACTTATTTTTGAACACTTTGTAAAAAAACAACTCTTACATTGGAGTTAGTACACAAACAAAATTATATTTCATATACTATATATTATATAACTATATTTTTTATTATATTTCTCTATATTTAAAGGATAAAAATCATACATAATAATGCTAACTGTGGGGCTTGCCTATTCCAGAAAGTATACTTTTTATGCATCAATTTAAAGAAATGTTTCTAAGTATAATTTAATAAACATATCAGGCAGTAATGATATAAAATGTCTAACAAATTAACATGATTAAAAAACACAGAGGCTATAAAGCAGACACATGAACAGGCAGAATTCTCAACTAGCAATGAGAAGTCTAAGTAATAGAAACATGAGGGAGTCCAGCACCCTAAATTTCACATTTCTTAGCAGATAGTATCATTTTGTGTTGGGGGAAGGGGGCAGTGCATTGCAAGCAGACCCTCAGAATGTAATGGTGTGGAGGAGCCATGGAGTCTAAGATTTTTGTTGAGAAATCTTTACTGAGCAGTTTGGTGAACAGTCATAAAGGAGATTTGGGGGCCTGCTGACTGAAAACAGTGTTCAAACCTCATTTTCTGACGAGCTAGGAGACAGCAGAACCTCCTGGGCATCAAAAAACTCAGAAAGGGAGTCGGTGATGGACAGCCTGCTCTCATTGGAGAGCTGGTGCACCAGGGCTCGGCTTTCATCCCCTGAGTTTTCCTGATGGAAGAGCAGAAAGAAGATTGCATATACTTAGAACAGTTTCAAGAGAAAGACAATCCACAAATGGTTGACTCACACAAACACTGGGTCACAGGCCCATGCAAACAGGCAACACAGAGCAGAGGTCAGCTTCAAAGGAGAAGTGAGCCTCACGAGAAAAACGAGAAATGAAGTTCTCTCCCAAAAGGATGCTTCACTTACGGGCATGAGCATTGTTCAGACATGTGCGTGCCACAGAGCTCAAGCACAAGCCAGCTTGGCTCCTTTGAGGAGTAGGAAGGTTCCAACACTGAGTTACACCCTCTTACTCTCTACCACTCAGGATGCTTCTTTCCAGGCTAAACTCCCCTCAGTGCATGGCTGATTCCAAGCAGGGTGTCCCAGTGAGTATTCAGAGGCCAATATGCTGCTTCCAAGGACTCCCTTAACAAATAAACTCAGTGTTTTGGTCCAGAGGTGCCCATGATGGCAGATCATTCCTTATTCATGGGTGACTGGGATTAATTTCCTTGTCTCTCTTCACCCACAATGACTCTTAAAGGGAAGGAAACTTCAGGCCCTAAGTATGACGATACAATTTAGCAGAGTAACACTGTTTTTTCCTCGTGTTCCTCCATCTCCACTCCACTGAGTCCAGATTCATGGAGAAGGATCCTGGATACTCAGGGGATGCACTTTCTAGTCTATCTGCAAGTAAAATTTCAACCCTACTCAATGAATCAAGCAAATGTTTGCATATAGTCCTCATCCAATCATAGATGAACATGGAACTATACAAGGCTTCTGACCTGTGGTAATGTACACATTAGACCAGAACCACCAACAGACCCTGGGCTACAGGAAGTAGAAGGCAAAGTTGACCTTAACTCTGACTCCTTGCGACCCACAGCCTGATTAGAACAGATTTAGGACAAGATAATTCCTTGGACTCCTGAGTCCCTGGTCAGCTCACTGGCCTGCTGGGGTGGCTTCAGTATTGTCATCCATCTGATAAGTGAGTCACAGAACCAGATGGAAAGGAGAAGTTCAGGCAGATGCTGTCACACCCAAAGGTCTCATGAGTTCAGGATGTCCCTGCTCATCTCACCAACATATACTGTGCCCAAGGAGGTCCACTGGGACAGGAGGCCTCAACAATTTCCCAATTAATAGACAGCAATGAGTCCTTTGAACTTTAGAGACAGAGGGGATTCTACACCTCTCCTCTTAGAATCTTTCTACATCAGCCCAAGGTATGGGTTTAAACACTTTATACAGCCTCTAAAAGCCTTTCTCTATCCCCTACAAAGATCTCCATGTATGGCAACTGCTTTCTTTCTAAAATATATTTTTTTTAACTTTTTGAAATTTAACATATAATTACACCATTTCCCCTGTTTTCTCCCTCTAACCCTTCCATGTACTCCCCTGCTCTCTTTCAAATTCATGGCTTCTTTTTCCTTAACTGTTATCATACACACACACACAGACACACACACACACACACACACACACACACACACACACACACACACTCCTACATATAGAAATATGTCATAATGTTACTTGTATGTATTTTTTCAGGGCCAACCATGTGATGTTGGATAACCAATGGGGGTTGGGGGGCTCTTTCCTGGGAAAGACTTCTGCTCTCAGCACCTCTTAATAGCCTAAGTTCTCTGTCTAGGGTTGAGGCCCCCATGAGATTTCCCGCTGCCATGTTATCACATCTTTGGGTGTCCTATTTGTTCGGGTCTTATTTAAGCAGGCATATCAGTGAGCCTTCACTCATTAGTAGTAGGTGGTTGCTTTCTTAAAGGAAATAAATGCCTCTCTCCTCCGAAGACCCAGGCACAAGGCTGCAGAGCTGAAGATACCACAGTGCCCAGCAGGACTCCTTAAATGTCCATGCAGGCAACAGAATCTTCCATGTCTCCTGTGTGCCCCAACATTAGGGGAGGCTAATGATTTATTTACCTGTGCTTCTCATTAATTCATCACCACAGCTACCTGCTCTAGCTTCCTCCTCTCAGACTGACAGGTCAAAAGGAGTTCCTGACTTATCAACACTGAAAACAATGTGTATTCAAAATCATTAGCTAAAATGTTTAGGTGCAGCTGTGTTTTAGATTTCACTTTTAAAAGGGGTTTCTAAAAATATAATGAGGTATCTCAGGGGTGGGCCAAAGTGTCAACATAAAGTTCCTGACATTTCCTATGTACCTGAAGTCTGAGGGTAATGCTAGGGTATTTTTAGGGAACTGATTTTAGATTGACACCTGTCACATGAGGTCAGGTATGGAATTTTCCATGTGTGGTATTATGTTGTTCAAAACGTTAGGGCTTTGAAACATTTCAGATTTGGGATTCCAGCCCCGACCTGTTCTTGGAGTCCCATAACTTCAGCAACTGCTTATGATCTCATACTGAAAACACCAGGACACTGTAGCACCCGCCCTCCAGCACAGCTTTTCAAAGAACACAGGGTCTTATTTACTAAAATAGGCACACAGTTCAGCACAGTAACTTCCCTCACTGCAGCTCAGGAGTGGTTGACTACCTGTTGTTAATGAATTAAACATAAAAAAGGAGGGATGGATAACACCCCAAATCCCATCACACTAAAACAATTGCTACAAGCCTTTGGACATTTTCTCCCCAATCTTTTTATTCACATACTTTTGTTTTGTAATAACTATAATCTTACAATTTACAAACATAATTAAATTTTCTCAACCAACAATGCATCAAAAGAACTTTTCCTAACAGTACTGTGTTCTTAGGATAAAAGCAGTGTGTGTTTGAAAAATAAACACACAAAAATGCAAATAGAGTAGGTACCCCTTCAAAAGATCCATCACTCATACCGAGATATATATTTCTATTAAAATTCTGGTGTAGCTGGGCATGGAGGCTCATTATCTCAGAAGGCAGAGGCAGGAAGACTGCCCTGAGTTCCAGGTTTGTCTGGTTTACATAGTACATTCCAGGCCAACCAGGGATACATAGTAAGACCCTGTTTAACACACACACACACACAGAGAGAGAGAGAGAGAGAGAGAGAGAGAGAGAGAGAGAGAGAGAGAGAGAGAGAGAGTTTTTGTGCAGTTTTTGTTTTGACGCAGGGATCAAACTGTCCATGAGTGTGCCTTGTCCATTACATTACTTGACACTGAACAGGTTCCCAGGCCAGGAAGAAGTCTCTGAGAGAAGGAGCTTCAACGGACACCTATTTTATTACACTTGTGTGTTACAGAGGGGCAGGTCAGTTCTGCGTTAGAAGGAAGGGTAGCTGCAGACTGCAAACCCAGGGAGCATCATTGTATGTCTTTACATAAACCTCATTATCTCCCCAGAACCATTTCCAGAAGGAGAATTACTAAAAATGTTCAAGACTATAAACGTGGGATTATTAGTTACTTCGACATTTAAGAAAACTCTTTTCTCTACCACCACAACTTAAGAAAATGATGTATTGACCTGGTTTTCATTTTCCTCAGACTGAATGTTCTTTATAAAAAGAGAGCTGTAGAATGTTGCTGTGGGACAGGCCAGGATACGTGGTGCAGGGGCTTCCTTCTGAACACCCTTTGGTCTGTGACTTTAACAGTACAGCCACGGGCCAATGGTACTCCTAACCAAGTGTCATGAAAGATTATAACAGAGCTAGGAAATGCCTGTCCCCTGGTGATGTCACCACAGCAAAGGGTGATGTGACTCTATCTGTAGAGATGCTGGTGTCACCACAGCAAAGAGTGATGTGACGCTATCTGTGGAGATGCTGGTGTGAACAAGCCTGCTGTTCAACAGTACTGGAGATGGGGTTGCGCCCCCTGCACAACGCTGACGGTGATTATACACAACTACTGGGCTGTGTCGTTGTTACGCTTTCTAGCCAGTATTTTAGACTGTACTCTACTCACAGAAGGAAAACTAGTCAACAGCGAGCCAGCCACAGGCAGTCCTCCAGGAGGTGTCCGGGGGAACACACTCCAGTCACAAGAGAGGAGACTCGATTCTCAGCAGCACTGAAGTGGGACAGAAAGCAAAGATGACGCTCATGTTCTCTGTTGACTTACAGCAAGAAAATGCGAAGCTGTGAGCGTGTTTATAGTGGGTTCTAGCACAGAGACTTGGGGTCTAGTCAGTGCTACCATCTAGGCTGTGTTCACACGCTCTGCAGTACTCACCCACCAGTAAGATAACCTGATGATACCCCTGAATATATCCAAGTAGTTAAACCCCTCAAGACAGACTTGGAAAATTAAGGTTTTTTTTTGTTTGTTTGTTTTGTTTTGTGTTTTTTTTTTTAAATCCCTCAGAAACAAATTCCAGAAATATGTATGCCTGGTTAGTGTGAATTATCTGTGCCTACTGTTGGTTGATGTCTTAAGTCACTCAGTATTATTTGATCTTTGTCTACAGATTAAAAATACCGTCATTGATTCAGCATTATATAAGGCTGTCATTTTCACTGAAGACAGTTTTCTTAGTGTTTTTTTTTTTTTTTTTTTTGGCCAGAGCTGAGGACTGAACCCAGGGCCTTGCGCTTGCTAGGTAAGAGCTCTACCACTAAACTAAATCCCCAACCCCTTTAGTTTTGTTTTGTTTTTTTTTTTTTTAAATGTGCCTTCTTATTTTTGAAATATTTTCTCTATTAAAAGAAAAAAATCAAGTTTAGTTAACATTTCCTTTGAAAATTTTTATTACTCCCCAGTTTAGGAGACCCTTATTCTAGCAGTTGGATAAATATTCAAATCAACTTTTGTCTCAACTTTATATTTAACTTGGATCTTATCACACAACAGAAGAAAACTTAAGCTTCTTTTCAAATTGCTTTGAGCTGTGCTGACCTCATTTACTGAATAATCTGCCTTTTTCCATGGATTTGGATGCCTTTCTTGTCCACATATCTCCTTCTTTTAGAAGGAGAAACAGAAAGCCATGTCCATGCTCTAGACAGTCATTTCCCACCGCACCACCACTCACTGGAAGAAGAGGACCCTCCAGGAGCACCTGGTTTTCTTCATGACACAGAGGTGGGAAACTGAGCTGAGAACACACACTCTGGCCTCATGAGTTGTGAATTTAAATCCTGATTTGATTTTATAAGCTGTGTTTCTGGTGGAAGTTATTAAACCACTCTGGGCTTTGCTTTCCCTGTTTCTAAACTAAAACTACCATCCCCTACTCCGCAGAGTCAAGGTGAAGGAAGAATTTGTACAATAATGTCCAGTGTTTGATCCCAGCATAAAAAACAAAGGGAGGAAACATATATGTGTGTGTGTGTGTGTGTGTGTGTGTGTGTGTGTGTGTGTGTGTAATAAAGGGATGAAATACCTTTTCTTAGCTTCTTTTTTAAGTTATAGATGTTTTAAAGGTGCCTTAAATGGGATTTATTCATTTGTTTGGACTGGGAACTCACTATTATCTAGACAGACCTGGAACTCACTATCTAACCACAGGCTGGCTTCAAGCTGTCCTTTTGCCTGGGTCTTCTGAGTGTTGTGATTACACATGTCCCCATCATGTTCATTTTTAAATGCCACTTAGATATTAGAAGATATTACTCCCACAGATCCCTCTTGACCTTTGATTTCTAGTCTAAAATAATAAAAGATAATCTACAATAATAATAATACAATCTTTAATAGTGTCCTGGTGATATTAAAATGTCACATTTAGGAATCCACAGTAGGAGTGTCTTGAGTAAGTTGAGGGAGTCATTTGTAAGAAGAATGGATCTTGGGGTTCAGTATCTGGGCCCAACACCAGCAGTAGCTCCTCTGGACAGCCAAAAGGTGGCAACAGAAAGGGGACACACAGTGGAAGGCCAGAAAAGCAGAAGCCCTTGGACTGAACCTATTGTTGGGGACTGTCATTCTGCTGTAAGGTGTCTGAGGCTCCTGGGAGTCACTGTCAAAAGGTAACTCAGGGTGTGTGAGATAGCTCGGCCTATAAAGGCACCTGCCACCATGACCTAGATTCAACCCCAAGATCCCACATGGTAGAAGGAGAGAACAGACTCCTGCGAGTTCCTCTATGACCCCACACATGCCTGTGGTCATTGTATGTATGTGCACGTGAACATACACATACACACTAAATAAATGTTTTTTAAATTTTTTAAGTAACTAAACATTTAGTTAACACCACACACACACACACACACACACACACACACACACACACACACACACACACACATATGGTTTAGGGTTGTTCCTTTCTTTTTTTCTTTCCCAGCCTATGTGACCATTCTTATTTATTTCTGCTCTTATTTCCTGAAGGCAACAATGGCTTTTCTTTGCTGGCAAAGTTAGCTTTGAGTCACTCAGTGGCTAAACCATGGGAAACAGAAGCTCTCTGAAAGAGGAAATAAATGAGACAAGCACATAACCAACCCGAGAACACTGTGGAAGGACAAGTTCAAGGCTGTGGTAACACCCTCCTGAACAGTTCAGTGCATTTTAGCTTTCTGGTTATTCCTTTTTGAGACTAGTCCCAAAATGTGCATTTTTCTAGACCTGGGCTTTGGATTTTCTCTCAAAACACTGGACATGGGCTCACAAATGCTTAGTGAAGGTTATCTATTTAATCATAAAACATGTAAGTGTGATATACATGATAATAATATGTATTATAAAAGTTAGGAAGTGCCTGGAAGTAAATGTGTGATTGGAGATGCCACAGCACCTGCAGCAAACAATGCTCAGTGATGGCCAGACACAGG
Source organism: Onychomys torridus (assembly GCF_903995425.1). Classification (NCBI taxonomy): domain Eukaryota; kingdom Metazoa; phylum Chordata; class Mammalia; order Rodentia; family Cricetidae; genus Onychomys; species Onychomys torridus. The sequence continues at coordinate 7,985,965 of NC_050445.1, forward strand.
AAAGTCTGGGCCTGTGTTAGCTAATGTGCACACTTGAAAGGGCTTGGCTGGTGAATAGGCTCAGGCCTAAAGTGCCAGGCCCTCAGGGGAGGGTGCAGGGCTGGTCTCTTGGAGGTCTCCTGCAGAGGAATTTCATCCTCAGCTACCACCATGAGAGTGTGGCTCTGGCCTGGAGCATCGGGTCTGTCGGCATGTGTGTGTTGCATCATGGACAGGTGTCCCGGTGTCCTGGCCTCCACTTTCTTCGTCCTCAGCTCACACACAGAATCGGGACGGTGTGGGTCTTCTTAAGAAGATGAAGAATTTACAAATGTATACACAAACCCTTTGTGACCTCCCTGTGTGTGAGTGTGGGGGTGCCCAGTGTGTGAGAAGACATGTGGGGGGAACACAAGTGTGGGTGTCATTCCTCAGGCTCTGCCCACCTTTTTCTTCTTCTTTTGTAAACTATATGAGGGGGTCAGAGGACCACTTTGAGGAACTAGTTCTCTCTGGGGCCCAGGGATCCAACACTGAGCCATGTCACTGGTCCTGTGCCCACCTTTGCTGGAGAGAGGTGACAGCATTTTGCTAGCCTGAAACTCACCATGTAGGCTAGGCTGGCCAGCCAGAGAGCCTGTCATCCAACTGTGTCTACCTCCCCATCCTAGGCTCCCAAGAATGCACCATCACACCTGCATTTTTCTGTGGGTTTTGGGGGATCCTTTATTGGCTGGCTGCATTCCCTCCCCAGCCTGCTTCCTTATTTTTCATTTGAAATCTAACCAGTTTGTTAATGGAAAGTTTTGCACATCTGAGGTAGACATCTGAATACCAGAGACACTTATACACGGCTGCCACCTTTCCTACCCATTCTTACTTTTCAAGGATCACAACGTATTTTTCTGAAATTGCTCATTTTAAACACATTCAAAGGACCATTTGGGGCAAAAATCCCAAGCCTTAGACCTCATTGTGTGTGTGTGTGTGTGTGTGTGTGTTGGGGATCTATGGGTTGAACTATGGCCCAAGAGGCAAATGACCCCTCTATTGCGCCTCAGGAAGAGGCCTTTCTAATGTGTGTTTACTGGCAATAGATTCTGCGTGTAGTGCAGGACTCCTAGGAGTACAGAGCTGCGTTCGGAAAGAGGAAAAAACAACAGGAAGAAGGGCAAAGGGACAGTTATGGTAAAGACTAGCATGGCTTTTGCAGAGTGCAAGAAGCCTGCAAGGAACTAGACATCTGGGCCACAGACATGGAGGTTTCTTTAGAAACGACAAGGAAAAGCCCTTGTCTTTCTCTAGCTCCCACTCAGGTAACACACGGCGGGCGAAAGGAATCACACGTAGCGGGCATGAGGTAGAGAGACACGGAAGGACTCGCAGCCGACCAGTGCACTGAGCTGCATTCTGCCAGTGCAGCTTGGAATCCCACATGCTCAGCTGGAGCTGGGCTTCAGCAGTCGCAGGGGGAGGCCAGGGGCACCGCTGCCACTCAAGGGGGTGGAGCAGAGAGCCATGCCACTGGACAGAGGGCTCTGGGGATTGGGTGGCAGCTGCAGAGAACAGTCATCAGATGAGACCTACCCACCTCTGCCAGGTTGTCCCCCGACTTGGGAACAGCGGGAGAGTCGAGGAGCAGAGTTTCCACATGGATTCTGCGTAAGCGTTCTTTAAGATCTGTGTTTTGTGCTAGGGCCTGGAATATGTTAAAAATAGCAGGGCTTTATTAGTACATGGACAGTTCAGGAAAACGCAGCAGGATGCTGGGCGCAAGCAAGTCTAGAAGCGAAAATCCCCTTGGACAGGACACCCTAGGGGTGTGTCCGGGCTTTCCCCATTGCTCTCCAGCAGGAGGCTGGGAGATAACATATGGGTCCGGGATGCTCCTTGTTAATCTCATCTCCCAGGTGGGAAAAAGGTTAGTAAGGCTGCAGAAGGAAGCTTTTAAAACTAGCCATTCACAGTATCTTTTCTTCCTGCCATGCTGATCTGTGGACCGCCCCCACCCTCCACCCCACCAAACCTAGTGATTCCTAGTCTCTCCTGTCCTTGACAAGATGCCAGTGGACATGACCCAGTGTGCATTAATTATCACGCTGCTGCACTGGACCTAAGAAGAATGCTGGTGACTTATTCATTTTGGGGAATAAGACAGTTGACTTTTCAAACAATAAACAAGCAAGCTTACTTACACATTTTAAACACTTGCGGACCATGGCGCTGGGTATGAGCCATAAAGAAAACAAACTACCCAAGACCTCTATGTCCTCCTGGGACTGTCCACCTCCTATCTCAACCTCTCTGCCTCACAGGACAAGGAAGATGTGTACTTCCTTCCCTTGGCACTCCTGTGCATTATGACTACAGGTCTATCGTTAGGAGGGGCAGACTCTCATGACTGCCTTGTCTACTGCCTGGATCCCTAAAGGACTTCCTTTATTTCCTTCCTTATCACCACTGTTGAATGTACGGAACATGGTCTCACTCTGTAGCCCAGGCTGGCCTCTCCTCCCTGGAGCTGGGATTACAAGGTCACCATGCCTGGCTCTAGTTTTACTTTTCAGTGGCCATGGAGGACATAGGTTATTCTAAGAACCCTTGAATTATTTGAGAAACTCTGAACAAGAACCAGGGTCATTTAACCACATATAACAACCCCTGTGAGGCAACACATCACTGCTACAGTGGCCAGAATCTTAGCAAAGCCTAGAAGTTGTGGTAATATATATTAAATATATCTATTCAATAGCTATATATTCATGTATCCATTGTAGTAGTTTGGTGATTATTCTAAAAAGAAAAAAAATTTAAGAAACAAGTCTTGGGCTAAATCAGAAATCTAAGCCAAAAGGGAAAGAAAGTATCCTGTGTTTTATCTTATTTCTTTCTAAACTGTTAATGTGGTTGTGAGTGCGTGCCTTAGTAAAGGTGATGTAAATCTGGCCTGCAAACCACAGTCTACTAAGTGTAGCCAAGCAGATTAGCAAGAAGGCTGGACCTCTGAGAGAAGGGGAAGGGAGAGGAGGTCCACGGGAAGGAACTTCAGGGACCCCATCATCAGAAGGAACTTCTAAAAGCACTGAGCCACACAGACAGGAACAATGAGAGTGTGTACCAGCAAGAAATAAACCTCAAAGAAAAAGTGGAAGCTGTTCCCCAAGGTCCAAAAGATGTCTCTTTCTCTCTGACCTTATTCTTAAGGGATTCAGAGGGCTGGGCATGGTGGTGCACACCTTTAATCCCAGCACTCGGATGGCAGAGACAGGTGGATTTCTATGAGTTCAAGGCTAGCCTGAACTACAGAGCGAGTTCCATGATAGCCAGGGATGTCACACAGAGAAACCCTATCTTGAAAAAAACCCAAAATAAATAAACAAACACATAAACAAATAAATGAATAAATAAAATTTAAAGATGGAGACTATATATGGAGTGAAATTTTTCTTTCAAAAATAACATAGTTGGGCACATGACTATAATTTAAACACGTGGAAAATGGAAGCAGGACCACATGACTCCATGAGGCCTACCTGTGCTGAGAGCCTGTCCTAAAAAACCAAACCAAAACAAACAAAAGATAGCATAGTTGGAATTGCCACTGAATGAAAGTATCCGAAATATCTCCAGCAAGTACTGTCCATCATTAACATTACATTGTAACACTCACTAATTAACAGTACATTGGTAGCATTAATTTTCTCAGTAGTATGACAATTTGAAACCATGAATGGACTCCCCCTACCCCCTCGGTGCTTAGGTTGGCTTCTGGTCACATGATCCTAATAGTCACATCACTCCTACCTGACCCAAAGTACAAGTCAGTAGTGCTTCAGACAGTAATGCTACACGTGATGCATTCTTTCTCAAAGCACAAGCGAAGAGAAAAGAACAGATTTGTATGCTGTTTCAAAGGTTCTCTGGCTTCCTGACAGCGGTCAAGATTAAAGTGTTAGACACCTTCAGCTGCTCGGGTAGCATCAGGACATAGCATATCAATGGAGCCCAGCCATTCGGAGCAACAAACAGAAGCTGGGAAAATAATCATGAGTGACAATGGCCAGCTGGAACTCACCTGAGGCCATGACAGGGGTCTGCCTGACAGTCCCTTCATGATTCATCTGTGTCCAGGAGAGGAAAAACTGAAAGTTTTGTACTATTTATTCAAATAAAATATCACTCACATATTTGGAAGAGCATTAAGTAGGATCAGCACTTTGCACTGGAGACAGATAATGTGTAAGTTGGAAATTTCTCGCTGCCATGTGTTATTTGTTAAGATGATCTAAACTTATGATGCCTCAGAGCCACAAAATCTCCCAAATGTCAAACTTTGTCAGCATTAACCAACAAATGTCTGCACAACTCCCAGACAAACATACAGTAAAGTTTGATAGAAACAGAAAAATTCAGAGAAGTCAGAAGAAATCAAATTCAGAGAGTTGAACATTCAAGAAAATCCTACCTACTATGGTTTGGGATTCTTTTGAATGCATTAGTCTGAAGAAAGGCTGGAATATCATTTGGATCATTTATTTGGTTTTTCTCCCTCAGATTCAACTCAACCCTGAAAATCATCCATTTTCAATGCAGCCATGGAAATGGAAAGTGTTAGTAATTCACAAGCCCAGGCACATTTGCAGACGTTTGTGAAACAGACACACACATAACTTACAGATGACAGAGCATGCTTCAGCCCGACGACCTGAGCAGAAGGTGGGGAGGAGATGTCCAGCTCCATCAACTGCTTCAGCTTGTCTCTCTCCGTCGATATGCTATTAAAAGCCGACCTTAAAGCGAAGTAAACTATAAAGATAGAATCATTACAAGAAGGAACAAGGAAGAGGCATCATTAAAAACAAAACGCAGAAAAGTGTATCTCTCACACAAGACTTTAGCAAAGTATTCTGAGTTGAGTAAATATGCGTTCTACATCGATTTTTAAAAGTACACTGAATGTGTCGCAGCCAACCCTAATAGAAACTGCAGGGTCCAGTGACAACATGTAGCAACCTAGGTTCTTCAGTTTAACCTTCCCTAATCCTGTGTGGGGTGCTGAGAGCGGGAGAGGCCTCTGTATGTGGCAAGGGGCACACGGGGAGACTGTGTGGCTCAATTTTGCTGTGGACTTTTAAAACTACTTGGAAAAATAGAATCTATTAACATTTGCATACACTTGTCAACCCGAAGGCCTGTGCCTGCTAAGGCACTCCATGATTTTAGGACTTAGAGGTTTAAAACGACCAGTATTATTTGTGTCCTTAAAGGCTAGAAATGGTTTAAGAACAAGGCTTGCTGGCTGTAAGGGAAATATGCTATCACTACATCAGAAAGACGAGATGATAACTCAACCAGGTGGTCAAAAGTAACCACCAGTGAGGGTCAGGCAAACGCTGGGTACCTCTATCTACAATGCCTTGGAAAGTCACACTATGCTGAAGGCCAGTCAGGGATAAGTGAGCTTGGATTTGATCGCGAGGGAACCACAGACAACGGAACATCTGTTTTTAAAAGCTGGCCCAAACTCTTCAAAGATACCAAGGTGTCAGCGCTATAAAAAAAAAAATGCCCCCAACTAAACTGTGCTGAAGAAGCCAGACAATGAAAGCCGATGCATGCTCAGGGGCCAGATCCTGTCCCAATGGGAGAACAACGTTGAAAGACGTTTTTTTAGAAGTTGACATCATGAATGGGAGACCAAAGTGTCATTTCCCAGTGACAGGCCCTGTGTTAGAAAGCTACACTGTGCCTAGTATATAAAGTATAAAGCCTCAAAGAATGGCATAATGACACAGGAATCCTTTTCTCAAAAATTTCAACAAAATAAAAGTGTGTGTGTAGAGAGAGCTGGGGATAAATAACTGGAGGAATTGAAAAAAAGAAAAAGGTCAGTCTGGGCGGAGGGTTTATTGGGGGTTCTTTGTTCTGCGTTTGTAGCTTTTCTGTGAGGGTCAAAATGATTCAAAACGAGGCGTCGCCCCATTTGTCCCTCTTGTTTCTTCTGGCTGCACTAGAGTCCCCCCATCTCTGATTTTGGCATTCAGCCTCTCTGCTCACTTTGGGGAGCTTTCAGATTCAGTGAGAACCTAGAACCAGTAATCACTTAAATGCCCAAACTGGAGCTTTCAAAAAGAGCTGGAAGCTGTAGGATGCCCCCATGGATAAAGCGCTTGCTGTGCAAGCGCTAGGACCTGAGTTCAAACCCCCAGGACCCACGGAAAGCGAGAGGGGGGGTGGGAACAGGAGTATCCCCAGAAGCTCAGCTGCACTGGCATGCACAGCAGGGGACAGCAAAGAAACCTGCTCCCAAACAGTAGAAATGAGGACTGACTCCAAAGGTGTACACACACACACACACACACACACACACACACACACACCCTAAGTGGGAGCTGGAGCATATACACCAACAAATTCATACACGCAAACATGTACACTTACACACATATGTACACACACACACACACACACACACACACACACACACACACACACAGCGGGGTGGGGTGGGGGAGACAGGAACAGGTATGACAAAATATCTATTAGGTTCTGATCACATAGGGTCCAAGTAACTCCCTAAGGATAAGGGAATGGCTATCTAAAGCACTGATCACCGAGATCACACTAGATAGCATCTTTCCATTTTCTTCCATTACAGTTTGTCACAGAAGGGCAAGAAGGAAGGGACTGGGACAGGCTTCTCCAGTGACCTGGTAGTTTATTAAATTTCACAGGCTTGCATTTCCAGAGGTATTGTTATCCAAGAACGGCCTATTCAATAACAGAAACTAAATACTCACTGCTGACTTGCTTCCCTCATTTATCAGCGAGAAGGAAGATTGTCCAGACTGTCCATTGTCTCTATATGCTGTTGCTGGCCATCCAGGGCACTTAGTGATAGATAGATCGACAGAATCCTCATAATATCCTAATGCAAACAAGCAATTTGTTTTCTCTCTCTGTCTCTCTCTCTCTGTCTCTCTCTCTCTCTCTCTCTCTCTCTCTCTCTCACACACACACACACACACACACACACACACACACACACACACACACTTACAAGCTATAGTGCTGCTTCTATGGCCAGAAGGGAGGGGCCCATTATCATTCTATGACCTTGGGAAAGTATCTGATGTGCCTGAACCCTAATGGAGATACTGCTAGCATTTACTTTATCCTGTAATAAGGATTAAGTAAGACAATGCAGGCTAAGTCCTTCACCTAATGCACAAATGCAATACATAATGGATGTTACCAAAAGGATGCTAGTCACCATGACGGAAGAGATAGATGCGTGAAAGTGATGTCTGCATCCTCTTGACATCTGGGCAGTAGGAGTAGTGTGACACTTAGCTCTCACCAGGAGGATGACTATAAATAAATGCACATATGGTAGAGAATATATGAATGAGGAATGGCCAGGGCTTGCTGAGCCAAAGAGCAGCAGCCTTGGGAGAAGGGCAACAGGCCACAAAAGAACCTCACTGCATTTTATGCCTGGTTAGACATCTCTCCTCCGCTCCCCAGGATACCCACAGCTGTCCTAGTGGGTCCCTGGGGGATTTTCCTTCCCATGGACACATGTATTCCTCCAAATACCACGAGCATGCTCCTGGTTGGCTCTGCCTTTCAGATGCCCTGCCGCCAGGAGAGACTCACCACCAGACTAGACAATTCCTGGTTATGCTTTCTAAAGGACAGAATGAGCACTATCTGTTTCAGAGTGCACAGCTAGGAAAGCTAACCACAGAGCTCACTAACAGAGTGCCTGGCCAGCAAGAGCAAAGGGCTAGGTTCAGTGGCTGGCACCCTTAGCTTCAGGAGAAGGAATGTATATCCATGACTAGAGTGGGCATAAACAAAGAGAAACCCATACAGTCATATTTCATTGTCAGATATCAAAAACTCTTCCTCGATCACCTGAAAAAAGGATTAGAAAACCAGGTCCCCTAAATTCATGTGTGATAAATAAATAAATGTATGTGTGTGTGTGTGTGTGTGTGTGTGTGTGTGTGTGTGTGTGTGTTGAAACAGGGTCCCACTACGTCACCCAAGTTGGCTACAAATGTGTGTTCCTCCTGTCTCAGGCTCCACACTTGGTTGAATTTCTCAAATGGCCTCAGACCCACCCAGAGGATATTAAAGTGGTCACTCTTGGCCAACTCTGGATTCCTCACTCCCAGCAGTGGCTAGATGCTGCTCCCAGGAGATGGCAATTACACTGTTAGAGACTGTGCTGCCTAGTCCATGTCAACTTGACACAAGCTAGAGCTATTTGAAAGGAGGGAACCCCACTTGAGGAAATGCCTCCATAAGATCTGGCAACAGGGCATTTTCTTAATTAGTGATCCATGGGGGAGGGCCCAGCCCTTTGTGGGTAGGGCCACCCCTTGGCGGGTGGTCCTGGGTTCTACAAGAAAGCAGGGTGAGTAAGTCATGATGAACAAGTCAGTAAGCAGCACCCTCCATGGTCTCTGCATCAGCTCCTGACTCCAGGTTCCTGTCCTGTTTGAGTTCCTGTCCTGACTTCCTTCAGTGATTAACAATGCTGTGGAAGTGTAAGCCAAAGAAATCCTTTCCTCCTCAACTCCCTTTTTGGTCATGGTGTTTCATTGCAGCAACAGCAACCGTGACTAAGACAGTGACATTGGTTCCCAAAGGTTAGAGGCATTTCCTGTGTCAGGAGTGTCTTCTTACTTATTTCTAATGTCATCCAAAATTTTTATTGGAGACTAAAAAGCTTAAAAAAGGTATCTAAATAGGTGTATTGCACCTTTGGATAAACAAAGAAGTCTGAGAGGCACAGAGCTACAGAGAACCTCAAAAGTCATCTGAGCCACCCACCCCAGAGGATGGCCCACCCTCTCCAGGCAACACTCCCTTGCCAAATGGTCTTTAGCCCAAGCTACTCCAGCCCTGCCTGCCTCCTGAGGCAGTCACAGTGCTCGGAGACCTGCAGTATCTATTCGATGCTTGCCTGGGTCTCTTCACACTGTCCACACGGCTGCTTGTCTTCTCGGGGAAGTCAACCATCAGAAGGCAGTCTCAGAACCTGCTTTAAAATCTCACTGTCCTGCCTTCAGCCTTGCTGGACTAGGACAGTGGGACACAGGTTGGGCTCTCTTGAGGAGAGAGAGATTCAGGATCTTGCCTGGTTGGTCTCAAGCCCACAGTCTACCTGCCTCATCCTCCCAAGCCCTGGTAAGCACTGCCATCCATACCTGACTCCCAGAAGCTTTTGACTGTCAGAACCCTTCAGCTCCAGCTGCACAATGGACACCATAGGTCTTACCCAGTTGACTCTTGGTCCTCCCTTTCTCCTTGCTTAAGGCTCCCATGACTAAATCAGGTTGGAGAAGCTCTGAGACTGGGAAGCCATACATGGATCATGAGCTGGAGCTCTCCTGCCCGCTCTCCCTCCTTAGCAGCTTCTTAACATCAGGAGAGACCACAGTTATCAACAGCACCAGTACTGTGTGGTACAGAGGGAAGAAAGTGTGTAGTAAGGTAAATTCAGTCCCTGATGCTTAGCTGTGGTTTAGACTGTGCAGGAATCAGTTTCCAAACCTAAATAGACTGAATATGTGGGAAATGCTGGCATCTCACCGTGCTTTAAGGAAACAATGAGAAAGCACATGAGAACATAGGACCCAACAGAGTAGAATTTCATTTCTCCTTCCTTCCTTTTACTTTTGCGTGTGTGTGTGTGTGTGTGTGTGTGTGTGTGTGTGTGTGTGTGTGTAGTGTGTAGTGTGTAGTGTGTAGTGTGTGAGACAGAGACAGAGAGCACATGCATGCTCAAGGAAGCATCCTTTCATGCCTTGGGTTTTCTTTGGGGTGGGGTACAAGGGCAGGGTCTCTCAATGGACCTGGAGTCTGAGATTTTGTTTTATCTGCTGGGGACTTTCCCCACTAGGTTGGAAGCTGGCAAGCCGAGAGAGCCTCCTGTGTCTGTCTGCCCAGTGTTTGTGTGGTGCTGGGATCTGAACGTGGTGCTTGTGCTGTGCAGTCATTGCTCTTCACCACTGAGCCATCTCTCCAGCCCTTCTTTCTTTTTAATGGAAACCATGTGAAGTGACCTTCAGAAGACCAACATTCCTATCTGAATGTTAGGTGATCTGGGCGATTTGGTGATCTTTAATCTGACTTTTTAAGTTTCACCTCTTCCATGGTGCCCATAGCTGTAAAATATTTTCTAATTGGTACTCCATCTGAACTGATTTAGATACATCCGTGAATTGTGCTAAATGACCCTCCTTTTTGCTGAGCATGTACATGAACCCAACTGCTTGACACACGTACAGTGAATTCTAATGTGAACAATGCACGGACCGCACTTCCCTCAGGCTATAAAAAATCTTTGGTAGTGCTGCTACAAATTCGGCTTTTCCTTCAAGGTTTCTGCAGCTCAAAACAGTTGAGAAAGTGACCGTTCAATTCCAATTTAACACTGGAAAACACTCAGGCACAAAGGAATACAGAGGCGGACTTTGGTCTCATCTAAGTTTTCACATCTGTAACTGAGGATTTCTCTCATCAATAGGATGCCAGGACGTCTGTTTCTCTTCCACGCCAGAAAGCAGATGTCTCCTTCTGTGGTGGTTTCAATGAGAATGGCTCATATATTGGAAAGTCTGGTCCCCAGCTGGCAGACTCTTTGGAAAGATTAGGAGGTGTGGCCTTGTTGGAGGGGGTGTGGCCTGTCGGAGGGGGTGTGGCCTGTCCCTGGGGGAGGCCAAGTACTGCTCTCTGCTGGGTGATAGTGGATAAGATGTTAAGCTCTCCAGTGCCACGCCTGCCTGTCTGCTGACATGCTCCCTACCAGATGGCCATGCGTCACTGGGGAATTTCACAACTAACACTGAAAATCAAAGCTAACTCACAGGTTTCCTGACTGCAGGCCTTTTTGGACATTTCCCTACCTACAGTTCCACATGTAAAACCCAAACCAGCCACAGTCGGCAGCATTTTCCAGGTGTTTTTAATCACAAAATTTGTTTTTTGACTTTTTACCCATCCTGTGAATTAAGAATCTCATAAAATACATTTTGGGAGATGTAAAGCTAATGTATGCAACAAAAATTGTGACTTTAAGAGTCAGTGTATTCCATTCCACTTGCCTATATGCATGTTGACATACACAAAGCCAGAAATACGAACCATGGGGAGTTCAATGCATGCCTAAAAATGAATGTACAGAGGAACTTTTACAACTGGGCTGGGTCTCTGCTGCCTATCTACAGCAGAGATCTACAAAAGCATAATTCAGATGTTTAATGGTATGCAGGTTATATGACATGAATTCTCAACTTTAATTCAGCTGCTTCTAAATAACAGTCAGGAGACCCCTGCTGCAGTCACAGGACAAGAGGCAGTGTCTGTAACAAAACGAGACCCTCGCAGGGAGAAAGGCATGGCTGAGTCTGAATATACAGATGTGTGAAAGGACACGGGTTCTAGGGCTCAGGGCAAATCTGTGCATGGTCTTTGTGCCATGAGGCCCCTCTAGTGGTGCAGAAGAGGCGACAGGAAGATCGAACAGAACCAAGTAGAAATGAAAGCCAGAGCAAGGGAGAAGAGCTGGCTGGGCGCCTGCAAACCCAAGGGACTCTGGCTGTGGCTGAACAGTGCCCCTGGCCTGTTCCTGGAGCACAAACCTTGACCTCAGTGACATATATCGCGACTCTACAGCCTTCTGGGTTCACAAAGACCCAACAGCACAGCTGGTGTGTGTGGTGGTAGGGGCGGGGAGTGGGGATTACAGACCTGCAAGGAGGGGGAGACCACTACAGGGAGCCAGGATCGATGGATACACCCAGGATGGGTGGCAGCCTCTACCCTGCTGACAAGCTGCTTCAGCGGTGAGGTAAAGCCCAGACGTCTCCCTATGGGAGAGGGGCGTGTCTCCTCAACTCTCGATAGTAGTTCATGTTATTCAAAGGTAACTGTTTTAAAGGGGCCTACTCCCACCAATCCTAGAATGTCCTCATTGCAAGAACCTTCTAAAGAATGTCCATGAGACAATTGAAGAGCTGGGAAGGAAGGGTCAGGCAACGCCTCAGCTCTCACAGACATGGGACAGCAGTCCCGCTGGGCACTGAGAGGTGCACATGGTGACCAGCAGAGGAGGCTGAGGGAGGAGTCGTCTGTCCCAAGCATGAGAGGAGGCTGAGGGAGGAGTCTGTCCCAAGCATGATATGGTTGTCTTATCACCAATCCCACAACCAAATAGATTTGAGACTTGTCAGGTGAGAGAAAGAAAAATTATATATTTTTTTACGTATATAGATCAGGGAGTATTCTCTGTGGGAATCAATAATAGAAAGCGAAAGCGAAAGTCTGGAGCAAGAAGGGGAAGGCACAGTGGGACTGCCACTTGACGTGTCTTAATCCATTTCACTTTAACAGTAACAGTCAATACATGGAGGCGGAAGAGACACTAGCAGAGGGAGCTAGCCAGCACTCAGAGCTTCAGTTTCTGCAAATAATGCTCTGTACATCCTAGACATTTAAGTATACTTACATATGCCAGGAATATATTTATTATTTCTAAATGGCATCATACTTTTTTTGTACATATTGTTTTGTAACTTTAATAACTTTATACTAGATATTGGAGACTTTCTTTTTTTTTTTTTTTAATTAAACATTTGGCCTCCCATCCGTACAGATGAAGAGTGCACCCTGGCCTGGACCAGGCTGTAATTCGGCCTCAGGCTTGCTGTCAGGTGACCCTTGGATAGTTTTGCTATCCTCGGGTTTCCACGCAGGCAAGTGAAGACTTCATTCCCCACCCACGTTTCCACTAGAATGAAATGACATGGTGCCTCTAATGCACTCAGCAAACACCAAACACCCGAAAGCACACCCAGGGCTCAGTGCAAGGTGCTAATGTGCTAAACAACCCATTCTATGTCGTGTTACACTAAAAATCCAGTCCCCTCTCATCGTCGGACACTGAGACTATTTCTAGCCAGGCACTCTACTTACCCAGCCACACACAACCCCAATCATGGTTATTTGTAATTTTCACTTTGCAACTGTTATGGACTCGAAGGAACTGGCAAGCAGTATGGAAGTGCCCTGTGTCCTGAACCCAGTTCTTCCTCATGGTAACATTTTACTTGCTAACCATAGTACAATATAAACCCAGGACACGGATGTTAGGGTAATGGAGTTGTGCTCAGATTTCTTCAAACTTACATGCACTCAGCTGTACATATGTGTATAGCTATAGGTCAATGTGATCTTATCTCATTGGCAAATTCCTATAACCGCTGCCTCAATTAAAAACAGAATTTCCCATCAGCACAAAGGTCCCTTTATAATTACATCCATACTCCTCACTGCCCCACCCTGTCCCTAAACTTTGCACCTACTAATTTCTTCTTTCATTTTATACCATTTACGAAGTGAAGCCACAGAGGATGTAAACTTTAGGAATCAGTTGTTTTCATTCTGCTAATGCCCTTGAACTCTATCTCGGTAGCTGTATCTATCCATGGTTTGTTCCAGTTTATTGCTGAGTAGTAACCACTGCATGGATACCGCTGTTTGTTTAACTGTTCATCTGCTGAAGGACATTGAAATGTTTCTAGTCTTTGGCCAATACAAATAAATCTGCTCATGGTATTTTGGTTTTGTGATGCTAACATGGAGGCTCTACCACTGAGCCACAACCCAGCCCTGCCCTAAACATCTGTGTCCAGTTGTCCTCATAACTGTCCTCACTTCTCTGGGGTTAAATGCTCAGGAGTACTGGTATCGGGTTTTATGGAAGGTACACGTTTAGTTTTATACAACACTGCCAGGCCACTTTCCAGGATGCAGCACCATCTTCCACAGTCACCAGTAACAGATGAGAGATCTGGTTCCGGAGAGTCATGACTCCATTAAGAGACTTCCCTTCAAACAGTGCGCAGTGAGGCCTCAGTGCAGCATCACTTCTGTAATGGCTAACAACGTCAAACACATTTCTATGTTTTGCTCTGAGGAATAATGCTAGGGTAGGTAGCTCTACATGGATACATTTTTAGTTAATTCCTACAAATGGAATCTTCAAAGACGAACTATTCAGTAGGGGTTGAAAATAGTGGAATAAATGCCATATTAATCCCCAAAGTACCAATTTATATTCCACCAGCAGCATATGAACACTGCTATTGTAAAGTATGGTGGGCCCGCCGTGTTGTATTCTCTAATATGTGCTCAATTATTTTTAGATGCTTAAGTACCTGTACATGTAACACCCGGTGTACAGTTGCCGTCCTGTTTTGTTTAGGGGCTAATGACAATGGCAAAAGCCTGCGCTCAAAACAGAAGTGACCTTGAAAAACAGTTTCAGTCTTCAGTTGGCTGAATCCTTGGGTTGTGTCAGCTAGATCCCAAACCCTCCCCATCTATTCCAAGAGATCAAAAGAAAATCTTTGCAACAACGTCTACACTACCAAAGAAATGTATAAAAACGAGGCTTACAAAACCCTTATTGGAGCAGGAAACCAACCAGCTGAGACAGCTTCTGTAAGGATGCCCCAGATTCGGTCATACACTGGACATGTGAATGAGAACTCCAGGGAGGAAGCTGTATCTGCAGAGATGGACTGATTGCTTAGGAATGCAGTGTTGTGGAGAGACCGGAATGCTGCCGATCCAGAGGGAAAATGCCCTATCTTGGGATAATTCTAGCCCTCTAGAACATTTCCTGCCAAATGTGTCAAAACTAACATCTTGTTACTAATAGATTAAAAAACAACAAACAAACAAACAAACAAAAAAACCTTTTAGAATCCACTAACTTAAAAGATCACGGGTTTCCACCTACCCACAAGCTAAGAATGTCATCAGAGAGCATCTTGGAAAGATGGAAAAGTTTCCCCCATCTCTCTGTTACTAACTCTCTAAAATGTATTTTAAACATGCCTTGATCTATGACTTTCTTGTTCTGTAAAACTATAAGACTTCATTAAACTGCTTCCACTTTGGAACTGGGAAATTGGGGTAACCTAGATCCGTGTTCCTAGGCCACGGTCACTCAAAATAATAGATAGAATAATCTATCTATTATCCCCTTAAAGATGATAGCTGTAGTTTTGTGTTGACAGATATTTCCATCCTATTTGTTAGGAAGAAGGAAACCTCATTTACCTTTATGGGCAACATGGCACAGGTCCTCCTGCATCTTGGAGAACTCGGATGAGGCTTCAGAACCATCTGAGTAACACTTCTCCTCACCCAGGTCCAGTGTTGACAAATTAGGATTGGAAGAGTGTAGTCTCACTGGGCCAGAAAAAGGTTTAGGGACCTAAGTGACAGAAAAGAGAGGGTTTCTATTTAGACTAAAGCCTTCATGACTGGAACTGACCAAGGAGGCATCTTAGAGGTGTATCTTCCCACCGAGGGATAACTTTGAAGAAAAATGAATAAAAACCCAGGACGATGATCCCCATAGCCACTTGCATTGTCTGAACTTCAGATGGGCAGGAAATCCCATGCTGCCTTAGACATGATGACAGCTTTAGAGTCATGGGTTGAAATGACGATGAATGTCACCACATAACTAGGCTGTCAGAGCAAATCAGTTCCCCAGATGATTTTTCTTTACTTGCACCTGGAGCCTCTAGAAAACAAACCCTCGGCTCACATTTGCATGTGCAATGTTCTCTACTCTGAAAACATCCAAGTTCAGCCCTGGAGGGGCGCTGAGGGTTTGAAGAAAAAAAATGGCAGAAGGGCCTGCAGGACAGAGGATCAGGCCCATGGACCCTAGGAGAAGATAGGCCCACTCCAAGGGACGAGAGCAACAAAGGTAGGTAGGTCAGAGCATTGGGTCCCAGCAGCCACCAGGCAAGGCACATACCAGAGCAGGGAATATCACAGACAAGCTAGATGTTAAAGAAGGAAAGACCCCAAATCCTCACAACAGCGGCAGGCCATTTTCCTTCAGGAAAATTTCCCCTGCCCTAGTATACTCATGGCCTTATGCCTGTAACCAGAGGGCCTCCGTAATAAGAGTCATCTCTCCTCACAGGGCAAAGACACCAACTCCAGACCTTTCACCTTCCTGTCCCATTTGAGTCAGGGGCTCCTGCACACTGGTGTGCAGCGTGGCACCCTGGGGAAAGCAGGCCTGGCTGTGAAGCAAGGGTTACCTGCAGCTGAGGAAAGCAGGCCTGGCTGCGAAGCGAGGGTTACCTGCAGCATTCCTTTAGCGTCTTTGCCAATACCTCTGGACCTCCACCTCCTGTGCGAGCGCTTTTCCTTTTTGGGACTTTCAAAAGCTCCACCCTTCATTTCAAAACAGGAAAGAGAGTACAGACAGTAAGGTCCCCCCAAACCCCGGTGACGAAAGCCATCCCCTTGAGTTTGGCTAAAGCAACCGGATGGGCAGCATCCCACTGTTAGTCAAATGCAGGGCACCAGAGAGGACATGGAAGGCAGAAGGTGAACAGAAAGGCAGGCAGGCCAACCTGGATGGCATTGATGGCTGGTGCCGAGTATGTCCGATGCAGGACGTCCATGCTTTGTAAGAGCTGACTCATTTCCAGCAGATAGGCATGGCAGTGTGCCAGGTCTGTGGGAGGGAGGGCAGATGTTCACGACTGTCCACTAGCACCAGGGAGTACCAGGCTCTGTATTTCCATGTTTGACTTCCCCTTTACATTCTCCCACACACAGGAAAGGCCATAGATGATAGTGATTTAGGATTGTGGATCAAGGCCACCTTGATTTAATCCACTTGGTGACCTGTACCTCAGTTTTCCCATAGGGGAAATGGGGATAATTACACTTATAGCCATAGTGCTGAGAGTGAAATGATTTGATGCAGAGTGCTCAGCAGCAGCCTACAGCAGCAACTGAAAACAGAAGCCACCCCCCGACACACACCCCAGCAGCAGCACCCCTGATCCAACAGCAATAGGCTATAAGCTATATTAGTATCTGGGTACCTGCCTCAGGACAATAGTGAGCCTCTGCGATGGTCCTCAGATGACAGAAGAGCATGGTCAGAGGAGGCCCTAGTCACTAACTCAAGAAACAGCCCACTCTACCGCTGGCTGTGTGCACTGGATGTGGATGGTGTTTCTGCTGAGCCATGCAGACCCGTATGATTCAACATCGTAGCTGTCAGTCTTCCGATGCAGAATCCCCTGCCAGGCTTGTTAAGCTCACAGATTGTAGGCTCTGTCCCCAGTTTATGACGCATACAAGTTATCTGGGCCTGGGAAATGGCATTTTTAATAAGCCCAGGCCAGCCTGCTGATGCTGGCCCAGGAATGATACTCTGGGGACCATTTTGCCAGTGCTAGTCAGTGGAGCTGGTAAGCCACAGTTACAGGAGGGGCAGACAGCATACTCAGTGGGAACCACATCTCATGCAACCCAGGGAAGGCCGCCATGGAGAACTTTTTCCACTAGCGCCTCAAAATCAAGGACATACTTCAAAAACTGCGTGTGTGTGTGCGTGCGTGCGTGCGTGCGTGCGTGCGTGTGTGCGCGCGCGAGGGAGCTATATCAACTTTGTTTTTCAAGAAAAGGTCTCTCACTGGCCAGAATCTTCCCAAGTAGTCCAAGCTTGCCTAGCCCCAGGGGCCCATGTATCTCCAGCTCCCCAGGCCTGGGATAACAAGTACACACTACCACATCTGACCTTGTGGGCTCTGGGTATCAAACCCAGATTCTCATGCTTGCATAGCAAATACTTTATGACTGAGCTCCCAACTTAATTTTTGAATTCGGAAAGTTTAAATTCCATTTGCTCCAGGCCTCACATTAACAATTAATTCTAAACTTTCTATCCCATTAGAAATCTCAGTCTGGTTCCCTAGATGAGTTTTAGCTGATTAAGGTTGAGAATACTGGGGTCAGGGAGATGGCTCAGTGGTTAAGAGCACTGGCTGCTTTTCTAGAGGACCCAGGTTCAATCCCCAGCACCCCCATGGAAGCTCACAACCATCTGTAACTCCAGTTCCAGGGGACATGGACTCCCTCACATAGACATACATGTAGGAGAAACACCAATGCACTTAAAAATATGTCTTGGAGGGGAAGAAGAAATAAAACTTACAAAGCAAAACAAACAAACAAAAGCCACTGAGTTGCTTTGTGTAGGAGTGATCAATCCTGTCTCCTTGTCAGAGTCCTTCAAGGAATATTGGGATCAGGGTCATTACAGCCATACCCCCAGACTAATTTAAACAGCTCATTTGGGACAGACGCATAGGCATGGGCACCCCCATACTTTAAAGGGTCCAGATGGCTCAGCAGTTAAGAGTGTATACTGCTCTTCTAAGGGAACGAACTTCACCCACACTGAGCAGCTCACAAACACTGGTAACTCCAGCTCCAGGGGACCTGATGCCCTCTTCTGGCCTCTGTGGGTACCTGCACTGACAGGCACATACCCCTCCCCTCAACACAAATATACATAATTAAAAATCAAATCAAATCATTAAAAGCTCTCTCCATGATTCTAGTGTACAGCCAAGGTGGAGGATGCTTAAGTGGGCTTTCCACCTGGCCACTTAATCAGTGGACACTGACTCCTCATCTTGGGTGGGCAGCAGAGTCATTTTTGGCACTTAAAAGACTGTGAGTGAGCTGACAGTCCCCACCCGTGGAGCTATGATTTACGGCCCCAGGAGAAATTCATGCATCCATCCCAGGACTAGACTAGGAAGTCTTTCCGCATCCAGGTGAAGACACTAAGCTCTTTGGGGAGAGCATGTTGGCTAATGATGAGGAGACCTTCATTAGCAAAGTAAGGGATGGAATACAGATGGGTCACAAATGCACGTGAAGGCAATGCCACGCATGTATCACTGTAGTGGATAGCTGGCTATCCACTACATATCACCTCAGAGCCATGACAGAAAGAAACACAGGAGTCAAACTGCTCTACCTTTTGAGCATTTTTCCATGTCCTCTGAAGACTGCAGCCAGAATGGAACTCGTGTGTCACCACCACAAGAAAATGACAGGTTGCTTCCAGTTTGAAATGAATTCTGCTTTGACAGACTGCTGCGCTGCTCATGGATGACAAGAGAAATTAGAAATCAAAACAGAGAGTGGCAGGGACAGCTTCAAAGGGAAAGGATAGGGCGCTGATTTGGGAAGAACATTCTAGCAAAGACCCCTAGAAGAGACTCTATCACCCCGGCTAAGCCACACCATGCTCCATGGCCTTGAGTGACAGTCCTTATTTTCTTCTATAAAATGGTGATACCACAGTAAAGATACGTTGGGGAAGGGTCAGCAATCCTGTGTGACTGTACACATGCTTAATTAGCTGCATCCAACAGCCAAGTAGGAAAACCAGCATCAGTGTGGCTGAGAGGGAGCCCAAGACTCCAGGAATCACCTTGCCTGAGCTCCCTACCTTACTCCATGCTAGTTACATCCTGGATCAGACTCACTGGTCAAGAGACTAATTAAATACCACCCCCACTTACCCTGCTCCACCCACAGACTCAGTCCCAGAATGGGCCTCTCTGTTCCCAGACTCATAATCATTACCTTCCTACTGGAAATGGCCTCGAACACTCCTGGGGCGGAATCTGTGACAGTGGGCCCTGGGAAAAAGTGACTGACGTCCCGAGGAAACATGGCGATCTCATTCTGCCGGTACATTCTGTGGTGTCGGAGCTTGGACACCCACTCATCAAAGACTTCGTCTGACTTCACCTACAGGGTGTTAAATTGAGAGCCGTCAGAGAGAGCCACTTGCTAAAAGGATCAATTTCTCATCAACATGAGGCCACTCCTGGCCCACAACTCACACACATGAAAAAAAAAAAAAAGAAAGAAATCGCATTTACTGCCTTGGTATACATTTATGTGGTTTCGGAGAACACCTGAGGAAGCGGTGTCTTCACAGAATACATATTCGTGTTTCCTTTGAGATATTCTAACTGCCATGCAACTTTTAAGAACACAAAGAGGGCCAGTTTTATTAAACAACAAACTGAAACTCACATTTGTCTCTTAAGACATTTCCAAGTTCTCAAGCCTGGGCCTTGCCCACCTCCGTATCAATTCGGTTCTTCATTTAAACGCCTGTAGCTCAGACTGTGCAATTGGTCTGAACTGGAACGCAGTAGAAATGTCCCTGAAGCACTGGCCTGAGTTCATCTTACCCTGACAAGAGATGCATGGCTAGAAGCAGCTGTTGACATATGTGAGCGTTAACCAAAAGAGCATTTTTGCCTCTTGCAGCAAAAAGAAAAATATCCGACAAAGCATTGCATTGCTGTTAGTGTTATTATACATAAGTTTATCCATTCTCTCCATAAATGGGGAATTGTGAATTTCTACTTTCCAGAAAAAATGCTTATAATTAGTAATTTTTATTTAAGAAAGAGTATTGCTATATAGCCCAGATTGGCTTCAAACTCACTATGTAGCCAAGGCTGGCTTCAGACTTAATACATAGCCCAGGCTGGACTTGAACTTGGGAAAAATCCTTCTGTATTAACTACCTGAATGCTAAGATTACAGGCATAACACCATGTCTGCTATAATTTTATTAGGCAGAGGCAGGCAGATCTCTGTGAGTTCGAGGCCAGGCTAGACTACAGAGTGAGTTCCAGGAAAGGTGCAAAGCTACACAGAGAAACCCTGTCACGAAAAACCAAAAAAAAAAAAAAAATTTTTTTTTATTAAGAAACAGTTCAAATGCTCATAAAAGTGTTAACAGGACTATAGCAACCACTTTTATACTACAGACGTTTCTTAAGTCAGTATTTTTGTGTATATGAGAGAGATTCATAATTTCAAAGTGATACTTAGATGTTAGGATATAGACTCATCAAGCCGTAATTTAAAATAACTCAGAAAGATGTCCGATAGGTCAATGGCCTGCCAGGCCAGCTCTGTGGCGATCCTGACTCAGGCTGTGGCTGGGAAGGAGGTGTGCAGATGGACAGCACAGCAGCAGAGACACGCCGAATCTGACTCTGTCAATTAGAGGTACCTGAAGATGGAGGCTCCTCCTTAGCACGTGTCTGCAGGAAGCCACAGCACAAACATACACACATCTATTTGTTTCCTCTGCAGTGTGAGCCCCTGAACAGGTTTCATTCCCCAGATGTCATTAAGAGGAATTTCATAAGGATCTGTGCCATCCTTCACTGATCTACTCCCAAAAGCCCTGAAAAGCCAGCGCCCAAAGCGTTCATCTTGACTCATCTTTTATTGGTTAAACAAGGAAAGGAACAAGGCACTTTATTAAAGAATGAACTACGGGTCTATCACAGGCCCTGAAGTAATTCCAGGACTGTGGCTGGGTAGTTTCTTAACTGCTCTCATGTCCAGACTTCTCAGGTATAAAATAAGAGAATCAAGTCAGGTGTGGTGGTGCATGCCTTCAATCTCAGCACTCAAGAGGTTTGTGAGTTCAAGGCCAGCCTGGGCTATAGATCGAGACCTTGTGGAAGGGGGTGGACTAATGGGAGGGATTGGGGATAAAGATGGGGAAGGGAAATCACAGCTAACAGCAGGCCCACACTACAAGTCAGGGTTGATACTCAGGATGAGCAAGAAACCAAGCAAAACTTAGTGAATCACTGAGAATCACTCTGTCTCATAGTATCAAGTCCAGTGTGTCTCATTCTAGGTCTTTACAAAGTAGACATGAATGATCACTTCATTCTGCTAACTAGAACTGCAGATAAGCAAGGATTGTGAAAACACAGAATGCAGGGTCACAGAACCAATAGAGGAAAACAGCGTCAGCTCTTCCAGAGGGGTTAACCCTGACAGCTGGCAGGGGAGCAGTATATTATATTCTCTTAAATATTTTTATATAACTTTCTTACATAATTAGAGGTTTCCCCTCCTTTACTTTGCCATAGTTATTCCACTAGGGAGATTTTTCTCTTTCAGGAGATACTTGGAAATACTTGGAGACTGTGTGGGTTGTTACCACTAGAGAAGGGACGCCACTGGTGTCCAGTGCTTAACCATGACACCTGGGACAGTCTCACAGCAAAGGATCATCAGCCCCTAGTGTCAGTGGAACTGCTTTATACACCAAGCTGACCCAGAATGCAGGGTTAGGTTAGGGGACACATAGGGGACCTACACCCAAGAAAAGGACAGGGATAGGCAAGAAGCTTGGTTTTCCCAACCCTCACCCCATTCCCCAAATATCAAGCAACCTGACTAAGCAATTCTCAATTGATCTCCAGCATCCAAGCACTGCCTACTAATTATAAACAGTAATTAAGCTCACTAAATTTACTGACCCCCCAAGGAATTATGGCAAACCTTATAAATCTTATACATATAGCCCTGAGAATGAGCATTGGAATCACTCTTTCTTTTTATTCTTTTTCTCTCTTTTGGTAAGCTAACAAAACAAAACAAAACAAAAACAAACAAAACCCCAAGATTTTTCGAAAATCAGATGACTGGTCAAGGTTTAACAGCTAGTAAGTAATCACAAAAGAACTGATGTTGCCCTGGGCCTCAAGGGCCATGCTTTTATGCATCACCCAACTTCAGAAGAAAGACAAGTGGGTGAGAAGCTTTGAGACTTAAGATTTGCAAATTACTATTTTAGGGGAAAAATTGACATGTCACTACAATGTAATGATTTTAACAAAGTCTATAAAACTGGCTAACGCTTAAGTCAGGTCTCCACACAGGGAACATACTTTAGGGTAGATGGTTCTATATATACTAAAGGCACACAGCCTGGCAGAAGGGGCACATGAAGGTGCTTTTGCTATTGATTGCTGTTGCTGTGACATTTGGGGGAAAGGTGATAAGGACATTAACTCTTCAAACAGTATGAAAGACAGTCCTGTACAACCAAGGGAAAAGCTGGCCCATCCTAACATCAATAGTACCCTTAGGGACACTTTAGTGATGAAGACTGCCAACATGGTGAATAGATGTCCCGAAGTCATCACCAGCAGTGTGGTAGTGGGCAATCCCATGGCCATAGAAAGGCCTCTGCACAGTCAATCTGGGAGAGTGGAGCCTGTAGCCTCGGCTACTCAGGAAGCTAAAGCTGGAGACTACTGGAGCCTGAGAATTTGAAGCAAGAGGGGGCAAGACAACTACACAACCAAACAAGCCCTGGTGGCAGCGGCACGGTAGGAGCCAGCCCTGGCCGAGGCCTCACCTTCAGGTGGTAGATGTGCTCCTCCGTGTCAAGGTCGATACACTTGGATGACTTCTTCACAGACATCACAGAAAGGCCCACATCAATGCAGCCATGCAGCTTCTCTCTCTCAATCTGCAGGAGCAAGGAGAGGGCTGTTTGAGAGCCATAGTGGTCCAGGTGGTTGTCACAGTCTCCCTGGTCCCCTCCCACCTCATCTTGTACATCCACCAATGGTAAACCTGGACACCGTGATTGACAGAGCCCTCCATGCAGGCAGGACTCAGTTAAGAACTGCACAGGGGCAGTATTCCCTCAGTAAGGGGGGAGCACTGGCCTTACTTCACCAAAGAGGAGGCTGAAGGGCAGAAGGCTAAATAATGAGTTTTCACAGTTGGGATGCCCGGAAGTGAAGAGAAGACCCCATGAGGTGTCTCCAAGGCAACACAAGAGCCATTCCCGTCCCCTGGACTAGTGTCTGTTGTCTACGTTTACTCATAAGTGACTCAAAGGGAAAGATATAGACAAGAAACCAAGGAGGACCAGAAGGACAGGGAAGGAGGAGATAAGCATCCTCGGAGGCAGGCCTGCTGGTCACTCAGACCCTCCAGGACAAACTCTTAGGGTTAACTCCAAGAAGTCCACCTTAACCATGGCTTTCTCTATCAAGCCCCTCAGCCACCGTAACAGTGGGAAGGATACTTTGTCACATGCACCGTTCCTGTAATGAGCTAGAACCAGAGCAGGCCCATGACACCCATTATGGTACCCTGCACCTTCTCCTGGTGGTGAACGGAGCCCACCTAGATCCAGAGCTTAGACAGCAGGGGTCAGGGTATGGGGAGAGGGGGCTTTGTGCCACCTGGAAAGACTATTACCCACAGAGCACTGCAGCTCTGGGCTGACCTCAAGCACCCCTGCACACTTCTGCAACAGCATGCTGGGCCATGAAGAGGACTTACATCAGTTTGGCTCTTGGCATATTTCAAGATTCCTTTGTCCAGGTAGAAGAATCTCTGTGGGGAAACAAACAGAATTTAGCAATGTACACACTCACATCCTTCCCCGTCTCCAACTTAAAATAGAACATGATAGAGCTCCAAACTTGGTGCTGAGTGGCTAGTGTGTGTGCTCACAAAGGAGCAGCCGACACTGATGTCTTACCTTGTGCCAGCCTTTTAAGGGCCACTTCCTCTTTTTCAGCAAAAATCCTTTCTGCACAGGTGGCTCCTGGGTGTACGTCATCTCACCCCTCAAGCCTTCCACCACTTCCCAACTATCCTGAAAGAAGACAGGCAAGATGTCACTCCTTTAAGAGATAGTAACACAAAGTGGCAGGCTCCTAGAAAACCATCCAAGATGGGGAGCCTGGCTAGGTGTGATTGGAAGGAATTTAAATGTAATCCCCATACATTCCTTGGACTTTATAGATTCAGTGCTGTAGTTTGGTGGCATCTTTTTTTCTGAAGGACCGTTTCTCTTTTTTTAGTCTTTGAACCTTGACAGCACAGCTGGAGGGGAAGATCTTATGAGAAATTCTATTTTGGCTCACCTTAATGTCATCATGTGATGACAGTTCAGTCAGCAGACATCAGACCAAATGTTAATAGAGCCACAGCTGTCAGGATGGAACTGTGCATGTCTGTGCACCTGTGCATATGTTAGGGGGTGCTTAAGGAATGGCTGGAAAGTGGGGGCTGGTGTGGTTATATTGTGTTCCCCAAAATATTGTGCACCCTGGGCCGGACGGTGGTGGTGCACACCTGTAATCCCAGCACTCAGGAGGGAGAGGCAGGTAGATCTCTGTGAGTTCAAGGCTAGTCCAGGACAGGCTCCAAAGCTAGAGAGAAACCCTGTCTCGAAAAACCAAAAAAATAAAAAATAAAAATAAAATATTGTGCATTCTAATAAACTTATCTGGGGTCAGAGAACAGAACAGCCACTAGATACAGAGGCCAGAAAATGGTGGCACTCACACCTTTAATCCTAGCATTCCAAAGGCGGAGATCCATTAGGATCTCTGTGAGTTCAAAGCGACACTGGAAACAGCCAGGCAGGTGACACAAGCCTTTAATCCCAGGAAATGATGGCAAGAAGCAGAAAGGTATATAAGGCGTGAAAACCAGGAACTAGGCTGGTTAAGCTTTGAGGCTTGCGAGAAGCAGTTCAGCTGAGATTCATTCCAGTTGAGGACACAGAGGTTTCCAGTCCGAGGAAACAAGATCTGCTGGGGCATTGGCAAGGTGAGGAAGCTTGCTTGTTCTGTTTCTCTGATCATTCAGCATTCACCTCAATACCTGGCTCTGAGTTTGTTTTTATTAATAAGAAATTTTAAGATTCATGCTACAGACTGAAGAAATGTCTCAGCAGTTAGGAGCACTTGCTGCTCTGCCAGAGGACCTGGGTTCAGTTCCCAGCACTCACATCAGGCAGCTCACAACTGCTGCAACTGCAGCTCCAGGGGGGGGGGGGGGGGGGGGTGGGGCGTGACCTTTCTTCTGGCCTCAAGGCACTACATGTGACACACACTCACATGTGACACAAAAATGTAAATAAAAAAATGAATTTTTTAAAAGGAAATGTCTGTAAAAAATGGAATTGGATATAAGCTCATAAATCTTACAGGCTGACTGGAAATAATGGTTCAGGATAATTGTCCTCAAATTTTAGGGGTTTAAGTAGCAGAAATACAGAAACATCAGAAAGGTAGTTTGGCCACAAGTATTTTCACCCTTTCCCCACCCAGAAAATTTTTATCTGCCTTCTACTTCTTATCCAAAAGACTTCTGTTTAAGACATACTACAATCCCAGAACTTGAGAAGCTGGGGCAGCCTGTGTCATACAGCAAGACACAAAAAAACCAAACGACAGGAACAGCAATAAAATCCTTGTAGTTTTGGCCTGAGTTCTTTTCAGTTTTGATGAGGCACAAATGGCTGCTTGAATAGATCCTCCATCATTAGCTATTGAAATTACAGATGGAAAACAAAATCCAAAAAATATAAGAGAAAAACACCAAACGTTCTGAAAATTTCTTTTAAAATACTTAAATCATTGCTAAATCAGCACAAGACAGCCCCAAACTGGAAATATCCTTGTAAACAGGATAGACAATGAGGGTGGTTATTAACTAGGTCATAATAACACACAGAATACACACAGATTGTAAACAGGATAGACAATGAGGGTGGTTATTATTAATTAGGTCATAATAATACACAGAATACACACAGATTGGAATACATATAAAAAAATTCCCACATTGGGTAAGATAGCTTTGCACACATCGGAGTCTTACTAAGACTTCATGTAGACACTCTGCTTTGAGACAAATTTCCAATCCCTGGGCTGATGGTACAAGGCAGAGGCCAATAAACACCAGGAGTTAGAAAGCGAGTCCGGACCAGCCCCAGGGAGGAGCAGGGCAGGTAGAGGTCCTGCAGCGTTCTTTCCCATGTTTCCCAGAGCCCAGCACATCATCTCTAGCAACTGGAAATAGAACTCTTTGGTAATCTGTCTTTTATATGAGTTCTTTTCACTGTTAAGGGAGATAAAGATACATCCCAGATTTTTTAAATAACCACTGTAGGTATCTCAGAATCTGGAGTTGAAAAAGGGATTCCTTCCATGGAATAAAAAGGAGGGTGGGGATATTTAATGTTTAATTTCCAGAAACTTTTTGGCATCGAATGAGATGGTTATAACCATCATCAGCTGTCCAATCAGTCAGTCACACCCGGACAATATCTGGAGAATGTCTATTGAGTGATGAGCAGCACACAGCCTTTCATGTAGAACACCAAATGATCCTGCTCTCCTTTACTTTGGCGTGGGAAGCCATCTTTCAGTTGAAATGTGAGTCTCTAAGGCCCTGCAGGAAAGACCCTCCTCCAGAGGAAAGTAAGCCTTCATGCCCACAACTCCATCATGCCGGCGTTCTGCCATTCTTGCCAATGACTTCTTTACTCATGGTAACATGTGTACGAGGCTTCTTTATCCCTCGAGGGCCACAGCTCCTTGGGAGCACAGAGGATCTCATCTACTTCACACTTCCTCTGTCCTGTCAACAGCAGACACCTGACAAATAACTTCAGTCTTGGAACAAAGCTACGGACTCATGTTCCTGGAAGACTCTAATGTGGAACAAATTAAAATGTGCCCCGTGTCCCTGGGCCAAATGACTGTTTTCATATTTGTGAATGACAGGCATGTGTGGTATCATTACATGAAAATCTAAGGGCCCAATCCTCTGGAAAGCGCTCCAGTGGATCAGTCTTTTGTGTGGTGATATTTTAATTGTTCTGAAATGTGATTTTATTTGTATGTTAATAAAGTTTGCCTGGAGTTCAAAGGTCATTAGTGAGCCAGGAAAAGAATTCAGGTGGTGGTAGCCCACGCCCTTAATCCGATCACATGGCAGGCAGAGTCTCTGTGTGATCAAGGACACAGCCAAGCATGGTGACCCGAACCTTTAATCCCAGTACCAACCATAGAGACCTGGAGGTCTGTATAGACAGGCAGTGATGAGGAAGTCATATGGTTGGGTTTAGAGCCAATGAGAAAGCAGAACAGAAAGGCAATAAAAAGACAAGTCACACAGGAAGCGCTCGCTCTCTCTCTCTCTCTCTCTCTCTCTCTCTCTCTCTCTGAGAAACAGTGGCCAGGTGGTAAGATAAGGTGGTCTTGGTTCTTCGCTACTGCTCTGACCTCTTGGGCTTTAACTCTGTGTTTGGCTGTGTTTCTTATTTACTAGGACTGTTTAGAATTTCATCTACACTTTTGGAATTGTTTGTCTTCAGACTCCCAAGCAGAAGGCTTCCTGCAGAGCACTAATGCCAAAGGAACTGGCACATCTGCTTTGTCCCTTCAACTGTGCTCAGTGCAAATGCCAAGAGGGATTAGCTATTATTATTGCATACTTGCCAACCTTGGGGTGGCAGGGTTGCAGGGAGTAGACAGGGTCTTACCTGCTGCTGAATGGGTAAGAACTGGATTTCAAAAGTGGCTTTACTAACTCGGGTTAGAACTTGAAGTGCTCCACAAATCTAAGGCTTATTTCTCCCAACCAGCCAGCACAGAGGCCGGGCCTACAGTAGGCTCCCTTGTCCTTCATGCCAATGAGCCAGGAAGGGTTTGTTGGTTTTTCCCTGATAAATGACATCTGCTTTCCTCATTTCATCTTCCTCCTAGGTCTGAAAGTATTAGCAGGCTGGAAAAGGCAGACTTGCACCATGAAGCTCGGGCCAGCTCTCCTTGGCTCAGGGAGAAGGCACAGAAGCCTTCTCTGGGCTTCACATTCACTCAAATGCTTGCTTCTTCCCAAGTCACCAGTGAGCCATCAGAGGACACCTAAGAATCAACCTCTAGCTCTAAGGCTCTCAGTGGCCCGAGGCTGCTCCCTCAGAGGCTGGGAGGCCTGGAACACTTGGTGGTTCTTAACAGTGTTGGGAAGAAGTCTCTAGCATCTTGGCTTCAGGTAACAATGAGGAATTTCCTGAATCCTCAGCCTTGTACAAGGACAAGGTTGTAAGGACCTGCTTCATGTCACTTGGCCAGAAAGGGCTGGGGTGTAGCTCAGCTCAGCCAGAGTCTTCTCAGCGGTAGTCAGCTCAACGGCAGCCTATTCACTGTGCATTACCAGACAACTTACCACTCAATTAACTCCTAAGTTGTTGGTGCTTTTCATTTGAGCCACTGTGCTTTGGTGTTTTCTTCCCAAACTACCAGAGACCACCCTCTTCAACTCACATCCGACTCCTGCAGCGCGGTACGCATGTGGGAGCAACTAAGAGAATTCTCCCCTGGTTATCTGTGGCGGTCTCCAGTCAAGAACACAGATTAAACTATCAATGAACTGAATGACACAAGGGAGTTGGCTTACAAGAAGGGGTGGAGTTGTAGCCACAGTTCATAACATGCCACCTGTATCACAAAAATACTAAACAGTAGGTACATTTGAAAGAATACATAAATGAATGACCTAACACCACCACAAAAGGATTGGAGAGCACAATCATTAGCCTTTTGTCCATAGCAGATATCAATAAAGGCAACGAGAGCCAGAGAAACTGAGTGGTTAATATCATAGTCTATATACAGTGAGTTGACGCACACTCAGATTATCATGCTTAGCCCTTGTATGCTACTTCAAGATCTTGTTTATTAGGATGTTTATTTTTTGAATGGAGAAAATGAAGAGAATTGAAAAAAATTCCCTGATGTAGTAAAGCTGCCAAGTGGTACCCCATGGCACAGCCTATGGGGTTTTTTTTTTTTAATTATTCTATCATTTTAAAATTGTTTTTTCCTATACTTTAGATGTGTAAATTCCAATGATGAACAGGAATAAATCCTAAGGGGCAAGGGGACAGGGACAGTGGTGGGTAAATCCTGGAAACGGCCCACCTCCTGAGAAGGAGTTAAGAAGCATGGGGCCTGCTCAGAGCTCCTAGGCCTCTGATCTCACAGGGCGATCAAGTGTGTAAGAAATCAGCCCGTGCGTTTAATGGTGGTGACCCTTCGTCCCTTCCTGCCTGGAACTCCTGCCTAATCTCCTTCTCTGGTGATTTTTTATTTCTCCCCAAACCTCTACCTCCCTGAAGAAAGTCCCCTCCTCCTCTGAAGACAGGCACTAAAAATAAAACCCAATTTACACTGCCTGCTTGTCCAGCTCCAAGATGGGTTCCTTGTCTTACTGTGACCTTGTCCGTGACCATCTGTGTCCTCTGTAGCTATCAGCTGAACAAGTCTGAGAAGAAGGGTGTACAGAAAGGGCCCTAGTGCCCACAAGGTGTGTGAAGTGCTTTCCAGAGCAGGGAAAAAAAAAAATCAGATGTGGGCTGGGGAGATGGTTCCATGGATGAAGCTAGTTACTATCAAGCCTCAAAACATGAGTTTGAGCCCTGGAAACTCACATGGTAGAAGGCAGAAACAGACTCCAGGAAGTTGTCCTTTGATCTCCCCTCATGAACATGCACGTATATACACATACATACCGACGTAATAAAAATAATCTTGAGATGCCAGTGTTCCAGGCTAACGGGACTGTGGGGAGCGGCACCCGATGCCCTCCACATACCATTCTGATTTGAGGGTAGGTCACATACCTTGGATGGAATGAATACCTGAGACACTACAGGACAGAGATCAAGGTCCTGCCATGGCTAACTCTGCCGACTGAGCCCAAACACGCCTGGGTTAATGTCCCGACCTGTGTGGATCAGACTGAAAGGTCATCTTGAATATGAGATGGAGAGTGAAATATAGCTGTGGCTTCTCAAGACTTCTGCTAAAGCTCAAACGGAGCCGGGCTGGCAGTCATCCGGCACTGAAGTCAGTCTATTTTACGAACATCTACGTGCCAAAGATAGAAAACTGCTTTGTGATTAGTAAGGCAGCTAGGCATTTATTCATGCTCGTGAGTGGGCCAAGTTCATTTCCATAGTGCTGAGTGCACCAATTGCCAGCGCTGCCTCCCAGCACAGCTGTGTGCACGCTGCACGGCTCTCGGGCACCTCGCACATGCCCAGTTCTCAGCCATCGAGCTGTGGTGTCAGAAATAGAAATGACTGACACTTCCATTCTTCCTGCAGCTGAGAAGTGTGGGGAGGGAGCTGGCAGGACCTGAGAGCAGGTTGTTCTAATTAGTCTGTTATCAGCTTACCAGGATTCTAAAAACCAGAGGGCAATGTCTGGCGTTAAATCATATGGCTGCTAATTACACCCATCATTAACAAGTTTAAAGGCATCTGTGATCTTGTAAAGCCTATCAGGAAGGGCTAAAGATCACCAACATCACCTTTCATGGTTTTTCCATGGACACATGGAAATACTTGTCAGCAGATGGCCAATTAATAGAACAACCACTTTGATGTCAGACCAACCCTGTGCGTGGACTGTCATCACTGAGAGCCCAAATTGCCTTCCCTTAACTGTCTTTCTCTCAGCTAAGGTCTTACAAGCATCAACAGGCCAAAGAGCAATAAAAAAAAAAAAAATTTAAAGAAAAAAGAAATAGTTGGAGGCCGATTGTGTGAGGTCAAATAAAGTGAAAACCATTCGGAGATGCTGTAGACACACATCTCAGTTCACGGGTTGGGGAGGGGCTGAGCTTTACTCACTGCTGCTGGTGGATCCCTTCCAGAAGACTAGGCTGCCTTGAAGAGCCCCAAAGGCAAAGACTCCAGCGAGAAAAACCAGGCCTAATGAGTAGGAGTCACAAGACCTAGAGTCCAGCTCTGCAGGAAGATCATCTGATAAGAAGTCAAAAGCGGCACAGCTACTCTGGAAAAGAGCTCTCCTCAGACCTGGAATGCTCCATCAGAGGCTAATGGCCACCAGGCCAAGGAGGACAGAGGGATGCTAAGTTTGAGAGGGAGGTCAGAATAAATGCACTCTAAGATCTTGTCTAAATCTTGTCAGAAACTCACGCCCTGTGTGTGAGGCACAGCTTTAGTGACGTCACCTCAGGTACAAACCGGACTTTAGGGTTGAAGTTTCAAAAAGGGGATGAGCATGGGTGAGCCCACTTTGATTCCGAAGGCTGTTTGGGGACCATCAGTTACCACATGCCAACAGGCACTGGGCTTTCTCTCTTAGCAGAGAGATGTGGAGAGCTGGAAGAGTAAACACCCAGAGGTTCCAGAACCCCAAATGCTCCCAGGCTTATCACCCGACCAGCTAGAGAACACAAACACCTGAGGTACTTACTGGAAGAATACTACCCACCCAGTCCCTTCAGAAATCATGGCAGACGGTGCTGACGACCACAGTGGGGGAGACACCAGGGAAGCTGTCAGCTGTCCCACTGTTCCACCTGAGACCACCTTGGGTTTCTAAATAAGGGACATGAAATGCTTATTGCAACTGCATTGACCACAGATGGTTTTATAATTAAAATACCATTTTAAAAAGCGTTGGCACACATGCAAGGGCTGTTTCCAGCCTGCTGATGACTCACTTAGCATAATTACGGCTGCATTACTTCAGCACTTTTTAGGCTACTCAGATATATTTGGAAGTTATTGATACTGCTAACTAGTCCTCTCCTAGTATCAAAGCCCTAACAGCTATGGAAACGTCCCCTGTGGACATCCTCTTTGCCCACAGTGCTGGCCTGTAAGAGGTGCAGCTACTATGAATGATGGAGACGTCCCTGAACCATTCTGCCCAAAGGCAGCCCACCAGGGGGTGGGGAGTGGGGGTCCCCAGCTCTGAGGATGGGGGTTCTGACAGTAATAAAGGGAATGATGTGTCCTGTGGTAGCTCTGGCATCAAGACACTATCATCACCCTCATCATACAGAGACAAACACTCAAGCTCCAAGGGGAAGTGCCCAAGACCATTAATTGCTAAGAAGCAGCAGGCCACATTTGTAGGCTCCATCTGCAGCTCACACACAGAACCTTGCAGCGGACCATCAACTCCGGAGCAGGGCATCCACAAGAGTAGTAGGACCCTTCTGGGTCATCCCCCCACCCCCACCCCAAACCCACTTCACACCCAGCACGACCTCCCAGCCTCTTCTGACCTTCTTTTATTTGTATTTTTGTCTTTTCTTCTCACTTGCAGGGGAACTGTAACCAATGGCTCTTCCCCAGGCACAGAATAGCTGTTTTGAAACTCAGAGTTTGACAGGGAATGTGGCGGTCACCTTTTGAGTTCTTGGGCCTAAGATGAGGAATCTAAGTGAAAATCAATTGCTTGAGGATCATGAAATCGAGAAGCTTCCAGGGACCAGGACACAAACCTTTTGCACCCTTTCTCCAGCTCCTGTCTCAGAATGACTAATTTCTAAGGCAGCAGCCGGCCTGCCACAGGGGAGTCTGTGCTAACTCACCACCCTCATGTGGGATGGAACTCTCCTCCAGAGCCCATGGGAACGGGACCCGGGCCTGCGGTAAAAGGGTAGGACATTGTGGTTCCTCTATGTTACGGTGCAGGCAGCATCCTTTGGTTTTTCTTTTCTTTTCTTTCTTTTTTTTTGGGGGGGGGGCAGGTTTCAAGACAGGGTTTCTCTGTGTAGCTTTGGAGCCTGTTCTGGAACTTACTCTGTAGGTCAGGCTGGCCTTGAACTCACATAGATCTGCCTAGTAGCATCTTTTTGTATTTTATCTTTATTACCTTTTGTTTTAAAAACATCTTTTGTGGCATATAGTGCCCTGTGGTGTCTGAGCACTGGAGAAAAAAACTGCAAACTCTGTACTCAGATAAAACATAACATTCAACGTCAATGCTTGCTATCTCTCAAGAAAACCCATGTCCACGCTAGATACCGGGCTGATGTCTACTCTCCATCTCATTGTGCTTAAAGAGCTAACAGAAGTATATAATCAAAACAGAGGCACTCTGGGGAATGTTGCATGTGTGACTTGGAATCACAGACACGAGTTGTAGGCATGCAACACGACAAACCCTTCCGAACACAAAGGTCTCATAGTTAGCACCCACCCTAGAAATGCCAAGGCACACCACCAAGCAGTGAGACTTGGGAAGTCAGTACACATGAAAAATGAAAAGGCATCACAGATTGAGATCTATAGGCGCCAAATGAGGACCTCACGTACCACAGCAGGTGAGCTCAGACCAGCACCATCCCCAAGGTGTGGTTCCCTTGGACTAAAGGCTTCAGCTGGGACTCTGGGCAGAGAGAATTTTCTCAGGCTATCCTAACAAATGGCTACAAACTTGGTGGCTTAAAATTACAACCAATAAATCTCTCTCCATTTTTGATTTTGAGATGAGACCTCACCATATAGCCCAGGCTGCCCTCAAACTTATGTTCCTCTTTTCTCAGCCTCCTGTGTGCTAGGATTATAGAAGTGGTTTCTCCCAACCTCCACCCCCACCCACTCTGAAGTTTGAAAATCCCAAGCCTAGCGTAAGCAGAGCCAGGCTCCCTCTGGAGGGTTCAGGGAAGAATCTGTTTGGGGCTGTCCTGGTCTCTGGAGGCTGCAGCTTTCCTGCTATCCCTTGGCTTGTTGCTACAGACCACATCTGCTTCCATCTTCACATCATGTTCTCTCCCATGTGGATTTCTTGCTGATTAACTTAGGGCACATTGGGACAACTCAGAGTGTCCTGCCCTTCTCAAGGTCCTTAAATGAACCCCCTCCACTAAGGCCCCTTCCCAAACAGTTTCACCATTCACGGGTTCTGAGGGTGAAGATGTGGCTCTGTCTTTTAGGGGCCAGTAGTCAGCCCACCACACAAGGTAAACAAAGACAGTAAGGTAGAAATATGCCAGGACCTTTGACTCAGCTAGGCCTGTGAATGGTACAAGGGGGGAGGGGAACAGGGCTGGACTAGGGGCCAGGGCCAGTGCCCACAGGCATACCAGCTTATTTTGTGTCCTCTGGAAGGCAGGGAATGCTCACTACTCTACCAATGTCTAGGTGTCTTCTGTTTGACCCTATCTTACTTCCTGACAGTCACTTCTGGGCCATTAGAATTTTTAATTTATTATTAGTGTGTGCGCGCGCCTGCGTGCGTGCGTGCGTGCGTGCGTGCGTGTATGTATGAGGGGGGTAGTTGTATGAGTGTGTGTGTCACAGTGTGCACGTAGAGGTCAGAAGACAGCTCTCAGGAGTAAATGTTCTCCACCTTGTTGAAGCAAGCTCTCTCACTTCTATGCCCTGCATACGCTAGGCTAGTTGCCCTTCAAGCTTCTGGATGACTGTCCCGTCTCTGCCTTTAGCCACGGAGCCATCTTGCCTGCATTTTGGCACTACCCAATTACTAAAGTAGATTTTCTCTTCTCTGAGAAAGAAGTACTGAGCCAGCTCAGCTCAAGGTTGTATCTCAAACTTCTCCAGAGTGATCCAGGAGCTACACAGCTGGGAAGACATGCTGCAACACCTGGGTTCCAGTCCTTCCTGCCTGTGACATGGACGGTGGCTAGTGACAATCATAGGGAAATAGATGCGTTTTCTCCAGGCACCTCAAGAAGCTTTTATCAAGGCAGTGACTCTAAAACACAGAAAGCTATCTCTGTTGTTTTTTATTTCATTTTAAACTTCATGTATGGGTGTTGGCTTGTATGCATGTTTGTCTGAATCATGTGTGCTTGAGAACAGAGGAGGATGTTGGACTCGCTGGCCCTAGAGTCACAGTTGGTTGTGAGCTATCACCTGAGTGCTGGGAACTAAATCCAGATCCTCTGCAAGAGCATCCAGAGCTCTTAACCACTGAGCTGTCTCTTCAGCCCCTACTTGCTGCCTTTTATTCCAGAGCTGCAGACTGGAACAGACAGGTCGGGAACTTCAGAAGAGTTTAGGGTTCAATCTCTCCTGCTCTTTTGATTAGGTATGGAGCAATAGCCTGTCCTCTGTAGACACGGAGAAGAGCAAGAGCCCCGACAATGGTCACTAGCTGACGCCGTAACCCTTCCTATACAAATGTTGGCTTCTCTGCAAGACTCAGTGTGAACATTTCTTGTGAATTAAGTCTTATTTTTTCATCCTTCCTACATCTAGAACATAACATTACAGCACAGCTGTGGCTAAAAGGCTGGTAGGAAAAAAGAAGTGAAGGGCCCAGAAAATAAGCCTGGAAAATGAAGATAGAAATAGACAGCTGGGTCTCTTTTCTCTGCTGGCCCACATGCTACTTCACTCAGCCATCCTGTCCTGCCCCACACTCACAGAGGTGCTGGCTCAAGGAGGCCTTTTTAAACAATCATTTATACAGGACATGTGGACCTTGAATTGACTTCTGAAGGCGCCTCTAGCATCTAAAGACAGTGCTTTCCAAATAGACAGCCCCTTGGCCACCTGACGCTGGATACTACTGTTAACATGTCTGAGCCGTATTTCCTTTCCACAAAAGATGAACAGTTTAGACCTCAGGAGTTGTTCTGGGATTTCAGAGGATGGTGTGAGGAGACACCAGAAGATGTAGAGATGCTCCTGGGTGGTGCTAACCTGCAGCATCCCTTGCTGACTCCTCCTTCACTGTGGTCTAGATACATGCTAAGCCTCTACACCGCCACTACCCTACAGCTCAAAGGATGAGGCAGAGAAGCAGTCACCTGTGGGGCACCTTGAGGACCCCAGGGACTTCCATGCTTGTAGAAAGAGAGTGGCCAGGCACTTCCACACAAGGTCCTATGTAATCAGGCAATTTGCACAACTCAATAAGGAACTAAGCCACAGAGGGAATGTGACCTGTCGTAGGCCAGATGTGTTATAAACGGTCCTAAATTTAAGTTCAGGCCCTCTGGCTCCAGTGCTAATGCCTGCTGTCCTTGATACTCTATGACTATTTGCTATTAATATATAGTTTGATCCCCTGAAACTCACGTTGAACTTTTTCAGTGTGGGGTATGGGGAGGTAGGACCTTTAAGAAGTGGTGAGGCTGAGGCAGAAGTAAGCTCGCCCTAGGCAGTAACATGGAAAAGGCTCAAGGTAAAACAAGCTGGACACTTAACTGTGAGGACAAAGGAAGAATATCAATTATCAGCCAGTGAAGGTCAGAGATGAGCAACATCTGAAAAGCTGGTGACTAACCATGCTGGCCAGGGCTAGTGGCCAATAGATGAGCCAAGGTCAGCAGCTAACAAAGAAGTCAAAGACAGAGAGGTGGGGGCTTTAATGTGAGACCACCACCATAACCGGGTAAGCAGCATGTGAGCAGTGCACGGTCATCTCCCTGGTTACACCAGAAGAATATACTCAGAGTGTTGTGGGGCCCCATAGCTTGGTCCATGATAGGCTCAGAGGATTATCCAGTCTCAATAAAAATGACCTCAGTTTTCTGCTTAAGTCTTACAAAAATCCCCTAGGCTAGCTCAGTGCATGTCTGGTTTGTTTTCTGCTGGGACTCCTCCCACTCTCGGGAATCTGTCTCCATTTGTTTTTCTTGTCTTTAATGAAGCTTCCTTTCATGTGCTCACAGCCTCACCAGCATGAAATACTGAGCTTGGAGCTACTGTCTCAAACTGACCCCACGGTGGCCACTGACTGCCCAGCACCTAAGGCCTTGAGTCACACACATCAGAACCCAGAAAGGCCCCATTGCTCTCAAAGATCTGCATGAAGCCATTGAAAGGGGACTGCTGCCTTTCTTTCTGCAGTGACTTCTTGATTAGTCAATCCCCCAAAGCATGCTGTTAGAGGCTGCCCCCCCCCCCACTTTGTCTCTCACACTCTCTGCCATGAGTTCAATCGGCACAGTATTATCAGGATACACACCAGCATCCTGCTCGCCTCTGGACTGCCCTTACTCCAGAGTGAAATAAACCATCAGTCTCAGATATACCATTATAACAACAGGAAAGGAATCAAGACGCCACCAGAAGACAGACAATGTGACATGACAGGAGGGTCCCATGGTCACACCTCCGCAATGTCTTGTAGTGCTGATGTAGTCCACACTTTCAAAAGGAACTGGATCAAATTCAGTGCCTCTCAAGAAAATAAAATCAAAGGACTGAGCAAATTTTCCTCCTCTTCTTCCTCTCTTTTCTCTTCCTCCTCCTTGACAGAGTCCTACAGCTCAGCCTAGCCCCAAACTTGCAATCCTCCTGCCTCAGGCTCCCAAGTGCTGTGATTATAGGTGTGCACCACCACACCTGGCTTGAGTCTCAGCATGTTGGAAACTCAACTGAAATTCTCAACACCTGAACACTGTCCTTGAATTCACCATGCAAGACTTGGCATATTCTCCCCCAGCCAAACTACCTATCCCATAGATTCTGGCACTGAGTCCAGGTTGGTTGTGATTTCTGAAGTGTAGTATTAACTAATAGCCTGCATAAATTAACTTGTGGTGAGCCACAAGAATATAATATAGGGAGTCCAGCTATATATAATAAGCTACACCTTGACCGGCCAAGGGTCCTTTAAGTGGGAAGCCATTTTTCACAGAATATTTGGTGTTATTCAGCTTTTAATATTCAGATGCTCCTCATTATGAATTTCCTGTGGTCATAATTCCCATAGAACATGTATGAGCATTCTGCTCAGGCCAATACTTGGATAAGGTCACTTAGGCAGGGCCTTCTGCCTCTGAGCTCCCTGCTCCCTTTTTAGCATTTGAATTGGGTATCTGTCTTTTGCAAATTTCCCCTTTAGCTAGGGCCAGCCCCCCAAAAAGCATTGAAGGACTAGCAGGGTACAGAATAGTGGAGACCATCCTTTGCCTTCAGACCTAGTATGCCAGGAGGATGAAGATGAGGTCAAAAGCATAGGAGCTTACTAACACTATGAGGACAGGAAAAATAGACACAGAGAGGAACTGAATATGAGGATGGAGCTGAAGCTGTATAGATAGAATTTTGTTGCAGAGGAATAAAGTAAGTGCACAAAGAGCTCGGTGTATCTAGACGTCATTGGTAGCGTCTCTTCTGAGCCCCTGGGAAGATTATTATTAAGGCTGGTCCATAAATATTTGAGATTAACTCTCATCAGGTGACCCTGAGGGAGCTCAAATGCCACCAAAGATTAGCCCAGGGATAACAGGGTGACAAGAGCAAGCTGAGTCACGGTGGGGAGACTCATCCAGAAATAGATCTCTTTCAAGTCCCTGGCTGAGGCGGGTACAGCGTTTGTGAACTGTTTTAGCAGAGCTTACTTTCTCATTTCTGATTTTCATGCCAAATGCTAACAACTCATTAAAGAATGGAGGCTGTGCCCTCTTTCCACCCAAGGTCTTTGCATCCGCTGGTTTCTTATCTGTAACACTTGTTTGGCTCCAATGCCCTTCCATAGCTTTACATCTCCTGCTCAAGCATGTTCCTCCGGAGCAGCTTCTCAACAGAAGTGGTTGAAGGAAAAACAAAAGTTGGCTATAGAGCTCTTCTAATAAAGACAAGCCACACCCATTCATTTTGTCTAGCCCTGCCTGGCTTCTAAAATGCAGACTTTAAAATTTCTAGGCAGGAATGGAAGGGGGCAGTGGGAAAAAGACAAAGGGAAATTGGAATTGCTTGTATTTTATAAATTTAAAAATAGCAATTCTCTCTCCTACTTACATATCCCTTCGCCTACTTCATGAATCCACAGAGCATTCTGCGTAGGAATCTTTCTACCCAGCAACTGCATGCGTAATCATTCATT
Organism: Onychomys torridus; assembly: GCF_903995425.1. Taxonomy (NCBI): domain Eukaryota; kingdom Metazoa; phylum Chordata; class Mammalia; order Rodentia; family Cricetidae; genus Onychomys; species Onychomys torridus. The sequence goes on from NC_050445.1 coordinate 8,025,105, forward strand.
AACTTACTCCACATGCACTGAATGTCCCTCATGAGCCAGGCCAGGCACTTTCATGTACTATTTCACTTAGTTCTCCTTTTCTCCTTCAAGAAAACAACTTCATTTAACACTGATATACGAACAGGTGGGTGTCTACACAAAACAGAGATAGATGGATGGGAATCTACATGGAAATGAGATACATGGATAGGAATGTACATGGAAGTGAGATACACATGGATGGGGAATCTACATGGAAGTGAGATACATGGATGGGGATCTACATGGAAGTGAGATACATGGATGGGGATCTACATGGAAATGAGATACATGGATAGGGAATGTACATGGAAGTGAGATACACATGGATGGGGATCTACATGGAAGTGAGATACATGGATGGGGATCTACACAAGTCCATGGCTCCCTGACATTTACACATTCAAATCTGTTATAGAAAGAACAAGTCCAAGTCAATTCAAGAATCAAAGACAGGCAAACTCAGCTGAAGGAACAGAAAGCAAGTCCAGAGACTCTGAGCACCAGTTGGCTGTGTTGGATAAAAACGTAAAAGGATTCAGAAAGGCTAAGTCTCATGAACAAGAAAGAGCACATTTTATTTTCTATTTTAAAAAATGTGTGCGTGTGTGTGCGTGTGTGTGTGTGTGTGTGTGTGTGTGATACATGTGAGTGTGGTAGGTATGTGTGTGATGTGTAGTATGTATGAGGTGTGCATAGTCACATAGTAAAAAAGAAGTCTCCAAAGAAAAATATAGCATGCATACACATTTAGTCCATTTAGTATGCACACACACACATTTGCACACACGTGACACATTTTCTCATAAAGACATAAAATGTATTTTTTTGAAAGAAATATTATCCTGTCTTTAAAAAGGATGGATTCTTCATCTGTGACAACATGGAGGAAGCTAGAGGACACTACACTGGGCCCCAAGAGCACACTTGGTGTCTTCTTACCTAACGTGTCATCTAGGACTTGAACTCTCCAAAGCAGAAGGTAGGATTATGGTGCAACACACTAGTAGATCAGAGAACACGGGGTTATAGGTTCAAAGCTCCAGTTATTCAGGGAAAAGAAAACCTGAAGACCAGAGGCGCAACAAGGGAAGAAGAGGTAAGGAAATCACACTGTCCACCTCTGGGTTCTGCCCTCCATGGAGTCAGCAAACGGCAGACTGAAAATATTTGAAAAGAGATTGTGCCCAAACATGTACAGACTTCCCTTTCATTGTTCCCTGAAGAGAGTGCAGCAACTGCTAACATGGTGTTTCTATGAGGAATCTAGACCACTTGAAGAACAGAGGAGGGCAGCCTACTTGATACATGAAAGCTATCGCATTAAAAGGGCTCGTGGAGTCTTAAATTCTGTTATCAGGGGCCTCCTGGAACCCATACCTTTGTGAATACCAGGGGGAAACTATATGTGACACTTGTCAGGACAGTAGGTCTCTATGTGTGCATGTTCACATGTGTGCAGGTGAGGCCAGAGGACAATGTTCACATTTGTGCAGGTGAGGCCAGAGGACAATATTCACATGTGTGCAGGTGGAAGGCCAGAGGACAATGTTCACATATGTGGAAAGCCAGAGGACAATTTCAGATGTTGTACTTCGGGAGTTGAACACCTTATTTTTGAGACAGGGTCTCTCACGAGCTTGGAGCTCACTCACTAGGTGGGGCTGGCCAGTGAACTCCAGAGACATGTCTGTCTCTACTTCCCCAGAGCTGGTTTCATAAGTGTCTGTCACCACACCCAACTTTATGTGGATTCTGGGAATTAAACCCACGTGCTTGAACACTCTACACTGAGCATCTCCCCAGGCCAGGAGAACAGATCCTAAATGCTCTTGTTCTCCACACTCCAAACATAACGAAATAGGATGATTGGTACATTTGTTCTCTGGCCTATGTGTATCATTCACGCCATATGCAAATATCAAAACAGCACAGTATAAACTATAAATATATGTAATTTTTCCTTTGTTAGTTACATCTCAATAAAGCTACGGGGATGGGGGTGATTATGTTTTTAAAAGTTTGAACACCTCCATGGATCTGAAACAAAGTAAAAATGGAAAACATACTGTGTGCAAAGGTGTTTATTGGCTTACTTCTGTGAGCTAAGGGAGCTAAACCTTCCCCACCGGAGCCAGGCTCATGGCTGCAAATCAAGATGATTCAGAGGGAAGTCCTTCCAGCACAGTGGAAGGAGGTTTTGCCATCTGCTCATCCAGGGAGGTGGAAGGAGGCCGCTGAACCCGGGCCAGGTTACCTGCTGGTCTTATGGGGATCTGGGACATTCCATTCTCACCATGGACAAGGAGTCCCAATGCAACCTGACACTTGCCCTGGATCAGAGTCCCAGGGAGCAGAAGGAAGCAACAGCATATCCCAAACCAAGGCAGGTGACTCAGATCTCACAGGAGACACGCAAGACGAGGCTCCATCCACAGTGCAGAGAACTCAAGGAAAAGTAGCACCACAGATAACAGCCAATGATGTCAACAGGGGACAGACCCGCTCCGGATAGAACCTGAAGGGGGTTTCAAAGTGGCACCCTCATTGCAAGGAGGTGAGCGCTCATGTCTTCACCAGTTAGCATTCTGACATCCTCCAGTTCAGCCTGTGGCTATGGAAATCTTGCCATTTTAAACATCTAACTTGTACTTCCTGTGATGAGGCTGGAAATGCACTGTGTGCTTTATTTAGCAACTGACAGATGCAATGGGAACAGCTGAGTCCCCAAAGGGCCGGCAAGGGAGAGCTTCCAAGGCTCCCGAGACCCAAGCAGTGTCCCGGCCAGTGTGTGAGACAGATGAAGATGGATAATCACGGCATCATGAGTGGGAAAGCTGTGCCATCCTGGTCAGAACACTTTCCTTTGTCTGACAGTGGGACACTGGGGAGACACAGTACATGGTCCCTCCAAATTAAACGGGTTTTATAACTAAATTCAGAAGAGATGTAAAATAAATATATTAAATTCTCTACTTTCTCTGTCATAGAGGAAATACAAATGTTTAAGCCAATAAGGTGTTCTGGTTTGCTTTCTTTCCTGTGATCAACACCAACAGGAACTTGGGAAGGCAAAGGCTTATTGGACTTACGTGTCCTGATCAGTCCATTCCCAAAGGAAGTCAGGGCAGGAATCCAGGGGAGGCTCCTAGAGGAACACTGTTCACTGGCTTGCTCCCCATGGCTTGATCAGCCTGGTTTTTCTTATACCATCCAGGAGCACCTGTGCAGGGGTGGCACCCCCCACAGAGGGCTGGTCCCTCCTATATCAACCAGCCATCAAGTCCAGGGCCCACAGACCTACCCACAGGTCACTCTGACAGAGGCAACTCTGCAATTGAGGGTCCCTCCTCTCAGGTGACTCTAGTTTGTATCAAGTTGACAAAAATCTGACCAGCACATATGGCAACTGTGTGTGCTGATCATGCAAGTTCAAGTGGAAAGTCTTAAATATAAAAGATGGCCGTGTGCTGAATGGTCAAAGAAAGCTGAAGCAGCGGGTAGGATCCTCTTGTGACTTTTATGGAAACTGGGAGGGAAAAGAGCATTATGAAAACCAAACCAACTAATCTCAATGAACGTGCTAGAAAGAGTTCCTGTAGCGAGGATGGGCATGCCACAGCTCCTCTGGGGCTGTCATGCTTGCTCACATCTGGACCCACCCTCCCTGTGGCGCAAAGGAGGACAGAATAAGACACGCTGCGTGGAGTAAGTTGCCAGGGAGGGAGGACAAACCACACTCTTCTCCAGGCCTGAGTGCTGGCTAAAGCCGGCCAAGTGTGCAGGCACGATCACTGCCATGAGAGCAGATCTCAAGGGACCATGGTGCATTAGCATTAGCCAGCAACAAATTTCATCTTAAAAAAAAAAAAAAAAAAATCCCAGAGGCAGGGGAGTTAGGTCAGTGGGTAAAAGTGCCTGTCACGTGTTTTAGTTTGCTTTCCTTGCTGTGATTAAAAACCACAACCAGGGGCTACAGAGATGGCTCAGTAGTTAAGAGTACTGGCTGCTCTTTCAGAGGACTCAGGTTAGATTCCCAGCACCCACATGGAAGCTCACAACTGCCTGTAACTCCAATTCCAGGGGATCTGACACCTTCACGCTAATGTACATAAAATAAATTTAAATAAATTTTAAAAAACTACAACCAAAAGCAATTTGGGGAGGAAAGACTTTATTTGGCTTACACCACCAAGGCAGGAACTCAAGCAGGGCAGGAACCTGGAGGCAGGGACTGAAGCAGAAACTATGGAGGAGTGCTGCTTATTGGCTTGCTCCCTGTGGCTTGCTTGGTTTGTTTTCTTAAACAGCTGAGGGGGTAACTGCCTAGGGGTGCCCACAGTGGGCAGTACCTACAGCAATCATTAATCAAGACAATGCCCCCACAGACTTGCCTACAGGTCAATCCAATGGAGCATTCTTCTCAGCGGAGGTTCCACGTTCTCAGATGACCTGAGTTTGTGTCAGGTTGACAGAACAACGACAGACACCTAGTCGACACACTACTCAACACAACACAACACACCCGAGGACCTGAGTTCTTCACTACAGACGCATATAGCACAAGAGTCCGAAATGTCAACATTCTTACAAGATGAGAAACAGGGATAGGAGAGTCCCTGGAGGTTTATGGGCCACTGGCCTGGTGTAAGCATTGGAAAAACAATGAAGAGACTGTCTCAAATGAGGCAGAAGGTGAGAATCTACACCTGAGATTGTCCTCCAACCTCCATGTGGAGGTCACGGCACCAGTGGAGCCATAGCACAGACACAAACACGCGAGCCCACGCACGTACGCACACATATGCACCCACGCACACACATGCACACATGCATTCACCAAAGATAAATACTTAAAAAACAAAACAAAAACCACACTCTTTCTTAACTCTCAAAAGAGATCTTAAAGGGCTTCCTACACATCAAGGTCACAGCAAACTTTAATTTGCTGAGAATCATGGACTTGTGGGTGGCAAGCTCCCTGACTGAGACCAATGTTCAAGCTAAGAAACAGTTAGCTGAGTCACCATTGTACAGCGTTCCCAGAGAGGGCCACTGCTTAATTACTGCTTCCAAATCGGACAAATGCAAATTCTTAGGCCAGAACTTCCCACAGGGCAAAGGCAATGCCCGCAGGAACGGCTCAAAGTCCTCCTGGGTTGAAAAATCCAGCTTTCCTGCATATCCCCTACCCACCCACCTCCTGATATGGTGAAGCAGGATGGACTGCAGTGATTAATATGCCCTTATTGCCATGATTGGACATGAGCTGTTCTGCCAACAAAGCCATATTTTCCTTTCCTTGGCAAGGAAACCAAGAAGCGAGCAGTGACCACGGCCAGTTACTTGGGAGTTAACTGTGCCGTGTTACTGTTTTCTTCCGTCACTATGTCCCATTTACTAGCTTCTCTCACCCATCAGAAAAGGAAAGCAGAAGAGGCCTTAGCTCCTTACAGGCCATCTGGAGGTGACAAGAAGGAAGTGGGGGGTGGGGTGGATATTTAATTACTGAATACGTAATTGCTGCTTATTTTGGTTACTAGGGTATAAGGAAAGGTGGGAGGGCCTGAGAGATGGCTCAGCAGTTAAGACTGTCATGCTGAGGACCTGGGTTAGGTTCCCGCACCCACAATGGCCACTGACAACCAGCTATAACAACTCCAGTTCCAGGGGAACCGATGCCATCTTCCAGCCTCTGAGTACACTACACACATGTGGTGCACAGACATATATGCAGGCAAAAACACCTGTCCACATAAAAGAAAAATAAATAAATCTCTAAAAAAAGAAAAGGCGGGCCCTGGAGCAACAGAAGTGGAGTTTTAGTGTGGCATCTGGTCCTCTCTGGGGCAGGTAACCTGGTCTGTATGATTCTGCTTCCCCAGAGGGAAAATGGGACCGTTAGAGCCTATGTTGGTAAGCCAGTTGCAAAGGCTAACTAAAACAATACCAAGAGCCAAATGCAGTTCTCGGTACCCGGAGGAACAGGAATCTTCTCTTCATGTAACCAGGTATGAAAACTAGTCCTTGCTCTTAAACTGGGAGCTGGACTCTCCCAAGTGAGCACACATCTTTACCTGCAAACCCTTGTGATTCAATTTGCACTGTAAGAGTGACAGGAGGTCAAGGGTTACCTGCCGGCTCCCTTGCTTGGAGGAACAGCTGCTTGTGCTTCTTGAGGGTGAAACCAATTTTTGGGACACGTCCAGGTTCTTCTCACCACTCATTATGAAGAGCTGGTCACTTGGGCTCAGTGTAGTCAAAATGCCATGAGAAGATGGTGGAGCTGAGAGGGTGGAGTCCACACAGGCAGGTGTCAGCTCTTATCCAGTGTGTCTAAAAATCATTCTGGATGTCTCGGAGGAAATCCCTAAAACCAAGAGGAAAGTACTTAGAGAGGCTGGAGAATTACATAGGTTAGATATCACCTCTGTTCAGCTACACAGTGGCAAAGCCACAGCACATATTATAGACTCCAATGGTCAAAAGACACTCTGCACCTCCACCCATGGGGGTGTATATATGGTTTTTCATATAGCTTTGAAGTGTGACAGGTTGAAGAACATTAATATGGTAATATGAAGGCAGATACATATAAAACCAGTACCACAAAGCATTCTCAAACCACAGTGAGGCGCTATTTCACATCGCTATGATGACTATAACAGCAACAATAATAATAAGTAACCAGCACTGGGGAAGATGTGGAGGAATTAGAACCCATTGTTGATGTGAACATAAAATGTACAGCATGGCAGAGGAATCTGGCAGTTTCTCAAAAAATGTAAGCACAGAATTATCATACAATATACAATTTTACTCATAAAAGAATTGAAAACTGGTGTTCAAAGGAAAAGTTACAAACTATTGCGCATATCAGCAGTATTAATAACAGCCAAAGGTGGAAGCACCCTAAACTGATGAATGTATAGACTAAATGTAAGAAAACCAGTAAGAAATTATCATCCAGATGTGGAACAGAACGCAGGATTCACATCACACAGAGGAACCTTGCAGACACCATGCTAAGAGAAAGAAGCTGAACAGAAAAGACCACTGTTATAACAGCCTGTGAATATGAGTCTACAGAGTCAGCAAACAGGCCACTCTGTGGCTGCCAGGGGCTGGGGTCAGGGAGGGAATGGATGTGACTGTTTAATGGTTATGGGTCCCTTTGGAGGTCATGAAAATGTTCTGGAATTAGACAATTAGCAATGGTTGTATGACACTGTAAAACTTCTAAACATCACTGAAATGGACAGTTGAAATTGTTGAAAAGATAGGGTCAATGTAATGTGAATGATAGTCTTTTGTTTTGGTTTTTTTGTTGCTGTTGTTTTTGGTTTTTTGAGAAAGGCAGTGGGTTTCTTATCCCAAGGGATTTCATTTATTTATTTATTTTGTTTTTTTTTTTTTTTTTGAGACATGGTTTCTCCATTGTAGCCTTGGCTGTCCTATAACTCTGTAGACCACGCTGAGCTCAAACTCAGAGATCCTCCTGCCTCTGCCTCCTGAGTGCTAGGATTAAAGGCGTGCACCACCATGGCCCAGTTTTAAATACGTGTTTCTTTGTTTCTTATTTATCTATTTTGGTTTTTTTGAGACAGGGGTTTTCTGCGTGGCCCTGACTGTCCTGGAATTTTCACTTGTTAGACCAGGCTAGTCCCAAAGTATGTTTTTAAATTCCTTCTAAAGACACCTGTAATTCAAATAACAAAAACTGGAGGGGAGCGAGACTACAGAATTTCCCACATCTAGGAGCATACTAGCAATTAAAACAGTGATTGATAGGATAGGGTGCATGCTACTCACTGCCAAATGCTATAACAAGGATTCCCACAAGTACCGTCTCAACAGTCTGACGGAAGGGTATTATCTCTATTTTACAGAGAAGACCACAGAGCCTCTGGTAAGTTAGGTCACTAGCCATATCCCACAGATAGCCTTTAAACACAGAGCTGGAAATAGGTGTGCCCTAGTGGCCGTAAGAGCTATTACACCATCTCTGATGCATTGGACTCATGCATGGCAAAGTACCAAGGGTCAGGAAATGTACTGACCATGGCCCAGACTGGCACCCCCACTTCCAAGTAGCTATTGAGGCTGCCAGCTGCCACCAGTTACAGGCAGCTATGGGGAGTCTTACAGTGAGGGAGAGACCCCTCATACTTCAGAGAGAAGTCCCTGGAAGCACCATCTTCATCCGAAGCCTTGGGTTAAGGGCAATGGATGTGCTTGGTTTGGGCTGCAGAAGGCCAGGACCTTTCTAAACACACTGAGTTCAACTAAATTATAGAATTTTCCCACACATGTTGACAGTGAAATATATTTTATCTATCCAGTTGGAGTGTTCACATAGTCCAATTTTTTAAAAAGGCTACTATATTACTGTCCAGGAACCAACTAGTCAGGATATCAAATGGGATTGATTATTAAATACTCAAACCTTGTAATGTCTTTCTAGCACTTTGCTCTCTAAACATGATTACATTAAAGTCATAAGCTAAAATCAAAACAACACAGTGTGATATCTAAATCTTGGAAAATAAATTAAGAGACTTATAGCCATAGAAGTCAGGTCCCATGTGTGGTGGTCTGAATGAGACAGCCCACCCCCACCCCAGGTTCATGTATTGAACACTTGGTCTCTAGTTGGTGGCACTGGCTTTGGAGGTCTTAGGAAGTGTGGCCTGACTGAGGGGAGTATGTCACTGGGGGTGGGCTTTGAGAGCTTAAGGCCTCTCGCTCCTTGCTGTTCACTCTCTCTGCTTTGTGCTTGTGGTTCAAGATTCCAGCCCTTAGCTTCCTGTCCCTTTGGCCACACCCCCTCCACCACCATGGACTCATCCCTCTGGAACCATAAGCCCAAAAAAGCTCTCCATTTCTAAGTTGCCTTTGTCATTAGGTTTAATCACGGCAATGGGAAAGGAACTAACGCACCATGTTACACTAGCATGCCCTCTATCTCTGGCAGCATGCGAGTGGTTCCAACCATGAATAAGCCTGAAAGTGAACACTGGCCCTCCATAAAGTCAGCTCTACTCACAGGGCATGACTCAGTACAGCTGAATTAGGAGCAACTTAAACTAGCTAGAAAGTGCCAAGAGAAGCCGTAAAGACATACTAACAGTTTGTTTAGTTAGCAGTGTGGCCAGTTGTCTAAGAAAGGGGGAAAAAGAACCCAATGGTATCCTTGATAACTGAGCATGTGTGTGTGTGTGTGTGTGTGTGTGTGTGTGTGTGTGTGTACACGTACAGTCATCACCATGGCAACATGTCCGCAGTGGACTAGGAATACTAACAAAGGATTTCTGTATGTGTGTGCCAGGTTTTGTTTTCCTATGCGGAAGGTTCTGATAAAAGAGAAAATGGAAAGAGAGGTATGTGTAAAGTATGAGGGAGGGAGAATAACCGGAGCAACACAATGAGTCATGGGAAACATGAAACCTTTCCAAATGAGAAGTCCCCACCCCGACTCGGGCACCTGATGAAAGGGTCACCCTTATCTCCCGACTTTGGCAGGCTCGCTTTGGAGGGAATATTAAGTAGGCCAAGGCTCTTAGTGGGCTAAAACCAACACTCACTGAGTTGGCACTCGGGGTGAAGGCCTCTGCCAGCACCACAGCCCTCTCTCTCTTGCCCTGTTTCCTCCTGTTACTAAAGCAGCCTGAGAGGATGTTCCCCAGGACCTTGCTGCCCTCTGAAGACAAGTGAAGCCCATTCTGGGAAGAAGATGGGTTTAACTCTCGGAGAACAGAACAAAGGAGCAGCGCCCCAAGTCTAAGATCCCAGGCAGCACTGGCGGTCACTCTCAGGGACCCTGCAAGGCTAAGCTAGGACTGTCGAAGAGAAGGATTCCTGCACCTACTCTGAGGAACTCCGCAGGGCTGGGATGGGCCCACTGTAGGAAAGGGTTGGCTCAACTGAGGACATCTTCTACTTCAAGTTGTTGTCTTGACTGTGTTGACCTAGGAACGCCATGATGATAAATTCCCAGGGGCATGTGGGGCAGGAGCCTGTGTTGATGTCTCAGAGATCTCTAGGATGCCGAGAGGAGGACAGACCCACGAAAGACCTTCAGGTGCTCGCACCTCACCCATATGGAGTCTCCATATTCGGAGTGAAAGCCAGATGCACCCAGCCAACACAAAGAACTTTACCAGGTCTCAGAGCTGGGCTGGGGCCTTTCTCACTACTGTTCAGCTTCTTTAAAAAGGTGTCAGGAGCTGTTAAAAACAAACTGTAGCTACAAGTCCAGTGGGCATATTTATGCAAACATGTGCCATTTGGGGCTTGTACTAGGGAAAAGAGGATAGAGTCCAACCTGGGGAAGAGGCCTGGAGAGATGGCCCATCAGTTAAGAAAGAGCATGCATTGCTCCTGCAGAAGTCCTGGGTTTGATTCCCATAGGGTGTCTCATAACCATGGTAACTCCAGTTCCAGAGGCTCACACAGCCTCTTCTGACTTCAATATAGGGGCACTAGAAACACATGTGATGCCATACATGCAGGCAAAATGCTATTACACATAAAATAACTAAGTCTTCTGAAAAAATAGTTTTCAATGGGTAAGAATAAAGACCAATGCATTTACAAGATGATCCTTAGAAACACCTTTTAAAACCGCTTGAGAAAGAATGGAGGGAGGCATGCAGATTACAACATACCTTGAGAGGAGCCATCCTCGTTTGAACTGGCGCTCTCAGAATGTACCTTTAAAAAGATATCTTTGTTTCTGTTGGAGAGTTTTTCCCACGCCAAACAGGAAATAGCACTATCCACCTCTCAGGATGCCATAAGAAGAAAATGAGAAAATGAGGCTAAGGCATCTAGAGGTTTGGGCAGAACAGACAGAGCTGAGTCCCATCCCTTCCTCTCCTGGCTTCTGCAGCCCAAGACCTCTATGCCTCTTTCAACCCACAGCAATAAGGACTGTAAAGAAATTCAGTAGTTATCATTTCAACAAACCACACACAATTGAGGATGTACTGTTTGTAAACCATTAAAGCAATGTGCTTCCTCTGGAAGAAGATAAACAGAGAAGGGGAAAGTCACACACTTCATTGCCACCAGCTGTCCCCTAAAGCAGGATAAGGTGGGGCAGATGGCTCAGTCTAAAATGGACTTGCTATGTAAGAAGGAAGACCTGAGTTCAGATCCCCAGCACCCACACAGAGGCTGGGAGAGGTGGTGCAGGCCTGTAATCCTAGCACTGGGTAGATGGAGACAGTGGGTCAGGCAGTCAGTCTAACTGAACTGGCTAGCTACAGATTCGGTGAGAGGTCTTGTTTCAAAAAATAAGCTGGGGAGTGATTGGGAAGGCACTTGACCTCAACCTCTGGCCTCTACATGTACACATGCACATATCCACGCACACACACTCACGCACGCGCACACACACATACATACCAAGTTAATGAAAGATGGGAAACTGTGGCATATAACTCAGCTACTTGTTCAGCTATCAGGGCTGGGGTCTGCCCTCAGACACTTGGCCAGGTTTGGCTTGAGAAACAGGTTGTCCTTGCACAGCTGGAAATAACTCTCAAAAAGACCAGGAGGCATACAGTTCTAGTTAATTTGCAATATCTCAGTAAAGCAGAAAAATGATACCCTGAATTGGTACCAGAAACCATAACGGGGGTACCCATTTCTATGCTATGGTAAAAGAAACTATTCTGACACAGGGCCTTTTCGGGGAATACCTCACACCACCTCCACTTCTGACACATCACGTGATCAGAAGGGCCAATTTGGTGATGTGACTTAAAATGCCTCAGAACAGAAATTCAGGATGAGAAGTTTCTGGAAGCTGGTTAGACCTTCAGTAACCTCAGATATTAATAAGTGGCCCTGAACCTGTGTGAACTGTCTGGTGGGAACACAGTGTCTCATGGTCCCTGGGGAAGGAACACTGAAGCTTGGGGCCAAACTCTTCACTCTAGCACCCAAAGGGCAGCTCGTGGCAGAACATGGTTCACTGTAGCCTCTCCCTCCGGGGAAGACGGGGTTCAAGAGTCTACTGAGCCCAATGCCTGCTCCACATGGCATATCCAAACAGAACGCCCTTTCTGCCACCGATCAGCAAGGCCCATGTGGGAAGCTGTGGAGCAGGACCCAATGCTTGGCAGTGGTGCCCAAGTCAGTGCCCGAACCACTCATTTGCAGCTATTGCCTGAACAGAAAGTACAAACCCACCACTCACAGAACTGTGGAACCGGGATGAATTCTCACCCAAAGCAAGCATTCCTTCGACAAGAGCTCCGATTATCTCCACTGCTCCCTCCCACGACGGGAACAACATTCTGACTTACTCGCTAAACTAGTTTTCCACCGTTTAGAAGTGAAATTTATCTCACTGTAATATCCACACACTGCTTCTCGTTTCTTCTACATCAGACAGACCACTGCTTTCACCTCCCACCTGGCAAACCAACAGCCACATCTTTCTAAATATGGGTTTATTTACTTCGTGTGTATGTGTGTGCCTGAATGTATGTATGTGGGCCACAGGCATGCAGGTGCCCTTGGAGGCCAGAAAAGGGCGTCAGAACCCCTGGAATAGAGTTACAAGCAGTTGTGAGATACCCTAAGCAGGTGCTGGGCACTGAACTCTGGTCCTCTGAAAGAGCAGAAAGTGCTCTTAACCACTGAGCGTATCTCCAGACCCTTCGCAGCCACATCTTTATTAGTCATTTTCCACGTGCCTTCTCCAACCCTTAGTAACACAGATGTTGCATCATCTGCCTTCCTGCTTCCCTTCCTAAAGGACAAGATTCAGTGTTCCAGACAGGATAGAAGGCTACAGTCACTCCCTTGCCTTGAGCACACTGAAATGGTTACTGTTATTTTTATGTCTGCATCTTGTTTATTTCTTAAGATAGGGTCAATCTATGTAGCCCAGGCTGTCCTGAAACTCTTGGTCCTCCTGCCTCTGCCTCCTTGAGTGCAGGATTCTAGGCATGTGCCACTAGCTACTGAAATTATTAATTTGGCTATGGGCCCTGACTCTAGAGACTAATTTCTCATGCCACTGTCATTATTAAATTCCACTGTGCTAATGTTGACCTGCTTCTGGATAGTTCTGAGAGTCATGGTCATTGTTTAACACATTCCCAGGGAGATTTGTGTGTGCATTGTTTAAGACATGTAGCTGGTATTCTCAAGCCTTCTTCTCTTACCCTGGACCAATACTTTTCTTTCATGGCTGTGAAATGGCAAGTGTTCCTGTGTTCTATCAGACAGGTGCTTTTCAAAGGTTGGTCCTGGAACTAGCACCACCATTGGAGTTTGTTTGAAATGTACAGTCCCAGACCCTACCACAGCCTACAGAACCTCAAACAAGGGTAGAACTCAAGGGCCTGGCCCAGCCTGTCCTCCTGCTGGTTTCGATGTATAATCAAGCATCACTTGCACAGATTAACATTACCTCCTCGGCATAAACTCCTGGGTGTCTGCTACTTATTTCTCAGGAGGTGGGAGGAGACCCTGGACACCATTCCAAGGCACATCATTCTGGCTGCCTGTTTATCCACTCTCCAAGCCAGTGGTTCTCAACCTTCCTAATACTGCAACCTTTTCATGTAATTCCTCATGTTGTGGTGACCTCCAACCATAAAATTATTTCATGGCTACTTCATAACTATAATTTTGTGAATGTTATAAATTGTAATGCAAATATCTGATATGTAGGATATCTGATATGCAATCCCCAGAGGGGTCATTACCCACATGTTGAGAGCTACTGCTCTAAGCCATGGGTAAAAATATCAGTTCTGTATGCTTCCAATCCCTCTTCGCTAAATCATGAGGCAAAACTCTGCATGCTTTCCCCAGAAAACCAAAACACAGAATTCTGAGGGCTACAACCTTACAGCACTCCCCTCCCCCATTGACACACTTCCTCCAACAAAGCCACACCTTCTAAACCTTCCCAAATAGTGCTATTCTTGATGACTAACCACTCAAATATATGAGCCTATGGAAGTCTCATATATAGGAACCATTCTTACTCAAATTCCACAGTACCCAATCACCTCTATGGTACTGAGAAATCCTGGCTGTGAAATAGGTCTCCCCCTCCAACCCTCAGGTTTAAGCTTGAAGAAGTAAGAGTCCTGTATCTGTGGCATTTTGATGACTTAATAACATAACCAGAAAACAAAACTAGGTTGACTGTGCACATCTTAAGTAGCACCCAAACTGATCCCTGTCCTAAGTGTGAGCAGTTGGTCTGCTGAATTGGAGTACATTATTCAAGCATCTCGAAGTGGATCCTAATCTGTGCAGTTAGGATTAACCCTTGGACGCTGGCCAGTGTCCTTGGAAGCTCTAGCCACACCAGCCATTCCTCCAAGGAGAAGCTGAGGCAGAAATGTCTTCTTGTAAAATCCCTGGGGATCCCAATGTCCAGCCAGGGTTGAGAATAATTAGTCTGGGTTTTCAGAAACTCCCTTTCTCTAACTATACCCCCTGCAGCCACCCACACCAGGGCACCTGGTGCCGATTTCAATCACCGTTATCTAATGGTTCTCCATCCAACTCGCAAGAAGACCAGGGGAATCCCATCCTCTGCTGTGAGTGGGGGCCAAACTAACCCTGGATCCCTTGACTCTGCTGGACACCTGCCTCCTGCTGCCCCCCCATGGTGGGTTCACAGTGACGTTCCCCATGTTCAGCCTGTGCTTTCCAGTTAGCTCTCCTTAGAAAAAAAGGATAAAGAAGGAGGTTGAAAAAACCTGATTCACTGTTGTGTGAAGAATAGGAACCCAGCCCGGAAGCTTTGTTTGTGCCCTGGGTCTGGGCTGCAGGCTTGTAGAACTGCATTCAGACCTCTCTTGTGGGCCCAGCTCACTGCAAACATTAGCTCTGCAGACGTGATTCTGTCATGCTTGTGCAACAATCCCGGGATTTTCCAGATTGTGTGCTGGACAGGGGTTTTCCAGTTCCTCTTAAGCACCTATTTGTATGTGTATATAATGCCTAATACGTTTTGTGTATTTAGTTTTATTGTGGTCAGAATACTTGATGTGAAATTAGGAGACCTGAGATATACCACACAGGCTTGTTAACTATAGGTACAAGGTTGCACACCCGATCTCCAGAACTTACCTTGCAAAATCACAACTCTATAGCCACCAGTAACTTTCTGTTCTCACCCACTTCCCGGGCCCTGGAAACCATCACTTCTGAGTGCAATTATTGCAGACATCTTACATAAATGGAGTCGCCCAGTATTCCTCCTTCGGTAACAGGCCAATTTCACATATCACATGACACATTTTTGCCTACTGTAAGACTGTTCTGTTCATATGATAGGCCACACACCAGCACTGTATTCTTGATACATTCCCCTGTCTCTGGGTCTTAGGTAGCTTCTACACCTTTGCTATTGTGTGCAATGCTGCTGGGAAGTAGAAGTGGCCATCCTCTTAGAGCCAAGCAGTTCTTCCTGGTGTTTTTTTTTTTTTTTTTTTTTCCTTATCCAGTCACGTGGGCATTTACTAGAGTTTTGTCCTAATGTAGTCTTTCTATAAGATTCCACTCTTGGCAATCTTACCTACGCCCAGAGTTTCTGTACGGCAGCTGTCACCCAGCCCTTTCCCTTCCACCCAGCACACTGCCTGCTGAGTGACCATGCATTGATTCCTCCACCAGCAAACCTCCTGACCCTTGGAGGTCAACCTGATACCTGCTTCTGACTTCCCCCCACAAACTCCCTCTCCCAGACTCCCCCCAATCCCACCGAGTACGGCTCTCCCTGACACTCATCTCCTCCCAATGGCTTCATATTCTTTTATTCTCAAAACCACCAATCCATTTTTGACCCCCAAGAGGCTTTGCAATTGACTCAACTTCTCCTCCTCTTCTGCAGTGCATCTTACAGTCTGTCGTCCGATTCACCCTCCAGGCTTTCTCTTCTGCTCCTTATTCCCGATGCACAGAGGGTGAGTACAAGTTGCAAGGCCACCATGTGAAACTTGTCACACAACACAGCTATATCAAGGGCTTTGGACTCTAGGTCTTTGACACTGAATGTGTGAGTTGCTTTCTCGCCTGAAAACAGGTATTGACAATAGGAAAGCATCACAAGGTTCTAGGATAACTGAAACACCCAGCCTGGTCCTTGGCAGATGCCAATCAACTGCATCTTAGCTGCTCTTACCAAGACTCCATCTCCAGAAGCTCACACTCATAAAAGTTCACGGCACACAATCCTCCCACCATTGTGCTCTTTATCCTCACTCATCTATCTTCATGGAACAGAAAGATCCTCCTCGGACCATGTGAGCCAGCACCTTCTCCGTGAAACCTTCCATCCACCGCGGCCTATCCCCAAATGGCTTTGTTTCCCTTTTGGACTCCAGATTTACTTTTGGTCTCTGAAAGTATTAGTCATGTTTCCTGTACTTTGAGTCACACTTTGCATCCTGACTGCTAGATGCTGGTGTACATCCCACTTAGAGACTGCATTTTATTTGTCTTTACACTCTGTAGAAAAGTTACTTACAAAGATGGGTATCAAGAAATCGTTAAGCTGGGAACATGTCCTCTGTGTGGCCACATGTATTCCTACAGGCACATGCCCCACTTCCTGTCCACTGGAATCATTCCGGGTTAGACTGGGGATGGGAGAATCTTATGGATATGTCTTCCTTTTCATGCCTCCTTTCCTTTTTCTGTGACCTCTCTGAAATGTAGAGTGCTCGGCCATGTCTAAAGCATCTTTCTTTATTGAGTTCACCATCTCTCCCTGCCACTTTACATCTCTGGTCAGTGCTTCTCTGTGGGGCTGAAACACAAAGGCCTAGCCTCTATGTTATTTTCTCAGTCTTCTAAAGACACAAACCAGGGGGTGGGGAGCTAGGAGCTTCTCAGGAATTAGCAGAATGAAACCTACAATGGGAAATTGGCAACTGACCGCCCTTCTCGCAACCCATTTGACATTCATTGGAGATCTGCCGTCTCTAAGAAAGCACCATCCACATCCTGCCTAGGGATGCACAGCTCCCGGGAATCTGCAGTCCTCTCTTTCCTCATATGCATTATTCCCCACTCAATCACATTCTAATGTCCTTCCTCCTTCTTACCAATTTTCCACTCAACTGATCAGGTTAGCAAACCTCCTGGCAAGCACACTTGCCCTTTGATGCTCACTGCCTATCAGATGCTATGGACTACAGTTACCTGCACACCCTTCAGAGCAACTTCCAGTCCACAGTCTACTGGCAGTAGAAGCCACTCGGTGCCTCTGGTCCATCCATTTCCTACCAGGACACAGGGCTAGGTCTAGAAATGAAAACCATTGTTTCTGGTCACCATCCCAGCACAGAATATCTGGACAGTTAATGAGAGAGAAACAGAACTCAATCCTATTAAAGCCACTTAAGGTTTGAGTCTCACAGACTTAGCACAAATGATGTCAGCCCTAGGAAGGGAAAGCATGCCTTAAAATGAGGACTCCTGAGTTATCTCTGTGTCCCTCAGTTGGTAGTACCAGCCACTTTCTCCCTAATTGGCGTCTAGGCCAGAAATGGGATACCCTGGGGATGAGATTGTTTGAATAATCTCAGAAGAAAATAAGAAAATTTCAAGTTCTAGGTGTATATCATGCTTGCCTGAAATAATCCCACATTTTCTAAATAGGGTTGTCAGTAGAGATCCACTCCTCAGTCATTAGTGAAGATCCATCCCTCCATTCAGATGTGTTCTCCAGTAGACTAGCATCCTTCCTGCTGCATGGATCACCCGTGTGGTCCCAGGAGCCAGAACAGATGAGGATGATTCAACATTCTGATTGAAGGAGAGGAGTCCCAGGCTGAATGACTATGACTCTACCACCTGAATGGAATCGTCAAGACTGGACCATTCTCCTCTTCCTCCTGATAATTTTGGTTATTATCACTTGTTTTTCCATATCTCAAAGGAAACATTTATGAAGCTGGGTGGGATGGCCCAGCCTATAGGCCCAACTGTCTGGTATACCAGGAGGACTGCTAGTTTGAAGCCATGCTGGGCTTCACAATGAGACTGTCTTCAAAAACAAAAAACCCAGGATCTGTGGAGATACTGCAATGAGTAACGTGGAATGAGCCTTAGCTCTGTGCCCAGTGTCTACGTTAAGAATCACAGCATCACACCCCTGTAAGCCTCACACTGGGGGGGCAGAGACAGAAGGATCCCCGGGTCTTGTGAGTTCCAAGTTCAGTGACAGACTCTGTCTCAAAACAATAAGGTATGGAGTGCTTGAAGAAGACACTCAGCACTGACCTCCGGGCTTTATGTGCATGCGCACACATATCTGCACACACACAAACACACAACACACATACAAAGAAATAAACAAAAGAGATACGTATGGGGCAGCATGGAATAATAAAGGATGTCACGGTAAAAGACAGAAAGATGAAAGAGAGCAACCACGCTGGGAAAACGTCCATCCACTGTGCATGGAGCAAACACCTGCTCTGGGCACATGGCTGCACTCAGCCCTCGGCAAGGGAAACGAGCTAAGACAAGCGCAATTCCAGGTTGAGACCACTCTGATGAAGAAAAGAAGCTGTGCATGAGTGGAAGAAAGCAGACGCCGGCTGCTGGCAGGTGTTCTAGGTGGATGTCTGGAAGATAGGGTGGGATCTAGCTAAATGGAAAAGAATGTTCAGGGCAAAACCGGGAGCTAGACCCAAAGGGCCACTTTCTGTGACACTTCTCAATCCTGGCTTCAGGACAGGGTCATCATGGTAAGCTACAAGACCCCCAAGTCTGGTCACACTTTATACTAATTCCTCCAGATCCCCTGGGGATGGGATTGAGAACAAGATGAGCTTGACAAGCTCCCCTGGCTGTGTCTCAGGTTCCCAGAGGGCTGAGCTGCAGGCTCACGTGGTCTTCCACAGAGGGGATAGGCTTACTCACTGAGCCGCCTTCTCTTCCCGGGGTGTTTGATTTCACTTGCGTGTCTAATGCCAGACCTATGCCTGCGGCGGCATCTAATTTATAGCAAATTAAAATGCAAAGCAGGATGTGACTTAGCAGTTTAAAGGGTAAGAAGAGAGAGCACCACCCAAGGACCCAAAATAGCATCTGGTGGTTTGAACTGTTTCAGTGGGTGGCACTGCCCTCCCTTTACTGATGCCTGCTTAGGGGAAACAGGACAGACTTTTAACAATCGGTAACTGCAAGCTGTCTTTTATTATTTAACTTGAAAGAGTATCAATGGAGTGACTACAAAGAAGGAACATACATACACTTTTTAAAACGCCTCCATCACCTATGAAAACGTACTTATCTTTTTGGAGATGTAAAAACCTCAATGAGTAATCCTCTATAAGCACATTAACCAAGTGCTCAAACGGGAAACTAGATACCCCAATGGGTCACGTATCAGGTATCAAGTTTGTTCTCCACCCACCTGAGGATCTGAGCTCGAAGCAAACTCTGGGAATCAAAGCTCCTGAGCTGTACTGTGGAGGTATTGCTCTGATATTGCCAGGGCAATAATAAGCCATACCTTGTGAAGGAAACACAACTGTGTTGAATGTAGGTGGCGAGAGAGAGCCACAGAGCATGTTTTACACTTAGCAGAAGGATGGCTGAGAAGCGATGAACGGGAGATGCTTTAAAGTGTGCAAACTGGGGTGGAAAAAATGGAAAGTAGAAATAGAAGGAAAAGGCGGAACAAAGCAAAGGAAAAACCTGGAGTGGATTTTGGCAGCTAAGAGCCAAAAAGTTAGGAAAACTCTAGAGGCACCTTCCGTTAGCATTGAGAGTGTAGCTGTGACACTCTCCCCACCACAGTGGAGTGTGTAAGGTGCAAGATGCAGGCTCTCTTACTCCCTTTTCATTTCGTCTTGAGTTTCCACGCCACGGGCTTGGTAGCCAGCGGGTTGTTTGTATAGCAACCAAAACACACTGCGGTTTGGTTTGGTTTGAGATAGCCTCATTATGTAACCCAGGCTGGCCTTGAACCTGTAGTCTTTCTGCCTCCCACATGCTGGTGACAGGGATATGCCACCTCACTCATATGCTGTCCCCTTGATCCTCCTGTTGCTAGAAAAGCAGGAGGATACCCTGTGAGCTCCAAGACCATGTTAAGGATGGCAACACAGTTGCCATCTTGGACCAAGACGCTTGCCCTTCAACTTAGTGACTGTGTCAGTTCCATTCACTCCTTGTTAGCAAATGTCTGATGGGGCAGGGCCAGAGGACTACAGGGTGTGAAGTTTACTTTGGCCCATGACTTCTGACAGATGTCAGTCACCCATAGTGAGAAAGGAATAGTGTCCACACGGCACAGAATGGAGAGGAAGCGATGGCTGATGCGTTCAAAGGTCCACCTTCCATAGCCTCCCTACTCCCACCAGCCCTGCTAAAGAGACTTCACCCTTCGTAATAACACCACAAACCAGGGGCCAAGCAGTGGAAGCGTGAAACCATGGGCGGACACTTCTGATTCCAGCCTCCGTGTACAGGGTAGCCAATATAAAGGCAACACAAGAGAAGGCCATCTGGAAACGAACTGAGACAGCCCCAGCTCATGCCAGCATCAACCCCACGCACATGTGAACATGTATGAATGAGCGAGTCATTCAACTCCCTAGCCTACCCAGAGTGCCAGCTGACCCTGAATGGCACAGAACACAGACAGCCCTTCGGAGTCCTGCCCAAGTTGTAGATCTGGGGGCTAAGGAGATGTCGTCACTCTTGTAGCTTACCCACCTGTAGAAAGCAAACACAGGAAGGAGAATATTCATCCTGCAGAACCTATCTAAAACAGCACCAAGAGGCCACGGATAAAATGAGTAACCACCAATTGTCCCAGGAGCTGCCCTGCTACCCCACTCTACCACAGCAAACTGGGAGTTTGTTTTGTTTGAGATAGAGTCTCATTATGTAACCCAGGCTGACCTTGAACCAATAACCCTTCTGCCTCCCACACTCAAGGTTACAGGAATGTGCCACCACTTAGCTTTTATCTGAAGACTAACTTTTTACTCATCATCTTGGTTCATACTTATAATCCCAGCAGCATTCAGGAGGCCCAAACCAGCCTGAGCTATATAGTGAAATCTGTCTTCAAAAAAGACTCTTGTTTTCTTAGCAGCTGGTAATGGAACTGTCAATTCCGACCTTAAAACAAGCTTTATATTCTGACCATTACCACCTGCCTGGCAGTGCTTATCAGCATTGGAAATACATATAAACTTCCTTTCAAACTAATGTACTTAGATTTCTCTGTCCTAAAAAAACTTCTAGAATAGTTACTTTTCCTATTGCTGAACTAAACACCTGACGAGAAGCAACTTACAGGAAGAAGGGGTTGTTCTGACTTACAGTTTGACAGTACAGTCCATCAAAGTGGGGAAGGCATGGCAGCTAACGAGGCCGGGTCCATGGCGGTGGGAGCCAGAGGCTGCTTGCCTGTTCACATCTCAAAGACTCAGCTCAGCGGGCAGCAGAGAGGCAGGCTGGAAGTCACAATCGGCTACAACCCTCAAGACCCATGCCCAAGCAACCTACTTCTTCCAGTGAGGCCCCACCTCCTGAAGGTTCCACAACTTTCCAAAGCGGCAGCATTGGCTAGGGACTAACTGTAATACATGAGCCTGTGAGGGACATTTCATAATCAAATTGAATCATCCTGCAATCTTGCCTTTGTTCTCTAGACATGCCAGAGGCCACCCTGACCTCCACATGTGTTGATGACTACAATTCTAAGTCTTATCTACTCCCAAATAAAACATTTTGCTTGGAGATTCATCTCTATGTAGTTTTGCCAAAGTTCTGGGATGCTTGTTAGATAGCACTAACTAGTATCAGGCCAGCATCCGTGGCAGGCCTCTAGGCTGGGCAAGTGGAGATCATGAGAATCTGGAACCATACAGGTTATATGTAAGTGGGCAGCGCCATCCACTCTCTTCACCATAGACCATCAGGCTCCTTCCACCAGGAGCAGCATACTCCTGCCTTCTGGGTCAAACTCAGAAGAGAGCTCCTTGGCCATTAACCACAGGCCCCACTTTTGCCCAATACAAGTCCCTTAGGCGAAGAAGCAAACACATTTCAGTACATGGACCTATTGGCGGATCAAAGTAAGCATGTTCTGATAGTGACTGACAGACCACAAATTAAATTGAAATTCAAGACTGGGTACAATGATGGAGTGGAGAACAAGTCCCTTAGAGCTATCTTTAGACTAGATCCCATGTCTCTCAAGTGCTAGGTAGAGATACCTCCACAACAGTTTATGTCCCAGCTAGCAACTGAGCCTTCAAGAAAATGTGTAAGACATCAGGGTTGGTCAGTAAGGGGACAACAAAGAAGAGACCCCAGTTCTGTCCTTCCCAGCAAGAACTTAAGTCACAGGGGAAGACGGAGCAGAAGCAGAAGTTCTAAGCAAGGACTGCATTAAGTCATTGTAAAGAACAACTCTATTGTGAACGACAGTCAAAATCCCCATTCCACCCTCAAGGAAGAACATGCAAACACGCAGGACTTGGCTAAGGGTTATCTAGTAAATCCTGTACTGCAGTGATCTAGTCCCACCCCCTGCCAGGATACCCTGAAGGCTGTATGAGCCCAGAATTTGGAGGACACCAACAGGGCCACAGGGAAAGCAGGGCTTCGTAGTGTCACCCTGGGTGGAAGAGATGAAGCCAAGGGACGAAGGGAATTGATGGAGAGCCATTCGTCAGAGCAGAGTCTAGGAAAGGAAAGCCCTCTGTGTGGACCAGGGCTACCCAGCAGGACTCCAGAGATGCTGACACTGGAGCCTACAGGCACCCTGGCCATCCACTGAGCTCTGGATATGGGGCCTCAGCGACACACTACATTTATGTTTAGTACAATTTAAAATCATTTAAATTCTGGGCAGACAGTTTTAAAACATAGCACTCTGACTCAACTGCTTCCTCTCCTTTTGGGTTGTTTGTTGTTGTCCTTTGGGGTTGTTGTTGTTTGTACACATGAGAACACAGGGACACCCCTGCAGGCTTCTACCTCTCTCCCTCTGACACAGCCAAGGGCTGAGCACTGCTGAGTCATGGCCAACTATAATGGCTCAATCTTCAAGTGTTAATTCACATCCAGGCAATTTTCTTTCCCATTTACTTTACTGGCTAGTTCAGATGGAATAAAGGGTAAAACATGATACTTGTTTTCCATGTGGCAGCCAGAGATTTTTACTAATAATAAGTCCCCCAAAACACTCACAGAGATAACAAAAGCTATTTAGAAATATTAAAAAAAAAAAAAAAAAAAAGCAAGGCGTTCATGGGCCATTTCAGAATGTTCTCTAAAGAGTGTGCATAATTAAGACAACAGCTTGCGATCCAAGGTGCAAGACTGTGTTCCAGAACAAAGACAACAACAAAAATTGTCAGTTGAAACCATAATTACCAGCTGCCAATGTGGGGGTGGATGAAAATATTTACCCTTTTCCATTATCTTCAGATGGCAACAAAAACCTGCCCTAGCCAGCCAAGAGTCTTTACAGCAGGGAGAAGAAGGGCAAGGTGCCCGACAAGGATCCCTAGGCACTTTACATAGTCCTAGACATTCATAAAGCTGCCCAACAGGTATCATTTGATGTGGCAGACACATGAGAAATTCACCAAGAAAACAGCCCGTTTCCCAACATCCAAATTTATCCATAATCTGGTGCCCAATTTCCAATCCAATTTTCTTTTAGCCACTGCTCAATCTATATTCCACTATTGACTCTTAGATGCTCCCCCATCAATGGACTAAGGATATGGCTCGATTGGTAGGGAACTTACCTTTCGTGCACAAGGCCCTGGGTTTTGTCTACCTACCACACACATATTCCAGGCATGGTGGTGCATGTCTGCAATCCTAACATTCTGCTGGAAGTGGAGACAGGAGGATCAGAGGTTCAAAGTCACCCTCAGCTACATGGACAGTTCAAGACCAGTTTGGAATACATGAGACTCTGACTTAGAAAAAAAAAAAAAATCCCATTCAAAGCAGGCACTCTATAAAAGGGTATAAAGTGTCTTTAGAAGACAATCTTTCAAAATATGGTCAATAAAGGATGGGGATGTGTAGTTCAGTGGTAGAGTACTTGACCAGCATGCCTGTGGCCCCTGGGTTCCACCCTCTATACTAAACAAATATGAGTGACTAGCCTCAAAAATGAAGAATTCACAAACTCAGGGAATAACACAGCCAAACATTCTTTTAAAAAATAAAATCCACCAAACATCAAATTAGTAAAATAATAAGCCATGGTAGAAAGGCCAGTGGCTAACAGTACATTGATTGGGAATAAGAGGTAGGAGGTAGCTAGGGGTAATTAGGGCCACCGACATCAGCAAGACATGACATCCTAACATCACCAACACCAACAAGCAGCAAACAGAAGAAAACAGGCGGGCATGGATACCAGGGCACCTGACTGTTTATCGTGACATCCGTGGTCTCTGGCCATCCTGCCCTCCACTGGCTAGGCAGTTTCCATCCTTTCTGAACCCAAGAGAATGCAGTCTTATAATATAGAACTGCTTCACAGAACATCAGTCATTCTGTCTCTTTTGTTAAATTCAAGTAAACACACACACACACACACACACACACACACACACACACACACACACACACCAGATGTTTCATTTTAGATCATAGACTTTGTCTAGAGCCAACCTTACACCGTTATTTCTCCATTCATCTCTCTACACTGTAGAGAGATGTGCTTAGGATAAATATTCCCCGTGGTGATTCTTCTGGCTGAGATTTGGGGTGATATTTGGCATTTTCTTTGAAACCTTTGTTTCCAATTAACCTTTCAAAATTAAGGGCATACCACTGAAGTGAAAATAAAGGGGAAGTCACCTTTCAGAGCTGTGAGGCGTCTCCTGAAATGTTTCTCTGACCTCCCCGACTTGGTCCCCCATCACTTACCAGCCTCGGGCCCTCACTCAGCTGCTCCACCTGTCCCCTCACTGGTGATGACTGCGCTCTCTTCTGATGACTGCATCTCAGTTGTCAGAGACATGTGACGGGCTATGTGGCGAGGTGTGAGAGGCACTTCTGTGGCTAGCCGTCCGATGCAGTGATGCAGGAGAGTAAGAACACAGTGGGAGTTGACTCTTCTGACCGAAAGTATGAATGCAAACTGCCTCCCCCTGGGAATCCCAGCCACACTGCTATCACATCACAATGGTGTCACACACACACACACACACACACACACACACACACACCCCACAGGCTAGTAGATTTACGGGAAGTGAGGCAGCCAGACCACTAAGACATCCTGTTGCTGTCATTTCCATCTCCTTCTCTCCTTCTGCTCCTCCCCCAACTCCTCCCGCTTTGTAACTTTTTTTTTTTTAAATAAATAACTCCTATTAGAAGAGGATGGGTGTGGGTAAATGGAGAGAGCAGGGAGGAGTTCTCAAGAACTCAGAGTAGTCTGTCTGTCCCTACTCTTGAACTGGACGTAGCTTTCTCTGTGGTAGAACCCAGGATGCATTCCAGTCACAGCACGCTTATCAGTCCCCCGCACCATCGTTGGTTGCCCGTGTTATATATACGGTTCCCGGCAGAAGTCACCAGTTCGCTTTTCATGGGTCCAGCTCCACCCCTGGCTGCCCTCTCCCCTGAACTCTTCAGGAGTGTCGGGACAAATGTTGTAGGATCTTTCAAATGCATTACATTGACAACTGTCAGAGACCAAACAGAAGCGGCTTCCCAAGCAACAGATCAAAACCAACAGTAAGGCTAGGTGTCATGGCCCATGCCCATAATCCCGGCACTCAGGAGGAGGAAGCAGAGGGTTGCCACAAGTGCAAGACCATTCTAGGGCTATAGGGAATACCAGACAGCCTGGGCTACAGAGTGACACCATGTCTCAAAAACAAAAACAAAACCAAGTATTTATAGCCTAGAAATTATTTTACCAGTGTTATGTGCACAGACCCAGAGTTAAATCAGTTTGGTCACAACTCTTTTTTAAAAAATACTTTATTTTATATGCATTGGTGTGAGGGTGTCAGATCCCCTGGAACTGGAGTTACACACAGTTGTGAGCTGCCATGTGAGCACTGGGAATTGAACCCAGGTCCTCTGGAAGAACAGCCAGTGCTCTTAACCACTGAGCCATCTCTCTAGCCCCATTGGGAGCAACTCTTAATTTAAGTTCTTAGTGAGACATAGACACAGTCAGCTTCAATAAAATGTACTATCACAAATGACCTAGTCTAAAAACAACAGCCCCCAAAAGACCAAGAAACCAGACTCCATACTCAAAAACAGAGGTCTTACCCTGCATGGTGATGATTTAAAGTGTGCCCTGCTAACTGCCAGCACTGGAGGGCTTTGGGTGAGTGGGGTGTCCTGCTAACTACCAGTAGTGGAGGGCTTTGGGTTGAGAGGATAAACAAGACCCCAGTGGCACCTTTGGGGGCTGCTGCTCCTACCCACCCTCTTGAAGATACTGTGAAACCCATCTTGACACACTACAGGCTCTCAGAAACCTACAGGAAAAACAGCAACAATAACCACAAAACCCAAACTGCTAATTTGGATGAGCTCACTCCTAAACTATTTGATAATACAATTCGCTCTTTCAGGTAGCACCCATTTCTCAACATACCTTCAGCCTGACAGTTCTGCCTTGCTTTCAAATGTAATTATCCTGAATCCACAAGACAACTCAGTCCCTGTAAAGGTAGGTGGTTTGCCTATGACAGCTGTAATAGCTTAACAAGCAGAGGCACCATTGCTCGGGCATGAGTCAGGCTCACCTCGGCCAGTAATAAATCTGGGGTAATCTTTGTCCCAAGTTTCATGTCTAGACTTGAACGGAGAATCAAGGAAAACCGTAACTATTGCATCAAGTCCATCGGTGGTGTTTGGAGACGGGGCATGCTTCGCTGTGACCCCACCTTCCCTGAGCACCCTCTCTCACTTCTTTGTCCCTATCCAACTTCCCTACTTCCCATTTTCCCATGTATTTTAAAGTTTATTACTAAGAACCAATCCTTTCTAGTTGTCCCAAATTGCCTTAAAAAGGACATATCCAGATGTCATAGATGCAAAACATTTGGGGACAGTTGTGCCACTCAAGGAAGCTAAAAATGTAAATCAGGTGGAAAATTATCCCACCAAATCTTGTGAAAAATATCCTCATACTTAAACATTCATACAAATGTTAGTGGGCTTACTTAGAATATGTACAAGCAATCAGCATTATATTTCATCAAGCAAGTAAGAAAACAGGGTCAACATCTGGGATTCACTTAACAAAAGTTCACGGAGCAAGCACTTACTATAGGTCGAGCAAGGTGCGATGGTTAACCAATCCTGATTGTCAGCTTAGAAGGCTCAGGAGACAGGCCTCTGGATGTGCCATCCTGGGTGTTCCCAGAGAGATGTACCTGAGGTGGGTACCTACCATAGTGGGTAGCACCATTCTTCATCCCAGACTGAATAAAAGGGGAACATAAATGCAGAGCCAGCATCTATCTCTCTCTGCTTCCTGACTGCAGATGTGATGTAGTCAGCTGCCTCGTGTTCCTGCCACCACGCCCTCTCTGCCATGATGGACTGTGCCCTCAAACCATGGGCCAAAACAAACACACCTTCAAGTGTCTTTTCAGATACTTTGTCACAGGAATGAGACAAGTTAACTAATCCACTCAGTTCCAGGCACTGCTGACAAACTGCTAACACCATATCCTAGGAGAGGTACGGATTCCTTAAGACCTGGCCATACCCTGGAGAAATCGGCTTCTCTATGAAAAAAGGTTGGTGTTGTGCAGGAATTCAGAACTGTATAACAAGGTACAAGGAATGTTTTTTCTTTGAGAAGGGGATGGAAGAGGCAGCAGGCACATGTTTCGTGCCTAACATGTCTGGGCACCATGGTAGATGCTCTCATGTAATATTCAGTTGCCAGCATTATCCTTTGACCTGTGCTTACACTTTGTTTTAAGCTTAAGGACCCAAATGGTCAAACCTTTAGAATAAATCCAACTCTGTCTAAATCCACACCATTTACAGAATAATGAGGTCGGGGCTGAAAGTGAATTTAAGATCACTTCAAAGTAACATTTCTACTATGACTCACAGAGACAGAAAAAGAAAAAAAGCCTCAAAGCCTGTGGGGTTGAAGAGTGGACATCAATATCACCTCAAAAAGTAGCCCTTCCCAAATTAAAGGGCTCACAGTTCTGATTTTGAAGTTACTACGGAGCTGCAGAAGCCAGTATTGTGCGTTGATGTAAGGTAGTATATATAGATCAATAAGACTGACAAGCCATCATACTTATGGTCCAGCTATTCTTTTGCTGCTGCTGTTGTTTTTGAGACAGAGTTTCTCTGTGTAAGGGGCCTAGATATCCTGGAACTTACTCTGTAGACCACGCTGGCCTCGAACTCACAGAGATCTGCCTGCCTCTGGAGTGCTGGGATTAAAGGCATGTGCCACCACTACCTGGCCAGCTAGTCTTTTATTATGAAGAAAAGAGGCTTGTTATGATGCCTGGCTGCAGAAGAAAAAGGCAGAGGCCCTTGTACCACCACTCTGGTGGTGACTTTGGATGGCCTAGAGGAACACAGGGCAGGAGATGAGAGAGTACTTAGGCATGTCTAGGGCCAGTTAATTTTTGTCAGAAAAACCAAGACCATTCAACAAATGATAGCTGGACACTGTAAAATTGCTGGGCATTGTAAAATCTACAGTCAGAAGGATGAAGTCAAATGGAGTTAAAACATTATATAATATCATATAAAAAATTAACTCAAAATCACCGCTCTATGGCTGTGAAGAGTCAGCATTGCCAAGGCAACACTTAGGAAAGAAAGCATTAAGATGCGGGCTTGCTCACAGTTTCAGAGGATTACTCCATTCGGAGGAGCAGCTGAGAGCTTTTTTTTTTTTTTTTTTTTTTTGATTTTTTGAGACCGGGTTTCTCTGTGTAGCTTTGCACCTTTCCTGGAACTCATTTGATAGCCCAGGCTGGCCTCGAACTCAGAGATCCACCTGGCTCTGTCTTCCAAATGCTGGGATTAAAGGCGTTCGCCACCACCGCCTCCCAGCTATTGGCATGGGCTTTTAAAACCTCAAAGCCCCACCCCCCCCCAGTGACACACTTCTGCCAACAAGGTCACACCTCCTAATCCTTTTAATATTTTTCAAATAGTGCCACTCCCTGGCAACTAAGCATTCACATATATAAGCCTCTAGGGGCCATTCTCATTCAAACTACCGTAAATGGGGTGAGGTTTTCTTCACTGGGACACCTAAGCACAAGCAACAAATGGGGAGATAATGAATTAGATTCCATTAAATTAAAGACCTCTTTCAAAGGGTAACATCAAGAAGCTGAGTCTAACCCAAGAAGGAGGCAGTTGTAGCTCATGCATTGATAAAGTTCAGGTATCCAGAATTTACTAAGATAAGGCGTGTTTACAACTCAGCAGTGTAAGTGCAACTTTGTAACTGTGAAATCACTACAGTAGACTTTTCCCCCAAAGGAGATACAAATTGTATAGACACAAAGTAAATATTCGGCATTAATAGCCATAAGGACTACAACTCCAAACCACAAAGATATAGCGTCTAATGCACTCTAAAGTGGCTATAATTTAAATTTTTAGCATTTAACAGACAAACATGTGTTATGGAAGATAGTCAGGAGAGACTCCTGACTTCTGAATGGGGCCATAGCTTTGTGGTCCATCAAAACATTTAAAACAGAGTTACACATGACCATCAAAACATTTAAAACAGAGTTACACATGACCCTGCAATTCTGCTCCTAGACACACCTTCAATCACATGAAAGCATGCCCACTCAAAATCTCATACAAGAACATTCACAGCAACATAATTCACAAGACCCCCAACATAGAGATTATATGTTCTTAAAATCCCTTGAGAGTTTCAATAAAGCTTTGAAAAATACCACCAACATTTCTTTGAAAGAAGATGCTTAACTTAAAAAAGAATGAACTTAAAATCAACACAGAAGCCTATGACTTCTGATCAGTCTGTACAAAGCTCAACATCTATACCATCTGAGAGTCTGTGGAAACAAGGGATGAAATGACAGCCGTCAGAGGTCAAATCAGCTTCAACACATGAGCAGGCCCATACGAATGACTAGGCAACACAGTCATCCTGGGACTCTGCGACCCATCTTCTCCTGAGAAGCAGCTTGGCAGTCACACAGAGAAACCTGGGGTTTCCATGATGTCAAAGGCTTGCTTCTGTCTTGAGAGGGACAAGTGCTTAGATCTCTGCAGGTCTAGCTGCATGCCATCAGGGGCCCAATCAAAACCCTCACAGAATGACTAAAAGCCAAATTTGGAAGGGATGTTAAAATGATCTTCCCACTCTGCAAACAATTGGCTGACCTCTGATCTGTACATTGGCTTTATGTTCAACAGCGATGTTAGTCAGCATTTTAAAGGGGGAAAAATTTACCACTCAAATTCTCAGAAATACCACCAAGTAGATTAAAATAGATACACAGATGCACACAGAGATTCACACAGACCAACACTTCACTAGTCAGATTCATGGTAAAATTTAGTGAACTCTGAATTCCATCATCTCCAGTCAAAAGCCTGAGATAAATAGAGCAAGCATACAAAATTCCACCTTTTGAGAATCAACAGTTTGAAACTACTTATAGCACAGTTTTTCACAAAAGTCCACTGGCTTGCAGTCACGTGCCCAGGCCAAGGCCGACCTGAGCAGCTGCTGAAGTGTACTTGAAAGAGAGAGATTCTTTTAGGGGAGGGAAAAACCTTCAAGTTCAACTTCAAGTGGGATTCTGGCCATGGCTTCAGGAGACAGAAAGAACACATACCCTGTCTGGTCCCCAGAACTCTAGGATGAAGGGAAAGTGTGAGACACAGTACTTGCTGGAAGCCCCCCGGCTCCTGGTTCAACCTAGAAAACTCCACAAGGGATCTTCACCTGCAAAGGCTCATGGCTTTGTACAACTGCCATAGTTCTAATTTCAGCCTATTTGGAAATGAAAAGAGACAAGACTTAACTATATGGGTCTTTATAACATTCATACAGAAGGGCAAACTGCTAGATTTCTCAAAACCTGAACAAATACTCTACAATAAGTTATGAGAAGTTCCACGGTGTCACACAATAAAGTCCCCCTGTGTTAGGACAGTTCACGGTAGGCTGGATGGTGGAGAGCTCAAACTTTGTTGTTCCAAAGTCAGGCTTGCCCTGGCCAGCAATGTGACCTTGACGATATCTGCCTTCTGGAGCCGTGATTTTCTCAACCAGGGATCATGCGATTTAGTAACCAGGGTGGGTGGGAACTTACATTTCCAGGAGACACTCAGACTTTGAGTTTGTTTCCATAAACATTTAAGAAATAAAATGCATCCAATCTAACTCCAAGCAAAGGCTGGGAGTGCACGGCAGCAAGGCCAGCCTCTCCCAAGCCCCTCTCCGGTTTCCCCTCTTCCACTGCACCACTAGCTCGGCCCCATCCCCAGTCTGACGTCATCTCAGCCTGACCACCTGCCTCTGAGTCACAGCCTTGCTGCCAACCCTAATATTTGTTCCAGATTCCCCAGCCTGGCTTCGGTTTCCAGGTCAAGGATTTTCTGCCCACCCCTTGCCTCCTTCCCACCATTGGAGTGAAAGGAATAGCAGCCCACCCTGCTCTGGAGAATCACAGGGCTAGTGCAGACTCCAAAACCAGCCCAGGCGCCGAGGCCAAGGCTGACGGGGAAAACCAGGAAAGCAATGGAGGACAAACAGAAGCTGGAGACCATGAAGTGGAACCCCCACCTCTCAGGGGCATGGGAGATGGGAAGGTCTAATCTTCCTCACTCCACTCACTGTGGAGAAGGTGACCAGGTGACCCAGGTCTTCCCTGAGCTCTCCCAGCAGGGCAGGAGGCAAAGCTGGCCCAGCCCACGGTGTCCAGGATAGTCTTCTCCCCTAGCCTCTCCCCTAGCAGGCCCTCATGATTGCTGAGCTTAGTGACAGGTGGAACCTGAGGGGTGGCTATTACAACCCAAGTGTGGAGAAAGGAGGGGTGAGCAGGGAGGGAAGGACATGGAGGGGGACAGACAGAAAGAAGACAGATGAGAGGCTCAAAGAACCATAGGCAGACAGCAGTGCACAGGTGTGTGAGTGCAACATGCACAGGTGTGTGGGGGTGTATACTCACACGTGTGCATGCCTGCATGAAGAAACAATGAGAAAGACAGAGACAGACAAAGCAGCAAAGACAGAAAGACAAACTGGGCCACCCAAGGGTGGGTGAGTGGTCTGGTGGGAAGGGGGAGAAGTTCTAGTCTTCTTGCCTGGGGGTGGTGAGTGAGAACCCCCCCCTCCCTAACCCCTTCCCCCACCCCGTCACAGCCATGCTCTGTGCTGCTTGCCTGGGGAGCAAAATATTTGGCCAGCCTGCTTAGCCATCAATATCAAGAGTTTATGAAAACAGCCTTACCTTTGACTCAGTATTTGCAATAGAAGCAAAGTGTATACACAAACTCAATGAGCAGAGGTGGAAGGCAAGTTAAACAAAGACCAGACTGTATCAATTCATACAGCAAATAATGCAACCTCCAAAATAAATGCTTATGGCTAAGAACAGGGCATTAACATATAAAAATGTCTCCTGCCCTGTCCCCCCCCCCCCATTTCTCTTTCATAGCACCTGGATTGCACGGAATTGTGAAAAACACATGTGCTTATTAGTGTCGGGCATTCTGGGAAGAGGGAACTTCAACTGAGAAAATGCCCCCCATCAGATTGGCCAGTAGGCAAGTCTATGGAGTATGCTTTAAATTAATGATGGATGTGGGAGGGCCGCTGTAGGCAGCCACATCAGGGCAAGTGATCCTGGGGTGTAGAAACAAGCATGGTGTGCAAGCCGTGGGGAGCACGCCGTGGGGAGCAAGCCTCGGGTCGGCTCCCACCTTTGCTTCCCTGGATGATGGACTGTGGTCTGGAAGTGTAGACTGAATACCCCACACATACACACTGTGTTTCATGATAGCATTTTATCACAGCAGTAGAAAGCAAACCCTTACACACACCAAACATAAAGGACGCAAGGAAACATCCAAAGACATGAAGGGAGGCTATACCCCACTTCTCCCCTTGCTTACTGCCTGCATTTTTCAATATTTGTATAACAGCTGATTCAAGAATTTATGCCCAAACATGTAAAAATAAAATGAAGGGAAGAAACTGAAAATGTATCCCCTACATGTTCCTTTTTGGGGGCAGGGGTAGGGGTGCCAAACACACGCTCTACCACTGACTGACGGTTTGGGTCTCATGTAGCCTAGGATGCCATGAGCTTGCAGTGTAACTGAGGATGACCTTGAACTGGTGGTCCTTCTGTCTCTACCTCCCAAGGGCTGGGATTACACACAGGGACCTCCACCCTTGATTCCCATACATATTTGTATTTGCTTTTATGAAGTTGGGAAGTTGGGTACCAGGATGGGTTTCTACACAGAATTTACTAACTCTGGAAGCAGCAATCACTCAGTGGAAATTCTTTCCTCCGCCATTGCCATGGTGACATTATTTAGTAAACATTTCTTCCAGGTCTGCTCACTATGTATAGGGCTAAGTTTACTCTCTGCTGGGTAACATTTCACTTTTGGGGAGCTAATTCCATTCTTAAATGTTTTGTTAAAGTCAATTATCTCCAACCTAATCAGCTCTCCTGAAGCCCAGATGAGCCACTGGCCAACCTGACCAGGGCCAGGAGGGCCTGAGATGCCACAGGCTCCTGTCCTCCTGAGCTCTGGAGGCCTGGAGATGTTCACACTGCAGTCCCTGGAATAAGTGTGCTCTGCTCACTTGTTCTCTTCCTGCTATGAGCACCCCTTTCTGTTTCCATGTGTGAGTGCAGAGGAGCAGGCCTATGGTTCTGCCCTTTATAATATGAGGAACAATGCAACTATGCATCTATTTAACCTTAAAAAAGTAAGTGAGGCTTACTAAGGGGCGTGCCACAGCATAGGCATTTTAAATGCCACACCAGGACTGGGGTGGGGGTGGGGGGTGGGGGGGGGGGAAAGGCTCTGTGTGCAAAGGCACTTGTCATGCAAGGGTTGAGTACCTGAGTTCGCTCAGATCTGCAGAACCCAGCAGGACACAGTAGCACATGTCTGCAATTCCAGTGCTCCTAAGACATAATGGGAGGCAGAGACAGGAATCATTGGAAGCTCAGGTGGCCAGCTAGCCTGCCATGCACACAGTGAACAAGAGGCTGTGTGTCAGAGGAGATGAAGGCAAGGACTGACACTCAGAGGTGTGCTCCCAGTGTGCTGTGGCACAGGGACACACATGCACACAGAGTGGGGGTGAATTTCTATTTTAAATCCCTTTGCATGCACACAGTGTTAGTGCGGAAGGAGCCGCAACAGAGGCCGAACTCCTTCTGGTGTGGCCTTCACTCAGCTATGGCCACTAAGAGATACCTCTCTGTGAGTCCTTCAACACAAATCCCAGGAGCCATGTACAGTGCAGGCCAAGAAGTTCTGAGCCAACATGGATGTGCATACCTGACTTGGTTATTTATTGTTCATTCCTTGGAGCACCGAGGATCATGTCTACCTATTGTAATGCAGGCTGGTGCCTTTTCTAAAACAGAAGAAATACCCCATTCCAGCCTAAACACCCAAAGATGGGAAGAAGTATCCCCACCCCCTTGCTGGCCCTCTCATCTAATGGTAAAATTCACCTTCTTTTCAATGGCCAGTGGGCAGGCCTGACAGGGGAGAGCAACGAGAATAGCTTTCCTTCCAAGTTAAATCAAGGAGAAAAATCCTTCAGGAATGGTCTCAGCTCCTACGGCTTAAAATGTGTCTGGCATTTCCTGCTCTGGCTGGCACATTTCAATGCCAGTCTCTGTCTCTAATGACAGCGCACAGAGTCATGGGTCTGTATTAGTTAGAGATGAAAGCCGGAAACGAGATGGGTCTTCCTAACTGTGTGACTGTTTTAATGTTGGTAGAGTTAGTTAAGAGAGGGGCTGGCTTCACATCTACACTTCCATGGCCATGGTTTCACCCATTTTTGAGCATGGGAAAAAATGACTTAAACAGATACTTTGGTTTTCACAGCTTACTTTTGAGGCAAGATGGTTTACCTGAGGGTAAAAAGACATAGATTATTGCTTCATTCAAATGGTCCTGGAAAAACTAGAGGGAAGCCTTGCCTGCCTTCTGTCAAGGTGTGATGAAGGCACAGGCACAACCAGCTAGCAGAGTGGGCTCTGAGAATGGGCTATGTTGCAGTAACTGGGACCAATTAGTGTGTGTGTGTGTGTGTGTGTGTGTGTGTGTGTGTGTGTGTGTGTGTATGTGTGTATTTGTATGCACAGGTATGTGTCACACATAGATATGGAAACCAGAAGAGGACGCCAGGAGCCCTCCTCTACTGATCTCTATTCCCTTGTAATTGGGTGAAACTAGTTTTGGTTTTTTGGTTAGGCTAGCTGTGAGCTCCTTGACTCTACCTGGTTCCACCCCCAATACTAGGCTTACAGGCTCGTGTAGGACCATGCCTGGCATTTATGTGGATGCTGGGGATTCAAACTCAGGCTTTCATGCTTGTACACCAAGTGCTCCTAGATTGAGCCATCTCCCAGCCCTTTCTGAAGAGTCCAGTTCAATGGTCCAAGATCTCCAGATGAACTTTCTCATAAGAATTTCTTAGCCAATGAAGAGTACAGCACTTGAGGGCACCAGCTTAGAAGAGGGTGCCCGTAACTACACATCTCAAACTTCACCTTCCTGCAACACCGAACTCATCCACCCACAGTGCCCAGCCCTGTTTCAGAGCCTCTGAAGGAGCTACTCTACCCACAAGGTGGGCACATTCAGAGTGCATACTCTTGCTACAGTAAGACATACCTTTCAGGTCTTAGAGGACAAACTTGCTGGTTTACACCTCTACACCCTGCTGCCTGGCCAGATGCCTGCAGTGGATTGAGAAGTCCTCAGGACACTTTTGATTTGTTTCCCATGGAAACAGGGTGTGCCCATTGTTTTCTCTTAGTTAAGACTACAAAGGTTTGAGCAGCTATGGGCACTGATGGTTGTCCAATTGGCTTTTCCACAGTGAGGCTCGGGTTCTAAGAGGGTCTCTCAGCCTCCTCAGGCACAGGACGGGGGAGTGCTCTTGAGGGGTACGATTGCCCTGTTCTCTCTATGTTCGGGGACTCACATGCCTTCAGCCTGAGTCCTAGACATCCCTGAGAAAGCCCTGAAGCTAGGATCTGGAAGGAGAATTGACAGAAGGCATATATATATATATATAAAATAATATATATATAATCTGCAGTTTAAAGTTTTATGAATAGCATTTTCCTAAGCTCTAGGCTTACAGGATTTACATTTTATGACTCAGAATACTAACTGTGATTGCCAACTTTCTTATTTTTAGACTTTTTTTTAGCAGAGAATATGACAATAAATTCTACCTACTTTTTCTACAAACCCTCTTACTTCCTCCAGAGAACCAAAAAAGCACTTGACATTTTCTGGGTGTTATTTTATTTGCATATACAGGTATATGGTAGAATTTGTGGTAACTGAAGAATTAATAACTGGACCTCAAAGTGATTCCCACAATTGCTACTTAAGTTGGCAAAATGGCCTAGTGGGCACAGAAATAACTTGTGTGCATGGGTGGACTGTTCAATTTCCTCAGTGTGCTGGCTCCTGGTTCTGTCTGTGTGCTCAGGCAAGCGGCAAGGGGGTAGTGACAGAAGGACTACAGTTTGAGACAGAAAAGGGAGGCAGAGATGAGTCGATGAGATTGCAAGAATATTATCCGCTTCGGATCAACAACGCTTTGCTCTCCAGTGACTTAGCCACTCTCCATTCTTTTTAGAATAACCTGTATTATGATATAACTTATATACAATAAAATACGTTCTTTCTAAGTGTCAGTTTGATGAGTTTGGAACAAAGATACCCGCCTACGTAATCACCGCTTCAGTCAAATAGGGAACATGTCTCATTCAAAAACTCCGTCACACTCTGTGGCGTGCTGGCAGCTCCAACCCTCAGGCGTCTGACTTGTTACTGCTCTTACATGACTTGTTCTAGGACTCCGTCTCCCTGAGATAACGCGATATGCCAAACTGGGGTCCAGGTTCTTTCTCTCAGCATTTATGTAAACAACAGACAAATTCCTGTATCAGTGGTTCCTTACTTTTCATTGCTCAGTAGTATTACAGCACAATCTACCTGATCCCGGCTGATGAACACAGGAAATGTTTCCAGGTTTAATTAGCAACATTAACCTTCTATGAACATTTGCATAAAGGTCCTTCTCGAGAATAAATGTGTAGGTTCGGAATTTAGGCCACTGGGTATGCTTAACTTTACAAACGGCAGCCTGCTTTCCAAAATGGCTGCAACATTTCACCCTCCCATCACCGAGGCCAACACTTGGGGTGACAAGCTTCAATTTAGTCATGTGGGTGGATATGTAAGTGAACTTCCCTGAGTTTCATTGGTGAAATTTGAATGTTTCAAGTATGAAATCTGTTTTGTTCACCCTCATGAAGAAAGCCCTCATCCTCATCCCTGGGGAACTTGGACAAATTAGGTCTAATGAAGAACATGGGCCAGGACCTAGCGGCTCGAATGCCATCAGCAACTTTGTTACTACATAGTTCTTACCAGATATCAGAAAAACAAAACATCTCATCTTATTTATTTTTCCTATTAATAAAATAATGAACTAGGGAGCCAGCTAGGGAATTCAGAGGAGGGATGTGGCTGGTATGAAGCCTGGTGGCCTGAATTAGATTCTCCAAAGCCCACATGGTTAAAGAAGGAAACTGAGTCTCAACAGCTGCCCCCTGACCTCCACATGCATATCCTGGCACAAGCATAAACCCCCCATCAATAAACAAATGTAAGGTAAGTAAGATGGCAGATGATGCTGAAGTTCTAGGTACGAATCAGTTCGGTTGAAAGCACCCCCATCCTGGGGAGCTCCTGCTGTTCTGGACTGATGGCCTCATCTCACTCCACCTTTTGTTCCTCTGCTGCAGTCACTGCATTGTCTAATGCTCGTCCTGTTTCCCCATTAAAGGGCTCTTTTCATTACGTCACAGTTCAGCATTATTTTGCATAGCTCCCCATGGTTTTCAAAGAGAGTTCGCACACACCGTAATCAACGTAGTCAAGGAGGAAGGCCTAATTCCCACTGTACATGTGCATGGACTAAGAATTTATCCAGAAAAGAAGCTTCCTCCCAGGTCTGGCTCCCCCTGTGCCTGGGGCTTCAAGCTGCATTGCTGATCCCTGAATGTTAATGTCCTCCTCCTGTGGACGTCTGAACTTAATTTTAAATTACACCTACTTCTAAAACCCATTCAGAGTTAAAAAGCATCAGAGAGCACCTTCCAGCCCTTCACACTTTCCTTCTGGAGCCTTAACCACATAGAATGACCCTGGCATCAGCCTCCTCTGCTGTGTGTCTCTGTAGATGGGGTAACCCTCAAACGTGCAGTGTGAGAAAATGCCAGATGCTACCCTTATCTCTCAGTTCCCATTCGGAGGGTGAGGGGAAAGGAGCAGGTGTCTTTGAGGAGAAGGTCAGGGGCCATGCATTCCTTACAAAGGGACAGGGTAAGTGGTGGCCAGCGGTGGGAGCAGGTGTGTGGCACAACACCAAAGGAAATGAGGTTTTTTGTTTTTTTGTTTTTTTAGTTCCAAAGAAGTACATACTAAAGAAAAAAAAAAAAAAAAAAAAAAAAAAAAAAATATATATATATATATATATATATATATATGTATGTATGTATAACTAAAACATCTGGTGTTTGGGGACAGTGGAGAAGAAACTTTGACATTCTTTATCTTCAATTCCTGTCTAAACAAACAAATTATATATTGCCTATCCAAGATTCAGATTTCACTTAACAAAGGTTCCCCATATCTCATTCTAAAGATAGCTCACAATATGCCAGCGGAAACTGAATAAGCCTTTTATCACTGACAGCAAAAAGACATGGGCTTCAGTGGGAGGGTAACTTCCCATGAATGGGGAAGCTCACTGGCTGCTAAAAGATTATGTATTAAAAAGAAATATGCATATATTTCTAGGGGCCTCTACACAAGGAAATCTGGAAAATAATCTACCTGCTGCTAACCCAGGCAACCATTAACCTTTCTTAGATCACTAACTTCTTGAAGATCCAATGAAAGTCAGGGCCTACTGTTTCCAGAAAAGTGATTATTAGGTCGGGTCCCCAGAAGGTCTGGTGATGTCTCTAGAGTTTAAAGGACCTTGATATATTTACTCATTCTCCAATGTCATCTCTCTATGCTGCCCAGGCTGTCCTCAAATGCACAATCCTCCTGCTTCGGTCTCCCTGTAGCTAGCAGAGACTATAGGCCCTATGCCACTTTGCCAGTCTTGGGACCTAGGTCTAAATGAAGGACCCCTTGATTAACTGAATTCGCCAGTGAGATTTCACTGACAATATTTCAAACATAACCAATATCTGCAAACAAAAGAAACTTCCCTCCAGTCCAAATGCCAAATTCAAGGATATGGAGATGGCTTTTTTTTTTTAATTCCAAAAATGACTTAACATTCATTCTCTCAGGAAGTACATGTTCAGAGACAGAAAAGGAGCTGTGGGAAGTCAGACTGCCCCCAGATGTCCATCCCCACCATTGCCCCTTCCCGTCTGGGTGAG
The DNA here is from genome assembly GCF_903995425.1 of Onychomys torridus. NCBI lineage: Eukaryota > Metazoa > Chordata > Mammalia > Rodentia > Cricetidae > Onychomys > Onychomys torridus. The sequence goes on from NC_050445.1 coordinate 8,064,824, forward strand.
CTGGCTCCTCTGCAGTCACTTAGTTTGTGCTATCCGAGTCTCCATTTCTAGAACAGGCCTGTTCCGAAAGGGGCATTCACTATGGGACACCACAGGAGGAAGGTGTCTGGCTAGAAACATGTACAAGAACAGACTGTACAGTGTGACTGAATTTGAAAAAAAAAAAATCTCAGAATGGAAAGGGAAAGGGAGAGAATGAGAATCTGGGTTGTGAGGCAGGTGTCTATTTATGCTCTACACACTAATAGCCTCAAATATGTCTGGGTCTCAATCACTCGACCCACAGAAGTTAACCTTACATGGAAAAGGGGACTTGGCAGACATGGCTAAAGCCCTGGGGGTGAAGGTTCTCCCAGACTATCCAGTTGGACCCGACGTAAGGAAAAGAGCCCTTTAATGGGGAAACAGGATGAGCATTAGACAATGCAGTGACTGCAGCAGAGGAACAAAAGGTGGAGTGAGATGAGGCCATCAGTCCAGAACAGCAGGAGCTTCCTAAAATGGAGAGAATAGGAGGTGTGGTCCCCATCAGAACCTACCATGGAAGACATCGTCGTGCCAGAGCTTCACTTCCAGAGCTCTAGAAGAACAATGGAGTGGGGATGATCCCTTAGGGTACCAGTAGGAAATGTATGCTTTGCCTACATGGTGTTTCAGGGTGGTAAGTGAAGAAAAAGTGTGAAACAACATAGAGAAAAGCAACTCCTGCTAAACAGCAAGTCCTCCCATCAGCCAGGCGGAGTGGCACTCCTGTAATCACTCAGGAGGAAAGAGGCAGGTAGATGGCAAAGGCCAGCTTGGCCAACGCAGTAAAACCTTGTCTTAAAAAGAAATTTGTTTCCATCAGTGAGCCTACAGTGACTCAACTATGAGTCTGAGCCAGCAGCTACAGGGCTTAATGAAGATACCCTGGGAACTAGAAAGCCTAGATTTGGTCCTCATTCCTTCATGAAAAGTGATGTGTAACCAGGCAAATAGGACCCGTTGGTCTCAGCAAATAATCAGTCAAACTAAACATTTAGAGCAAATGGACCCAAATGCCTCTGAGTGATACAGACAGTCTTCATCTACAGTTTAGGTCTAAGCTGTGGTTTGGTTGGTGTCCTCATCGACCAATGTCTCCTCTCAGGTCTTAATGCTACTGTGTAAGACTGGGCACGCTGTCCACAACTTAATGCTCTGGCCACCAAGCTTAATAAGATTCTGTCATTGCCTCTACAATGGGACTTGAAGGCAGGCCATCTTCTTATCACTATGCTGCTTTCCTGTGAAGGCCACACTGGCCCTGAGGTAAGCATGCATGCATGCATGAGTGAGCAGACACCACCAACACATATGAGGACCATGAGTAGGCAAAGGAAAGCCAAAGGAGAAAGGGGGTGTTGGGGTCTTGATGCCTATGTTCATAGGTAAAATCTTATCACCAATCTGATGGCAATGGGAAACAGGTAAAGAATAAATTCGGTTAGGAGAAGGCAAAGCTCTTAAGAATGAGATCGGCTGGGCAACAGTGGCGCACGCCTTTAATCCCAGCACTCGGGAGACAGAGCCAGGCAGCTCTCTGTGAGTTCAAGGCCAGCCTGGTCTACAGAACAAGATGGAGGACAGGCACCAAAACTACACAGAGAAACCCTGACTCGGAGAGGGGAGAGGGGAGAATGAGCTCAATAACCCCCAAAAGGGGGCTCCAGAGTGCTGCCTGCCCCTTCCACCCCACAAGGACACTTCAAGAAGGTGACACCTATGAATCAAGAAACATTCTCTCAGGAGATGCCAATCTGGCTGGCACTTGGATCTTAGGCTTTCTAGTCTTTGGAACAATGAGAAATAAATTTGTGTTCTTTTTAAGCTCTGCAGTTTGTGGTATTTTGTTATAATGGCCCAACTGACAAGCTGCCTTACAGCAAGCATTTGAGATGCCACACGCATGGCAAGAATGACATTTCTGACATCGCTTTTCAAAACAAAAGAAAAAAATCAAACTCCAAATGGCCCCAGCAGGCAGACAGACCACTGTTCTGAGGTGAGATGCCTTCCCTTCACGTTCAAATTCCACCCGGGACTGATGATGCTGCAGCCACTCCAGGCTTCACGGGTCACGGGAGGAGAATGGACAAACTGCTGCCCAAAACAGTTGAATAAGGCCAGCACTGATTCACAGAATGACAACAGGCCGAGCCAACAGATGCCTGCAAAGTGCAGACCAGCTGAGAGGGAGGCTCATGGCACAAGGTTAAAATGGAGACTCAAGAGGGCAGAAGCATTCAGTTACAGATCACGAGGACTACCATAAAAACCCCGACAGAGTCCAACAGGCATTTCAGCTTCTTAATTTACTAACACTATCTTGATGTCAAAAAGAACAGACCCATGAAGGTCAAAAGTAACTACACAAGCCCTCTGAAGAATGTTTTCCTTCCCAGGGGACTCTAATTTGGTCCCCAGATTTATTCCATAATTGTATGTGTATAGCATTTTCCTTAGTGTATGCATAATTATGAAGAAGATAAGGACAAAACCCCCAGACATCAACAGGGACAGTGATGGGCACAGGCTAGTCTAATTCCCAGAGCAGGCAGACTCACCCACAGTGTGAACGCTTGGACCACTGATCATAGTTCCCATTCTGCCTCTATTCCACAGAAAACGAGTCATTGCATAACACTGTGAGCTTTTTAGAGAAAAAAGAAATGATGGGCCAGTGAGATGGCTCATCAGTAAAGTGCTTGCTACCAAGCCATGCAATCTGAGTTCGATCCTCAAACCACACATGGTGGAAGGAGAAAACTGAGTCCCACAAGTTGCCCTCTGTCCTGCACACAGACACAAACAGATGCGTCTGCATAAGATTTTCATGAGTATTATGTATGGAATAAATAGAAGCCCTAAAACAATAAATAGTGGAATTATTGGCATGACACCAGCTCGTTCTATAAATAGCCCCATGGATAAGATAAGGAAGGCAAGTCTTAGAAAAAGAAAAGGACAGAATGTGACAAGTTTTATAGGGTACACACACACACAGTTGGACCTGATGTGCAATCATTTTAAAGTGGAAATCTGTGAGAAAGTAATTTTCTCAGCTGGAACCAAACTTGGGATCAGAAGTTATGGAAAATAAGGTCATCTGGGAGTGTTGTTTTGATATGAAAGTCAAATCTCACACTTCTGGCCAGACCTCATTTGAAAAACACCTGTAGTGATCATCTTAGTGGATTTTTATTTTGAAAATGGCATAAATAAGCACAGCATGATCACCACTGATCTTACTGCCAAGTTCAAGTCTCCTTTGCTGAGTGTCGGGGAAGCAATAATCTTTTCATTATAATCCGCTCGTTTGTCTGAGTCATAAGCGTTAATAACAAACAATCAAAGACAGAATTTTCTGTAAAAGAACAGAAGTGCGAAGTACTTGTCAATAAAACAAAACCCCTTCATCACCTGCTGGAGAAGAAGATGCCTGCTGTGCCCAGACAGAAAACAGCTCTCATATAACACACACATATACCAAAAACAACCCTATCTCTTTGCCCCAACCACTGGGGGGCAGGGGGAGAGGGAGCAGACAAAGTTTACTACAGTGTCAGTGGTGTCCAGACTGGTCTCAGAATTAAGCTGGAAATCATGAAGATGAATACCAGAAAGACTTGGCTAACTGTCCAAAGGCCTTCCTCTCTAGATACTGTACACCTGAGTTTTCCTGACAGCTCACCCGAATGGATGGTTCCTAGGTGGTTGTCGCCACTGTAGAGCAATGAGTTGAATTAATACGCCCTTGAATACGGTAGGAGTTGAATTAAGTCAACTCGGTCTGTCTTCTACTCCTTGTCCATCATCGCCACTTAGACTTCTCCAAACAAGCAGGAGGAAAATCCATCCAAGACCACTTTTCTGACTTTTATCTCTGCTGTCCGGTTCATTTTATTTCAGGCAATGTATGATCTTCAAACTATATCAAGCCACTGGAGGGCAGTCACAGGACCTTACAGTGGTCTTTTCCCTTTTAAGATATCTTTGAAAATTACAGCCAAGGTTGCTTGTGGTTGGGGAAAAAAATAAAAACACCTAAAAAAAAATCTATAGAAAAGTGACTCAATGGTTGATGGTATATTTACACCATAGCCTGGACAATACCCATTAAAATAATAAAACAGCCATGAGAGGGTTTTAAAAAACAACAACTGCATATTCACAAGAAGTAGTGAAAACAGTGCAGAGCAAACCAGTGTCCCCTTTACCCAACACATGCCAATGGCGGCACCTTATTTGGAACTGTAGCTCTAAATGGGGGATTGACATCAGGTACCACACAGCTAACTGGCAGTGTTCAGAAGCTGTGTGCTTCTGAGCTTCAGCAACTCATCAGGGTCCCACATGCGCTGACATCTGTCTAGTGTGAGTGTGCTTGCACGTTTCAGGACATTGTAGAATACAGGCAGACTGTGTGACTTCTGATGCAGCTAAGACACTGTTTCACCGCCATGAAGAAACCACACAAACCTTTTGTGCTGCTAAAAACAATGTGTCTCCTGATCTGGAGGTTGCTAGGCTGTCTACCTATGTGTTAAACAATTAAGTTACCATTCTGCCTGAACTTTAAAAAAAAAAAACAAAAAAAGACAATACTGACTGACACAATACATAGGTTCTGTTTTGTTGGAGCATTTAAACAAGGACACCTTTTTCATGCAAGGAATTGCTGTGTTTGGAACCCTTCCCCCAAAAAAAAATTACATTTAATTTTCTTCAGTAAATTTTATTTCATGCTTTCTGGTATTTATCTTGCAATGAACAAAAAACGGCATTAGTAAAGCAGAGGGGGAAGAAGAGGAAAAAGGAAAGAAAGATAAGGTGTGGCAGCCAGGCCTATAACCCTGCTACTGGGAAGGCTTCAGCCAGAAGATCCCATGTTCAAAGCCTGTTTGGGCTACAGAGGGGAGTGAAGGCCTGGGTTCTTAGGAAGACCCTCTCTCAAAAGTTATAAACTGTAAAGAAGGGACTAAGCAACAACTCAGTTATGAGTACCTGCCTGGTACTGGGTTCAACCCACAGCGTGGGGTGAGGATAGTCTCATAGAAGCAATTCCTTTGTGTTTACTTTATTTAGATTCCAGCTGGCTGAGGAGGGATCTAAGGAAGAGTCTCAAGCATTATTATTTTCACTGTTCCTCCAACAGACAACCAACTTCTGCCAACTTTGTGATGAAGGGGCCCCAAGCTTGTGGTTTTCCTCAAAGATGAACTTGAAAAGTCCTCCTTATGAGGCTTGGTGTCTGTAAGAAAATTTCACACGGAGCCCAGATAGGGAAAGAAAACTATTCATTTAGGGACAATTTGTAAGAAATGCATGCAGTCTTGCAATGCAACCTTTAATGGCCACAGTCATGTGCAACAATCTGGCAAAGAGCCTCAGGGCTTCAAAATGCCCTTGACAACACTGCCCTTAACAAGGTCAAACTGCAACACCATGAGCCAAGTTCTTATACCTCCAGTGAGAATAAAGTTCTGCAGATCTGTGGGAAAGTAAACAACCAATTCTGACCCAAATGGGACAGTGAAAAGTTCTAGAAAAAAAGAAGCCTGGCTCTGGGCTTTGAAGATTTCTATGTAGGCTTCTGCAAGATGAAAAAGAAAAGGCATAGTAAGGAACAATCACTCCAGCCCCTGAGGGCTTTGGAGGACCGCTGGAAAATGGGTGGGTATAGGCTCGGGAAGACGTGAAGGGAAATGGTTCAGGAAAACATGTTGCATGCCATTGACATCAGCCTGCATTGACTCACATGCAGTAGGAAACCAGACTGGTACTAAGGTGAAAAGTGAGTTGAAATGGAAAGACTAGAACAGAGGATAAATTATTGAGCTCCTAACAGCATACCCAATGAGAATTAGAGGCCTTTGGTAGGGTGGGACCAGCATTGTAAGATACCTGTGAATAACCTTCACTTTAACTAATGACTTCATACTATACACAAATGACAACTTCTTTTGTACATCATTCTTCAGTTTTGTCCATGACACCAGTATTCTGGTTGTTTCCTGTTAGCTACTCTATAGAGCTTTATTGGTGAAATACACGGTTATTGCCCCACCTTGTTCCTAGACTTTTAGGTTGCTTCCAGTGTCTGCTCAAACAAGGCAGCAGGGCACAAAACACACATGCCGATACATTCCCACATGTGTGGGTCTCTTCCTGCATCTGGAAGCAGACTGCTAGGTTGACAGCGCTACAGACTGTGAAGAATCCCCCACCAGCTACTTACGGCCACATGGTTCTCTACACTAGCTGGTGTAAATAACATTCCCACCAGGACAGAACGGGCTTCCACCTCACCTGTCGCCCAGGCTTCCAACAGCCACACTATTTAACGTGAACAAATCTGGGGCTATAGAATATATGTATAGTATATTCTATATAGTATGTTTGTTGTTTTTGATGTTTCGAGATCAAAAGTTATTTCCAAAGTATATCTAGCCCGTGAAATAGGCTGTAGACAGTGTCATGCTCTGCTTGGGTTAACAAGGGCAGAAGTATCTGTGAGGATACTTCTGTATTTGGCTGAAACTGACAGAGATACCCACCTACAAATGGTGGACTAAATAAACCAGAGCTTAACTCCTGCCATGGTCTAAGGGCCTGTGTCCTCCGTGCTCACCTCCAAGCTCACAGGATGACACTTAATCACCAATGTGATGGATTACATGAGACCTCTTATCGGTAATTAGTTTCTAAGCAGGATTAGTCCGATTTTAAAAGGGCCCCAGTATCCAGTCCTGCCCTGCCATCCTATGTAAAAACAGAGAAAGCACCATCTGTGACGCTTCACCAGACACCAAACCTAAAACACCGTGATGGTGGACGGGCCAGCCTCCAAAATCACGAGTAAGAAACTTCTGATGTTTATAAATTGCCCAGTTTGGGATAATGTACTATAGCATCCTGAATTAAATCACTTGTCATATAAAAAGCCACATGCTTTTTTTTTGTGGAAAGATAGACTTTCTAAAATTGACTGGTCAGGTCCGTGGGCTTAAAGTGCCCAGCATCCTTCTAAGACCTCCACAGGGTCCAAGATAGAGTCTGAAACTCTGTCTTCTTCAATTTTAAGGACAGATGAAGGAAAAGAAACCAGCAAAGCTAAGCTCTCAGCTGAACAGCTTTCTTCTGGAAGGTTCCTACATCAGTTTGTTTCTGTTGTGTTCTCTGTCTCTGTCTCTGTCTGTCTGTCTCTCTCTCTCTCTCATGCATACACATCACGCACATGAGTACACACACCGAGAGGCATATGCTTTGCCAACTTTTAGTCATAAAAGTACCTTTATGCAAGAGAAATTAGATAAGATGTTTGTTACTGTGATATTTGTTTCTTGAGATTATTTGTCCAGGAATGAGAGAGAAAAAAAATTAAAGGAAAGTCCCATGCTTAAGAGAAAGCACATAACATGAGCAATATTGTTTGTCATTATAAATGAACTGATTAAGCAAAATGCCAAATACAAGAACATATAAGGGAGGAAAAGACAACAACAAAATACCAGGATGCCAGAGTCAGAAGTCAATAAGAAATGAAGATCTAAGGATCCTGAGCAGAGGGCTATCAGATGAAATCATAGTAATCATCAGGATGACCCAAGGTGGAACAAGAGCCAGTGAGGTCAACCCAGCAGGGAAGGCAAGACGTAAGAGGAAAACAGGCCAACGTGACTACAGGAAGTGCTAGAGAGCAAAGGCTTCAAGGGAGGCCGTGCTGTGCACACACGCACACACACACTATACTAGAAAGGCACGTGCTTGTGGGGACCCTAAGTTCATTCTCTTTACTCTCAACCTCAGGCTGTAAATCTGGATGATTCTAAACCTCTGAGTCAGCCTATGCCTCTTGCCCTAGATGAGCTTAGGCAGGCTCAAAAGATAACCCCTGGCTACTGAGTCTCCACAGGCAATGTATGGAGGAATGATAGTGGACTGAATAAATGTGGCCCCTCAAGACAACGAAGGGAGCCATGAGGGACTCCCCAGCTTTCCAGAGTTCATCACGTAGCCACTTTCATTTGGTTTTTCTGCTACTTCATCCAAAATCAAAACAGGAGGCCTTGGGAGATGGGGGATTGAGGATGTAGTGAACCAGTCCAATCATTTAGAGTCTGAAAGATGATAGCAGCTCTGAGGGCTGGGGCCACACAAACAAGGCTTGGATGGTTCTCTCTATGTCTAGAGAAAAATGGAAGCAAATGCCAATGCTGAAGGAGATCGAAAAGATGTCTGTACTTTTGGAAATAATATGCAGGTGTGGTGTACACACCTTTTGAGACTGCAGTGAGCGGGTGAGAACTAGGGATCTGAACAAAGATTTTTCAAATATTGTCAAGGAGTTCTCTTAAAACCAACTATTGATAAAGGAGCCAATTATCAGTTAAAGAATGAATTCGGGGACAGAAATAAACAGCTGGGCTATCTCTGAACTGGAGATATGAGAGAGAAATTCAAAGCGGGGAGACACTGGTACCTATGATAGGTCATCAGAATGGCCGGCTGTACAACCCTACCACATCAGAGAAGATAAAAGTGTGTAGATCGAGGGAATTCAGTCTGAAGAATCACAGTCTGAAGAAGGGTTCGGTGAGAGAAAGCAGATAGGCAGCTAGGGAATCCTGAGGCTATGGTAGAGAGGGGTATTTCAGGGGTCACCATCACAGAACTGAGTGCTAAGCTGTAGCCACTGAGCGGGCTGATAAGATGGTGGGGTGGGGGGTCACTAAACCAAGCAGATGGGGAATTTTGGTAAATGAGCAACTCAAGTCCCCAGCAAGGTCATAGCAGAGAACAGCAGAGAACCAAGAGGATGAAGGCAAGCAGGGCTGGCTGGGAACTGGAACACTTCCCACACCAATCTCAGCACTTCTTTAGGGAGACTAACAATGGAAGAGCACAGAGTCTCCAGCAATAGGCAGACAGCATATTGTAAACCCTAGAAAATCCAGCCTATATTTCTAGGCAACGCCTCCTCACTGGATCCTCCTCCTTCCTAGCTGAGCAGTGCCCAGGAGAAAGGAACGAAGACACACAGGAAGAAATTCACAGCCTCTGAGATGCCTCTCATGTTTGATATTGCTTTGTTCCCGCTCTAGCTTAGTGCCTGGTTCAGGGTGAGGCATGGAGTGGGGTGACAGGTGACGTGTAACAGCTCCAGCCTGGCTCGCCCACTGAAAGCACCTCACACATTTCCAAATGCCCTCCCAGAGCCTCGAGCCGCTCTCACCATGCCCTACGGCAGTGATCCACATCCAGCTCCCTCAACTCCTCAGCCCAGATGGGCCACAGCGTCCCAGCCCTGAACCACTTAGTGGCAAACGATCCTCAAATGCCACGCATGCTTCTCCTCCACTTCATTTCCTCTTCCATTGGAAGTTTCTCAGTTGTCAGCACCTACTTCCATTTGTGGTTCAAGGGATAGCTAGTGCAGCCCAGGGTTGGGGATTTAGCTCAGTGGTAGAGCGCTTGCCTAGCAAGCGCAAGGCCCTGGGTTTGAGACTCAGCGCTTAAAAAAAAAAAAAAAACAAGAAGCTAGTACAGCCTAAAACAATTCATATATTTGGCATATAACGCAATACAGCATGAGATTCTTCATGTAAAACTTACAGGTAAATGATGTATAAAATGGAGATATTGCTGATGGTAGAATGGAGGCCTAGCATACCCACGACCCTGGCTTGATTTCTAGCACCCTACAAATTTTCCAAAATTTTAATTCAAATAAATTTAAAAGCCAAACTATGTATTGACAACACTCAAAGACCTCCAAAATTATGGCTCAACTTTTCCTTCTTCCATTTGTCTCTACTTTGAAATTCAATGTCAGTTCCACAGTCAGGACCAGCCCCGTCATTCCCGGGAGGCAGAGGGCTGTGACCTGCTCGCTGCTCCTCATGGCATGCAATGCAGCCAGAAGAAAAAGGCTTCCTTCTGGGAGCCTGCCATGCATCCGTTCTACCTACTATGAGCAGCATAACCAGGTAAGTCAGGTCCAGCAGATCCAAACAGCCGTTCCTGCCCACCAGCTCCCAGAGGTGTGAGAGAGCGCATGTATGTGTGTGTATGTGCGCGTGTGCGTGTGCGTGCGTGTGCGTGCGTGCGTGCGTGCGTGCGTGCGTGCGTGCGTGTGTGTGTGTGTGTGTGTGTGTGTGCTTGACAGAAAGCACAAAGTTTCTGGGCCTCTGTAGCGCAAACATTGTCCTTCCTGTTTGGTGCAAGGTTTCAGACGCTTTTCTGAAAACTCAGAAGCCAGAAAGAGCTACTACTGTTGTCTTTAAACTTTAAAGAGATGATTCGGTATGCATCATATGCTTTAGAACGCTGCCTGCCTCAGGGCCTGGAGCAGCAGCTCACAGCTGTGCAGGCTACTATCCCTCCACAGATGAGCATCCTGATTAAGTGGGATAAGATGTTGCCATTAAAGGGGCTTAAATAAATAATAACAACAACAAACTATTTCTATTCACAATTGTGGTACACAACTGTCCTGCGAGCTAACTGTGCATGCTGGAGCTTACGGAGCTGGGCGGCACCATTGCTCTTTCTGGATTCAGCTATGACATTGCCTGTTTGGAAGGCTGTGTGGTTCCAAAGAACACGTCAACCTGGAGCTAGAAGAAACATCCAGATAACGTGTAGGCTTTCAGAAAGCTTCCCCTGTTAAGTCATGCTGTGTCACTAATTCCTTACAGTCTCCGAGGCTGTGGCAGCCCAGGGACGATTCAACAGCTTACACCCTTGCACGGCTTCCCTAGTGCAGCACCACACCCAGGGCTCACTGGCTGTGTTCAAGCTGAGAATCTGCCCTCTTTCTGTCCCCAGTACTCTGTGTCAGACCACAGCCGGCCTGTGGAAGAAACAAGGGCGCCCAAGCTACAGAGGCAGTCTGCACAGCTGCTTTTATCTCAGAGGTTTGGAGAGAAAACAAACAAACAAACAAACAAACAAAAAACCACCTTTGAGTCTGCTCATTCAGTCATTTCATTCCAAAACAGAAAACACAGCGGTTTCCAGCTTTTGGGCCAAGCCCCCTTCCAAAGAACCTAAAGCTGGAGAAGATGACCACTTCTGATGTTCAGCTCTCAGTTCCCTGGGCCTCTGGGAAGGCTGCACTGGGCTTCAGTAACCAGCAGGTTCGTGGCCATAAAATTTGAAAACCAAAAGGAATCAGATAAAAATAAACCAGAAGAAAATGGGGGTATATGCCTCCCCACAGATGTGAATAAAGTAGGCTGAATCCACATTTGTTGAAATGCCTGACTCCAGACAGCAGCCTGAAGACTACAAAAGCAGTTATCCAGTGTTCCTGTGTGAGGTCTGCCCATCCTTCCTATAAGGTAACTGTCAGTGTGTGTTCCCAGAGATGAGGCCTCTGCAGCCGACTGCACACCTGCCCTGGGTGTGGGTCGGAGGAAATGCAGGTCCGTACTTAAAGAAAAGATGGTTCATCTACAGACGCCTTTGTGAACAAGGCTCTGTCTCCACTTCCCTCGGGTCCTCAGAGTCTGACAACTGAGAATGCAGGGTTGTTTTTCCCTAGGAAATACATTGGAAATGTCAGCCTGTGCCTGCTCTCTTCAACAGTGGTATACACTCCTGAAATTGCTGGCACAGGGATCGGCATCTTCCCAGGGACAATGGTCCTCAGTCTCCTTTGAAAAACACACCCAAATGACTCTTGAACATGCCACCATTTCCTGTCACCAACCCCCACAACTTCAAAGTCAGTCCATAATAAAGCAGCACCCCCCAGGCTGAGATGCATCGCACACCCCACCTGCATCACTTGGTTTGTTCTGTGGGGTTCCTTAATAACTTACAAAGAAACCCACCTTTCTGCGGGTTTCTCTAAACTCCTTGAGACCAGAGTCAGCACTCTGACTAAAACTGGCTCTGGAGATGTCTCCGAGGAAACCTATCTAATAGGTCTGCTAAGAAACAGACTCAATTATGAATCAAATCACACAAGTCAAATTTAATAAGCTGGAAACAGAGCTCTAGGAAAGTGTCCGTGTTCCCTGTGCCAATTATATCTTCACTAGGACCCAGGAAGTTGGGGTGGACGGATGATGATGTCAGAGTCCTGAATAAACATTGTAATCAAATGTATTTGGGGCTCATTCATGTTCATCCTGCATCTTTTCTTATCAGCACACTCCACCCACCCCAGTGTATGAAGTCTACCTGGAGTTTCAGAGTCAACACAACAGAATGCAATGATGACAGAATAATAATAGCCATAGTTGAACTAACAATCTGTTAAACACTATTCCTTGTATAATAGGAAACTGTAATTGCTCAAAATATGCTCTTAATGGATAAAGAAAATCAAGAAAGAAATTTAAAACTTCCAAGTATAAAAACAAGGATAATTCACCCAGGAGAAGCCAAAGATACAAAAAGTGATCCCAACTTGGAGATGGTTGGGGTTCCTCATACTCGGCAATGCAGCGTGGCACTCTGCTTACAGAAGCGGTCCTAACAACTGCAACTCACCTGCCAGAGCATCTAGTCTCTCCTTGCATCAAATCCAGCTTCGGTTACTGAGGCTACTGAGGATGCTAAGAAAATGTCGCCCCAAAACAACACCACCATAACAACACAGAAAGACCAAACTGCTCCATAACTGACTCTCGTCCTCTTCCAAAGAGGAGGATTGCAGCTTTTCCCTGCACCGTTTTATCCAGAGGTTTGTACCACGAGACGGCACTTGGGCTTTGCTTTGGCAAGGCCTAGAAGAATGTCTTTTCCCCTTCACTGCTGCGTGGAAACCCATTCTCTCATTTCCACTCATCTTTGCTCTTAGTTTATGTTGAATTTATTCCAGTGCCATAACTTTTCTTTCTTCAGAGGCATCTTTTCTGTGCAGCCCGCCCCTCTACCTTACAATGATTGGTTCCTTTTCAGTGAGGACCATCCAGCGTGGCCAGCGGAATTCACGTCTGCACTAGTCTAACTGGGCCCTTTGTCAACCTGCGTCTCCTATGACCAGGAACCCACATCTGCACCCTGAGCACATCACATCAGCAGCACAGGCAGCAAAACGTCCACACCACTTTCAGGCCCCTTTGGCCTGGCCACACTTCCAACTCCAGCATGACACTGCCGAATGTTAGTTCTTTGAAGCGACACCTGTCAGATACTCGGTGGCTTTTCAGATACGCATCTCTTTACAAGCGAGGCTCGGGCCTCCTGACTTGCGTGCCTTTGTGAGGTTTTTCTGGGTTAGGAGAGTAGCGCTTTTCTTCTCCTCAGGCCACTTCCAGGAAGGGGAGCAGTGACATCTTAAATGAGTGAATACCCTACACTAGCGAAAGTCTAGAAAATAAAATAAAAACAGCAAGAAAGAAACCACAAAACAAGCAGCAGTAATTCCAGCCCAAAGGGGTCAACATCTGATTTATGTTTCCTGATAAATTCCAAGGTGAGGTTCTTTTTCTTGTATCTGAGTAAGTCCAAAACCACGCTGAGACGCGGTTACTCTATTTCAAAGAACAGATGGAGAGGAAACACACTATTTCAAGTTATCAGCCCTGCTTCCCACGGCAGTCCTTCGCTAGAAACCCTTCTTTCCCCAGGAGGAATAATCACCACCATCTAAACTGGGAACGTACTTCACACTAGAATCCCAGCAACTTGGGAGGCTGAGACAGGAGGATGGCTGTGAGCTTCAGTAGTGAGTAAAGCCTGAGCTATCTATAGTGTTAGAGCCTGTCTCAAGTTAATTTAAAAAATAAAGTGAGAACAAAGGCATCTCCATGTCATTTTACCCATTTTCCCAGCCAATAGTTTCTAGGTCTTTCTCCTCCCCAGTCAGTCTTTTAAGGACAGAATCTATGCTGAGTTTTGCTCCAGCCACCCCCCACAGTAGCTCTACATTTCTTCATTCAGCAGAGACTGAGCAAACAAACTATTATTCTCAGAACTGGGGACACAATGGGTGACAAAAACCACTGCTTTCTTGGAGCTCGGTCTCACCTAGCACCTTGAGCAATGTCAGACACCAGAATCTGCATCCACCACTCACTGAGGTGTTCTGCATGAGCTGGGGAGCCTGAGCGTGAAAACAGTGTTCCAGATGTGGTTTAACATGTGGAAGCAGCACATTCAGATACAGTGAAATGATTCCTGGCAGCTAGGGGAAAGAACAATTCCAAAGTGCAGGGAGGATCCACAGAGCATCCAGAGTCTCTGCAAGTCACCTGATCCTTTGAAAGCATAATTCTATTAACCACATGGTAGGATGCTTGGTATTGGGCTAAAGATGCGGGCCAGTAACAAGCACTTGTCTGGTGCCCAAGAGACCTGGATTCTAGCCTGAGTACTGAAAAGGGGGCAAATGTTCATTAATAAAAGGTTCAAGTAATGTCTAGACTATTCAGAAAAGGGTGAGGAGCACAGAACATGTCTTAGAGAGATGTACACCATTTATTTCAAACATTTTTACTTCTTAGCATAGTATGTCTTCCAGTTACTAAGTAGCAAAGTACCTTACTTAAAACATAGTAGCTTGAAACAACCATTTTACTTGGCTCATAACGTGAAGGTCAAGGATTCAGAAATAACTGGGCTGGGCAGTGCTGGGTCAGGGTTTCCTGTGTGACTACAATCCTTCTCCAGATATGGCTGGAGTCTTCTACAGGCTCAAGTGGGTGGCTGACTGAGACGGCTCCGTCTGACCTGCTGCTTGATGATATGAACTGGGACCTCAGCCTGGCTATGGGCTAAAGTGTCCATGTGACTTCTACATGGGAATCTCTGTGAAGTTGCATTCCTGTTTGGCAGCTAGCATCCCCAGGGCTAGTGTCCCAAGAACAGTCAGCAGAATTCATAGAACCTTTTACAACTCAGAGTCACATACAGCCCCTCCTGCCATGCTCTCCAGGCCAACTCCGAAGCAACTGGAGTACACACAGTCTCCGCCCAATCCTGGGAGAGGACTTCTGGGCTTATGTTTTTGTTTGGTTTGGTTTGGTTTCTGGAGCTGGGGATTAAACCTAGAGCTTAAACATGTTTATCACATGTTTTTCTGTTGGCCTGCATCTCTACCACGGCTATTTAAAAATAAAATATAAAATGCCAACAGAGTATGTGAAGCGGTAAGTATCTATTAGTTTCATATGCAGCTGGGTAAAAACTGTATTGTAGCTAGGAGTCCTTAGGAGGGAAACAGGTTATTTTGTTCTGTGCAAATACCATCTTTAATTAAATAAGCTAAGCTTAACGAATTGATTTTTTTAACAAAAGAATCAGAGAACAGTTGTTGGACTTTGGACTTGTACACAACAAAAGACCGCAACCAGGCCTGCAGGTTGCCTGTGTTCTAGAGCTTTTAGGATACACAGGGCCCCTCTTCTGCTCAGCACCTGGGTGCTCACACCTGCTGTGGGTTCAAGGGTTGGCAGGAAGTGGGAAGGTGTGAAAGACAAGAGAGAAAGGATGGATTCCATCTCTATATTCAGCTTTATGAAGATCCAAAATGTCTTCCTTGTTTCTCTTTTCCAAAACATCAAGCAGCCATCCTCCAAAATGGTCTCTTTGGTTTGTTCTAAGGGAAAGCGACAGCTCTACTACTCATATCCCTGACCCTGTCATCTTTAAGTCACCACAGCAGAAGGGACAGTCCGACACCACAGGAGGTTTCACCACTAAGTCCTAGCAAGACGTGGTGATCTCCAGATACAAGCATGGAGACGGCCCAACCCTGTGATGGCCAAGCTCTTGGAGGAGAGGCAGCACCCAGGCTCCCTTAATAAGTGTCTGTAATTTTTTGAAGAGGAATTTAGAAGATAAAAAGCAAAACTAAAGCATGTGGGATGTTACTATTCATTATCCTCCTTCCAAAAATAAATTAAAACAGAAAAAAAGACCACTAGGGAATTCCGAATGGTGAATTCCAGGGTAAATCCAAGGTCCACAGAAAATTCTGGTCCCAGATCTGTGGAGCTGTACTCCACTGAAGCTCACAGACCTCGGGGCTGCCTTCCCAACTGTCCCCCAAGCTTCCAGGACACTCCCCTGGAAGGTCACATCCTCTCTCTTCACAGGAGTACCTTCCACAGTGACTCACGTGGAATGACTGACTCTCAGAGTCATACTTGAACATACTGTTTTATCTCTAACAGTTGGAACACAGCCCAAGAATGGAGTCGTATGAGAATTCTCAGTGCCTGCAGGAAAACTCCAAGAATCTTGTGACCTCAGTTTCTTCAAAACCATAGACTTGTTCTTGGAATGTGCTTCCATGCTCTTCCCAGGTGTATACTCAGGTCTGATGATCTGAGTAAAGCTGGTTATTGCATGAGACTTTAGTCTGCCTCATTTTTAGACCCCACTCTCCCAGGTTCACACCACCAACTAGAGCAGTAAACATTTAACCACATAACTTCCCTACCTATCCATGGAAGGGAGAGGGCAAATGTTATCAAAAGTATCGAGGAATCACTATTTCTAAGTAAGTAGCACTGCCTAAAAATTGAACATTAAAAATAAGTTATATGGGGGCTAGAGAGATGCCTCAGAGGTTAAGAGCACCTGCTGCTTTTGGATGGGGACCCAAGTTCAGTTCACAGCACCCACATGGCAGCTTACAACCACCTGAACAGAAGTAATATAGATTTGTCTATGTATGTGAATATAAATGTATGTATATATATGTGTGTGTGTATATGCATATATATGTATATATAAATGTAGGTGAGCACATGTATATGTATATTTATGTGTGTGTAATGTGTATGAGTATATATCTATGCCTGTGTATATGTGTTTATATGTATGTTTATGTACATGTATGTGTACATACATACATATATGTGTGTGTGCGTGTGTGTGTGTGTGTGTGTGTGTGTGTGTGTGTGTGTGTATGAACATGTATGTATACAGATTCACTTCCTGTTTCTCTTGGGCCAGATTCTGGGATGGGTGCTGATGATTTCACAGCAGGCATACCTTCCATCCATCAAGTATTTCAAGATGCAGGAGGTTATATCAAGCATTAAACACTGAGAACAATTGTCTTTTAAAATCCAATGCTCAGTTCTAAATATTTTACTGGAAATAAAAACAAGCTCCAAATAGCACACAGCAAAGTCACAGACCCTTAGAGAAACCTGAGCCGAGACTGACAGCAGGATGGGTTAAGGCTTCCCTGAGTGCTAAGGGCAGGCAGACAGACAGACAGACAGACAGGCAGAGAGACAGACAGACAGACAGACAGACAGACAGACACACACACACACACACACACACACCACTTTCTCTTGGCTTCCTGGATGGGAACGTTGACCTAAAAAAAAGAAAAAGTCTTGCCAGGTGTGGTAGTGCACGCCTTTAATCCCAGCACTCGGGAGGCAGAGGCAGAAAGGTCTCTGTGAGTTTGAGGCCAGCCTGGCCTACAGAGTGAGATCCAGGATAGCCTGGGGCTATATAGTGAGATACAGTCTTGAAAAACTCCCCCACCCCACAAAAGAGACTTAGGAGAAGAGAGAGAAGACAAAGTTGCTATTTCCAATTATTCAAGGGTTGCTGAACAGAAGACACTGACTTCCCCTGCTGGGGAGAAACTGACTGTTGATGTACGCCTACACAGAAGTCATCTGACTTACACTACTTCAGACAGCAGGGCTAAGGCTTATGGGTAGCCATGAAAGCCTCAGACTTACGTTATCACTAATAAAAAGACCACAACTGAGTCACTGAAGAAATGATGTCTGCCATCAAAGCTGTGGCCTTTGCAGCAGAGGCCTGGGGCACTCAGTGACACCGATGATCCTCTCTTCCAACCTGAGGGACTATGGGATGGGACATCTTCATCTTTGTACAAATTCCCAGGATCTTGGTTCTCTGTCTGTACTGGGTATATGTCTACCTGCTCTAATGTTGAAGATGGTTCCACTCAGGACTACCTCCTCAGTCATCAAGGATACAGGAAGATGCTAGAAGCATTGTAATTGAGAGGGCCGATGAGGAACAGCCCCAGGAAAAATACCTCCTGTGTATACTGAGTGTGTGGCTGTGTGTGACTCTCTGAAGAAAGCCAGCTGTTCTCATGGTCTGTGTTCTGCTCGGGTCCACAGAAACACAGGATCTGAACGGCAGCCACCAGGTTGCCACATACATTAGACCTGACCCACATACGTTGTCAATGGTTCACTAAAAGGCTTGACAAGCTATGATTTCTCCCAGCCTCCATTTCACTACTTCTTTCTCAGCTTCATGGTACCATGTACACTGTCACCTGTAAACACTGTTAGCAACACTCCATGCTGAGGAGAATTAATGTGTGGTTGTGACTCTACCTACAACTTACCAATGTTACCTCACATGAGAGCAATCCTGCTTTACACACTGTGATACAATACTTCATTCATTTACAGTGTCTTTCTATAACAAGACAAGCAGACATGCCAGCACAGTGTCCTATCACCTACATTTGAGCAGTTCTCCAATCTGCTTTTTCCCACATTCTAATATTTGATATCAGGTGTGTCACACCATTAATGGCCACCGTGGCTTACTAATCAGCATTTCTGTCATCTGTGGTTGTATATTTCCTTTCTTAGTGGTATGTAAGTGGTGGTCTTCTAATAAATACAGTTTGGGCTCAGTGAAATGGTTGGCTGTACTGCACACAATCACACTGCTGGGGGTTAGTGAGAGCAGATACTCAGGGTGGCTCTTGACATATCCCATCAGCCCGGCTGATTTCTACCATAGCCACAGTGAGGGAATCCAAGTAGGATGGCCTCAGCTGAAAGTTCTTCCCACAGGCAGCACGGGCTCTCTCTTTTTCTTCTCTGGGACAGAGCTGCCAGACTAGCTAGAAAGTAAGCCCAATCCCAAAGTGTGGGAACGCAGTGGTCAAGAGCACAGCCCAACTGAGGACTATGGTGTGGCTGTAAATGTTCCACCTCCCACCAAGCAGAGAGAGGAATCCAGGGGCAGAATGGCAACACACTCTGCTGTCAGTAGTTCTCTGTCCCTGCCTTCACCCCACCTTCCTGGGATCAATTTTCAAACAAAAACTACCTGCACTCCAATCCTTGCTTTGGGCTCAGCTCTCAGGAAACCAAACTAGGGCACACTTGAGGGAACCAAAACAAAGCCCAGCCCTGGTCCAGACTATTTAACAAGCAATGCCTTATGAGTCAAAGGCATGCTTGCAAGTCAACTGCCTGGAGTTTGAGATCTATTTTCCATAGGAATTCCATTGTCAGTTATTAGCTTTCTATGTCAGGCCAAAAAAATCATTTACTCTGGAACAGTAGAGAGAGCCAGCATTAAAGTTCCTAAGGAAATGGATAACAACTTTGTCACATCTTGTTTCTTTACCAAGAAAAAAACAAACACCACCTTAACACACACACACACACACACACACACACACACACACACACACACACACGGTGGGGGGGGGTAAAGGATGGCTTCTACAGAATCAAAAATGCTTGTATCAATAGTCATTTAAGTCTTTATAACAAATGAAATCCAAGGCAGACAGAAAAAAAAATTAAACTCACCAAAGCTCCCAAAAAGGGAAAAGCAGAAACAGTGAGTTCCTTGGCTGACAATGACAAGGACACCAGGAAAGAGAGCGGCAATGTGGAGCAGTCGACTCTGCTGGGTTTGCAAAGTCGTGAAATCTGGGACTCGGGTCATCACAAACCTAAAGTCAACGTGAAAGCTAAAAGGCAAGCCACACAATCGCAGGAGCCCGAGTGAAAAGCACTTCTCAACTTCATATTATACGAAGCGAAGCCCTAATGTTCTATTTTTTTTTGGGGGGGGGGTCTGAACCCAGGGCTTGGCAATAGAGTCAGTATGTCCTTGTACCTGAGCTGCAGCCCCAGCCCTCTTAGGACGTTATTAGTGAAGTTGTATGTACATGCTCCCCATAGTCACCAGCTGCTTGTTTAATATTCAAGTTGACAATTTCTCCACATGAAACCCCAACTTAAGGGTTTTATTATTTATTCCCAGGGCTTGTGGTCCTGGGAGGCAGAACATGGAGAAGATAGAGATGAAGTCACCTGCGGCTGGGAAGAAGTCAAAAATCTCACGTGGACATCCTTTCTGATGGCTGACTGCAAATTCACCCTCAGGATGTTTCCTTCTCTGGTTTCGGAACAAACAAAAGGCAACTGCTCATTCGAGTAAAAAGCAAAAGTAGATATTTTAGTAATGAATGAAGAATTTATATTGACCCTCACGTATCCCTTATGGCTAACTAGCGGGCATGGACAGTAAAGGCAAATGAGTCACACTAACATCAAACACATGCATGTAAGCCCATTACTAAGAGTACAATATAAAATATAAAAACATCAGGAAAGCTGCAAAGACATTTGGCATACGAAGGCCAACATTAGCATTTATTATGGAGAGTACATACGGACACTCCCTTTTCTTTTTCTTTTTCTCCAGAAAGTGTTGAGCTCAGAGAGAAAAATGTTCTTTACTTCTCTTTCAGGTAAAAACTGATTAAAAAAAAAAAAAAAAGCACCACAAGGGGATGCCTGTGTGAATAACCCTCATGGTTTGTAAGAGAATCTTCCTATTAATTTTGGTCTAGACAAACAAAAGTAAGCAGGGCCACACACTTTAGACCCAGGCCTGCTGTGGATCTCCAGAACCATGTGGGACACCTGCAGCACATTCAGCTGCAGCAAATGAACACCACCAGAGATCTAAAATGTTTTCATTTCATTTTGACAAGAGTAAAGATGGAGGGAGCTTTGGGACCATTGATGGCCACGCTTCTTCAGGATGCAATTTTAAGTGTTCTGTAACACAAAACAATGAAAAGGAAGGACAGGAGAGAATGTGGGGGGCCCTTCTCTGGGCTACTTGCTCAAGAAGCTCAGAAAGGACTTATGATGTCTTGGAGAGACACCTGAACCACTCAGACAGTAAACTGATACTCACAGTTCTATTCAGCAAGGCTAGCAATGGATGAGTTAAGAAGTTTAGCAAAACCTAAGGGGTCCAACCTTTGGCTTTAAGGATGGGAAAGTGGAAGTTCATGAGATGCAAAATTTAACCACTAATCACAATAGCTGTTATCAAGTGTTGGGATATTCGGTATAAGACATGACAACATCAGATAGTATAGCCAAAGTTTTCATGTCCAAACTAATTATTGTTAGTATCTTTGAAGAATAAGCTGAAATTGGATGAACACTGTTCTCCCATGAGCCACCTCAGAACATTAAGTGCTCCAATTATTCCCCAATCCATGGAATAATCCTACAATGTTCTCAAGTCTGGGCATTGCATCTACATAGTAGAGAATAAGATTAGTTCTCATCAGGGTTCCCTGGCCCCAACAACACACAGTCATTAGATGAAACTGTAAGCACACCGACCACTGACGCCCTTCCCTGATCTCTGGCCTTTCTAGACATCATACCACTAGAGTACTTTCCCTTCAACACTCCAAAGGCTCAGGCAATCATCTGTGATGACATTCCTGAGATGCAGCCATTGTCAGCTCTGCTGGGGAGTTAGCACCTACCCTTCCAAACCAAATGACTCTTCCCCAGCAGGTTCTTATTTCCATCTCTGCAGGAAAGGCTGCTCAGAAGTTGAGTTTAAAGGTCTCCCATGAAAGCACCAAGTGTCTGCTGAATGATGGCCAAACTCCTACTATTCCCCTTAAATAGACATTTCCTAAGCGAGTGCTTGCTATGCCTCTCAGTATGAAAACCAAATAGACTCTCAGAAGAAAATAAAAAAAGAATTAAGCACATTAGGAAACAGCAAGCTTGCATCCTGACTAAGTGATTCAGAGCCAAGAATATATTTGGTGGAAGGAAGGGTACTAGGGACTGACCCCACTGCCTATTGCAGACCCCCCACCCCACCCCAGTACAAATACTCAGTAAACACTAAAAACAAACGCAAAGATGGATGGGATGGATGAAGGAAGGAAAACACCAAGTCACTTTAGACCAAGGCAATGAGGCTTCATTTAAAAAATGGCCAGTGCTACTTGACACCCCTTTAAACGGTCCATGACCTGACCTAGGGCACAGCATGGATCCAGGCTGGAGACAAAAAGCTGCGAAGAAAATGATCTTCACGCTGATCAGTGTAAGAGCAGAGAAAGAAAAACCATCCTGGCGCTTCCTCAGATGCTGACACACTCAGGGAAGAGGTGTGGGGACAGGAAGGCTCACACAGATGCATGAAGTTTCCCTCACAGAACACCTTCCTTCCACTTTCACAGCAATTCTTGCACTCTGCTTCACCCAGAAACCACAGGTTTCATGGGAAACAAATGAACAACAATGCTCAAATACACAGTGACTCAGGTGAAGCACATTCCCGAGCCCTGGGAGTCCACATACTGCTTAATGATCTGTGTATCCAGTCAGGTTTATCATTATTATTATTACTCAAATTAAAGTATCTCTAGACAAGAAGTTATTATTCTCTTCATCAAAAGACAGTTACCCTTTAATTCTTTCTCCATAAGAATATCGTGTCCCAAGGTAAGTCATCAACCAAATAGCTCTAAAACGTCTCTGTAATGATGGAGGCTTTAGAGCTACACATCCGCCAAGAACTATTTACATGCCTTGGATGCACATCAACAGCCACTAGAGACACACTTAGCCAGGGCATATCAGCTGCAAAGAAATTATTTAGACAGGTAAGTACTCTCTCCACCCCCACTCTATGAACTCAGTACTTTTAGCTAGTCCCTCACATAGCTCAGCAATTCAACAAACAAAATTAGAGGATGTGTTATGGTTTGAACATAAAATGTGGCCGGGCAGTGGTGGCACACACTTTTAATCCCAGCACTCAGGAGGCAGAGCCAGGCGAATCTGTGAGTTCGAGGCCAGCCTGGTCTACAGAGCAAGATCCAAGACAGGCATCAAAACTACACAAAGAAACCCTGTGTGTGTGTGGGGGGGGGGGGATGTGCCCCCACTGGGTCAGAATTTGAGCAGCTGTCTCCAGCTTGGTGTTAGGCAGTGGTAGCACATGCCTTTAATCCCAGCACTCGGGAGGCAGAGCCAGGCAGATCTCTGTGAGTTCAAGGCCACATTGGAAACAGCCAGGCATGGTGACTCTCACCTTTAATCCCAGGGAGTGATGGCAGAAAGAGAAAGATATAGAAGGCGTGAAAACAAGCAACCAGAGCTAGTTAAGCATTTGGCTGGTTAAGCTTTTAGGCTTTGGAGCAGCACAGTTCAGCTGAGATCCATTCTGGATGAGGACTCAGAAGCTTCCAGTCTGAGGAAACAGGATCAGCTGAGGAACTGGCAAGGTGAGGTAGCTGTGGCTTGTTCTGTCTCTCTGATTTCCCAGCATTCACCCCAGTACCTGGCTCCAGGTTTCACTTTATTAATAAGAACTTTTACGATTCCTGCTACAGGTGACACTATTTTAGGAAGTCAGACATCCTCTGGGATGTGGTACTGTAGGCCCCTAGGGGCTTGGGGAAGAAGATTTTGAAGGATATGCCGGCCTGATTCCAGGCTAGACGGAACATGAGAAATGTGAGAGACCCACCTTGGCATACTCCCACCACCACACCTTCTTCTCCAGGGCAAATTCCCTCTAAAACCCAAACAAACCCTTCCTCTGATGAGCTGCTTCTGTATGTCCTTCATCACAGCAACAGAAAGAACTGTGGGGGTCTGGGGGTCCCCCAAAGGTCCAGACATTTGGACTCTTGGTCTCCAGCAGGTGGCACTGTTTGGAGTATAGGAGGTGCACAGCATGCCATGGGAGGAGCTCTTTTGAGAGTTCAGAGTCTTGCCTCCATGTCTAGTGTGCCCTCTGCCTCATGTTTTCAGTAAAAGCTCATAGCTCTCTGCTCCCGCCCCATACCTGCCACCTGCTGCCATGCCTCCTGGCCATGATGGACACTCACTGGTACCTGCTGCCATGCCTCCTGGCCATGATGGACACTCGCTTGTATGGAACCATGAGCCCAGCTTCCTCAATCATGGTGTTTTATTACAGCAGCTGAAAAGTAACTGATATAGGAACAGATATAGGGCTAGCCATTCCTACACACCTTCCTATCCTACCTCCCACCAAAATAAATAAAAGAATAATACCTTAAAGTCTACCTTATAGTACAGTATAAAGAACCAAAGGCTGAGTTTGAATATTCTGGAACAATCTAGAAATTCATGTTACTGTTCTTTGAAGGTAGCCTACAGAAAGATAACTGGGGTTTGAGGAGGTAGTAAGGGTTACTAATGACCGCTTGAGAAGAGAGAACAGCCCTACTATGCTTGCCCTGACTTGCTATGTGAAGCTCTCTGCAATGTTCTCATACAGCAAGAAGATCCTGGAAGAGATGTAGGGGACCCGGATTTGATTCCTAGAACCCACACAGCAGCTCACAACCACCTGTAACTCCAGTTCCAAGAGATCTGATACCTTCTTCTGGGTTTGCAGGCATCAGGCACACATATGGTGTACAGACATACATGTAAGCAAAACACCCATGCATATTAAAAAAATAAGTCATTCTGTGTCTCAAAACTGGAAAAGTTTAGCAGGAACATAATGACCAAATCATGTTTCTAAATACAAAAAGGTAGAGTCAGGCGTGGTCGGCCAACATTTGATTCCAGCACTTGGGAGGCTGAGGAAGGTGGGTCTCTGAGTTCAAGGCCAGCCTCATCTACATAGAGAGTTCCAAGCTTGTGGGGCTGCACAGTGAGACACTATCTCTAAATTAATAAATTAATTTTAAAAATAAGACTTATAAGGGTGAAAGACACTTTGAAGGGTCTTTGGCAAGACCATAAGGAGCCTCACACAAGTCCCTGTTGTGGTGCTAGAGGATGGATCTGAGAGGAGACAGGAGGGTATGGCCACACAGCAGGTAAGGAAACATAATCTAAAGTTCTGCGATGTGTCTTACACACAGAAAGCCTTGTGGAACAGGGGTGTTGTGGGTGCATACTCACTGCCAGCATTTAACAATACCTGACACAGAGGGAGGCTTCTAACAACTTATTTTTAATTAAAGTATTGTTGTAACTCTTATTCATAATTATTCTTAAAGCCAGTAGCAAATTCCCCAGCTTATGATCACTACCAATAAGGTAAAAAACTAGAATTTTCCCATGATGAGAATGTGTACTCATATTCCTGTGCCATTTTGGTATTCATGAACTTCATCAACAAAAATATACTAAGTCTTGGATGTCATGTTAGGGACATAATGTTCATCAACGAGACAGATGTAGTTTCTTTCCTTATAGACATTCTGTTCTAGTCAGTGTTCCTGGCTCTGGACTGGAGCACAGGCCTTTGGAGTGGCCTTGGGGCTTGTATTTTTATTTCCTCTACCAAATAATCAGACATTTCTGAGACATGTGATTGATCTCTTCAGATCTTGGCTTAAATGGCCACTTAGTAGAAAGACCTTTGACCATCCTGATTAAAACTGAATGTCAACTCTTGGTCCTCTTTTCTCTAAAGTCCTTCATAGCATTTATTAGACCTGACTCATACACCTATTCATTTATAATGTGAAGGTCACACACCCCTGTTACATTCCTAAGACCTACAAGACACAGAGCACAGAATTCACAGACATATGGTAAATATCTACAAAATGGATGTTCTTTAAACATGCAACCACAACCTCATTTAGCATGTCCGCTGCTGGGCAGTTCCACTCAAACTCCTAATCCTACTGAGAAAATCCTGCACTTGTAGCTATGACATCAGGCAGTTTCCCAACTGCCTCCAACTTACCCACTGGCTTCCCCATTGGCAAACATCAGAGTGTAATTCCCACTTCACACTCTAGATCACTAATATGTCCATTTCTACCAAGACCAGGAGCAGCCTCCATGATAAACACTTTCTGATCTTCCCAGGATAAGAGTGAACCACAGTCAACATCTGGACATGAAGCTGAGGGGTGACTCCTATTGTTACTCAGGAACCTACTGAGTGTCACACACTGGATCTCAAGGCTTCAGTAAAACCTCCCTGGAAGGGGAGGATGGCCAAGCCTGTCCCAGGCTGATCACTGGCCCTGCCATACCTCCAGATCACCAATCCTTCTCCATTCTTTCCAGACACAGACATGTCTGGGCACCATCTAGCATACAGAATTATTTTGTTAACTAAACCATCCAGCCAATCAGACTAGACTACAGCTAAGTTTTAACAGATAATCCTTCATCGTTTTTCTCCACCCTGGCTTTATCCCCCACCTGCTCATCTGATGTACTCATAAAAACTGAAGGATAAAACCATAGCACCTGCTAGCACACCATTTCACAATCACAAACCCACAGACAGTCACCAACATAAGCTCCTACTGAAGGCAAGGCTCACGGAGACTTTCAGATGCTCTGCCTGTCCCTGAAATCTTAACTTTCCTTGCACTTTGTGACCTTAGCATCTGTCTTTAAACTACTTACAGAGCTTCTTAAGAGGAATGAAAATGTATTCTTCCCTGCAGATATACTATTTTGTTTCTTCAGAGGGAAAAACCTTGATTTTCTCCTCTTAGTTCTTCCAGCCTCCAAGCATCACTTTCTCCTCCTGGTGGTCCTCTAGTTGGCTGAAATCCCTTTAAAAGAGGTTCCCTTTGTTCTATGCATTTCCAGTCCCTGGTTCATGACCTGTTTCACCAGTGAAAGCGGTAAGCTGCTGAGCACCTCCCACAATTCTGGTTGCTCATTAGTATAATTGAAATTAATTACATTCTATCTGCTTTGCCCGGTGCTGTTAAGGTCACATACCAAGTCAGTAGACCTGCCATTAAAGCATTCTAGAAAGTTCCAGTGACTATACCTGAATAAACTCGGTTCTTCTGAAAGAAGGGGTGGAGGGGGTGTTAATGTTGCATTAATCTCTTGGTCTTCACTGAAACAGGGTAGACCTAAAAAGGAAAAACAAAGAAACCTAGTTGTCCCCTTTCCCATCAACAAAGATTAGAGTCCTAAGGAGACCCCCTGTCCCCATCCACACACTGCAGTAGGCAAAAAACCATCGTGCCTCCAACCACTTCTTAATAAATTCCAAATTTGCTACTCAGTGATAATAAGAGGGAAGCCAAGCCCTAATGTAGGCTGAAGAGCTGAGAGTGGGTCGTGGCGGTAATAAGGTGAGCAGACATTGAGCTAGAGAAACATTGTTGATAAACCTCCGATCGTTCCTATCAGTTGGCATGAGTTCATTCAACCTAAAAAGTGCTTGAGAATTTTGTCTTTTATCCCTTAATATGTCCACGGTAAAAGAAGTCACCTCTTAAACAGTCCACTTAATCTTCTCAGTTATAATATTAGCCACTGAACGATCTCATGCAGATTGTTTTAAAAACTGGATCTGAGATACCTTCTCTGAAAAGCAGCAAAAATTGTTGCTTCATCCGGTTATTGTGGTGAGATCAAGAGACAGAACGTGCTCTAGTGGGTGTGGTAAACACTAACATTTAGTGGTTTGACTGACATTCAAAGTCCGAGGCAATCTCACCCCTTCCTCGTGGGGAGGGGTGGGATCTTACTCATGGGTTCACAACTCCACAACTGTACAAAGACAGGGTGACGCCCCAACTCCGGCCCTCCCCACTTCTCTCCTCTCCTACGCCATCTCTGCTTTCTTGCCGATAAAAAATTACATTTCTCCTAACTTTTATTAAATGCCACCACACAATGCACTGTTCCTCACATTCATAGGCTTGAACCATAAAGAGATGCCTGAGACAGGAAACTGTCTCAAGCAATCATGAGCGATATGGGAAGCCATTAAAGGAACGGGCCACCACTTCCCTTCCTTACAGTCCCTACTATGAGCCGTCGCTCACACTGAGCACAGGGGTAAGGCACACTGCACAATCTGAACTGCTGAGTCAGAAGGATGCGCATCTGCAACTTGGAAGATTTCCAGATGACCCTCCAGAGAGGCCTGAAGCATGTGACCCACCTCCAGCTCAGAGCAGGCTGTCCACACACTTACCCACTGTGCCTTCAAAATGGAGACCAACTCTCAGCCAACAGGAGAGCGAGAAGTTGTATTTGTGTATCTCGATTGCTTCTCCTAATGATATGTTAAATTCTATTTTTTTGCCAGGCGGTAGTGGCGCACGCCTTTAATCCCAGCACTCGGGAGGCAGAGGCAGGTGGATCTCTGTAAATTCGAGGCCAGCCTGGGATACCAAGTTAGTTCCAGGAAAGATGCAAAGCTACACAGAGAAAACCTGTCTTGAAAAACCAAAAAAAAAAAAAAAAAAAAAAAATCTACTTTTTAATTACATATTCTGAGCAAGTTGTATTTATGTATATACCAACAACTAATGCAAAAAGGGGCCACAAATTTGAGAAGTAAGAAGGAGTATATTGGAGGGTTAGGAGGGAGGAGAAGGAGGGGAGGGTGTAATTACATTATAATCTCAAAAATTAAAAGAAATTAAAAATTAGCATCTCAGCGTTACCGAGCTGGCTCAGTGAGTGAAGGGCCTGCCACACAAGTGTAAGGACCTGAGGTTGGATCCTCAGCACCCACACAAATGCCACACAAGCATGGTGGCCTGCTTGCAACTCCAGAGGTAAAGACAGGAGATCCACACGGCACGCTGGGTACTTAGACTAGACAAGTCAGTGAGCTCTGGGTACAAAAGACCCTGCCTAAATATATTAGGTGGAAGTGATGGAGGAAGACTCCCATGTCAATCTCTGGTCTACAAACACACAAACCACACTCTCATACACACACTCACAAACACATACACACATACTCACAAACATATACATACACACAAACACACACACTCATATACACACTCACAAATATAAACACACAGACACACATACATATGTACACAAGCAAAATAATAAGTTTTTCTTTAAATATTACTAAAACTGAGTCTAGTAAGATGACCCAGCAAGGAAAACACTTGCCACACAAGCCTACCTACCGGTCTGAACTCATCCTAGACACTCACACAAAGGTGGAAGACAGAACAGACTACCATATACACACACACACACACACACACAAACACACACACACACACACACACACACAAACAGCAAATAAATATACATCTTTTAAAGAAAACTCACTTTCTTCCTCTAGATCCCCCTGCACAGCAGCCATGCTGCAGTTGTTACCTCCTAAGCGAGGGAGATTTCAGGGAAACTCCTTCCCTCCATTCACAAAACTGTGTGACAATCAGATGCAAAGGCATGTCAGTGCTTAGGAGATGCTCCGGGATCCTCGCCTTCCTCGGATGCCCAGGGCGCATTTCCTGAGCCTTGCTCCAGCATCATCACATGCTCCTCTGGGCCTCCTGGGATGGAGACTGTTTCCTTCACCTCTGCATCCTCCCCCATGTCCAGCATTCTCACTCCGGTGTGAGGTGGAAGATTTGAAGAATGAATGTATAATTGTATATATGTTCTTTTTTTAGAGATTGTTTTATTTTTGTTTGCCACATGTGTGGGGGTACATGAGGAAGCCAATAGATAGACGATGTCAAATTCCTGGAGGTGGATTTAACAGGCATTTGGGATCCACCTGACATGGGTGCTGGGACTGGATCTCAGATCCTCTGGAAAAACAGTAATGATCTTAATCACTGAGCCCCTCTCCATCCCTCTTGGATATGTGTTCTTAAATGTCCCAAACAACGTTACAAATCCAGTGCTGAGAAAACTAAGATCAAGATGTAGAAACTCGTGACCCTGGAAGTACACACCACAACTCCATAAACACCGATAAATCTTACACTGGCTGTGACTCAAATGACTAAGAGGCATAACTGAGACTAAAATACTTTTTTATCCACTGTACTCAGGCCCAGCGATTCTTCTAAAAGATCACCAACGTCTTTACTAAAGCAAGGTCGGGCAATTTAAAAATAACAAGCTAATGTTAAACAGTGACGAGATCGGCTGAAAGAAAACAGACAGTAGCGGCCACGGATGCCGGGCCATGGAAACACTCACGTGCGTGCTCCTGGAGCAAATGTCCGCCAGCACAACGGCCTGTGAACCCTGTTTAGAGGAACATATGTGAACCTGTGGCTAACAACTCTGTTTCTAGGAGTGTGCTTGTGTAGTGACCAAAGCCATGTACAGGAGCACAGCAACACCCCACACACACTCTACCAGGGAAACCCTCTGTCTATCAGTAAATGGACACATTTTCACATAATCAGACAACAGAATTCTAACAGCATCAACAATCAACAAACAACAATGGCACACGGAGACAGAAGTGAGTCTTCCAGACCAGAATAGTCTACAGCAGATCCAAATTACATCCCTGTTTCAGGGCCAAGCAGAGTTGATCCTGTGGTGGTATTGTGTTCCCCACAATATTGTGCACCCTAATAAATTTATCTGGGGTCAGAGAACAAACAGCCACTAGAACAGAGCCAGAAATGGTGGCTAGAAAATGGGTCAGAGCAAGCCATAGCAGAAGTTGGGCGGTGGTGATGCACGCCTTTAATCCCAGCACTTGGGAGGCAGAGCTAGCCGGATCTCTGAGTTCAAGGCCACTTTAGAAACAGCTAGGCATGGTGACACACCCCTTTAATCCCAGGGAGTGATAGCAGAAAGCAGAAAGGTATATAAGGCCTGAGGACCAGGAACTAAGTTAGTTAAGCATTTGGCTGGTTTAGCATTCAGGCTTTGGAGCAGCACAGTTCAGCTGAGATTCATGTGGAGGAGGACTCAGAAGCTTCCAGCCTGAGGAAACAGGATCACTGGAGGAACTAGCAAGGTGAGATAGCTGTGGTTTGTTCTGCTTCTCTGATCTTCCAGCATTCACCCCAATAACTGCCCTCGGGTTTGTTTTTATTAACAAGATTCTTTAAGAAAGATTCCTACTACATCCAATGGCATTACAGCTCTGCGGGACAGGGAGTGGGGCTTCTGAAGCATGATACTCGGTTTCACAGTCTAGATACTGGTCACAGAGATGCAGCCAGTTCCTGAAAGCTCTTGAAGCTATCTGTTAAGTTCTTCATACTTTTCTGCATGAATGTTACAGTTCAATGAAAACTTTACCTAAAATGAAGGGAAATGGGCTAACCCTCTAGAAAAGAGACTATGCTCTCCTGGAAATGCCTTTCGTGAATAAATGTTTTTTAAATGCTGGGGTGACTGTCACTCACCTGCAAAACCCAATTGGCTCACACTGGTCTGTATCAAGAGCCTACTGTCAAGAGATGTCACACAAGGCAATTTTCTACTTCTGAGAAAAAGTAGGAGTCACAAATAGCATTTTTTTTTTTAAATTAAGAAACAAGAAGAACAAAGGAGATGGGCTATATAGGTAAAGGTGATAGGAAAAGATGAAAAGGCAATACTATACTACCCTGAAAATGGTACTTAAATAGATTTTACTCTTTAGAGGCATCGTCTCTTGAACTACTGGTGGGGGTGACTATTTTTTTTTTTTCTGGTGTAGATATATGCCTCTGTACCCAGCTTTTCCCCAATATTGTTTTAAAACACTGCCCAACAGACAGAGAAATAAAGAATGTGGACCATGGCTGGGTGGTGGTGGCACACGCCTGTGATCCCAGCACTCGGGAGGCAGAGGCAGACAGATTTCTGTGAGTTCGAGGCCAGCCTGGTCTCCAAAGCAAGTTCCAGGAAAGGCGCAAAGCTACACAGAGAAACCCTGTCTCGAAAAACAAAAACAAAAAACAAAAACAAAAACAAAAGAATGTGGCCCACGGGAGTGGTAATTATTGGCAAGCGCAGGTGTCTGAACAGAGGGAAGCTAAGGGAAATGAAACACAAATCCTTCCGCCTCATTAGGCTTCTAAAAATATTCTCAAAATACAAAGGCATGGGTGCTGAATAAATGAATGAGAGATTTAATCAAAGGGGTTTTTGTGAATCTTGACCATAGTCCAGACACAATTATTTTGAAGATTCAAAAAGAAAAAGAAAAAAAGGAGAGAAAGAAAACAAAACAAAAGACATGATGTTATGAACCAGGTCAGCAGGGCTGAAAATAAGCAGAGAAATTGGACAAAACAAAATCAATGTGCAGGGATAGTGAGGACAGGCTTAAAAAAATATTGTTCCTATTTAGCTAAGAAATGTAAAAATAACAGGCTCTCTGAGGCCATGACCAGACCCAAAGGCTTCTCTTCTGAACTGGGTGTTAATTCATTTTGAATTTGATTCCCACAGGACTCAGGAGGGAGGGAAAGGAACAAGCTTGTGCACCCAGGCAGCCACCAGGAGGAGGTGACCCTCCACTTCTGCTGTACCAGGAGGTGTCAAGTCTAGGACTAACTGGAATCCACACAGGATTCCTTTCAGCTCCTATTGGTCAATGGACCAAACTCGTTTTACATGGATGTGTCCCCAGGTGGGTAGGTGTTGCTCCAGGGCAAAGAGAGAAGATGCAGCCACAGTTTTAGTCACATCCCTAGATGTCTGTCACTAAGAGACAGTGAAGTTTGCAGAAAGCGAGTAATAACAAGGAAAAGCAAAGCATTCATTCAGTCAGACTTTACAATATCTTCAAATCCTGAACTAACAGTTCTTGATTTGTGCAAATTTTTAATCTAAAGATCTATACTAAGCATGGTATGTAAGAAAAAGGGAAGAGCCAGTTACATCCTTTTGCCCAATAGCAAAGGATCTGTCCTAAAGGTGGTCCTCCTTTGGATACTAGTGCTTCAATCTTTCCATAATTCCATAGCACACATCTGGCCCTTGCCTGGCCAGTGACTTGCCTGATAATCCTGATCTGGATCAGGTCCATGACCCAGGCAACAATCAAGAGCCTTCAAATAAGTATGGATCCAATGTTGCTCCCTGTGCAGGACTACTAAGAGGCACTCCCCTAGAGAAAGCCTGTCTGAGAACAAACCCAGATGAAAACAAACAGTCTGTGGCAATAAGCCGAGCAGCAGAGCTGGGGCACCCAGAACCTTCTCTACCTGAAGCTAATCCTGCTGCTGTGAATGTTTTAGCAACATAAACCAAAAGCTTTTTTTTTTATTGTTCTGATACTAAATGGTTGTCTTTCATTTACAAACAAATGGCCTCAGACATTATTGCTTCCTCATTCCTTTCAAAACTTTTAAAGGATCAATTCTTCATCCAGATAGTCCACCCTTGATTATAAACATAAATAATAAAAATAAAATAGACAGAAGTCTTCTGAAATGGAACACTCTGAAAAATCAATATCAAATAAGCTTGCCTTGTGCTAGCCTCTGAATCTAAGGA
Organism: Onychomys torridus; assembly: GCF_903995425.1. Lineage (NCBI taxonomy): Eukaryota > Metazoa > Chordata > Mammalia > Rodentia > Cricetidae > Onychomys > Onychomys torridus. Next base: position 8,098,054 of record NC_050445.1, read on the forward strand.
GCTTTCGGGTGCCATTATGGTTCCCTCACTCAAAAAGAAAAATGTCAGGGGCTGGAAAGATGGCTCTGTGGTTAAGGGCTCTCCCAGAAGACCTAGGTTCAATTCCCAGAGCTCCCCTGGCAGCTCACAACTGTCTGTAACTCCAGTTCCAGGGGACCTGACTCCCTCTCCTGGGCCCTATCAGGCACTTCAGTGATGCACAGACATACTTTCAGGCAAAACACACATACACATAAAATCTAATTTAAATCTTTAAAAAGGAAAATGTCCTTGGTATGAGTGAATATTTATGCCTGATCCTAATACCAAGTTGCTCCAGGTTTGGGGACACTGATCAGTTCAGCGTTGGTGGCTACCGGAAGTTCGCTGGATGAAGTCAAAGGGGTGTGCTGCCTGAATTCACTTCTCTCTCGAATTCACCCTCTTTGGTGGAAAGGAGATGCGCTCACAAGAATGCGCTGGAATCTAAAGCATCTCTTGGACCCACCTCCCCACTGAAGCCTGGCCAGTCATGTGGGTAAGCCTGCTGCAGGTGCAGCTGCATCTGGACTCAGAGTCTGCATGTTTGCAAGGTGTTCACATTACAAAGTCCTCTGCAGGCTAGAGGGCGCACATCTGTGTCAGCAGCCTCCACACAGACCGTGCCAGCACCTCTATCTCTGCTGACCCTGCCCTGAGCACATGCAAGGGAGTTCCTATCTGATTAGCTCACACAATGACTTGGGTGGTGTGGTGCTATGCTGAACCTGGACCTCAATGGAAACACAGTTATATGAAGGGCCCAGGACTGGACGTCCAGGATGTATGTAGTCCTGGCCACCTGGGAGTGGTCTCAGATAAACCACCTCTTTCAGAGGTCCAGTTTTCTTCTCTTTAACAACGGGATGGGGACAAACAGATCAGTGATTGTCACTGTGGGTCATGATCCAGGTAACCGGTAGTGAGGTCAACTTGATGAACCAGGACCAACTTTACAGGCAGATGACTCTAGGGCAGAGACAGAGAGTGCACAAGGTGACCCTGGAGCACGTGGTAGCCCCCGAAAGTACACCAGTAAGGAAAGTCACATGATGGACTTACATCAAGGCAATGGGAGCCAGAGGATGAAGTTCCTCAAGGCTGAAACTTAGAAAACAGCAAACCCAGGGCCCCTGGATTATAAGTAGAAAATAAACACACATGTGTTCACAGTGATGTGTAGTAAGTACTGAGTGACGGAATTAAAAATAAATAAATAAATAGTAAAGAAAAGAGAAATCTTCCATACAGACAAATGCCAGGACACCTAGCCAGATCTTTCACCCTCTGGAGACAAAACAGTCTCCACTCGGTGAGGATGCACCAGGTACAGGAACACACGTCACCGCAGCACATCACCTCCACAGGGCATCATGAGAAAGCCACTTGACCCAGTGAGCCTTCCTCCTCTAACACATAAGCAACACCAAACCCCCTCAGCCATTAAACACAGGCCAGCCTTCTCAAATCTTGGGGGTGGGGGGAAGGGCCTTGGGAGATGTTTGGTCATGAGAACAGAGCCTTTGTGAACAGTTTTTTTTTTTCTTAAATATGGAACGCTTCACGAATTTGCATGTCGTCTTTGCGCAGGGGCCATGCTAATCTTCTCTGTATCGTTCCAATTTTAGTCTATGTGCTGCCGAAGCCAGCACATGAAGGGGTTTTTTTAAAAGGATTTCCAAGAGTAGATTCTCTGGATGGTCTGTCTCCTGTGTGGGGGTGCTGTAAGGCCACACCAGACAGCAGCACCTCGATCCTGGGTATCCCAGCCTTCCAAATTTATACAAGGATAAATTTCTCCTCTTCAGAAATAAGCTAATCTCTGTGTGTGCTCCATGTACCTATTTGTGTGTCTGTATACAGATGTGTGTACGTGTGCACACAAGTGTACAGATCAGGGATTGATAACAGATGTCTCCCTTAATTGTGCACCATCTTCGTTTTTGAGATGGGGTACCTCACTGAACATGGAGTTCGTGGATTCAGCTAGGCTGGGTGGCCAATAAGCCTCAGGGATCTGCCTGTCTCTCTCCTCCGAAGCTCTGGACTATAGGCAGGTCTCACTGCACACAGCTTTGACATAGGTAAACACCTATACAAATAAAGTAAAATTTAAAGTAAATAAATAAATGACCTAAGGTTTTTAGATATAGTAGCACAAGGCACGCTGGGACATCTGAGAACTGTCTCAGCCAAGAGGAACCCAGCCCAGGCAACACAACATGGAAACCTGTAGGAATGCTTGAACAGCAAAGGGACATTCAGTATTACTACACCAACACCAGCTCATTGGTTAGATAAATGGAGCGCACTAACATTGAGATGTTGCTACCCAGAAAAACCTGGTTGGGGCAGATAAGCGCTCTCTGCACTATGGCCACAACTTTTCTATTACTCATAATCCTCCTAAAGTTAAAAGCTACGTTTTGGTGCTGGAAGAGGATGAGTAAAGTGCACAAACACGGGTAAGGTCTGCACGTTTGCGGAGCAAGTGAGTTCTAAGTCTTTCCTGGCTGAAGGGCCCTGTGGATGGGAGGTGTTGTTGGCGGTAACAAAGTCCACACCCCACATCTCAGCACAGGCATTCACCTGCAGAGTGAGTCATTCATCTGTCCTCAAGACCATTTTCCTCACATGCTCAATGAAGTTAATACCCGTCCGGTCTCTGGGTTATTTTGTTATGAGTAGCTGTGTGCCTTAGTTAATTTCTACTGCCATGATATAACACCATGGCCAAAAGCTACTCAGGCAGGAGTTTACTTCAGCTTATAGTTCCACAGTCCATTCCTTATCAAAGGAAGTTAGGGCAGAAACTCAAAGCGACAACCCAGATGGAGGCAGGAGCTGATGCAGACAGAGATCATGGAGAAACCCTGCTTACTGGCTTGCTCCCCATGGCTTGCTCAGCCTGCTTTCTTATACCATCCAGGAGCACAGGTCCAGAGGTAGCAGTGCCCTTGTCGGGCTGGGCCCACCTAAACCAATCATCCATCAGGAAAAGGCCCCAAGGACATGCACACAGGCTGATCTTGCGGGGACATTTCCTCAGTTGTGGTTATTTGCTCCTGAATGTCTCTAACCTTGTCAAGTTGACATTAAAGGAAGAACTAGCAGCACACAGTTAGTCAATTTCCCATTAATACAGGGGTGGTGAGAAAAGCAAACGAGAAGGCAGAAAAGTTTCCACAGTCACTTGGCACACTTGCTTCTGAGCCTGTGGCAGGGCAGTATGTCCTGATAGCCGAAGTGTGTGGCAGAGGAGGCCTGCTCACCTCGTGGTGGCCAGGAAGCAGAGAACAGGAAGCTTCCCTGCAGGGTGAGCTGTTTCAATCTGGGAAGAAACTGTTATTACACTCCACTCCTTCCTCCAGCCCTTACATTCCTTCCGCCCCCTTTGGCAATGATCCCTGAGCCTTGCAGGGGTGGACTATAGATATCCATCTATGACTACATCGTACCTCGTTGTCTCGCCAATGGCTTTCCAAATCTGCAAACCACTCAGAAGTTAGCCCCACGTCTACACAACAAAATTGTTTCCAGATCATGGGCAGGACAAGGAACACCCTGAACCGCCAAAGATAACCTTGGTGAGGCATTCTCAAAACCTGTTCTCAGCAAGTGTCAGGCGATCCAGAAGCTCACAACTAAGAAGGTACTAAAGTCGAACATAAGCAAGCTCTAATACAGAATGGCAAGTTTTCATTTGATTCCATTTGATTCCATTGCTTCCTCCACATATCAAGATTGACTACAAGCATGGATAAAAGTGCTGACTTAAATAGCTCTCTGTAATCCTCACTCCTTCCCTCTGAGCCATTGTGTTTACATACCCTGGAGCTCTTCCTGGGAACATCCCTACATTTCTCACATCTGATAAACTCAGTGGGCCTGACTTTATCTGCTCAGACCTACCTGGGGCCAAAGGTGAATGTGGCCCTGCTGTACCTGCTGGCTCCCTGGTCACAGGGGCCCTGGATTGGCACCTGTAGCCTCCCTGTTCACCATACCTGGCTGTTGGGGAGTTCCTGACTGGGCAAACCATCTCCACCTCTAGCATAACCTTTTGTGGGAGGGAAATGTGTCCTCCATAGTCTGGGGGATAATTACCCACCTTGGGGACAGGCTTGATCATCTTCACCTGTATTGTTCTGTCCTGGGTGTCTTCTGTGAACTGCTCCTCAGGCAGAAGCTCCTAAGCACACCATTTGACTATCAGCTTTTTCCTTAGGAACTCCAGCCTGACACAAATGTTGTATTTGTCTTCGAGGAACCCCCAGACCACTTCCTTGCCTTTACCCTTTAACTGTCTCCTCTAGGGGGCCTGTCACTTTATGAACTCTGTCCACATGTTGGTCCAAGTCACTGAGATATGCCAAAGCCTTTCCTGCTTTACAAAGGTCTTCCCCCCCACCCCCAAGGTCACTAAAGCTCCATACCAGTCTCGAGGTCCCTGCAGGACGAGCCTTCTTACCTCCTCTGTGAACACACTTCAATTTGGCCCAGGGAACTGGGTTCAAACACAGCTTCTGTCAGACCTAGTTCTCAATAGCATCTGCCCTTCTCTACGATCCTCTAGTTCCTGATATTTATGGGAATTCTGACAGAGATAACCGAGTGCTCTATGTCTTTCTAAGTCCGTCCTTTAGGGACTGAGTTTCTTCAGACTGTCTCAGGTTATGCAGCCTTTGCCCTAAGGAGAGATGGGAAGTTGCATGACTCAGTTTTCTGCCTCCACAGCAGCCAGACTGATCCCACCCCTCCTATGGCCCAGGCCTCTCAAGCCAAGCCAAGACAGGCTCTGTTAAACGTCCCCCAGATTCCAGCACTTCACGTGCTGAGCATTTCTTGATCACACTAGTTTCTTGCCTTGGACCTGGTTAAAGCCCCCATCTGCACAGCAGACTACAGATTTTTCCTCTTTTTTTTTTTTTTTTCCTACTAAAGGCTGGACTTGAGAGGTGTCTTTAATGGCTTTTGCCACCTTGCTCTCATCCGCTTCTTTATCTAATTCAGTTATCAAATCAGAGGCTAAGACAGAGGATACTGGCTACATCTCCCTTTCTTGTTGCAATCGGTCCTTTGTACAAACAAGTTATGGCTTGGCTGCCGTCTCGGCCTCAGGTGCATTACTAACTAGACACAACAGAGGCCGGCCAACCTCCACTGCTGCCGCATCATCTCAAAGACTGTAAAATTTCCTCTAAACGTTTACCTGTTTTCAGGGCATCTCCATATTCACATGAGTGGACCCCACTCATCCAGCAGGCATGCCACCCCATACCACACAGAAAAGACTGCCAAACTGTGAGACTCCCAATCCTGATAGCTCAGCCTTGGGTACACGTCCACTACCCATAGCAAGAACCATATGCCATACATGAAATGACAACTGTATTGGAATTTCCTCCATAGGTGCTCCTACTTCAGGCTTCTCCGCCTCAGTAACATGCCTTGCCATGCTCATCCAGCACCAAATACACTCACTCCTCCCCAACTCATCGGATCCCTGTTCGAGCGCCTATTATGGTTCCTGCCCCCCTAAATCCGAAAGTCAGAGGTGGGGACCATCTCCTGAGAAGACACAACACATACGTCTACTTACCCCAGACAGGAATCCCATAACAGGCCAAAGTCCAACGTGGTGAACCAATGAGTTTGATTGGAGTTACTTACAGGAATATGGGTGAGGGGTCACTTACAGGAGCAGAAATGACTCAAAGACAGCTGCATCACCAAGGCACACCCCAGTATGGGTGACAGTTCACAAAATCTGGGAAGCCTGGAGCTTATAGCACAGCCTGCAGGCAGCTCAGCAGACTGGAGAGTGTCCTTTCCAAGAGACTCTGGTCTACACTTCTCCCAGGCAGCTGCTTTGGTCTCGGGGTCCTCTTTGCAGCTCAGCTTCATTTCTGTCTGAGAGGGACTCCCAGCTTTAATGCTTACTCTGGCAGGGAGGGGCGTAGTGAATCTGGTCAGTTTCAGGGACTTCCTGAAGCTAGTTTGAGTGGTTTGCCTTTTGCTTAAGGAGCTTCCTGCAGGATGGAATGTCAGAGGAAAGTTACACAACAGAGCCCAACCACCAATATTTGAATTAGGCATTCCAGTATTGCTGGGGCTTAAAAGCACCGTGGTCAATAAACATATCTCTGTTTCCTAGTCACACGCTCCCCTCCTCTAGCTGGGTCCTTTGCCCAGCTTGCAGTCACCAGGTTCTTGTTTCCTATAGCTCTTTCACACAGTTGGCTAAGGAGAAGCAATGCTCAATGCCCACGGGGATGTGGGCAGGACCATGTCTTGCTAAACCTCAGTGGATGCTAGTCAGCCACAGCAAGAAGCAGGACCTCACCTCCTGAAGCATGGATAGCCTGGGATACTCTGGCAGTGAAGGGAGAGTCTGAGCCTCAGTTGCAGCCCCGCATCCCATTTTACAGAGGAAATCCAAATGCTGTCCTCTGATCCCAGCATTCATAAACCAAAGTGTCATCCCCGGATTAGAAAAGGCAGCCATATTATGCAAGTGTCCACCTACATCCTATCTGCATTATGAAAAATAAGTGCAGCAGATGCTAGTGAGGCAAAGAGGCTTCAGAGCCCTAAAAAGGACCACAGCTTGCAGAACTGAGAGGACAGGCACACCCCAAGTCTAGCCCTGGGACCAAAGACTAGAAAAACGGGAATTTCCAGTCAGAAGCAGGCTATCTTCAGTTTCATACCAAGAAGTCCTTCCTTGCACGCAGTCCTTCTTCTGAACCTTGTTTAGGCTGCAACCTTTATCCTTCCTCTCTGACACCTTACCACTGATATGACCCTTTAATGACACATGTACAAGCTTAAGGTCACACTGGGCTATGGAGCCTAAGTGGGACATGTCTTATCCTGTGTGTGTATGCATGCTTGTAAGATCAAGAGTCTCTGGTACCAGCCTCACTCTCCTAAGGACAGAGGCAGTGGGTGTCTGTGGAGGTGGGTGCAGCTTAACTTACCACGCACAACTGATAAACAAATCATGCCCAGAAATTTGTCAACAAATCACCATTCACCAAACTTTGCTTATTCCCGTGTAGAATGTTCTAGAGAAAGAGCCTCCCTTCTATAAGTTACTCTCAGATACAAACACAGATAAATATGCTGCCACATAGGCAAATCAAGCTTCCTTCAAACACCAAGGGACTAGCTGAGTATGCTGGAGTACACCCTTAATGCCAGCACTCAGAAGGCAAGGGCAGATGGATCTCTGTGATTTACAGGGCTAGCCTGATTTACAGGGCCAAAATGAGTTCCAGGCCAGCCCAGGCTTCGTAATGAGACCCAGTCTCAAACAAAACAAAACAATACAACATCAAGACACAAGATGTGTGTATACAAGCCATCTCAGCATCCTTTGTTCCAAGGGCCATTGCATCATCTAGCTCACTTTTTATGATGATTTTTCTGCCTCCTACAGTCCCTCTTCCCCACAATGGACACAGGAATGTACTGTGTAGCCTTTGCATCTGACTGCCAGTCTTACTGACAAACACATAATTCCTTGTTCAAAACATATGGTGGGTCTCCAGCCGGCAGAGAATTGAACAGCCATGCACACCCTGGGGTTCCTTTCAATTCCTACCTTCTAGCTACAAAAGGTAACTTGCTTTCCACTGTGGCTCATCACTCCGTCACCTGAAATGTCTTTCTCTCCCCTTACTTGCCCATTTTCTGAAATTGCACCCTGCTCCAAGGCCCTGTGCTCCCAGCATCCACTCCAGCAGCTCTGTCCTGTTTAGAAGTATCATGGAAACATAATCCCATCTAGAAAGTGGCTGTCAGAATCAAATATGGTCATATTCTTTCAGTAAAATGCAGAGGGCAGCGTCTCCTTTTCAGTAGCTACCCCACAAAAGAAATGACTAGCATCACACTGTTGTACTCCTACCTGTGTGCCAGGTTCCCCTTGGCCCCCCACCTTTTGGCTTACAGTCGCCAGGTCCCATCATGCATCCTGGGACCTGCCTGAGGGTGTACAGGTTGGACCGTACTTAGAAAGCTCCTCAGCTGTCCTAACATCCATCCACTCAGCTGCTGACCCAGATATGATTACTGGCTTGGCCTCTCTCTCAGGTGGCTACTGGACATTTCCATGCTGGAAAGGCCTCCAGCTAGGCGTGATAAAACCAGAAGCAACCTTTCCCCTAAGAGAGTTTCTCTCCCTGCTGTTCCCTGACAGGAACTCGGCATCATAAATAACATAAGACTCACGGAACTGAAACGCTGCAGGTACTTTCTGGTTACTTTGTATACTCATTTCAAAATAAGTAACACATTTACTTGTAATAAAATCCAAAAGATACAATTCCAACTACCTTCCTGTTTCCTACTACCCATTCCTGGGGGAGCCTGGCATTAGCAACCTCTTGTGTATCCTTCAAGATATTTTCTATTTGTATACACAAAGGGAGTAAAAGTAAATGTTTACCAACCGGTTCTCTGGAAAAACACCCTGACTTGCCAAGCTTGTTGATACTCTCACCGTGATTGATTCATGTAGGAGCACAAGCCATCAGCAGGGACCTAGGAAGAGACATACATGCCCTGGATGACTGCGGCCCATCAGCTTTGTAAGTGTGCACATGTGTGTAAATGCTTGTGTACATATCTGCATAGGTACACATGAAATAAACTGCATAGGCACATATTTTTACCCAATAGATAACATGCAATCCCTTTGTTGATAGTCTATGTATACCACACATCTATGTATTCTATATGTTGCCTATATTATAACTTAATGGTAAGTCTTATACGTTTATCAGTCCAATAAAATGCCGAGAATTGTAACTGCTAATTAGGAAAATGCATGTATTTGTGATTTTGGCAGATCACAGAACTGAGACCAGTTCAAACTTCCACCCAGTATGAGAGCACCTCTTCCCAGATCCTTGCCAGTACTGCCATGCTGTGTGATACATGCCAGCCTGGCATGTGGAAAATAGCACATGATTACTAAGGTTCCCTTTTTGTGAATGTGATTAACGTTTTAATGTGTTTAAGAGTCATCTCTGTACAGTTTTATGAATGAAACACTCATATTCTTTACCTCCAGAATAACTAGCCTTTCTCTTATGGATTTGTTGGAGTTCTTTATATACTGATAAAAGCACATCTGTCTAGTACAAATTGCTGCTGCTTCTCTAAAATTTTTATTGTCTTTTGACACAAGTAAAAAGATTTGATCTTGCAAAAATGAATGTGCATTCCAATGAATCAGCCTTTTATTTGGTAGCTTCTGAGTTTGTGTCGTGTCTGGAAAGGATTTTCCATCCCCATTAAACTACTAAAGTGGGATTCTACCTCATTTTCCTAGTTGTTTTAGCATTAAATTTTTGCTTCATCTGGAACTTATTTTGGTAGGAAACAGAACAAAAATTCCAGCTTTATTGTTTCCCCACAGAATCATCTTTGCCTTCTCTCTCAACCTCCACTACCAGCCCCTGTCCCCAGGAACTATTATACTAATTTTTAAAATATTTTGATAGTATTTCTTCACTCTTCTCCTAAGGTGGCCACCACGTATCTCTGGTCCCAGCCTTTAACCTGTACAAGAACCAAATGCTTTCCTCTGACACACAGCTCACCCACAGTCCCCAGATGCCATTGTTGTGTGTTCTTTGTGGTCACCAGCCCCTTAATTGGCAGCATGGGTCCTTCCCTAGCGACTCCCAAGCTCCAAAGGAAACAAGGCTATTATGTCTGCATATATAAGAAACCAGCTTAAAATGTTCTGAAGCTGTGAGAACAGAACCAAGTAGGCTTCCTCATTAGGCTTTCAAGCCTTCAAACAGCCTACACCACTCATCATGGCCAGCATGGTTGGACTTGGAGTTCCTTAGGAGACACATTTCTGACTGTGTCTATCGGGGCATTTCTAGAGAGGTTTGGCTGAGCAGGGAAAGACCTACCCTAACTGGGAGCAACACCATCTAATGGGCTGAGGTCCTGGACTAAAGAAAACGGGGAGCTGAGCACCAGCATCTATCCCGATCTGCCTCCTGACTGTGGATACAACATGGCCAGCATGCTCCCACCACCAGGCCTTCCCCAGAGTGATGGACTATATCCCTTAAACCGCCAGCCAAAAATCAACCCTTTCTAGCTGAACTCGCTTCTGGTCAGGCATTTTGTCACAGCGATGAGAAAAGTAGCTAGCACATACCCCTACCTCATCTCAGATCCTGGACTCGGGAGCAATACTTGAATGAGAGCCAGAGACTTATTTGAAGCTACTGTGGGGGCCATATCCATCGCCAGGTTGTTAGACCTGTTCAGATTCAGTTACAAAGATAACAGAAACTCAACTTTCACTCCCCATTAACAAATAAACAAATCTGTGTGTAGCTTCAGAGAGAGAAATCCAAACCCTTCTCCCCGGTTCCATGTGGCCTCCTGCAACCTGAAAGACACAGAAGGGCAGGACTTCGCACATCTCCTTCTCCCAGGACAGTGTCTTTTCTCTTCCCCCTTCAGACCTTTGCGGCTGAATCATGACCCACAGGAAAATAGAACTTTTCTCCCCAGGGTCCCAATTAAAATCCAGACTCTTTCCTTTTGAGCCACATATCACCATGGTAATTAATGAATTCTCCGTTTAATGTCTATATCCTCTTCTAAACTGTAAAGTCCTAGAGGTAGATTCTACTGCTAATTCCTCACCATCCTGTTTCCAGTGTGGTGTCTGGTACTTGGAATGAAATTGACAAATGCTTATAAAATGAATGAACATAAAATCTTACTTCATGCTTTAACTGTAGAGAGGCATTTACTTTGAGTTTATTGATATTGGTGAAATTAGAATTACATAGGTGATTGAGTTTTTGCCTCTAAGCATTGCAGCTCATTGCCCAATACTAATGATACATAAGGAATGTTTGTTTTATAAGACTTAAGTTTTAATTTAAATGTCTTATGAATATTAGAACATTTGACAAAAACACAGGACACAGGATTGGAAATCTTTACTACATCATGCTTTAACACATGAGTGGGAAAATGTTCTGTTGAGGAAGGTCTTTGGCCTGCACAACATTGCAAAAACTAGTTTCAGCATTAAAAAAAAAAAAAAAAGAGGAAATAAAATAACAAACCACAGATACTGAGAGTCTGCAATTCTCTCCTGGCTCCTCATGAGGACGATTTTCTCATTCAGGGCCACTATCAGCAAGTGGATGACTCCTCTAGGGTTATTTACAGGCTCACACCTCCTCCAAGAACTGAATACATTACCCCCTCTCTCATTCCATGAGTAAACAGCCATCTAGACAGTAACAGCTTTCATCTAAATAAATTTCATAGGAAAGAAACCTACTTCTCAGCTTTAAATCTGCACATTATTAGCCTTTAACATCATATTCTGCTCAGTAGAGGCCATTAGAAAGCAGGTCTGGGAAAAATCATCTCGGGGGTATAAATAATGTGATCAAAAACTATGATGTCACCAATTGTGTTCTTATGATTTTCCAAAATGAAGAAAACAGTTCATCAGTTTCAAAAGAATCTGGTAAATAGCCAAAGAAGTAATTCTAGCCTCTCAGGCTGCTAATCCAGGCATTCTAAAAGAATTTTCAAATTTTTGCATGGGAGTAGAAGGCCATACTGCCTGCTGGAGGCCTCTGCAAAGAACCTGGAAATGAATTTGTATTCCCTGAATTTTCCACATAGGAAGGATTTTTAGAAAAATATTCTGCTCTATGCTTTTTAAAATTTCCAATGTCTTTGGGTTTCTTAATATATTATTATATTAATATATGTGTTCAAACATAAAAAAATGCATAGCTGCACCATCCAAGAGATTGTATAGTAGGAGCTCTACACATAATTTTTATTTCAGTCATCAATTAAAAAGAATAAAAAGAAGCCGGGTGGTGGTGGCGCACGCCTGTAATCCCAGCACTCGGGAGGCAGAGGCAGGTGGATCTCTGTGAGTTCGAGGCCAACCTGGTCTACAGAGCTAGTCCAGGATAGGCACCAAAACTACACAAAGAAACCCTGTCTCGGAAAAAAAAAAAAAAAAAGCTTCAGGTTGGGGATTTACCTCAGCTTTCGTAGCAAGCACAAGGCCCTGGGTTCGATCCTCAGCTCAAAAAAAAAGGAAGAACAGCCATACGTAAGTGTCTAGTAGCCACCTATGACCAATGGCTGCCCAGTGGACAGGGCAGATACCAAGAACACCCCAGAAGCACACCGCCCAGCTTCAGTAGCCACCTATGACCAATGGCTGCCCAGTGGACAGGGCAGACACCAAGAACACCCCCAGAAACACACCACCCAGCTTCAGTAGCCAATCATTCACTGGTCACCTCATTTCCTCTACACTTCCTCCCCACCCAAATGCTACCACATATAATATTGCATCCATGTTCACGTCTTCCTGATTAGCTCTCTCTTTTAACCATGGGTTTTTTGAGTTGGTGTCTAAACAATGTAGCTGAGGTTTGTAAGGATCCAAAGGTGCTGGGTTAGGTCCCCAGCACCACAGGAGGAAACCAAAATACCTTTGAGGAGCTCAACATGATAGTTTCAGTAAAATGTTTTATTCTCCAGATGCTTCTATGCATCCATCTCAAGTCACGCGGTGTAGTGTCAAGATGCAAAGGGCATTGCCACTGAGTTATTAGTGTGTATGAGCAGAGCCCAGGGAAGTGTTATAAAAATCCACCAGCTCCTCCAACTGGCAAATAGGTAATAAAACATGGTATATACATACAATATGGTAGGGTTTATCTGTTTGAGAGAAGGTCTTACTGTATAACCCTAGATGGCCTGGAACTTATCACAGAAATCTGCCTGCCTCTTTATCTCCTGAGTACTAGAGATTAAAGGCGTTATGCCTAACCTCAATATGGTATGTGTAAGCTGTGAAAGAAAAAAAAAGAATGAAGTATTGACTCCTTCCACCCCAGGACAAACCTTGAAAACAAAATCCTGGAAGAAAGAAGTCAGATACAAAAGGTCACCAGTTATCTTCCTTTACAGAACAGGTGAGTCCACCGAGATATAAAATAGGGTAATGAAGTGTCCTAAAATTACTTATGGTGGTGGTGCACAACTATGTGCATATACTAGGAGCCTTTATATTGTGCACTAAATGGAAGAATTGATGATTCATGAATTATGGTTGTATGATACTTGATGTCTTAGTTAAGGTTTCTATTGCTGTGAAGAGACACCATGACAACGGCAACTCTTATAAAGGAAAACATTTCATTGGAGCTGGCTTCCAGTTCAGAGGTTCAGTCCATTATCATCATGGTGCGAAGCATGGCGGCATGCAGGCAGACATGGTGCTGGAGGAGCTGAGAACTCTACATCTTGATTGGCAGGCAGCAGGAAGAGAGAGAAAGAGACTGGGCCTGGCTTGAGCTTCTGAAACCCCAAAGCCCACCCCTAGAGACACACTTCCTCCTAACAAAGCCACAGCTACTCCAACAAGACCACACCTAACAGTGCCACTAGGAGCCCATGAGGGCTATTTTTATCCCAAAACCACCACACATGAATTACGCCATGTTGTTGTTTTAAAAAGTAGTGGCAAGGCCCTGGGTTCAATCCTCAGCTCCACATACAAAAAAAAAAAAAAGTAGTGGCCAAATATGTTACTTACATACACTGCATTTATACTACATTATCCACATGACAAAACTGCTTAAAACACAACAATAAACTCCAGTCACCAGCTCTCTTCACTCCAAGCCACTTGATGCAGACACTCTAAGCAGAGAACTTTACTTTGGGATCCCTAAATCACTGTAACTGAAGCCACATGAGAAACGGTGGTTCAGATCAAGATTCCAGACAGGTGACTCTGACTCATGAGACAAAATGGTAGTGGCTGAGCAGCAACTGCACAGGCGCAGGGCCTGATGAGAAGAAAAGCATTCTCCAGCTCCGACTTGGAGGAGGCAAAGGAAGGGAGCTGTGTCAGCACTGAAGTGGGACCCATGACTAAGCATGAGGAGGGTGAACACTGATGGGGAAGAATGACCGTGAAGACTAATACAAAAGATCCCTCTCTTGCATGGCCCTTGTGGTGGGGTGCTGTCACTCAGTACTTCAAGTGATGACAGGTGAGCTGTATGTTATGTTGGACAGGGGCTGGACCTGATTTGGAGAGACCTCAGAAATCTTGCACCCTCCTTTCTTGACAGGGTCTCTCACTTGGAGCTCAACAGGTAAGGGAGGCTAGCCAGCAAGTCCCCGGATCCAATTGTCTCTGCCTCCCCAGTGCTAGGACTACAAGCACCAGCCACAGCACCCAGTGTTCTGGGATCAAACTGAGGTCCTTGTGGCTGCAACACAAGCGTTTTGTCAAATGAGCCATCTCACAGACCCTGTAATAGGCTTTTAAGGACAAGAGCATTAGCACAGACATGAAAAAAACGATGTATATCACATACATGGTACTTATTCTACAGTGTTTGTTATACAGAAGAACTTATGATTCCCTCTATGGCCTTAAAAGGGGGAGCTTGAACAGGTGCTTCCCAGGGATTTCACTAGCTGTCCTGTCACTTCAGCATAAACTTAGAAAAGCATGTAAATATTGGGGATCAAACACTAGAAAATGGGGCTAGGCAAGATGGCGCACGCCTGTCATCCCAGCACATAGCAAGAAGAGGCAGGAAAACAGTTCAGTTCAGCCTGAGGCCACATAACAACACCCTGTAATTAAAAAAAAAAAAAAAAGAAAGAAAAAGAAAAAAGAAAAAGAAAAAGACGCATTCCAACTGTTTCTTTAAACATAATGTAATGTAACCAAATATAATTGTCTAATATTCATTCTTTTTTAAATGAGCATTTTCTATCCAGAGAACACCAGATCCTTATGTCAAGAGTAGAAACAAGAAGAATCCACTCACCTTGCCTTCAAGACATTTAAAATCTGGGAAAGGGGGTTGGGGAGATGGCTCAGATGTTAATATGCTCACTGTACGAGCATGAAGTCATGAGTTAGGATCCCCAGAACCCACAGCCATCTCAGCACGGAGAGAAAGAGACAGACATGTACATGCATGTGTACCTGCGTGACCATACACAAATCCACACATGCACACAACCAAAACAATAATATAAATCAAGTCTAAGGGGGCAATACATTTAAATATAAAGAGTGGGCCAGAGAGCAAGGGGGTAGGCGGGCCAGGAGTTGTGAAAGGCACAGAGTGCAGAGGGAAAGGAATCAGCAGCGTACTCAGTGATCAGAACGGGGTGCTCATTCACACTTCAAAAAAAAAAAAATGTTTTCACAAGGCTAGTCATGGTGGCCCACGCTCTGACCCCAGCACTCCTCAGCAGACAGAGGCAAGTGGAACACTGAGTTTGAAGCCAGCCTGGTCTACACAAAGAGTTCTAGGCCAAACAAAATTAGGGATACAAAATTAGAACCTGTCTTGTTTTAGTTTTTCAAGTGCTCTGACAGTTTGGGTTCACAGAGATTATGCTTCCGGAAGTAGTTTCTGAGCTGAGCCTCGAAAGATCTAGGTTCTTCCAGAGCAAGGCAATAGGCATACATGGGCAAGACCAGACAAATGCTCTGGTGACAAGGTGCAGCTTGCCAACACACAGGTCAGGAATGCTGATGTGAAAGCCAAGGCTGAACCTACCATCCCAATTCCTGAGTTAGCTAAGGAGTTGACATTAACTGGGTAGAGAGAGGGAGCGGGGGGGGGGGGGGGGGGGGGTTGACTCTTGGCTCCAACATTTATTAGAAGCAAACTGAACTGTTTCCTAGACTCACCTTGTCATTGAGGTATAATTCACCTGCTTTGATGGGCCTTTTAAGACAGAGAGAGGTGATGCATGGCCAGCACATCTGCATGACAATACTCTCTGCATCTAAGTTCAAAGCTGGGCTATGACTAATACTGTTCGTAACTATAAAAGCCACCCAAGAATTTTTAACAGTACAATAATGACAGTTCTTAAAGAATCTGCCTTACTGCATGATGTAGACAGGAGAGAGGAAGGAAAATCAGCTCATAAGCAATGGTAGGGCAGAGTGAAATCCCTGAACTAAGGCACTGCATGGGCAAAGCCCAAGAAAGATACTGAGACAAGGGTGGAGGGAGGCAGGAATGTGGTCTGAACAGTTGTAACTGAGAAGGCAAAACAGAAGTTTCTGGAGAAGGCCAGAAGCTGATGAATAAGTGGATTTAGACAGAAGAGAAACTACAGGAAATTACAGCTCTCAATTATGAATGGGAAGCACTTTCAGGACTCCCACAGTCCCTGATGCCTCACACCACTCCCCACCACCACTTCCAGAGGCATTCTAATCCAGCCCTCCCTGGAGCTTGAAATGGAAATGTCAATTAAGAAAAGGTAGTCCTGCCAAGAAGCTCATTATAAATTAAATGATGGGTTATCCAGACTCTCCTGCAGGGAGAAGCATCTTACTGCCCTAGAACTGGCTGGAAGCAGAAGGAAGAGGGGATAGATACCTGTGTCCTTCCTCCCACTCTCTTTGCCACTGGCCCTTTAGGAGGCAACCTCGCCATCTCTTTCTGAACCTCTCCACACCCTCAGTCTCATGCAAGGGTGGAAAGAGTGAAACTGCCCTTATTTTAAGGAAAAGTTGCTGCAGAGCCTTCTAGGATAAGTGGTCTCTGCATCTGAGAAAAGAGGAACTACCCAAATTTCCAGCACTTTCCTACCCAGAGCTCACTGACCACAGTGGGTAAAAGCATTCTGATTTCTTTTTGGATTTGGATAAAAGGATTATTTCCTTTCCTCCACTATTAAAAGCCCCCAATTGACCAGGCCCACAAACGATATACTCAACCACAAAAATCCATGGCAACGAGAGCCTCAACCATTCAGAAACAGGATACTTGGTGCATTTGATGCCAGCACCACAAAGCTTACAGCCCAGTCTCAGACAACATTTGCACATTTTACCAGTGAGCTCCATCACTAGGTTAATGGTGATTAAACGATGAGATAAGAGACATCAGAGGAAAGAGGAAGGAGCTAAGGGTTTAGAGTCAGAAAGATAATGAAGAGCTCTAGGAATTACTACTGACCCCAGGCAAATTCCTGCAGTTCCCTTGGGTGGTGAAGCCTGTCAAGACGGTGAAGATTGGGACATAACACTCCAGTGCACTCTGGTAGTATCTGGCCTACAGCTACCAGTCATTACTAAAAACAGATCTCAGGGATAAAACAGCAACTCTTTTAGCTGAACAACATGTCCACTGGCTGGAAAAGTGGAAATCATATTTTCATCACTTAGAAGTAACCCAACACAAGGGAAAGACAGGCTAGAATCAGAGTACTGCCCAGACAATCTTGGGGCAACTGGTCAACCCACATGAGCCTTAATCTCCAGTTCACTGAAAATGTCTAGCTTGGGTCAGGG
Source organism: Onychomys torridus (assembly GCF_903995425.1). Lineage (NCBI taxonomy): Eukaryota > Metazoa > Chordata > Mammalia > Rodentia > Cricetidae > Onychomys > Onychomys torridus. Next base: position 8,115,461 of record NC_050445.1, read on the forward strand.
AGATGGTTCAGTGAGCCAAAGGCAGTTGTTATCGAGCCTGATTACTGGAGTTTGATCCCTGGACCCCACAGTGGAGAGAGAGAGAGAAAGAAAACTCATTATTAAAGTCCTCTAACCACCAACCTGTATGCACAAACACATGTTTGTGAGCACACACACAAATAAATCTAAAAAAGGAGACTTTAAAATATCTAGCTAATCAGACTACTGTAGTGTTAATGATGCAATCTATACAAAGCTCCCAGCCAACATCTTGATGGTTAGTGGGTACTCATTAGCAGTAGCTATTGCTATTTATTCATTCTTCCCAATAAGAAAGGAAAGAGATGAAATAAATATTCGTATAACCATAGAGAAGCTTACATTTACTCATTCCATAAATGTGTATTGTGAACTTGCAGTGTGGTAGGCTGGGTTCTTTTTCTTTTTTCTCCTGGAACTCACTTGGTAGCCCAGGCTGGCCTCGAACTCAGAGATCCACCTGGTTCTGCCTCGAGTGCTGGGATTAAAGGCATGCACCACCACCAACTGGCTTAGGCTGGGTTCTTAACACTGAGGCTAGCGAGGAAAGGGACCAAGCCTCCCTCCACTTTCCCAGGACTTGCATCCCAGCAGCAGGAGGCGGGCAGCTGGGGAAAAGGGGTAGATCACTCCAGACAGCTTTAAGCTCTGTGAAGAATCCTAAACAGGACAATGTGGAGTTGAAGGACAGGATGGACATTTAGCTTGGATGCACTGCAGTCTGCCTGGTGGTCTTTTGGCCAAAAAGAGGTCCCCTTTGTATGATACTTTGAGTGTGGGATGTGGATAACCAAAACTCAGACCTATGCTTACTTGTCTCTGAAATTCATCTTTTGCAGCTACAATTGTAAGCTACAGTACCCAAATGTCCTCTTCCAGTAATCAGAACCCTAGGGCACTGCGACATCCAGGGGGACTCAAATGCCCCAGCGCAGTTCCCAGACACAAGGTGACAGACAACTTTACATTCCTCTCAGCCGCAACAGTCAGGGAGGCACACGGCTGGTTCAAAAGTGTCTGAAGGACACAAGGCAATGCCACGGGTGACACCAGAGGCAGCAAACGCCCGCTGGGCTCTTGAAGTCCCAAGGGGAGGGTGTTCTTCGTCCCCAGGGCAGACACCGTGGAGCGTGGCGACCTGGCTGGGGAGGCCAAAGAGCGGGACGCCTGCACCGCCCGGCCCTAGCTCGCGGATCCCTCCTGGCCCCATTAAGCAGGTTTCCTGTGCCTCCCGCCCCGGCAAGACGCCAGACTGTGCCCGGGACAGCTCCTCCGCACGGCATCCTCCTGCACCCGCACTCAGGATCCCGCGCTCCGCTCCTTCTCCCGGTCCATTCCGGCCGGGCTGTCACTCAAGAGGCACAGCTCCAAGGTGAGCAGCATCAGGGTGCTTCATCCCAGAAAATAGGCACCGACACTGCAGGAGACCTCAGAATCTCAGGGCTGCCCCTTGAGCCGGGGCTTCCCAGGAGCAGCACAGACATACTCGGGACCCTAGACTGGCAGCGTTCTTGAATCTTCCCCCGGCCTCCACCACACCTTAACTCCAGCCCGACAAACGCCCTGCTGCTCACCTGAGCTTACCGCAACTGAGGACGCCGCTAGGTTCCCGGGTGCAGGATTCAGAGTGGGAAGGACGCAGACCCGGCTTCTCGGGTCCCAGCAAGGCTCAGCCGACGACAGTTCCAACACCAGCCGCATGAGACTGGGGCGCCGAGCGCCACTCACCGACAGATGGTGGGCGGAAGCCCGCGCTGCGCACCGGCTCTCCTGGCGCGGGGGTCCCTGGTCCTCTGCCACTGGCCGGCGTACGATCCCGCGACCAGTTCTCAGTACTTTGCCCAGAACTTTAGGGCGCGCGCCGCGGGGCGATTAGCTGAGACGCTGGAGCGAGGGGAGGGAGCTAGGAGGAGGAGCCCGAGTCTTCCCTGGGGCGGAGCAACATGAGAAGGGGTGGGGCGCAGGAGAGTGGCTCCCACTCCCACCAATCAGGAGTCATCCGGGGAAAGGCGGTGGGGCGCTGCACTTGGAAGCTGCAGGCGGATTCCGTGACGCCACCCAGGACTCAGGGCGTGTAGAGGAGCGGAGGGTGGTGGTAGGTGTGGCTGGGCGGGGCAGGCGCTCCGGGCGTCCCAGAGCAGTGTGCGCTGGGTAGGCTCTCAGTAAATGTTTATTGAATGACTAGGAGGAAGGTAAGGTCCGCGCCGGAGGAGCTGTTTTTAAGAAGATTCCAGGGGACTAAAGTAGTCCAACAGAGGAGGATCACTTGACTACTGAAAAGCCTGAGGATAAATAAGGGCGAAATGTGTGTCGAGCCGAGGGGGTTTTAGGCACACGAGGAGAAGAATTGGTGTAGGAGACTCGGTTCAGACACTAGGAACCCGGCCTCCAGAAGCAGTTGTGCAGATTGGTGCGGGGGCACAGTGGAGGGGTGAGGGAAGAAGGGTTATTTTGTTCTTACAGTCCCCATACAAGGGCCGAGAAAGAAGATGCAATGTAGAAGGCGATTAAAACGCAAGAGCCTCGGGCTAGACGGCCAGGCCCATCCGACTTCACGGCCCACTTGCTAGAATCCTAGTTTGGATGCCAGCCACTGATAATTAGAGGTCAATTTGCAGACCGCACATGAGTCTAGCGCCTCAGGTGGCGCGGTGGGCAGGGGATGATGAAAGCCAGAAGCAGATGCGACCCTGCACCTGCGGTAAAGGCACACAAGGTTTCTGCCCCCTCAGAACCTACATTTTAGAAAGGAAGCAGACGATAAACCAAAGAGAGTATACACATGCAATCAAGAAAACGTTGGTGAACTGTTAGCCCTGAGACAGGGCCACGCAGCACACGGGAAGGAGTGAGTGACAGGAGCAGCCCAGGTCCCTGAAGGCCTCTAGGAGGAGGCTCTGAAACAGGCTCCCGAAGCGGGAAGGGCGCTGCCACTCTTAGTGTGAGGAAGAGCTTTCTGGGCACTGGGAATTGCAGACGCGATGTATTTATCCTCTTTAAGATCTGCTTGGCCTGCCTCACCGAGCAGGGCAGTTTGGGTCTTTTGGCTCAGCTGCTGACACTCTAGGCGCTCCAGAATGCCAAGCGCTCGCGCCAGCCGCCACTGATGGCACTAGACATTGTCACTCTGACCCCATATTAAGGTTTCTGAGGTGCTTTCCACAACTGTATAAACCACGTTTCATTCACCGCGCTTGGATATTCGCTCTCTGGAACAATTGCTGATGCAGACTCTCTGGGGCAGTCTGCTTTGGCTCTGGCAGGTGGAGGGGGTGGGGGTAGGGCGGGAGGTGCTTGTTTAGGACCTCAGAATCCCTAGACGCTGTGAGCCTTAGCACTTGGTTGGAGATTTCAGTGTGAATGACGCGGGTCTTCCTATACTACCCCAAGCCTGGCAGAGTACCAGCTGAGGAGCAGGCCTGACAGTCGCGGGGACCACTGGGAACCCAAGGCAAACTTGCCCATGCCCAGCTCAGGTGCCCGAGCCACTCTCTTACTTCTAGTATCTTCCCCAAGACATCCTCTCTCTTTCTGTTTTCCTCTCCCCACTTCCAAACCACTTTGTTGTATCCGGATCTGTTTTCCTATCAGAGACAAGCCTTTTATCCCAAAGGAATGTCTTCGCTGCAGGGGAATCCAACCTTTGGACTTGGCAAACTGTGGTTATCATCTCCAAAGTTCACACTCGAGATTGTACAATCATATATAACTAGATACATACACTCTTGCATTGTGTTGAGCCTGATTCATAGCTACCCCGAGTCCAATGAAGTTGTAGCCTGTACCAAATGGCCCGGTAGCCACAGTTGGACAGATATCTATAGTTTTACTGCTGTTCAAACTGGCATCCGGTCCCTGGCTTTTTCTTCTGTTTCTTCCAGGCTGCCTGTGTGTTCCGGTTGGTCCTGGAGGCAGTTAATGAGACAGGATGAGAGATTTGTTCATATTCAAACTGCCTTGCCTCCGAGAAAGAGGAATCTGAGTGAGTCTCTTCGCTTCCACTTCCTCTTCTAAATAAGCTTCCAGGCGCTCCGGCTCCTACAAATCAAGAGGGGAAAGATTAAAGTTGAAACCCACGCAGAGTTAATTATCTTGCAAAAGCTCGTTACTGTCCTAAAATTAGCTTTCTCCACAGTCTTATTTTAGCGCAATGATCTGAATGTACTAGAGAAAGATCAATGGTTGCATAGTGAGCTGCTAGAGCTCTTTTCTCTGAACGTCGAACAAATACTGTTGATCCTTGTAGACGCTCCACCACCGTGGGGGGGGGGGGGGTTTCTGCAGTTGGCTTAGTGCTTTTCTTATTTTCACATTTATCGATTTTGTGTGTGTGTGTGTGTGTGTGTGTGTGTGTGTGTGTACATGTTTGCCGCTGCATAATTGTGGAGGTCAGAGAGCAACTTGCAGGAGTTGGTGCCCACCTTCCACCATGTGGGTCCTAGGGATCAAGCTCACTCTCAGTGCCAAGTGTCTTTTATCCCCCTGAGCCATCTTACTGGTCTGGCTGAATGTTTTTAGCCTCTGAAACTCCTCATAGGCGAGCAGGTGCTTGCCTGGTTGTGCATGTTTTCATAGTAAAAGAGGCTGATCCTACTGGAATGTAGACAAGAACTACATGGGCTTCTAGAATCAGACCCTCAGCTTCTTGTCTTATTGTTGACTCCTGGTTAAGTGATCACCTTTCCTACTTTGTAAAGTGGAAATACTCATTGTATTTATTGGGCTACTTCAAGAGTTTTGCAATCTGAAAATAATTGCCATGTAGACTAAAACAGAGTTCCCAGCCTCAGTGTGATTGACATTTGGGGTCCAACAATGTTCTTTGTGGGTAGGGATATCTAGTACCTATAAGCTGCATCTCTACCCTCAGCCCACCAGACACAAAGAACATTCTGTCCTACCCAGAGGTAGCAACCAAAAATCCCCCAGAAATTGTCAAAAGGCCCCTGGAGGGCAGAATTGGTCCTGGTGAAAACTACTTGCTTAGCACATAACCTATGCTGACGATCGGGAGGCAGAAATACCTGCTTTGGGATAGGATTCTGGCCATGAACCTAGGGTAAATTTTGCTTTCCTAAATTCCATCTGCACAATGGGAATTGAAATAATACCATATCTTGAGGCTGTCTAAGGATTAAATATAATTGTATAAGAGCCATTTGTGCAGTGATTCAGCATATGTGCACACAAAAATAAGCTTCTGACCTCACTGTCTTCCAGAGGAGCAGACATTGGCCTGAATGGCCTCACTGTCTTCCAGAAGAGCAGACATTTGCCTGCATGGCCTCACTGTCTTCCTGAGGAGCAGACATTGGCCTGCATGGCCTCACTGTCTTCCTGAGGAGCAGACATTGGCCTGCATGGGCTCACTGTCTTCCAGAGGAGCAGGCATTGGCCTGCATGGGCTCACTGTCTTCCTGAGGAGCAGACTGTAGCAGGAATCTTAACAGGTCTTATTAATAAAATCAAACCTGAGCCAGGTATTGGGGTGAATGTTGGAAGATCAGAGAAGCAGAATAAGCTACAGCTTCCTCACCTTGCCAGTTCTTCAGCTGATCCTGTTTCCTCAGACTGGAAGCCTCTCAGTCCTTATCCAGAATGGGTCTCAGCTGAACTGCTACTCAAAAACCTGAATGCTTAACCAGCCAAATGCTTCTATTTTCTGGTCTTCACGCCTTATAGAACCTTTCTCTTTCTGCCTCCACTCCCTGGGATTAAAGGCTCTCGTGTGTCACTGTGCCTAGCTGTTTCCAATGTGGCCTTGAACTCACAGAGATCCGCCTGGCTCTGCCTCCCAAGTGCTGGGATTAAAGGCGTGCACCACCACCGCCCAGCTTCTGCTATGGCTTGCTCTGACCCCAAGGACAACTTTATTAATATACAAATAAAATCACATTTCAGTACAAATAAAATATCACTATAGTAGACATTGGCCTGTATGGCCTCACTGTCTTCCTGAGGAGCAGGCATTGGCCTGCATGGCCTCACTGTCTTCCTGAGGAGCAGGCATTGGCCTGTATAGGTTCACTGTCTTCCTGGGAGAGCAGACATTGGCCTGTATGCTTTGTTTGTAGCTACTTCTGTCCCTGATTCATGGCAGACAACAGGAATAAGTCAAAGCTGGCTTTATCACCAAGTTCAAATAGGACTCAGAATTCTTAACACTGTGTTCTGGGAAGCTATACTGACAGTATGCATGAGTCTGTAAGGGGTGCTGAAGGATCATTCCAGGGCTAAAGGGCATGAACATCCCTATCCCAGGGCTGAAAGATCCCTAACAGCTCCAGTCTCCTGCAGTGGTGACCACATGTAGGAAGGAACAACAGTTGATTGATGATGTCAGTCTCATCTCTTTTATAGAAGGGGAGGATCCCAAGACCAGAGTTTCAGCATCCTTATCATAATCACACAGCCCAGAGGCTCAATCTCCTGATCTCTTAAATTCTTTTTTCCATACCCATCATCTGAGGAAGCTGAAAGCATTTTCTTGGTCCAGCGCTGAGGCAGAGGCAGAGGCAGGTGGATCTCTGTGAGTTTGAGGCCAGTCTGGTCTAAAGAGTGTGTTCCAGGTCAGCCATGGCTACATAGTGAGAATTTGTCTCAAAAAAGGAAGGAAGGAAGGAAGGAAGCATGTCCAAAGCAGTGACGCTAGCCTATTCCTACTCATCACCCTCCTTCATTTTTATGTGAAAAAATGAATTAAAGTAATTTTTGTTGCATAGGATCACATCGGAAGCTCTCTTTCAAAAGTGTTAGTAAGCTCATCACACACACACACACACACACACACACACACACACACACACACACAATGTCCAAGAACTCATCTATTCCTTGATTAAATATAGATCATGTACCACCCTTGTGTAAGAGACCATTCTTAGCAGACACTTTGTGTCATACAAAGATGGATCAGAGGGTGTTCCTGCCTTTATTGCTTCTTACAGTTACCTCCATTGGGCAGATCAAACATGTATAAAAATAACTACAATACAAGCTGCAAACTGGAAACTGTCCTGAGAGAGGCACCAAAAATATGTTCAGGAAAAAAAAAGATGAATTTTTTTGAGAATTAGAAAACGGAGAGGTACTTCTTCCGGCGTGGCTTTGTTGACACTTTTAACTTTTGATTTAAAATTTGGGCTTATTACAGTAAAGCTATCCTTGTAAAGGAAGTTGCTATGTTGTTAGAGTTCCTGGTTTAGCTACAATTCCTGCTTAGTGTATTTAGATACTATCTGTGCAACTTAAGGTCAAGGTTCATTCGAATTCTAAATGAGTCATTTGTTAAATCAGATGTTTAGCATTTCTGGAATGTTCTAGCTTGCTCACCTTTAGCTATGACAGCAGAACTTTCTCCCAAGCACTTGGCAGAACCAGTCTCTTAAGCTTGTTATACTGTGGGAACACACATAAAAATGAACATCAGAGGGACAGAAAGGGACAGAATTTCCTTCAGGACTGAACTACCCCAGGGGCACTGAGTGATCTCTAAGTAGCAACTTGAGAACACACACATCTCAGTTATCTACTGTAAATACTAAGAACAGCCCACGTGAATGATAGAAAGCATTATTTGCCAGGCTCTGCCAACCTGAGCTGCCAAGACTGCTGCTGCCCCTGCCACCATCAGGAGTCTGCCTGTCAAATCAGAAAGATTTGGCAGAAATGCCAGGACACTCCTTCTGTTACAAGCCACACCAGCAGAATGTGTGCTTCAGATTCTGCTGTTCTCCTTAGTATATCGTTTCTAAGGCCCAGCTCTGCGGGAATGCACCGACATCTACATTCCAAATCACATCTGCAAATCTAGCTGCAAGAGAGGCCTAGAAAAGAATGCAACTCTGTTCTTTCTGGTCTCTGTGCTATTGAAAGGCACATGAGAGGGAAGCTGGATCAGAAACTGAGTGAGTTAGCTAGGGATATAACTGTTGGAAAAGCACTTGCCTAGCATGGTTCTAGGTTCAATCTCAGTTCTGCAAGTTGAATGAACTAAGCCATAGTATCTTTTATATATATATATGTGTGTGTGTGTATGTATATGAGAGAGAGTGAGGAGAAAGAAAGAGAGAAATATAGAGCTTTGTCTGTGATTGATGGCCTGTATGTGGAGGTTAGAAGACAACTTTGAAGAGTTGATTCTCACCTTCCACCTTGTTTAGGCAGGGCATGCCTTTGTGCTGTGTACTCCAGGCTGGCTAGTTCTTGAGCTTCTGGGTTACCACCCTGTCTCTGTCTCCTGTCTTGTTATAGGAGTGTTGGGATTATTAATATGGGACAGCGCATGGGCTGGAACTCAGGTTTGAGCAGCAAGCACTTTTATCCCCTGAGCTAATTCCCAGGCCCAGCTTCCTCCCTCCCTCCATCCTTCCCTTCCTCCTTCATTCCTTCCTTCCTTCCTTCCTTTCTTCAAGGTCCATAGCAAATGTATTAGCAGAAAAGGGGTTTTATGTGATACATCCTCTTCAATGAGTTTCAATCTACACTAAGTAACCTAACGTGAATCCATAGCACTTCATGAGTCTCCTAAATTCTCATTTCCATATCCACCATTTACTTCCTGGAAAGCTGTAACAGATCAGGGGTTACCTTTGTTCTTCTTGTGGTGGTGTGCATGAGAATGGCCCATGTAGGCTCACATATTCCGACACGTGGTCCCCAGTTGGCAGACCGTTTGGGAAGGATTAGGAGGTGTGGCCTTGTTAGAGTAGGCATATCACTGGGGGTGAGCCTTGAGGCTTTGAGGTTTCTAAAGCCTGCACCATCCCCAGTCTCTCTCTCTCTCTCTCTACTTGTGGATCAAGATGTGTGCTCTCTGCTGCTATTCCAGTGCCATGCCTATCTGCCAGCAGCCATACTCCTCACCATGGTGGTCATGGACTCCTCCTCTAAAACTGTAAGCCCCAAATAAACTTTCCTCTATGTTGCCTTCGTCATGGTGTCTTATCACAGCAATAGAAAAGTATCGGACACTCCAATAAGCCATTCTCTAAAGCAAATGATAAAAAATAAAATAAAAAGCAGGTTGGGGATTTAGCTCAGTGGTAGAGCGCTTGCCTAGCAAGCACAAGGCCCTGGGTTCGATCCTCAACTCAAAAAAAAAAAAAAAAAAAAAAGGCACCTACCAAACCTCTGGTCATAGAACTCTGCCACAGTTTCCTATTGCTCTCAGGGTGAAGACACAGCCTCTGTGAGTGGGTCTCAGGACTCCACATGGCCAGGCACCCTCTGACCACATCTGTGCCACCTGCCCCTCCTCCTCTTCGGTTCTCCATACCAGCCCGCCTCAGCATCTGTTCCTTCCTGCTGCATGGACTGTTCCTTCCCTTCCCTTAGTTAGGGGTGACTCATCCCAGGCCTCAGTCAGTCATCTCTTCTTCAGGGAAGTCCACACACACACACACACAGAGTGTCATGGCTCTGGGAGGTTTGTTTGGTTTGGGGTCCATTCGTTTATTTTGATAGCACTGGCCACGGTTGAGATTATATTCACTGTTTTCTGATCAAACATACCACAGTGAGAAGAGTCTTCATGAGTTCATCTTCCTGTGCCTGCCTCAGCAGCCAGCGGCAAGTTGGCCTTCAAATACTTGTTATGCAGTTCCTTGCATAAAAGGAACCGCAGAGAGTGAGCATTAACATTGGCTGCCCACGTCAGGGCTAGCAGACATGACTGCCCAGGGCCCAGTTCTAGAAAGACTCGCACAGCCACCTGACAGTAGAAAGATGCTGTCTCCTTTAAAACTACCAAGTTGCCAAGGTCACAAATTATGTGACTTTTATTTTATCCTTTTTTTCCCTTTAATATATGTCTCAGTTCCTTAGAGTCTCATCAGCTCCCCCAGGATATAAGAGGAGACTGAAGAAGCAGCCTCCTTTGTCTTTGCCCACCCTGCTAGGGCCCAGGTACCTTGACCTTTCTCTATTTACAGGAATGAAAACTAGAAACCTACAGAAGGGTGTGTTTGCCTTTCCTTGAAGTAAAAAGTCTCTTCACCTCTCCCCAGTATTCTTGAGACATGGACCACAGGGTTCCATTGAAAGAAAGTGCTTTGGTCCCAATCCCCTGCTGACCCCCAGCAACCAGGTGCCATGTTCAGAGGAAATCAGCTCTTCAGAGAAAGAAACTGTGATGCTCTTGCTCTTGTAGATGCTTAAAACAATGCAACCATTGTACGTTTCGCTGAGATTGCGTGCACATCAGTCAGTGCCCACACACAGGGACTGGTGTGCACCTCACCTATGGGAGTGTCAGGCTCTTTGGAATCTCAGATACTTGGGAGGCTAAGGCCAGAAAGACAAAAGTTCGAGGCCAACCTGGGCAATTTACAAAGACGCCACCCCAAGCAAAAGTGAAAAGGGCCTGGGAATAATGATGAATGAAAAGATACTTGCCTGCCATGCACAGGACCCTAGTTCAATTCCTAGCACCACTACATGTGTAATTTTCTGCTGGAAAAACTGTACAGCAAAACAACAATAATACCAATACATAGTCCGAGTTAAATAGAATAAAATTGCCTATAAAATGTTACCTTCTAAAAATATGTTCCATTATTCATTGTTTCCGTCTAGTATTTTTTCATGTAGCTGTAATTTTAGGATAAATACATATAAATAAGTTCTATTTAATTTTATATTATGTATGTTTTCCTAGTTGCTGTTCCATGATTATTAATGTAAAATCATGAATTTGCCAAGGTGATCATTGTGAAAACTATGAAAAGTATGAAAATGAGCATGATCTTAATAAACTTTTGCTGCCCTAGAAATAACTGAACTTTCAATACAAGGAAAGAGGTTGGAACAGCAAATAGCTTCGCCTTTTAATTTTTTGCTTCTTCATTAAAAAGGTTATTTTATTTTATTTTATTATTTTATTTTATTTTATTATTTTATTTTATTTTATTTTATTTTATTTGCATGAGTGTTTTGTCTGCATGCCTGAATGCATATCTGGATACCACTTACATGCCTGGTGCCTGCAGAGGTCAGAAGAGGGCATTGGATTCTCTGGAACTGGAGTCACAGAGGGTTGTGAGCAGCCACGTGGGTGCTGGGAATCAAACCTGGGTCCTCTGGAAGAGCAGTCCGTGCTCTTGAATGCTGAACTATCCCCCCAACCCCTAGTTCTTCATTTTAAAATGAAGTTCACAGTAGTTAACTCATAGTTATTAATGGGACTGAAAGTAGCAACACCATCAGCTAAGGTAGGTCCTACGGAGATTTAATGGATCTCTATTTTAATGATCTTCCCACTCATACCTTTTAGAGAAATTCCAAGAATGAAGTTATGGATTTAAAAGACAGAATGTGTCTACAGAGCAAAAATTGCTTTCCGGGAGCCTGGCTCTGTTGGTGTGATGTGGCAGTGTGGCAGCCTGTGGCCTATCCCATCCTCTCCCACACCACACAGCAAAGTATCTAATTATACAGTGAGCTAATGGATGTCAGAAAACCTGCTTGTTTACCCCATAGCAGATCTGCTTCTTTAATGAGGAGGTAGCATACACATCTCCCAGCTAAGAGTGAAGGGCAGTCATAAGAACTCTGCTCAAGGTCAAGAAGGCTGAATGTGCTTCTTTGGACTGCCCAACTGTGTCCAATACTTTCAACCACAGCACTCCCAAATCATAAGCAGCCACTACTTTAATGAGCCTGAGATTAGGGCCTCTCCAAAAGACCTAGACCTTTAAAACCACATTCTGGTTGTACCTAGAGCCTCACTGTGTCATGGTGGGTGTTTTTCTTTGGTGGTGACTGCTCTAAGCTTGAGTGAGTGTATGCTCCAATTCTGGACAGTGGGATGTGACTCTGCTGGGACTTTGAAATAACTTGTATCCCCAATAACATGAGCTCAGGAAGGCATTTGTATAAAACAACTCTTCTAATCCCAGCACTATGGTGTAGCTTCTCAAGTGACTTGTCATGCTTCATGTAATATTTACTTAGGTATCTATTTTATATTTCCTTTGGAATTACAAACTGTTTGAATATACTTCTTTTCTATGAAATACACTCCACAAATGATTTACTGAAGAATGAATAAATACATTTTCCTCAAAACTATTAACCAAATTTACTTGGCAAGTAGTATAATTATTTTCCCGTTGTCTGCAAGGATTGTTGGTCTGTAATGAGAGAAATTTGATTCAAAAGCACTTAAACGATAGGTGAAATTAGCACACAGTCCTAGTCAGGGTTTCTACTGCTGTGAAGAGACACCATGACCACAGAAACTCTTATAAAGAAATCATTTAATTGGGGTGGCTCGCTTACAGTTCCTGACGTTCAGTCCATTATCATTATGATGGTGGCATGCATGCAGGTGTGGTGCTGGCTGTATCTTGACCAGAAGGAAGCAAGAAGTTGACTGAGACACTGGGCAGTATCCTGAGCATAGGAAACCTCAAAGCCCGCCCCCAAAGAGACACACTTCCTCCAACAAGGCCATACCCACTCCAACAAAGCCACACCTCCTAATAGTGCCACTCCCTGAGATTATGGGGGCCAGTTACATTCAAACTAACACACACACACACACACACACACACACACACACACACACACACATGAAGTGTGAAATATTGTATTAGTGCTGTTTTACATCAGAGCTCAAATATGTCATCAAAAACTCACGTGTGTCTTCTTGCTCTGCCCACTTCACACAGGGGATTTCCTCCTCAGTCTGGATGTAGGGCAGATATGACAGTTACCACAGTAATATCCAGAAAAATAGGCTCAGTTGCCTTTAACCTACTGGCTATGGGTGGGTTAAGACTTCTGTTGGTCTTTTCTGTGTCAAACACACAGATTGCAAGCCCAGCGCCACTTAGAGATCTTTGGCAACAGTTAACTCTGCAGCTCTCACACAATTGAGCCTGTATGATAATGAGTATTCAGAGATGGGTAATGCCTGGGGGGGCACTCACCAACCTAAGACAGAGCGCCTCTGTGGTCTGGACAGGTGTCTCCATGACGGGTAAGGTGACCTGCTGACGTCCCATGCAACCTAAGTCAGAAGCTCATTTTTTAGTAAAAGGGGGGAGGACCTGTAGGTCCCTGGCCCCTGTTTTGGGTAACTGTTGCTTTGCTTGCTGACCTTGACCTTGATATCCTCCCTATACTAATCCCCTGGAAGATTGCACCCTCCTGAATGCTTAAGGGAAGCGCCTTGTCTGTGTATCCAGCATATTGGGCATTAACTGCTTAGATGCAAGATTTTAAAACATCAGAAGCAAACTTCTGCTATCCGGGGTTCCCCCATTGTGCTGTAAGTCTGTATTTAAGACCTCCCTCCTTCAATAAATGGCATTCGACATTCAAAAAAAAAAAAAAGAAGAAGAAGAGGGGGTCAAGATCATGATGGGGAAACCCACAGAGACAGCTGACCAGTACTAGTTGGAGCTTACTGACTCTGGACTGACAGCCCGGGAACCTGCATGGGACCGAACTAGGCCCGCTGAATGTGGGTGACAGCTATGTGACTCGATCTGTTTGTGGGGTCCCTGGCAGCAGGACCAGGACTTATCCCAGATACATGACCTGACTTTTTGGAGCCCATTCCCTGTGGTGGGATATCTTGCTCAGCCTTGATACAATGGGGAGGGGCTAGGCTCTCCTTAACTTGGTATGCCAGACTTTGTTCACTACCATGGGAGGCCTTACCCACTCTGAGGAGTGGATGGGGCAGAGTGGGAGGGAGGTGAGGAGGCAGGAGAAAGGGAGGGAGGGGGAACTGGGGTTGATATGTAAAATGAAAAATATTTTAATAAATAAATATATTTAATAATAATAAATAAATAAAAATAAAACAAAAACAAAACAGCCTTCTTTGAATCACATCCTACCAGCCAAAGACTTGTTCTGAAGCTCCGAATCAAGTTATCATGTTTCATTGATCATGATTGGGGCACATGCCCCTGCATACTGAAAGCAGTTAGGAACCAAGACAGAATTTCTATGGCAGATGTTAGGGTTTGGATTTGAAAGACAAACAGCAAACAAACAAAAAGCCTGGTATTCACATAGTAAATGCAGAAAGGAGGCAGATGTTCAGCATGAAGCACATCATCTACAGAAGCTGTCAAGGCTGTTCTCTCAGCACTTAGGAACTGGAGGAAAGCCTCCCTGCCTCTGGCTTTGCAGATGCTGGCAGACACCAGCTGTGGAAGTGGACCTTCATAAGGCCACCCACTCCTCTCTGCTCATTGTCTCTAGCACTTGATGTGCAGCTCATCTACACACAAAGCCTCTTTAATTGTAAAGTGTGTTCCTGTCTTCTCAAGAACAGGCTGAGCAGGTGCGTTTTCAAGGTCCTTAAGGTCTGGGGTACGTGTTCAAGGCAGGATTCTCAGGGATTCTTCCGGGGAAATGAAGCGATGTCTTGTTTGGAAATGTGTAACTAAGGGAGCTGGTATAGAGGCCGAAAGACATGTGTGATGTTTTGGATGTGTGTGACCCCCCCCAAAGATGCATGTGTTGAAAGCTTGGTCTCCAGTGAGCCAATGTTAAAAGGGGTGGAGATTTAAGAAGGGATGCCCGGGGCAGGTCCTTACATCATTGGGGACACTGAAGAGATAGATAAGTGCTTGTGGACCCTAGTCAACCCCCAGGCTCTCTTTCTAGCCCCCTGTATTGCCACCTGATCACTTACGCTCCCACTAAGATGCCACCTGCCAGGAGTCAGTGAAGCCTGGGATTGTGAGCTAATGAACCTCTGGTCTCTACGACTCAGTCTCAAACCTCTTGTCATAGTAAGGGACAGTACAGTTAGTCAATGAAATACTAGTCAAATAAAAAAATAATCCATGTATTTACTATGCTTTTGTTTCCAATTCTAAAATTAATGTGTTTAATTTGTGGTGGGGGGACGTGTGTGGGTCAAGGAAGGAATGTGCGGAACTACCACAGGCTAGTCTAGCTTCTCCTTCTACCATGTAGAGACCAAGTTTAGCATAGCAGCCTTGGTTGCAAGCCTCTTTATCTGCTGAACTCTCTCACTGGCCCTGTTTAAAATTTTAATAACGTGCTAGTCATGGAGGCGCACGCCTTTAATCCCAACATTCAGGAAGCAGAGGTGGGCAGATCTTTACGAGTTCAAGGCCAGCCACATTTACATAGCTAGTTCCAGGCCAGCCAAGGCTATACAGTGAGACCCTGTACCAAAATAAACAAATAAATAAACTAACATAAATATTTAATGACATATTTTACATAATAAAATACACCCCAAGTATCATTTTAGCATGTAACTAATTAAACATATTGATTAATAAGAAATGGTGAGATTGGAACCCAGTGTGTATTTTACTCCCGGGCCCCTCTGTTGAGACCAGTGATATCCCAAGTGCTGGATATTTGCTATCATGTGAGTCAATGCAGAGCATTTATTCTGATTTTTTTCAGAGCAGCCTGACTTTTCAGTGGTATTTGTTCCTTTGTCATGTCTTGTCAGAACTCTTTCCCTGGTGGATGGAAATTGAAGTAGTTATATATTTTAAAGTACTTACTCATATATTAATAATAAGCAAGAAAATAAGTCTACTGTTGTCTTGCATCCAGGAGAAATACTGCATCTGTAATCAGAGTCCATATTGGAAAATCAGAGAGTCTGTATTGTCAGCAAACATGCAGAGATGCACACACTGTGGCATCTCAGGGACCTTGGCCTTGTCAGCCCAGGAGACACAGTCCTTAGTTTGGGAAGGGATTATGGCAAAATGTAGAGAGACCAGGAAACTGGGCATTAGGAGTGGGGGTCAATGGCCACGTAGAGACCCTAAAAGATAAAAAAATTCAAAAGAGGGTGGACAAGATAGTAACAGACAAAACGGGCAGGCTTCATAGTTGGCTTGGGCCAATTTCCAACAATACTATACCACTTAGTTTTCTAAAAGAGAAAGCTTGCTTGCATTTCTTTTTTGTGTTAATCTGTGTGGGATGGGTGCTGACCACACACTCTGTACTGAGCTTCACCCGCTGCCCCTGGCCCTGCCCACCACACCTCTGCATTTCTGTTTAAAATAAAGGAACCATGTGGTATATATGAACAGCCACACAACTGCAGATTGTCAAGGGCTTTGGAACCAGAAAGGCTAGCTTTAGAGAGTACTTCTCTACCTAAGATCATTCTTGTCCCCCACAGGAGGCATTTGGGGTTACAAAAATGGGGTGTGGGAGAGTATGTAGGTAGATGTTGCTTAACATCCTACCATGCTCTCCCACCACAGTCACTGGCCTAAACTGCCAATGATGCCAAAGTTGAGAAATGTTATTTTAAATACTGGTCACATACTGGCCATGGGCCAGAGAGATGGTTCAGAGAGATGGCCTGAGTTTCAACCCTGGAACCCACATAGTGGGAGGAGAGAACCAACTTCCTTAAGTGTCCCCCTTGTTAGGATGCTGCCCTCACTCCTGCACATGTGTAGCTTGGGGTCTTGCGTCTTATGTCACCAGGGGCGCTGACAACTACTACGTGCTCCTGGCATGGTCACACAATCTGTGCCTTAAAAGCCGGATGCCGACCCCACCCTCTCTCTCTGCTCTCTGCTTCCTGCTCTGCTCTGCTCCCCTCTCCCCCACCCCACCATCTTTCTCTCTCTCTCCGGGCCTGGCTCAACTCTCTCTTTCCCCTCCCCCCTTCCCCTCCTAATAAAGCTCTGAACACTAACACTGGGTTCTGCCGTGACCGTGACCTTTCCATGCGGTAACCAGCGCTGTGTGCCACCACCAGCACAGTTCATCATCCTTTCACCCCTGACCTCATGTGTGCACCTACAGACAGACAGACACACAGGTTAAAATGGTAAATGTAAGAAAATATCATATCTGTACTGACTGGCCTTGAACTTGGCCTCTCATTCCATCCTCTCACATGAAGACGGGGAGAAACCCCATAAGATGGCACAGCTGGTAAGGGGAAAGGCACTTGCCACTAAGTTTGTTGAAGTGAATCCAAGCCCTGCAACCACCAGGGTCAAAAGAGAGAACCGCTACCACCAGTTGTCTCTAACCTCCACAAGCATGCAGTGGTGCGAGGACACACACACACACACACACACACACACACACACACACACACACACACGAGTAAATAAATGTGATAAAAAAAACAGGGAAAAGAATGCCTTGCTGCAGTAGTGATGCATATGACACTTAAGTGTCCCACTCGGGAAACAACACAAACAAGCTGCCCCTCAGAGCTTGCTGCAAAGCTGGAGGGCGCCTTCCTGCAGGGTTAGGATATGCAAACACTGCTCCATATGTGCCTCTGAGCCTCCAGCTTGAGGATGTTGGCCTCCCTAGACCATTCAGTTGGATGGGTCACTTGGACACACATCCAGACCCCTTCCCAAGAACTCATCAAAGCAGATTTATTGGCCACAGTTTGCTTTCCGAGTTAAACTGAGGTGTCATTGACAGCTAGCTGGGAGCCAAGAATATGATGGCACTGGTGGCCCAGCATCTCCAGAGAGCTCTGACAAGGAGGATAATAGCCTTACTGGATGTAATGAACCATCTAACGTCACTCTTCCTGGAACAGAAAGCCTGACTCTGGCTTTCCAGAAACACAGGATACTTAAAAGCCCCCACTCCCTTGACTGTTGCCAAAGCATACAGCTAATGTGCTGGAAACTCCTTCATCAAATGCTCCTTCTACACATGCGCCAAAGGTCCTGTCTTTTTCTTTTATAAACATATTTTCTTTGCTTTTTTTTCTTATATCAAGAAAATTTTCATAACTATAATGTAAAAAAAAAAAAACCCAATCAAATGTGGATCTAAATGCCAGACAAACCACTCCATTTTCCTGAGTTCAGAGTTCCATATTATTTACAGACAGTAAGTCTGAGTTGTAACTAAAAATGGCAGGCATTTATTGCTTAGGTATGTTGGCTGGGTACCTTATTCCCATTTTACAGTTGAGAAAGTGAGTCCAGAGAGGTCAGAGTGCCACCGAGATTAGAAAGGGACAGTGCAGATTTGAAACTGCAGCTCTTGGGATCTGAAGCCCGACCTGATGCGGGTCCCCCAGCACTGCAAGGAAAGGGGCAATTTAGCAGACTAAGGATGTTGTCTGTGATTTTGTGATTTTTGAGGGTTTTGCAGGAGACAAAGAGTACTCAAGTAGAGGAGCAGAGACTATGGGATGTAATTAGCCAGAATCTCATGTCTGATCAGCTCACATAGCCTCGGGCACTAAGTTGTTCTCCATTGCCAGAATGATGCTTATTTGGATGATTATGTATCTACCTCCTCTATATTTGAGTAATGGATTTCTCTCTCTTCTTCCTTCCCTCCTTCCCACTCTCTCTCACCCCTCTTCCCCCCCACCCCTCCCTCTCCCCACCCCTCTCTCCCCCCACCCCTCTCTCCCTCCACCCCTGTGTCTCCCCACCCCTCTCCCCCCCCACCCCTCTGTCTCCCCACCCTCTCCCCCCACCCCTCTCTCCTCCCACCCCTCTCTCCCCCCACCCCTCTGTCTCCCCACTCCTCTCCCCCCACCCCTCTTTCCCCACCCCTCTCTCCCCCCACCCCTCTCTCCCCCCACCCCTCTGTCTCCCCACCTCTGTCCCCCCACCCCTCTCTCCTCCCACCCCTCTCTCCCCCCACCCCTCTGTCTCCCCACTCCTCTCTCCCCCTCCCTCTCTCCCCCCTCCCTCTCTCCCCTCTCCCTCTCTCCCCTCTCCCTCTCTCCCCTCTCCCTCTCTCCCCCCACCCCTCTCTCCCCACCCCTCTCTCCCCCCACCCTTCTGTCTCATAAGGGTCTTGTCATGTAGCCCTAGGCTCAGCACAAACCTGAGATCCTCTTGCCTTGGCCTCCTGAGGGCTGGAATTACAGGCCCACTTCACTGCCCCAGACTGAATATTGATTTTTGCTGAATTTATTTTCTATCCAGGACCCAGGACAGAGGTTGACATACACAAAGTTCTCAGAGATACTTTGTTCAGAGAACAGGTGAGTAAGCTGGGCTCAGTGAAAGGAAAAGTGTGGGCTCAGGATCCCCAAGACCAAGTTCCCAGACCAAGTTCTCAGCACAAAGGAGATTGGTTTGCCCCAGAGGGACAGAGGTAAGGAATAGGAGACAAAGTCGGGGATAAGGAAGAGGGAGAAGGGGAAGGGAACCAAGGAAAGAGGGCGGGGGTACGTGTCCTGGAGGACAAAGTGCCTCTGGATAGAGAGGAGACAGGCGTGGCCCCTAGGAAAATGGCGGTTTATAAAAGCAAAATGGGAAACCCCTGGTAGGATGAGGTGTTGAATTTTAATTGGGCATGTTAATTAGGAGAGCCAAAGGGGGCTTTTGATTGCTGGACTTCACTACTTCAGCAGCTGGCCTTTGGTAGTCAGCCTCGGGAGGAGGGAGTGGTCAATAAGGGGCTAGACCTCGGTGGCTAGCTTTAGGAATGTGACCTAACAGTTCTTAGCAAGGCGGAGGGAATCGCACAGAAGGACAAGACCTGCCGGAGCATGCTTGCCAGGCCTGGGCTAGCCAGCAGCAATGTGAGTTAGAGGACGGCCTGGGCAACACAGGAAGATCTTTAAAAAAAAAAAAATCCTCAGCTTTAATTTTAGATAGTCAGCTTTAAAAAGTTTAAAAAAGCTCTGAGCCAACATTGTCACAGACTACTCACCAGACATATCTCTTCTTGGCCAGACCAGAAGAACATACACTGTGGGGTGTTCAAATCCCATGGCTTCTAGCACAGCTCTGGCACCAGAGAGGCACTTGGGCAGTAGTTACTTCAGAGAAAACTAAACTCCCCTGCAGCTTTGCACAGTTTTCATGGGAAAGGGGTGAGAGATGTCCAGGGAATGTGGAGTGGTTGGATAAAGAATTGCTCTTCCTCAGAGACTGAAAAACCCAAATCCCTCTCTGCAAAGTTGTCTTGTTTTTGCCCATTTATACTCTTGGAGAGTATCCAAGAGCTCCTGTTTCCCGATTTCTAGAATTGACCTGTTGCAGATAGTCTTCGGAGCACCCTGAAGGAAGGGTGGGGCCAAAGTCACCTTAGAAAAGTGGCATCCTCATCTCTCAGCCTTCACAGTTCTGTGGCCACAATGTGATTTCTCTCCACTTTCCCATATGCCAGTGAGTTTTCAGGGTGACTCCAGGGGCCTTACATGCATGGACAGAAAGGCCGCTCAGTCATCCAGGAGAGCTGCCATTTTCTTCTCTTTTGCTCTGTCTCACATCACACCACTGGGGCCACCTGTCTTTCTCATAGCTGCCAGTGTGAATTATGCCCTGTTTCCAGCTGCCATGCACGGTCACCATCTCAAAGGGCCTTTACTGAAAGAGTGCCTTCAGTATTGTATCATCGTTCCAGGCTTGCTGGTGAGACTTCCAATCCAGGGGAACACAGAATGGAAAGCCCTTCACTGCGTCTTTGCAAGGCTTTATAATTTACTTAAATATTTGCATATATTTACATTGCATGTATTGGTGAGATAGATAGATAGATAGATAGATAGATAGATAGATAGATAGATCTCCAGGAAACTCAGTTTCCCATATAGAGCAGTCTCTGTATAAAGTTGAATTCAAAGAAATATAATCTATCCACAAAACTTTCATTCAAAGGCATTCTGATTCTTGTACCCCCTCCTTAAAGGTGACTACTCACCATTTGTAATGATTCTTGAGCTGTTTTGACCTTTCCATATGAGAAGTCACAAACCTGTTCCTCAAGCCCAGGTCTATGCCTTTGCTGTGCCTTTAGGAACTTGGCTCATGTATATTTTCCTGATTCAGCAGTTAAGAGAGGGTGAGGGGAGGCAAAGGCTCACCTTAGTGTGTCAGAGGGAAAAGGGGAAAGCAGGGAAATGCAGAGAGTGATGCATCAATAAATCTCTATCTGCCTAGCATGTTTTTATTTTGTAGGGGTGTGTGTGTGTGTGTGTGTGTGTGTGTGTGTGTGTGTGTGTGTGTGTTTCTGTGGGAGGGGTGCAGACACCTGTATGTATGCATACATAGCAACATTGGGTGTCTCCCTTGATTGCTCTCAGCCTTATTCTTGAGGCAAAGTCTCTCATGGACCCACAACTTTCCATTTGAGCTAGACTGGTTGCCAGCAAGCCCCAGTGATCCTCCTGGCTCCTTCTGCCCACTGCTGGTACTGCAGGTGCACATACTGTTTAGCTCTTTTGATATGGGGGTAGGGAATCTGAACTCAGGCATTTGGCCAGCTGAGCTGAGCTATCCCTCCAGCCCCTGTAGTAGTTACCTATTTCTGCCTTGGTTACAGCTCTATTGCTGCAAAGAGACACCATGACCAGGCAACTTTTGTAAGAGGAAGAATTTATTTGGGAGCTTGCATACAGTTTTAGAGGGTTAGTCCATGATCATCACAATGGGAAGCAGACAGGCATGGTGCTGAAGCAGTAGTTGAGAGCTTTACATCCTGATCTGCAGGCAGCTGGCAGAGAGAGAGAGAGAGAGAGAGAGAGAGAGAGAGAGAGAGATTGGGCCTAGCATGGGCTTTTGAAACCTCAAAGCCCACTCTCTATAACACCTCCTCCAATAAGAACATATACACCTTGTAATCCTTCCCAAACAGTCCTACTAACTGAGAAGCAAGCATCCAAACATATTCAAAATGGAAGCATTCTCATTTAAATCACCACAATTTCTAAAAAATTGCCCCAAACTTAGTGGTTTAAGTAGCATTTACTACTTCTTAGTTTCTGTGAATGGCTTTCAGATGCCACTTCCTGGATGACTCTGGGTCCAGGTTTCATAGGAGGCAGCTGAGCTACCAGCTGAGGCTGAGTTCTTTTCCTAATGCCCTCATGTGGACGTTAGGTGCCTTAGTCCTTGGTCCCACGTCCATTGACCCCTTTGACCCCCACCACAGTGTTGATCAGGGCATAGCAATTAGCTTCCCTCAAGGGAATTTGGGGGGGGGGGGCGCAGAGGGAGAGGGTGAGGGTGGGGGAGATGGGTAGGAGAGAGCATTCCCCAAGTAGGAATCGAAAAAACCTTTCTGTAACTTGATCTTGGAAGTGGTAGCCTTCTGCTCCCGTGTTTGGTTCACCACAGGAGAGGCAGTAGTAGGTTCAGCCCATCCTCAAGAAGAAATGGTTGCACAAGGTCGTAAATGCCAGTGAGCAAGGGCCATCTGGTATGAGGCGCAGACGCAGACTGCTGCTGTCACCTACCTTACTCTTCTTGGCTCGGGAATTCTAGCACATATACCTTTTCTTGCCAGTCATGGTTTCTCATTTATTTTATCCTCGGGAATTCTAGCACATATACCTTTTCTTATCCGTCGTGGTTTCTCATTTATTTCATCCTCATGTTTTGCATTTTATCTGATGGGTGTGCACTTTTCTCTAGTGTTTTACAATGATGTTTGACGTTTTGTCAGGACTTTTATCTTGCTGCCGACTCACCCAGAGAATGAGACGAGGTAATATGCTTTCTTCCCTGCCTACATCTTCATGTTCTCAAGACATCTGAACTCCCAGCCTGAGAGATGGGTCCAAAACAGGCATATGTGGCTTTGGATCATGGAAGATTTGGCTGGTCTGCTTTTGTTTTCTTTGGTTGTTGTTTGTTTTTCAAGACAGGGTTTCTCCGTGTAACTGCCCTAACTGTCCTGAAACTTGCTCTGTAGACCAGGCTGGCCTTGAATTCACAGAGTTCCACCTGCCTCTGCCTCCCGAGTGCTGGGATTAAAGGGGTGCACCACCACCGCCCGGCTGGCTGGTCTGCTATGAGATATGCTTTTTTAGGCCTTAAAAACACAGGGGATTTCAGAGGCTTAGTGTGAAAAAAAATTAAATCAATGGCTTATAATTATTGCATTGTTTGTGTTTTTTTTTTTTTTCCAGAGCTGAGGACTGAACCCAGGGCCTTGCACTTGCTAGGCAAGCGCTCTACCACTGAGCTAAATCCCCAACCCTGGTTGTGTTTTAAAAATGATAATATTCTGAATATAATGGATTAAATATAGTATGTTATTAAAATTAATTTTACCTGTTTCTTTTGGCCTTTTAAATGTATCTACCAGAAAAATTTTGAATCACACATTTATTATTACAACTTATACATTTACACTCATGTGTGGCTCATAGACATCATTTGCCAGTTTGCCTTGTGATTCTACTGAACAACATAGCTGTGGTTTGTTGTGGCATGATTTTCAACATAGTCTTCATTTTCTTCGTAATAGTTTCTTAGCTCTTGACTCAAGCGCCCTTCCATTTATTTTTTGCTATGGCAATGGCAACCTTAAGTAATCCTTTATATAAGTCAGTGCTGGGGATATAGTTTAGTTGGTACAATGCTGGCCTGGCATGCCCAAGGCTCTGGGTTCAAATCCCAGTGCTGGTCAGTAGAGGTAAGCTTTCTAAGTCCTTGCATGTCTGCAATTATCTTTTTTTCTCCTCTTGATTGATATTTGGATGCTTCAGTTTCTCTGACAATCCATTGCTGGCAGTTCTGATTCAATAAAGATAATCTGTTCATTTCTTTCCCGACTAAAGCTTATGAACTTTCACTTTTTTCTTGCAGTCCAGACTTCTCAGGAAGCTACACTGAGGAGTATTTGCTTGTTTGTTTGTTTTTCATTAGTTCTGTTTGGCACTCAGGGGCCCTCCTTAGGAAGGCTTCCTGAACTAAAGACTCATTTCTTTACTCTGAGATTTGATTTTGTTTTAATCCCAATCCATAGCTTTTCTAAATCTCTGGATAACCCAGAACAACATTGTGAAAACTTCAGATCCCCCCATGATGACTTTTATCTGCTCTCTTATTTTCCATCACTCTGGGAAAACACCGAAGCTCAGTCTTCCCCGCACACAAGTCTTCTGTTGAGTCTATTCTTCTGCTGCTGATTGAGTTTATATTATATTATCTCTTAGTTTTCATCTTTGCTGTGGAATTCTGGGATTGAGGAAAAAAGATAAACTTCCAGTCTGCCCCTTCTAGTGTTTGCTTATTTATTATTTTTGTTTGGAATTCACTTGGCCTGGGTAAGAAGAAGAAGAGAGAACAAGAGAAGGCTTCATAAGTGTGGAGCTGACTACACATTCAGGGAGCTGGAGATGTTTTGGACTTCACAATCACCAAGTTGACTGAGCCACTTCTCAGCCACCAAATTCATAGGTATCATACTTGGCAAAGCTCCATTCCTTTCACACAAAGATCTTCCTGCACCTAAGGAACTGGGACTTGGTTCTGAGAGACACTTGTTATAGGCTCCTCATGCCAAAGGTTGGTACAGACAGAGCTGGGAACCTGGCCAGTGTCAATCCTGACCATTGTACCCCACAGTTTCACAAAGGCAGCTCATGTATCTGTCCAGAGCCTAGACAGAGTGTCTCAAGAGCAAATGTGTGAATGTCCATTGGAAAGGGCCATTTCTGAGGTCCTTTACAGCAGAACTTAATTTTTTTTACTCACAATCTCAAGCCAAAGTCACTGGGGGGGCATTTTATTTTTAATGAAACTTAAGTCATCAATTCAAACAGTAATTTTAAAAATCAAATATTCTAATACAATATGACCCAAAGATGTATTAATCTGATAGCTATATGATTGGAATGATGTCTATAATTGAACCACTATGCTTCTGTGAGAGCAGAAACCTGTGTGGACAGTAAAAGCACTATACACTATTGTTTATAATGCAACATAGTCTGGAATCTGAGGAGAGTTGTTGCGGGAAAATGTGTTGTTATTGTTGGCATGAGAGCAAGCTCAGTGCAAAGTATATTGTGTGTTCAGAATCAAGACTGCACTAAAGTCATTAGATTCTGCCAGAAACACCTCATGTTCACTAAGCATTTGGTTTTGAATTAATTTTTGGGTTTTGCACATTCAGAAACGTTCTACAGTTGCCAATTTTTTCCAGCCCCACATTCAGTTACATGACCCCATATGGGTTTGCAAACCACAGGTTTAAAAGGCTATACTTCAAAAAGTCAGTTGCCCCATATGTAGATGATAGCTTCAAATTTTTGAATTTGTGTATTTAACTTTAAATGTCTGTAGAGATCTGGAAGCTAGGAAGAGATTGTGGGGCAGAGGCAGGAGGAGGCCTAAAGAGGAGTGGGGATAGCAGAACACATGTGATATGAGAGCTGTGGTTTGGCTGAGAAATGTCCGTCCGTCCGTCGCCCCCCCCCCCACCCCGTGTACCCAGTTGTTGGTACTGTTTGGGAAAGTTACCAGGCCTTTAGGAGGTAGCACCTTGCTGGAGGAAATGCATCACTAGGGGAAGGCGTTAAGTGTTTATAGCCCCACCCCGCTTCCTGTTCTCACTTTCTGCTTCCTGTGTGTGGATGAAAACGTGATCCACCAGCTTCCAGCTCCTGCCACCATGTCATGCTTTCACCTCTATGATGGCATCGATTCTTCAGGAACAGAATGCCATCACGAACCCTTTCTTCCCTAAGTTGCTTTGGGTCATGATATTTTATCACAGTAACAGAAAGATCAATAATACAAAAGTAGAGGGAGAGAATGCTGGAGGGGCAAGGTTTAAACAGAAATGGGGTAGGAAAGGAGGATAAACTAAAATAAGAATATATGAAGAAAACATATGGAAACTTAATTTTAAAACTAATTTAAAATATAATTCACCAGGTGGTAGTAGCGCATGCCTTTAATCCCAGCACTTGAGAGGCAGAGGCTGGTGGATCTCTGTGAATTCGAGGCCAGCCTGGTCTACAAAGTGAGATCTAGGACAGTTAGGACTGTTACACAGAGAAACCTTGTCTCAAAAAAAATTAAAAAAAAAAATACACACACACACACACACACACACACACACATATAGATATATAGATATAGATATATGAAGAGAGAGAGGGTTTAAAGAAAGATACCCTGTGTAGGTAGAAAATGCTGAGCCCAGAAGCCATAGGGTGCTTTTCCTGTACCTACATGTGTTGTTATTATATTAGCTACATGTCTGCTGCTGTGGTAAAACATCATGGCCAAAGGTGACTTAAAGAAGGATTATTTTAGTTTAGTTTATGATTATGGAAGGAGCATGCATAACGGCAGGGGAGGTGTGGCAGCAGGCAGCTTGCAGGAAGCTGAGATACAACATCCTCAAGCACAAACACAGAGCAGAGAGACAATTGGAGGCAGGTGAGGCTATAAACTCTCAAAGCCGAGCCCAGTGATGTGCTTCCTCAAGCAAGGACATAGCCCTGAGGTTGCATAACATACCCACCCAGCACACCAGCTGGCCACCACGTGTTCTGACACCTGAGCCTATGAGGGATAGTTCTCATTCAAATTACCTTACATAATTATTGCAAATGGAAGCAAAATTCATTTTGCTGCCCAAGAGGAAATTTAATTAAAATAACTGCTTTATAAAATAGAATTTATATATCTACCAATTACCTGCAACTTAGAAATGCAATGAAGCTTCTCTGAGACAAAAAACATAATGGAGCTGATAATGTAGACATATATGCTGTAGATTATACATTTTAACACCGAAATGGAGAGCCACTACATACCCAACATCATATAGTTGATAGGTATTTAGCCATAAAGGATTTAAAAAGGAAGGGTCTGTGTTTAGAACCATTATTTTCCAAACAAAACAAAACACTTTTCCAAGGTTATGTCTTTCACCATTAGACAATAAATCTTCAAAGATATAATAATCTCTGTAGCCAAGGGGGATGTCCCCACACTACATGGAAAGGTTAAAAACCATATCAGACTCAAGGCGGCCCTGTGGTGAAGAACTTGCCCAAACTGAAAAACTGCAAAGTCGAAACCAACTTCTCTTTGAAAAAGCTCCCCCAACCAGGGTAAGTCTGGGTTCAGCCAGGCTTCTGGAGAGCAGGTAATGGAATCTAAGCAAAACAGTTGGTGGAAGTCAAAATGGTTAGGAGAAACCAAAGAGCGCTCTGGGCCCCAGCTCTTTGCTCAAGCCTTATTCCGGACATATCTGTGGAAATGTTGGGGTCTTTTATATTTGCTTTGTTGTCGTTGTTAGTTTTGGTTGCTCAGTTGGCTGTTTGGGGCTTTTTGTTTGGTTTGGCTTGGTTTTGTACACAGGTTTTGTACACTAGATAGCTCAGGCTAGCCTTGAAGTTGTATCCAACAACCTCCTGAGAATATTTGTTTGACTAGTGAGCTGAAGGAGATGCTTTTTCTTGGAATGTTATTTTTACTTACAAGATGAACAACAGGTATTTGTGGGTATACAGTATAGCTGAAGAGTACCCTATTCTGAGAAGGCTAATCAAATACTTCTTTGCCAACCACGTATATGAAGAGAGACAGGTTGTCTACATATAATTCTTCAGACAAAATAACAGACAGAAACTAAGTGAGTCAGGAAACATGAAAATCTAGTTGTCGTCCATCAAGTCAACCTTCCAAAAATGTAAACCAATGCCACTCTTAGGTTTTTACTTTGTTTTGCTTTTCTTTGGAGAAATATAATTAGTGTAAAATGTTGTTTATATAAATACTTACCAAATTTGCTATTGTTGTTTTTATATGAATTAATGATTATTTAAAACTTTATTAGTTTTATTATCCACTGTGATAGACACATTTAATGTATATAAATAGAAGTTCTTTGGAATCCTCAATAATTTTTAGAATATAAGGAAGTCTTATGACCATAAATTTAAAGACTCTCAGTTAAACAGAGCTACACATGGTTCTGAATTTACAGTAAGTCGTAGGTAATGAGTAAGCCAGCGACTGGAAAACTTTGGGGTTTTTTATTTGAATGCATACTACTAAAGTCTTTGGGACATCAGCTGTGATGGTTGATTTCATGTGCCAGCTTGGGTAGGCCGCAGTTCCCAGATATCTGATCAAGTGTTATTTTAGATACATCTATGAGAGTACTGGGGTTTTCTGTTTGTCCCTTTTGGTTGGTCAGTTGGCTGTTTGGGGCTTTTTTGTTTGGGTTGGTTTGATCTTTTGAGACAGGGCCTCACCCTATGACCTTGACTGGATTTGAAGCTGCAATCCACAGAGCTTCCCTAGTGCTGAGATTACAAGGATATACTATCACACTGAACTTAAGGAAGAGATTCTTGTAGCTGAGAGTAGCATAGAAATTGGTAGACTCTGAATAAAGCTTAACACCATTTCTACTGTCAATAAGGTTCCTGCAAATCAGCTGAAAGCCTCCATAGTATACAGACTGGTCCTTAAATAAGAAGGAACTCAGAGGCAGACAGTCTTTGGACAGGAACATCAACACCAGCTCTTCCTGGTTCTCAGCACGAGGCCTACCTTATAGATTTAAAATTTCTCAGCTTCTACAATTAATTCTATGAGCCAATTCTTTAACATCAAGCCTTCACTCAAAATATATACATACATGCACCTGTTCTGTTTCTCTAAAGAGCTGCCTAACACATTAGTCTTATCAGTAGGAGATATATCCATACATATATACTATTTATGTAATACATTTATGTATAACAATAATTAAGAAAAAGTCATGAATTTGAGAGGGAGTCGGGGGATGCTGGAGGAGTTGGAGAGGGAGGGGGAGAGGGAGGGAAGAAAGGATGTAAATGGAATACTCACAAGTGAAATTCTCAGAAAAATTTAATTTAATTAAAAATACATAAAGAATTCATAATAGCAGCCCATAAATTATTGGTGGACTAGAGGTTAGAAGCAAGGGAAGAGAAAATTGTTTTAACTAAGGATATAAAATATCTTGAGATGTACTAGTAAACATAGATATGGCTATGTGAAGTAATAGTTCTACACCTAACATCTATGCCTACGACATGTGGAAAAGTACAAAACAGTTTCTCTTCTAAACACTTCTCCTTGACCCTCCCCCTCCCGTTCAAAGGGCTTCTCTGTCCCTCAAAGCTTGAACTTCCATTTCCTCGGTTTCTCTAATTTTGAGAACTCTTTGTAAGTAAGGTGTTAATGACTTCACGCTTCCCCAAACAGTTTACACGTTAAATGACAACTGAGGAGGGAAACAGGTGTTTTGCCCAAAGTAATTAATCTCTACTATGGGCGGAGAGACCCAGAGCACCTGAGTAGGGGGAGAGAGCTAAGACAGGGGCCTTTCTGAGGCCTTCCAAGCAGGCTCAAGGAGTCGACTACCTACCTACTCCACCTCTACCTCCACTTCCTTAGAGGGCACTCTCACCAAAGCTTCATGGGTGTAGCTGCCCGAGCATGTTGCTGACACATCCTGACACATCACAGGAGACAGTGCATGGGTAATGGTTATGTGAGACATAGTGAAGGGCTGAGCCGGCTGGGCACATTGACAGAAGAGCTAGTGGCTGCCATCCTACATCAGCTCATGGAGCCAGATGTCATGGAGATGCTTTCATGAGCTATACACATCTAAATAATTTTAATATGTTTTCATTGTGTGTAGGTATTTTGTCTGCATGCATACCATGTGTGTAAAGTGTCTGTGTAGGCCAGAAGAGGGCATCAGATATCCTGGAACTATAGTTATGGGCCTCCGTGTAGGTGCTGGGAATTGAACCCGGGTTCTCTGGAAATGCAGCCAGTGCTCTTAACTGCTGAGCTATCTCTCCAGCCACATGTCCAACTAATTTTTCTGGAGCAAGAAACTTACAATCACCCATGATACAAACAAAGGTAAATATCTTTTGCTTCTTTTCAACTCTAAATACAGGTTATTCTTCGTATCTATGTATTTAACATTTAGAGAAATGGTTAAAGGCACCTGTGCATGGCCATGCATAGAAATGCATACCTGTAATCTCTGCATTCAAAGGGCTGAGGTAGGAGGATTCTGAGTCTGAAGCCAGCTTGGGCTACATAGTACAACCAACCCTATAGCAAATATTAATAAATTAAAAACAGTATAAGCATCACTGACAAATACTGTAATATGCAGCCATAACAAAATAAGTAGGATTCAAATTTTTCAACTGTATGAAAATATGGTTTGAATTACTGTAAGAGTAATAAAGAGACCATGAGACTATGGCAATGGGCTTTTTTTTTTTTTTTTTTTTCTGCTTGTCCATTTAAATCTGATCCCAATCCTGGTTTGGATGCAGTTGCTCCCTGTAGCTTGACTATCGACGGTGACAATTGTGGGTCCAGTTGGCTGAGAACTCCAGGACAGAGGGAAGTTCCCAAGCATTCCTTCATTGTCTGTCTTTCATTCTATTGATCTAGCCCAAAGTCTAGACTGAAAACAGCCTCTCAGCCTTCTCCTGCCTGATAAGGAATTGCCCACAAGAACTTCATTTTCACAAACATTCAACAGGGAGTAGCTCAATGGCCAAATAGCAACTACATAACACAATATATCCACATTGTCACTATCATTTTGTTTTTATGTTTCTCATGTATGTGGTGTGTGTGTGTGTGTATGTGTGTGTGTGTGTGTGTGTGTGTGTGTGTGTGTAGAAGCCAGAGGCCAGCATTGGCTGTCTTCCTCCGTCACTCTCCACCATATCTGTTTGAGGCAGAGGCTCTCACTGAATCTAAAGCTTACTGACTTAGTTAGAGGAGTGGCCAGCAGCTCTGGGCATTCTCCTGTCTCAGTCTCCCTGGTACTGGGATTCTAGGCACGTGCTGCTGTGCTCAGCATGGCTGCTAGAGATGAAAACCCATATGCTTATGCTTGCACAGCAAACACTCCACTAATTTTTATTATGGAATATATTAAACACAAAAGCACCTGCATGCACAGGCTGTTCATAGCAGCTCTGTCCACAGTACCCAGGAAATGAAATCATCCCTGATGCCCAGCAACTGATGAATGGAAAATGAAAATGTGGTTTATATTCACAATGGAACTTTATCCAGCTATGAAGAAAAATGAAGTTATGAAATTCGCAGGTGGATGAAGCTAGAAAAAAATTAAGCTGAGTGAGGTAGCTTAAGCTTACAAAAACAAACACGTTTCCTCTTACATTCAGGTCTTAGCCCTAGCTGTTGAGCTGTATGTGTTTAACCTGGAGTACCAGGAAGGTAGGAAGGGATTAGTAGGAGAGGATTATCTTAAAGGAGGGGGGCCAGGCAGTAGCACATAGGTAAAATATGGAAAAGGGTGAATATCAGGAGTAGAAAGATTCAAAAATAGAGAAGGATAGGATATGAGAGAGTCAAGGGAATGAATGGGTGGGAGGTTAGTTAGGATGAATGGGGTGTGAGTAAACACTCAGAAACCTGCATATCTGGTTATGCTATTAAACAAACAAACAGACTGTGAAGGTCGTAAATGGTTACTCTACTGTGCTAGACAGTGTCAGTGCTAGAAGTAAGGAGTCACTAACCCAGAACTCCAATGCCAGGTGTGACGCTCCTCTATGTTGTTGGTCATGGGGGCCCTGGAGTGGCACTAGTGGCAGCATGGGTGGCTGAGTGGCTGCCACTCTGTCCTGTGCTGTGGAGCCTGGCTGGGTTGAACAGAGAGAGGTCTCTCTGGTTAGGTTGCTTAGGTCACTAGTACTGGACTGCCCACATGGAGGGCCATGTGTTTGCTGACTGCTCATTGGCATGGTGTCCTTCTCACTGTGCCCAGCCCTCTGAGACTCACCCATGGGCCTGTGTCACGGACATCTTGGGTAGAGGCAGATGTGTGGACAGAAGATGGTAGTACCCCCAAGTTAAGCTGTATGTTTTACAAATGCTCTGGCTGAACTGGGCCTGGGCCTTGGTCTATAGGTAATGATGGGGACTGAAGAGTACACAGCCCAGTCCTTCTCAGTACTTTCTGTCATGGGGTGAACTGTGCAGCAGACTCCTCCTCCTAGGCCAGGTGAAAGGCTGTCTTCTGTGATCCAGGAGGGACACTCAATAAAACAAAAACTCCTAAATATGGAAAAGAGATCTGTAAGAAAGAGGGACACTGGCTGCAGTGGGAGAGATGTAGGAACAGTCAGGGAGAGTAACCAGCATTCATTATATGCAAAACAAATCATCAAAGAACAAAATTTATTAATAAAAAAGCCCAACTAAAATCTGTATCATACCAGAAGAATTGAAACACAAGTCAGATATCAGCCAGCATATATACCCATGAAACAAAAAACATGGTATTGGGCTAGAGAGATGGCTCAGAGGTTAAGAGCACTGCTTGCTCTTCCAAAGGTCCTGAGTTCAATTCCCAGCACCCACATGGTGGCTCAAAACCACCTGTTGTGAGATCTGGTGCCCTCTTCTGGCATGCAGGGATACATGCAGACAGAACACTGTATACATAATAAAGTAAATAAATCTTAAAAAAAAAAAAACCATGGTATTATAATACTTACTTTTAGTATATAAATGAACTCAACCTATAAAGGAGGCATTATAAATCAATTAGAAAAGGAATTGCTAATCAATAAAAAAGAAATTGGTCTAGGTAGTAAAAGGTCAAGGATTCAGATTCCTGTCTCACAATGTCAAACCAGTTCAACCAGAATGAAAGAGCTAAACATAAAAAACAGATAAGAACCAAAAGACAAGCCAGGCCTGTATGGATTTATAATCCTAGCTGAGGATAAGGCAAAGAGAAAGTTCAAGGCCAGCCCAAGAGACTTAGTGACAGCCTATTTTAAAAGAAAACAATTATCTATCTATCTATCTATCTATCTATCTATCTATCTATCTATCTATCTGTCTATTTTGATGTCTAGAGATATAACTTAGTGGTAGAATCCTTGTGTAACATGTGAGAAGCTCTGGGTTTGATTCCCCAGTGCTGGGGGAAGAAAGTAATTAGAAAAAGTTACATTTTTTCCTACCAAACAGATAAGACTTTTAAAACTTTAAATGAATGGGGGAAATCATTAAAGACAGTATGATTTGACTATATAAATACATGTTACACATAATTACAAAGCTAACAAGTTATAAAACATCCTAAGACCAAATATGCACATTTTCCCCTTATTTTCTGTACTATTTAAGACACCAACCAGAACCACTTTGGGAGGTCAGAGAGAAGGCAGGGCAGGAACGCAGAGGCAGAGCTGAAGCTGTGACCACAGGAGAGCGCTGCTGACTACTGGCTCATTCCTTTGCCTGCTCAGCAGCTCTTCCTCTAGAGCTCAGGCCCACCTGCTTAGAGATGGCACCCCCACAGTGGACTGCGCCCTTCTGCAATCAAGAAACCAGCCCACCACACGCCTGCAGGCCACTCTGTCCTAGGCAATTTCTCCATTGAGTTTCCCTCTTCCCATGTGTCTCTAGTTGGTGTCAAGTTGACAGAAACTAACCAGCACAACGTATTTTTTTTTTTTTTTTTTTTTTTTAGGAAACAGCAAAAAATGCCCAATAGTGTGTTTGTAAAACAATAAAATGCCTATAGAATAGGACTAAATAATGAAATTATGGAACAAGAGAATTTGTCTTTAACTTTTTTACATTTATTTATTTATGGTGTGTGTGTGTGTGTGTGTGTGTGTGTGTGTGTGTGTGTATGTATGTGTTCTTACACACATATATGGGCATATATGTGGATGTCAAAGTAGTTGGTTCTCCTCTTCCACTTTGTGGGCTCCAGGGATCAAATTCAGGGTTCAAGCTTGGCAGCAAGCACCTTTACCTGCTAAGCTATCTCATCAGCTCCTATGAGAATCTTTTAAAGAAGAAAATTCAGGAGGAGGATCTATTAAAACAGGCTTTGACAGGACACACCATAATGATATCTAATACCTTGTATGCCAACTATACCAAACAAGATAAAAGAAGCAAAGAAAGAAAACCTAATTTCACTGGATGCCAAAGGATTCACATTTAAGAAGAGGAGACTATGTCCAGGATCTTGGTGTCGACAGAGATGCCATTCGAGGGGACACAATGGATAATGGGACATGGAGACTCTATAGTCTACTACAATGGAGTTCATCCAAGGACACAGCTGAAGTAAGAAGGTGGCCATCTTTGTTTGCTCTCTATGCTGTGATAAGCATCATGGCAAAGAGTAAGCTGGGGAGAGGGGATCTGTTGAGCTCACAGTTCATAGTCCATCTTGTAGGGAAGTCAAGGCAGGAACCTGGAGGCAGGACCTGAAACAGATGCCATGGAGGAACTCTGCTTACTGGCTTGTCCCCCATAGCTAATGCAGCCTGCCTTTTGTGGTTGTTGTTGTTTTGTTTTTAGAGACAGGGTTTCTCTGTGTAGCCCTAGCTGTCCTGGAACTCACTCTACACCAGGCTGGTCTCGAACTCACAGAGATCCACCTGCCTCTGCCTCCAGAGTGCTGGGATTAAAGGCAGGCACCACCACCACCCCAACAGCAAGCCTGCTTTCTTATACAACACAGGACCACCTACTCAAGGGTGGCACCACCTTCCCCATATCACCCATGGATTGGCTCACCTATATCAGCCATTGTTATGCTGGCATCATAAATTCCTCCAGAGACCACCAGAAGTCCAAGTTTGTATACAGAAGCAAAGAACCTTTACTGCAAGCTTAAGCTTTGGCTTCCTGTCCATTCGGACACAGCAGTTGGATCAGGGAGAGTGTTGAGCTCAGTTATGGCAGGGTTTTTAAGGAGTAACGGATGAAGGAATAGGGGAATTCTGGATTCAAATGGGGGTTGAACTCCTGATTGGGCAGGAGTGAGGTAACAGAAGTTTTGTCAAACAGGGATTGGTACTGGCGTTCCTGCAAGGAAATTGGCAACCCATATACAAGTGATATAAGCTATCCTTAATGTTCTAGAACATCTAGTACTTATTTGTCTCACTTCTGATTGGTCTCCCGCAGGGTGCAGTTTGTGGCTTTTCCTGGTTATTGTAATGGCGAGGCCTAGTCCCAGCATTGTTAGTCTGAAGCCTGTCATGGCTGCACTAATGTTAAGTTAGGCCTCTTCACCATTAATCAGGAAAATGCACCATAGACTTGCCCAGGAGCAATCTGGTGTTAGCATTTTATCAGTTAAGGCTCCTCTTCCAGATAAGGCTAACGTGCCAAGCAGACAAAACAAAACAAACAACAAAAAAGGACATTTGACTCCTCATCATCTTGACACATCAACAGGTCACTATTAAACCTCAACCACCTTTCCTTTATTGTTTATTTCCAGGATCTCCATTCCACAATGTAAAACATAAATAACTTTAAAAGTCCCACCGTCATAAAAAAAAAAGTCAAACTTTTTAAAAGTTTAGTCTCTTTAAAACATCCAAAATCTCTTTCAAAGTTTAAAAGCCTCTTTAAAATATCCAAAACTTCTCTAAAATATCCAAAAGCCACTCTAAAATCTCAGTCTCTCCAAAATTCCCAAGTCTCTTAGTTGTGGGCTCCTGCAAAGTCAAAATCAAGTTACGTACTTCTTATTTCACAACATACGGGCCAGGGCATGGTTACAATCAGATCAATGCAAAACCAAAGGCCAGCAGGGTAAAGCTCAGCATCTCTTCTGAGACTCAGTACCTTCCAGACTCCTCTCCAGCTCAGCCACCCACAGGACACACACAGCTTAGGCTATCCCCATGCCTGCTGCTGTCCTTGTTAATAGTCCTATAGACATGGAATATCCAAAATCCCGGGTGCTCTGCAGCCAAACACTCTACCTTCACCCATAGCCTCTTCTGCTCTCTCTTCAGGAACTCTAACCTTGCTACATGGTGTTAAACCTTAACATCTCCCCATGGCCTCTTCAATCCCGGGGCTTGTACTGCTACTGAGGCTGCACCTTCGCCAATGGTCTCTCCTGGCTTCTCACAGAAGGCCACGCCTCTGCCACTCTCCATGACCCCTTCATGCCTTCAAAGCCAGTATCATCTGAGAAACTCTTAGGTGTTGCCCAAGTTCAGCTGTCAGCATAAGGTACAGCCTTGGCATCCTCTGGATCAGAGCTTCTGTTGTGCTGACCCCGAGAAAACACTTCTCAGAGGATGTGGCCTAATGATGTTGCTCTCTTCATAAGCACGGCTGACTCTCTTCAGTCCCAGATGACCAGTATCAACTGTCCCAGCAAAGCAGAAGTTTCAGTTTTGTGCTTATGGCCTCTTGTTAGCCACAGCTGATTCTTCAGCTCCAGCCCTGATGCGATCTTTGCTTCCCTCTGAACTTCACAGGCAAGGCCTCCATCATCTGCATCACTCTCAACAATTTTACCTGCCAAGCTCTCCCAGAACAGCCCACTGAGCTCTGAGCACTCAACAGCCTTTCTCTCCCAAAGTTCAAATGCCACCACAATCTTCCCCAAAACACGTGGTCAGGGCTGGCATAGCAATACCTCATGACCTGGTTCCAATTTCTGTCTTAGTTTGCCTTCTGCTGCTGTGATAGACACAGTGACTACAAAATAAGGGTTTATTTTAGCTTATTGTTCACAGTCCATTGTCAAGAGAAATCAGGGCAGTAACCCAAGACAGGAACCTGGAGGCAGGAACTGAAGCAGATGCCATGGGGGGTACTACTTGCTGGCTTGTTACTCGGAGCTTGCTCAGCCTGTTTTCTTACAGCATCCAGCCCCACTTGCCCAGGGGTGGCACCACTTACACACCCCTATGGGCTGGGACTTCCCACATCAATCATTAATCAAGAAAATGTACCACAGACTTGCCTACAGGCAATCTGATGGAAGTACTTTCTCAGCTGAGGTTTCTCTTCCCAGATAACTCCAGTTTGTGTCTAGTTGATAAGAAAAGAGAAGAAAGAAGGAAGGAAGAAAGGAAGGAAGGAAGGAAGGAAGGAAGGAAGGAAGGAAGGAAGGAAGAACAACAGAAACCAACTAGCAGAGTCTCTAGTAAAGGGCCCAAACCTAGAATGTTAAACTTGCTTATACAATTTAGTAAGAAATGACCAGTTCAATGGAAAAAGGCTCCTTTTACAAGAGAGGATTACCTCCCAATGACCCGTGGACATAAGAAAACTTGTTGCCTACATTAATCACTAAGTAACGAAAATTAAAGTGACAGAGTTTAACAAGCTGGCAACTGGCTGAAGTGAAAAGACAGAGTATCAGAAAGTAACCAACATTCCATGAAACTAGATCCTTGTTGGAATACCCCTGGGAATGCCTAGGTTAAAAAACTCATTCTGGAGATAGTTCATCAGTGTCCACTGAAGCTGAATGTAGACATACCCTGTGGCCTAGCAAGCCCACGTCTAGATGTACGCCAGCAAGAATGCAGCCACCAACTGATTTACATAGAAATGCTCATAATCCACAATTGAAAAATGTCCACGTCTGGTAACAACAGAATTGAGTATTCATATAGTATGCCAGATTTCTAAAACAGTCCTGTAAACAAATGAATGAAAACAGAACTGTCTGTCGCTGTTAGAAGTGGGGAGAGCCATTATTCTTAAAGAGATTGTGAACTTGTAAGATGGAGGGTATTTCTGAGGGTGGGAAATTGCTGACTTTCTTATTCTTGATCATTTCAGCAGTGTTTGCTTTGTGAAAAACCAGACACTTCCTGTGTGAATCCTTATACTTCAACCAAGATCTTGAACACCATCAGATGGTATTTATACAATTTCTAAATTGTCAATCCTCAACATTGGCAACAGTACAGACAACAAATATTTTTATATACTGTTGGCAGAACTGTAAATTTAGTCAACCTTCTTGGAAAGCTGATAGCAATATGGACTAAACATATTCCAAAGTTTATGGTCTTTTGCCTACTAATTCTGTGTATCTACATCTATCTCAAGGTAATAATC
This sequence comes from Onychomys torridus, assembly GCF_903995425.1. Taxonomy (NCBI): domain Eukaryota; kingdom Metazoa; phylum Chordata; class Mammalia; order Rodentia; family Cricetidae; genus Onychomys; species Onychomys torridus. Next base: position 8,153,071 of record NC_050445.1, read on the forward strand.
CACTTGATAAAATGACAAGGATGGGAAACAAAACTATGTAAATTCTATATAGTCCAAACCATTTAAATACATTTATGAGAGGCTGGAAGAAAGTACATGGAAAATCATGACTGCTGTGTTCCCATCCCCAATGAAGCCATGATCCCAATGTGATGGTGTTAGGGCATGTGGCCTTTGAGAGCTGAATAGGTTTACAGGGGTTGTGGTAGGTCTTCTGGTAAGGTTAAGGCCCTATTAGAGACGGGAGACAGACCAGCTCTCCTCCTTGCTACAGTCAGAGGCCACCATAGTAAAGGAGCTGTTATGAGTCTGGGAGAGAGACCTCTGCAGAGGCAAGTCTTGCTGGGATTCAGACCTTGAAATTCTTGGTCTTGGGAACTGTGGCAAATAAATGTTTATTGTTTCTGCTACTATATGGCATCTTGTTATAGCTGCCAAGCATATAAGCACAATGATCTGAAGTTTTAGCTGAAAGTATGAATGATTTCAGCCTATTTATTGCACTGTTTTTGAAATTCCCTATCAACCAAATTACATTTTAATTTAAACTGGGGGAGAGCATGCTGTGCCATTGTATGAGTGTGTGTCTGGAGAAGAGTGATTTGTGGGAGGTGGCTCTCTCCTTCCACCATGTGGAACTTGGGTCCGACTTGGGTTCTCAGGCTTGACAGCAAGTGCTTTTACCCTCAAAGTCATCTCAGTAGCCTTATTTTAAGTTTTATAAGTGTAATTGCTCGCCGGGCGGTGGTGGCACACGCCTGTAATCCCAGCACTTGGGAGGCAGAGGCAGGTGGATCTCTGTGAGTTCTAGGCCAGCCTGGTCTATAGAGCCAGTCCAGGACAGGCTCCAAAAGCTACAGAGAAACCCTGTCTTGAAAAACCAAAAAAAAAAAAAAAAAAAAAGTGTAATTGCTCATTAATTATGACTAAATCCTCCTAGGTAAAGGACAGAAAAAGAGAGAAATACAAAGTAAAAATAAATATATTTTCTTTTTCATATATTCTCCCCCACCCCAAACCCCAGTCCATTACTTTGGTTTTTCACAAATGAGCATCAATATCCACTTGCAAATTTTTTTTATATATTTTACTTAGCATATAAATCATATACACAGAGATAAGGAAATGCAAATTTACAACATTTGGGGTGTGTGTGTGTGTGTGTGTGTGTGTGTGTGTGTGTGTGTGAATTAGTGCTTTAAAATAAAAACCCACAGGGGAACTGGAAATCCCCATTTTATTGTCTGCCCCATGCCATGATGGAAGTGTCACATAGCTACATAAGCAGTACTTTCCTGAAACATAAACCACTTAGTGCTGTGGCCACATGCCAGGTCCCCACCTGCTTAATACCTGCTTAGCTTCCGACAGCTCCAGTGTTGCCATGCTGGATCCCTCTAACAAACATATTGTAAAATGCTTTAATGACACACACCAAATAATTAGCAAGTTTGCATGGTAATCTGTCTATGTTTAGACAAGCCTTTTTAAACTCAGTATTCAGTACTACCGACACCTTATATAATCAGGAATTTGAGAAGTAAACATGATTTTATTTAAAAGGACTCTAGAAGCAATTGTCAACTGGGTTCAGGTTTCCTGGGTATGTTCCTGTTTGTTCATTAGGTTTGAAGCAGGAAGTCTCAAGTCTGTTTAATTTTTTATCGGAGATCGCTTGCAAAAGGTGCCTTGCTGATCTGGACCACATCGTTACACTGAGCACGATATTAATCGAGACTGCTGTTTGCATAATAGAAAAGACAAATTACTTAGAAATACCTTGAGGAAGCTTGTGTTTCCCATGGAATGCATTATTTGTCAATACCAGAGGGATCCAACAGTTTTCACAAATATTCCGCATGCCCTGAACACATACATGCCTTCATCAGCCATTGGAGATGTTGTGAACCACGCATCCTCTGTCACCCAAGATGTAGCTCACATCTAGTGTGCTCCCTCTGCTATGACTGCACATGTTCCATCATCCCGTCCCTTGCTAGTCTAAGTCTTTAAACCTGGCAGCTGGTAATTTTCTGGAGATTTCTCTATCTATATGCACACACTTGTATATGGATGAAATAAAACCTTGGCACCCACCTGGCTCCATCTCAGCAGGATTTTTGCATGTTGATTCCAGCAGCCAGGGGTAATTAGGAATAATTCCAATCTTAGTGGTATCTCTGGTGTCATTAAAGAAGATGCACTGCATAGCCCATGACAGCAGCTCTTCGAATGGACCTTCCTTAGTCCTCTTCACAGCAATCTGTCCCGAAGCTTCCTTCCTCCTGCCTCGCTCCGGTCTCTCCCTTTTCAATGACAGTTCCTGTCCTGGCTTCTCCTTGCTTCCCTGTGTTGCCTCTAATCTGTAGTTTATCAAGTGGAAGGGGGCAGAGGTGGGGGAGGAGGTAACGGGGAACAGTCTCATTACTCAGTGGGAACAGGAAGATGGAGAGTGATGGAGTACCATCTAGATGCTTTGCCCAATAATTTAGTGTAGTTATTAAATAGACTCACACAGACTGAACCTCCTACATGTGAGGTGAGATCTAGAAGTGGGTGGATTGAAGTTGGGACTACTTTGGAAAATCAAGGGAAGGGGTTTTGCTTGTTGGTTGGTTGGTTGTTGGTTTTGCTTGAGGAGGAAAGTAACATTTATGAATGCAGAGTGTTCTGCAATGTCCCAATAATGCTTTGCACTTAGCTAGAACAGCATTGGTAAGAGGGATTCACCATGGCCTCTGTGTTAGTACAAAGGACTAAGTATATTCCTGTGGCCAGGTCTATTGGTGCACGCCTTTAATCACAGCACTAGGGAGGCAGAGGCAGGCAGATCTCTGTGAGTTCAAGGCCAGCCTGGACAGCCAGCTCTACATAGTGAGACACTGTCTCAAACAAACAAAAACAAAAAGCATGATCCCATGTTGTGTCCAACTCACAAGCAGCAAAACATTCTTAGGGAAATTATTCTGCCATCCCCAAAAGTAATGGTCCACATTGACTGGAGCTGATTGGACCGTTCATGTGACATTAGGTGAGGCAATTATATTTCCTTTGAGCTTCCAGGGTAGCAGTGACAGCAACTGTACCCTGTCAGAGTCAGAGACGGGAGCATCTTTGCAGACTGATTCTCATGGTAACACGATGCTGCTGAGTATGAACACAGGCTAGAGAAACTGGGAAGAAGCCTACCGCCCTCGCTAAGGATGAGGCTGAGGTCCAGAGAAGGCTGGTGGGTTAGGTGGGGCCCGGAAGCTAAGGAGATGATTTTTGGGGGTGAGAGTAGAACTGCTCCATCAGAGGTGCTGCAGGGAAGATCTGAAGGGCCAGGGCGTTTGAAGAGTTTACCGAGGAGCATGCCGGGTAATCTCTTGTTGCACTGTTTGTCCTGTGAATGCACATTCGATTTTAGTCACCCTCCCTTAATCCCCGTAATTATTTTTTCCAGCCTGGGAAACAGAACCTCAGTGGCAGGCAGTGCCTCTGTTCTCTTGATAACACATGGTAAACCACAAATGGCACCTACTGTGTTCTGGGCTTAATATTATTTTGGAGGTCTGTTCCAAAGTGTGGCGGATTGAATGAAAATGGCCCCCATAGGCTCACAGGGAGTGGCGCTATTAGGAGGTGTGGCCTTGCTGGAGTAGGTGTGGCCTTGCTGGAGTAGGTGTGGCCTTGCTGGAGTAGGTGTGGCCTTGTTGGAGTAGGTGTGGCCTTGTTGGAGTAGGTGTGGCCTTGTTGGAGTAGGTGTGGCCTTGTTGGAGTAGGTGTGGCCTTGTTGGAGTGGGTGTGGCCTTGCTGGAGTAGGTGTGGCCTTGTTGGAGTAGGTGTGGCCTTGCTGGAGTAGGTGTGGCATTGTTGGAGGAAATGTGTCACTGGGAGTAGTTGGAAGATTTCCTGTGTCCTGGCCTGCCACTCGCCAAATCTCTCCCACTCTCATCCCCCAAGTAAACACACAGAGGCTTATATTAATTATAACTGCATGGCCATGGCTCAAGCCTTTTGCTAGGTAGTTCTTATATCTTGAATTAGCCATAACTATTAATCTATGTATCGCCACATGTTCCATGGCTTTACCTGTGTCTCATTATACATTACTTCTTGGGCAACTTGCTGGCATCTCCCCCCAAAACCCCCACCCCCACCTTCTTCCTGTCTCTCTCTCTGAATTTTCCACCTGCCTCTAATCCGCCTTGCCATAGTCCAGACGGCTTTATTTATCAACCAATCAAAGCAACACATATTTGCATTGTACAGGAAGACATTCCCCCATCAACTGGGGGCAGGCTTTGCGGTTTCAGAAACTCAAGCCATGCCCAGTGTGGCGTTCTTCCTTCCTGCTGCCGGCCAATCCAGATGTAGAACTCTCAGCTACCTCTCCAGCACCATGTCTGCCTGTGTGCCACCATGCCTTCCACCATGATGATAATGGACTAAACCTCTGAAACTGTAAGCCAACCCAAATTAAATGTTTTCCTTTATAAATGTTGTCATGGTCACGGTGTCTCTTCATAGCAATAGAAACCCTGACTAAGACACAAAGGGCTGTTCACTTTTTTGGGGCTCACTGTCCACAGTCAGCCTGAGTAGGGTTCTGGCCAGCTGTCCCCACAATAGTAGCACACTTATAAGGGACTTGGTATATCCAAGTAGTGATACCTTCAGAAGGTCAGAAAGGATGGGCCAAAGGAAGGGGACATACTCCCACTGAAGGCAGCCTAGGTACTTCCTGTGCAGCATTTGAAATGAGACCTGTCAAACCTAGTGTCTCTTTAGGGTGTCTTTTGAGATTCTGCCTCCCCTGTAACCATGGTAGTGATGACTCCTCTAGCTACACTAAGACGTGTTATTGGTTTCATTGCTTCCAACAGTGGGTCACCAGGAGTGCTGGCCATGCCTGCAACCCCGATACCTAGGAGGTGCAGGCAAGAGAATCAGGAGTTCAAGTCATTCAGACCAGTCTGGACTTCATGAGACCCTGTTTGATAAAGCCACACCCACAAAACCAAACCAAGAAACAGACAGAAAACCAATGAGTTAGTGAAAGCATGCAGCCTGGGGTCAGCACAAAGCGGCAGCGCTATTGGAAATTTTAATTAAAAACTGAATAATATGAAAAGGCTCTCACAGCACTCTCTCATATTAACTTCTTCACTCTCATGGCACTTGGTTTTAATCACTGAGAAACTCTTACGTGATTAAGTGGCTGAGCCTGGTCTTTCAGCTCAGGGACTGGCAAGGTCAGAACTCAAACTCTAATCCCTATCAGTTTGGGGCCCTCCCCGATGCTCTGCCTCCCTAACTCTGCATCTGAAAACTGCCTTGGCTATATAAATTACTTTCCATGATGTTGTTACATGGCTAACTAAGGAAGGTCCTTAGGAGTCACAGAACCAAGCAAGGCTAAAGATAAATCAGTTCCCCAAGACAGACAACTGATTTTTTTTTTCTGTTATTGTTTTGATAAATCACAACACAAAGCCAGACATTTTCTCAAGGTCAATGATTGTTTTTTACCAGACCCTGTCTGATGGGAAGGAAAGACACAGAGAGATTTATTGCCAGCCATCTCCTGGCCTGGGGAGACCATGCCTGGAGCCCCCCAGCCAGCAGGTGCAGTCCACATTACTAAGTGGGTCAGCTTCATGAATGGCAAAGTCACTTTGTCCTCTGACTTGATCCTGCCAAATGAAAAGCCTGGTTCAAGGGCTGCGATGGCTGACCAGATGCACCTCTCAGCTCCTTCTGCCTGGAGGCTGCAGTACCCTGGCTGATGCCCACCTGACTGAAGCCCACCTGGATAATCCCCCACCTGGCTGACTGCCCACCTGGCCAATTGCCCCCCTGGCTAATGCCTACCATCTGGAAGCATATTCCTAATTCCGGCCCTTCCTTCCTCCCCTCAGTGCTGACATATGAAGGGAGTCAATGTTTTCCTTGCCTGGGCACCTTCTGAAAGGAAGGAGTAGCTTTACCCCTTTCCTCTATGCTTGGCTTAACAGTTTAAGAACATGATGTGACCAAAGACAGGAATGGCCCAATGTGCAGAGATGTGAAAACAGACAAGTGGCAGAGGCGAGGTCTCTGGCTCTCCCCAGAGCTAGGGGAAGAAGAGCGGCCTGAGGCAGGGAAGGTAGCAGGACGTGTGCTTTTAACTTCCGCTTTAAAAGTCCTGTGTAATGTGGAGATTCCACCCCTGGGAATTCATCTGTATATCCCTTGGGGTCTAACCTGAAAAGGGGCCCGCCTTCTGAATACCCCTAACAGAGCTCAAGGAACACACAGCCCTACTAAGAAGCCCCCAGCCTGGGCCCGGGGATCTCCATGATAGGTAGTGTGACCTAACAAGGTCACCTGACAGGAGCTGGAACCTTGTTAGACCAATCTGGCAGGGATGGGACCACGGAGGAGAGACAAGTGCTACCCACAGATGTCCCTAAGCTTAAAACAGGGAACACTGGGGCTTGAAATGCTCAGCCTGGGGGAGCTCCTATCCAGTCCTTAGAAATGGAGCAAAACTGGAGGAGGGCAAAGCCTGTAACCCAGGGAAGCAGGCGAAGTGAAACAATGCACATTTCAGTTAGTAAGAGCTTGCAAACCATATCTTAACTAGTGGACTCTTATACCTGATCATAAAGTCTGAGTTTGGATTCAAGAGGCATGAAGTCATTACAGGCCTTTCCAGAAGTCATACTGGTAAACAAAACAGAAGGACCCTTGGAATAAAGCTGTTGATTTCATTGTATTAGTAGATTATCATGCACTATTTAAGCTCCCTGAGAAGCTGGCTATGGAGTTGGGGTTGCCTCTTCTGACACAACTGTATTTGTGTCCTCCAAGACCCCCTGTCCATGGATGGGCTGTCCCTACCCCTGCCCTGTGCAGAGGGAAAAGGCCTGACAGCTAAGCTCAAGAGTAAACACCATGTCCTTGAGAACAGAAGGAGAGTAAATTAGGTAAAAACAGTGCCCTTGAACACAGCTGGGAAGTGAATCGATACCAGCACCATCCCAAAGCTGAAGACTAAGATCCCATCCAACCCATGATATAAAGACACCTGTGGTGGGAAGGGCTAGTTAGAAGTCTCACCCAGGAGCAGATGCTCTGCCTGGGACCCTCTGCATGGAGCAGAAGTTCCACCTGACTGTTTTGGTTCCTGCACTTGCCCAGTCAGTGTTTGCTGGACACTGGATGTGTCTGGTCTGACACTCCACTATCCTTCTGGTACTCACCATTTGTCCCAATCACTGTTCTATTGCTAAGAAGAGACACCATGACCAAGGCAACACTTATGAAAAAAGAAAAAAAGCATGCAATTGGGGGCTTGCTTGTAGTTTCAGAGGTTTAATCCATTATCATGATGACAGGGAGCATGGCAACACACAGGAAGGTGTTGGAGCAGTAGCTGAGAACCACATCCTGATCCATAGGCAGAGAGAGAGGGAGTCTCTGGGCTTGGCATGGCTTTTGAAACCTCAAAGCACAACCCCCTTCCTCCAACTAAGCCACATCTACTAATCCTTCTAATCCTTTCAAATAGTGACATTCCCTGGTGCCTAAGCATTCAAACATATGAACCTATAGAGGTCATTCTTATTCAAACCACCACACTCTACTCCCTGGCCCCAAAGGCCAGCCTCAACACTGTTTCAAAGTCCAAAGTTCAAAGTCTTTTCTGAGACTCATGGCAATCTCTTAACTATAACACTCTGTAAAATAAAGATAAAAAGGAAGATCTCATATTTCTATAATATAATGGCATAGGATATGTATTATCATTCCAAAAGGGAGAAAATATTAGACAAAAGCAAGACCTAAAATCATCAGTGCAAACTTCAAACTTTGCAACTCCACGTCTGATGTCAAGGCACTCCAGATCTCCAACTCATTTCAACTTTGATGACGGCAACACACTTCTCTTTCTTGGGCTGGTTCCATACCCAGTCTGCAGCTCCCCTTTGCAGATATTTTATGATGCTGGCATCTCCAACACCTTGGAGTCTCCAACACAATCCAGGCTTCACTTATTGGCCTCTCTAGGCCTCCATGAAGAGACACTTGTGACATATTCCTGGCCTCAAAGGCTTTCCTTAGATGTGGAGGAAGATTCCATAACCCCTTTCATGTATCCTTGACTCTAAAGCCAGAACCATGTGGCCAAAGATGCCAATTTCTGCTGCTTGATGGGGCTGAAACTTGGCCCCTTTCTTCAATTACATTTGCATTAGTTTCCTATTGTGATAGTTTCCTTCATTGCTTAAGATTTTCTTTCATTCTTTTTCATAAGTTAGAAGCTTGGTGGGTGGGGTCTTGTCCTGAGGTCACCACTCCTTTTATTCCATTGTGCATCGGGCTTTTTGTTAAACTTTATCTCCTTGAGCACTGGACATAGCTTCATTACACTTCTTGATGCTCCTTTTTTCCTCACACTGTACATTTCATATTTCTCCTTGCCCCACTTGCTCTTTTTCATAAAGATCTGCATAGGAGTGCTCATTAATAACCAGATGACACAGTCAATACTAGGCTGTCTTGAGATCCTCTCTGTCAATGCAATTAATCCAAACTCTTCAATTTAGCTTCAGGCAAGTTTTTTGGACAGGGACAGAAAGCAGCCATATTCTTCTCCAAAATATCCTAACAGCAGTGTCTAGGCCACTTATTAATGTTCTTCTTCTCTGAAACTTCTTGATCTGGGCCCTTACAGTTCAAATCACCCTCAGCACCACCGTCTTCTATGCTCTTACTAAGATGGCCCTGCTTAAAGTGTCCAACTGCTTTTCTAGTCCTAAGTTCCCAAAGTCTTACATATTCCTCCCACAAGCGGCATGGCCATGCCTGTCACAACGATGCCCCACTCCTGGTACCAACTTCTGTCCCAGTCACTGTTCTATTGCTGTGAAGAGACGCCATGGCCAAGGCAATGCTTAGGAAAGAAAACCTTTCATTGGGAGTTCACTTACAGTTTCAGAGGTTTTATCCACTATCATCATGATGAGGAGTATGTTGGCATGCAGGCAGGTGATAGAGTAATAGCTGAGAATTATATCCTGATCCATAGGCAGAGAGAAAGAGAGAGGAAGAGACATGGGCCTGGAATGTGCTTTTGAAACTCAAATCCCATCCCCCATGACATGCTTCCTCCAACAAGGCCACTTTTAAATGGTGTCTCTTCCTGGGGACTAAGCATTCAAATATGTAAGCCTATGGAGGCCATTCTTATTCAAACCACCACAGCACTTTATTCTTACTTGCTGTATATTGTGTAATGTAAATTCACTCCTTCAAAACTGAAAATATGGCTATGATGAAACTTTCTCCCTATGGAACAAAAGCTACATGTAGGATAAATAAAAATTAACTGTGCACGTGTGATAAGAGAAAGAATTCATTCTAAATGAAATATGTTTTTTTGCTCTTACAAATGAGCTGGGCCTCACATAGAAGAGTTTCAAGATACTCCCATATGACATACAATGGGAGTGGTAACCAGGAATCATTAAAATTATGTCCTTTCTCAACAGATTTCTCCATGTGTCCAGCCACAGGTTCAAGTCCTAAGACCCTAGAATCTATATCCTTCTAGATAGTTGAAAGTAAAGAAGGAAATTGATGCGGCCATAGACAAGAAGCGATGTAGAACTTCCCTACAGGGATGATCAAATAAGATTTACAAATTGGCAGGTCACTTCAAGAGAAGATCAACCAAGGGCTGTTGTTTGTTTTTTACTTTTTTGAGGCTCCCCCCACCCAGCTCCCAAATCACACATGGAGGCTTATTCTTAATTATAAATACCCAGGCTTAGCTTGGCTTGTATATTGCCAGCTTTCCTTAACTTAAAAAATCCCTCATCTACCTTTTGCCTCTGGGCTTTTCTCATTCTCTTACTTCTGTAAATCTTACTCTTACTTCACGGCTGGCTGTGTAGCTGTGTAGCTGGGTGGCTGGGTGGCTGGGTGGCTGGGTGGCTGTGTAGTGGTGGCTGGCCTCTGGAGTCCTTCTCCTTCCTTTCTCATTCCTTGATCTTTTCCTTCCAGCTTTCTCCTTCTACATATTCTTTCTGCCTGCCAGCCCCGCCTATCCATTCTCCTGCCTTGCTATTGGCTGTTCAGTTCTTTATTAGATCATCAGGTGTTTTAGACAAAGTAACAGAGCTTCACAGAGTTAAACAAATGCAACAGGAACAAAAGTAACACACCTTAAAATAATATTCTACAAAGAACCATCTCCTTTTCACCTTGCCAAGAAAAGCTGAAACATACAAAAGCTGTGAGTTACAAATATTATATGTGTTAAATAGAAGACAAAGTCCTAAATGGGACATCTTTATTAGGCCCTCCAAGTCTTAGGAAACATGGGGACAGTGGTGTAAGAGTGAAGAATGGGGAGTTCTGTGAAACTCTTGTCTTCTGGACATCCTATGACCGTTGCACTCATGGATTCATAGTACCTGAAAAACATGAGGGGCCCATCAGCATTCCATCCTGAATGTGGGGGGCCTCATGAGGCCTCACTTCTCCTTGAGGAGCTGTCGGTAGCAGATGGTTGCTGGGGGAGGAGGAGTCGTTTTCTTCAGCAACATAGTCGTTGATGTATTGCACCTGTTCTAGTAGCTAACCCCACACCCATGCTCAGAAGAGCACCCCTAATTAACGCTAGAGGGTCACAGCGAAACAAAACAGCAACACCCTTGAAAGTGGTAGGAAGGGGTTCAGTGGGAGTAAAGGTAGATGAGGAGGGTAAAGTGGGTGAAAACGGCCCAAATACTTTAAATGCATGTGTGAAATTATGAAAAAATAAAACAGAGGTTAAAAAGAAGAAATAGAAGGCAAAGTGTTTTTAGAATAAGTCCAGATCTTTAAATTGAGTTCATTTGGATGAAATACAATTCATTTCATGTTCTTGCTTTTCTCCTTGGACTTCATAGTGGTATTTTATGATTCCTGAACTGCTTCCTATTCCCAAGGGTCTGGGATCCTGCCCTGTCCTGTGAGAGCAGTTTCCTGTCTGCCAGTCATGAGCTCATGAGATGGCTGGGTTAAGAGCATACTTAACTTTAATCCCTATGCAGCCAAGCAATTGAATTTCCAGCAGTCACCAGCGAACTCCATTGATAGGAGGGAAGTCAATCCCATTTGCCAAGCAAGAGAAAACAGATTGGCTATGGCCTTGGTCCCAACAGCCCCTTCCTGTGCTTCATAGCCAGACGACCTTAACTCATACCGCCTGACACTCTTTGGGTCATTGAGACCATGACCTCTAAGCAGTGCATCACAAAGTTACTCAGAAGTACATGGGCTAGATAGACAAGGTGCCCTGTTGAAATGCACACCACGGCTCAGCAGACTCATTTTACTGTGGGATATCTATGGGAGAACCGGGCTCTTCGTTTTAATGCTAAGAGTGGTACTGACGGGATGCAGACTTCCTGGCAGAAAAGAGTAAGCCGAGCCCTTGGAGGCCTGCTGAGTGGTCCCTGAAAGCTTAGTCATGAGTCTCTATTTCCCCTTCTCTAAAGGGTTCTTCCTGCTTAAACTGGCTAGAAGTCCTAGTGAGCTTCAGCTATACATTTGACACAGTGTATAGTCATCTGAGGGAGTCTCTGTGGAAGGATTGCCCTGTTCAGACTGGCTTATGGCCATGTGTCTTAGAGTTTTTTTGTTTTTGTTTTTGTTTTTTATTGCTGTGAAGAGACACCATGACCACAGCAACTCTTATAAAGAAAATATTTCATTGTGGTGGCTCACTTACAGTTTCTGAGGTTCAGTCCATTATCATCATGATGGGGAGCATGGCGTCAAGCAGGCAGACAGTGTGATGAAACTGAGTGCTACAACTTAACCAGAAGGCAGCAGGAAGTTGACTGACAGTCACATTGAAGGAAGCTTGAGCAAGAGACCTCAAAGCCCGCCCCCACCAAGACACACTTCCTCCAACAAGGCCATGCCTCCTAATAATGCCACCCCCAGACTGTCTTGATTGATGATTGATGTGGGAGGGCCGAACCCATTGTGGGCAGCCCCATCCCTAGGCACGTGTACCTGAGCCGTGTAAGAAAGCTAGCTGGGCACGAGCCAGTGAGCCAAAGTGTGGATCAGCAGGCAGTATTCCTGTTTCTGCTTGAGTTCCTGCCCTGACTTCCCTGGATGAATGGATTCTAATCCACAAATATAAGTCAAATAAACCTTCTCCTCCCCAAAGCTGCTTTTAGTGAGGGTGTTTTATCACAGCAACAAGAGGAAATGAGAACAGAGGGACTCTGTTCCAAACTGACCCCTTGCTGATCCAAGTGTAATTCCTGTATTTGAGATACTGCAGGTTTAGGGAGAGACCACAAAACCCAGTGCACAAGGGCATGGCCATCATCCAGTCACACAGATAGGAACCTGGGTGTGTAGTTGGATTTTTATGTGGGCTGCCAGCTAACAAAAAATAACACAGAGACTTATTAATTATGAAAGCTCAGCCTATAGCCTAGGCTTGTCCCACTAGCTCTTATAACTTAAATTAATCCATATTTTTATTCATCTATGTCTTACCATGTAGGTTGTAGCTCTCTCCAATGCTGTGTCTGACTTGTTTTGGCTCTCCAGGGTGTCTCTTGCATGCCTTGATTAGCTCCTCTTCTTCTCTCTGCCCAGAAGCCCCTCCTGTCCTGTCTTTCCAGTCAGCTCTTTTTTCACACCAATCACAGCATCATATCTTCACACAGTGTACAAATATTCTGCAGCATGGGTGCACAGAGGAGTGCCTAACCTGATGAGATGGAATGAATGGCTCTGAAACTTGAAAACCAAATGGGAGATTAGGAAAGAAACAAGGGCAAGAAATTGTGCAAAGCCTTGGAAATGGCAGAGGCAGAAAAGATAAGAGAGAGGTGAAGAGGTTGGGGGTCAGAACTAGGAGAGAGCCAGGAATGTAGCTCAATCAGTACAATGCTTGCCTGGCATGCACAAAGGCTTGGGTTCGGATTTGATCTCCAGCACTGAATAAAACATATGCAATGGCACATGCTTTTAATCCCAGCACTTGGGAGATAGAGGCCAAGTTCAAGGTCATCCTTGGCTTGACTATATAACAAGCTTGAGACTCTGTCTCAAAAAAAAAAAAATTGGAGGAAGAGGGAAGTCAAATACAAGATCAAAAATCTATAAAGATCTATTGTAGCAGGCTTTCTTGGGCAGACAGCCCTCAAATCATGACACAGAGACTTATTATTAGTTATGAATGCTCAGCCTTATCTTATACTTGACCCACTAACTCTTATAACTTAATTTAACCTGTTCCTATTTTTCTACATTTTGCCTCGGGCTTTTTACCTTTCTTTCATTCTATATGTCCTTTTTCTGCTTCTTCTATGGATGGCTGGCTGGCAGCTGCCTGGCCAGCCCTGGGCATCTCCCTCTTTCTCTCCCCTTCTCTCGAGCCAAGATTCCTCCACCTACTTATTCTCTCTGCCCACCAGCCCCACCTGTCCCTCTACTGCCTAGCTATTGGCCATTCAACTTTTTATTAGACCAATCAGAAACCTTAGGCAGGCAAAGCAACACATCTTTACATTGTTAAACAAATGAAACATACCTCTACATAGTTGAAGTAATATTCTGCAACATAAACAAGTGTGACACATCTTTACATAGCTAAAGTAACAGTCCACAATAGTCTATAGACACTAGAGTCGCAAAGAGCTCTAGGTATAATCCTGCCTTGCCCATTTTGGCTACATGTGCAGACATTGGAGCCAGAAAGATGACATAGAAAGCTTGCAACTAACAAATGGCTTCAGAGCACAAGATTAAAGTATAAAGCTTTTGATTTTCAAGTCAATATCCTTTTCTGAAATGTCCATGAACATCTAAATACGTCATGTGGTGGTGTTATAGCAGAGTAGAAGTGGGCCTGTGAGAAAATGAATGAGCAGGAAGGGGGAGGGGAGAGTAACAGAGAGACGGAGAGAGAGAGAGAAGGGGGGGATATCAGATGAAGCTGTCTGGGAGGGCCTATGAGGACCCCCTACTGAGATATGAGATAGACACACTTCCATTATCACCATATTCTCCAAGGGCCAACTTCAGGGTGGTGCTATGGTTGGGATCCCTTTGCATCAGCCAGCTTTCTGTCACTATGACAAAGTAGATGAGATAATTTATTTTTAATCCAGAAGCGGGAGGGGTGGGCAGATGGAACAGTAGGTAAGGTGATACAGTAGGTAAGGGGCTTGCCTTGTTGAAGGGCCTGAGTTCCTAAAACCCATGTTGAGAAAAGCCAGTGGTGGTGGTACACTTGCAATCTCAGCATGGGAGACAGCATGGGTGGATCCTAGGGGCTCACTGGCCAGCCAGACTAGACGACTTGGAGAATGAGAGGCTAGTGAGAGACATTGTCTTAGAAACCAAAACCAGAAACAGGACAGTGCCTGGGGGATGACAGCTGGGTTGTCCTCCACGTGTGCCATGCACACACATGCACATAAGCACAGAGTCAGAAAGAGGCTGATGTTCCATAGTTCCCTCCAAGGGCATGTCCCAGTGGTATAAAGTTGTGGTGATATTTTATTTGTGCTGAAATGTGGTGATATTTTATTTGTGCTTTAATAAATAAAGCTTGCCTGGAGATCAGAGGAAAAGGCCAGCCATTATAGGTAAACAAAGAAGTTAGGCAATGGTAACACACACCTTTAATCCTATCACTTGGCAGGCAGAGATCTCTCAGGATCTCTGTGACTTGAAGGCCACACTGGAAACAGCCAGATGTGGTGGCACACACCTTAAATTCTAACACTAGTTAACCATGGAGGTCTGGAGGTCTGTACAGACAGGAGTGACAGAGCTGGACAGGGAAAGGAAGTGATGTAGCTGGACAGAGAGACCAAATCAGATGGAAGAACAGCAAGGCATATAGGCATGGGTAGACAGGAAGTAACTCGCATTTCGAAGCTGCAGAGTTGGTGAGATAAGGTTAGCTGTGGCTTTCCCTATTTTCCTGATCTCTCGGGTTTTTACCCCTATATCTGGCTTTGTGGTGTTTTTTTTTTTTTTTTAATAAGATGGTCTAGCAATTTATCCACATAGAAGCTTCCTACTAGACTCTACCTTCCAAAGGTCTGTAGCTCCTCCCCAAAGTGCCACCCTAGGGACCCAGTTTTTAACATGTGGGCCTTCGGTGGACATTCAAAATTGTAATTATAGTGACCTTAAAGGGCTGGGGGCTGGAAAATTGGTTCCAAGAGGTGGTGAGAGGTGATGAGGTACCTGGGTTACTGCCCTCCTAATGGATTGCTGTAGATTTCACAGGACCCTTGAGCTCCTTCAGAGTGTCTGTTCTAAAGCCATTCCATGAATTTAGGACACATGTGGACTCTGCCCTTCCTCCTCTTCTGCTGTGTTAGACCTGTGGATCTCCAAGGAAACCCTCACCATAGTTTAAAAAATAAATAAGGGGAACTGATCTTAGAGTTTCCTGTGTATGTTTGTCTGTGTGTACATGCACATGTGGAGGCCAGAGGTCAACCCTGGTGTCATTCATCTGGAGCTGCCAACTTGCCATTTTGGAAACAGAGTCTTTCACTGTAGACTGGGGATTAGGCTAAGCTGGTGGCCAGTGAGCCCCAGGGATTCCTGTCTCTGTCTTCTGAGTACCAAGATTATAAGTGCATGCCACTACACCTTGGGTTTCAGGTAGGAGCTGGAGATTGCACTCAGGACCTCAATTCTGTGTGGCAAGCACTTTACTGACTGAACCCTGTCCCCTGACCCTGATCTTGGAATTCAACCTCCAAAATTGTGAGCTAAATAAACCACTTGTCTCCATAAGTACCCAACCTCCAGGATTTTGTTACAACAGAGAACAAAATAATGTGGTGTGATTGTGGCATGTTCCTATCCCTTCGCTTACTTCCTGTTTCCACCCGTGACAGAGGTCCAGTGTAAACATTGTACCTTCATCTTAGGAAACCAAGAGCAGCTTTACTCTGGCCACTAGGCATAAGGAAGAAGAGAGACCGTGGGCAGATTTTCTGAACCTATTTTTGGGGGGTGCCTTAGTTACTGTTCTATTGGTGTGATGAAACACCATGACCCAGGGAACTCTTAAAGGGAAGTATTTAATTGGAGGTTGCTTACAGTTTTAGAGGGTGAGTCAATACCCATCATGGTGGGGAGTGTGGTAGCAGGCAGGCAGGCATGGCACTGGAGTCGTAGCTGAGAACTTACATCCCGATCTGCAGACAAAAGGCAAAGAGAACGACTGGGCCTGGTGTGGGCTTTTGAAACCTCAAAGTCCACCACCAGTGACATACCTCCTCCAATAAGCTGCACCTTCTAATCCTCCCTAAACAGTTCCATATGAGCCTGTGGGGGTATTCTCATTCAAACCACCACGGGGTAAGGAGATGGGGAGGGGGGAGGGGGGACAACAAAAATTGCCTTCAAGAATCATGCTTCCTCCTTCATCCCCCAGATCCAATATTCACTTACTCTTTGCCGTCCATTTTTCCCTTCCTTCTCCCATTACTCTGCTGGACTTCTCTAGATCCATTTACTCCTGTATGTATCAAATATTTATCTAGCACCTATTATGTGCTGAGCAAGGATCAAAGTGCCTTACACACGTATCACCTCTGTTGATGTGGTCCTCAGGACAGTCTAACAAACCGAGTGTTGTTTTGAATCATGTTTTTCAGGTGAGAGAAAGGTTGTGTCCCTGGTCTAAGGTCACACCTTACACCCACCCTTCCCTGTCCCTGGAGAGGCCTGCTCCATCCTTCGGTCACTCAGTCTGTTACTTCTGTTTCCTGCACACCTGTCAGCTCTCCCCCTCGCACTTCCTTTCATTCTGGTTCCTTTGCTGCAGGCTCTCTCCCTGGCCACCGGCACTCCTAGCTTGGAAAGTTTTCCAGCTAGTCACTCCCATTTCAACTTCCCTTTCCTGCTCTTCTGCGTGGTACAGCTGTTGCCCAGGCCGAGTGATCTTTCTACAATAATGTTGAGGAATGCCTAGCATGCCCGGCCTCAGGCTACGACACAGCGGTAAAAGCTTCCAGCCATTGTGAGGAACAGAGATGCCTGAGATAGTTTAAATGTATTACTCCAGTGTGGAAACACATGAGCACATATGCTCTCTCTCCTAAACCTTCTTAAAACCCTCCGGTCAGTTGATTTGTTGTGTTATTTATTGATTCTCCTCATGCCAGGAACTGGGTTAGGCAGCAGAGAGGTAGTAGAGTAGGTAGGTTAGCCCCTGTCCTCCTGAAGTATGATTTCTAGAATGAATGGGAGAAGCTGAACAGCTGTTCTCAGCCTTGTTCAAGGTTGCAAAAGGAAGTATGAACAAGACAACACACAGGCCCCTGAAGGGTCTAAGCCAAGCTTCCTAATGCTGCAACCCTGTGTTCCTCATGTTGTGGTGACCCTCCAACCATAAAATTATTTTTGTGATTACTTCATAACTGTAATTTTGCTGCTGTTATGAATAGTAATGTAAATATCTGTGTTTTCCAATGGTCTTAGGAGACTCCTGTGAAAGGGCCGTCCACGGGTTGAGAACCAATGGTCAAGCCGGGCGGTGGTGGTGCATGCCTTTAATCCCAGGACTTGGGAGGCAGAAGCAGGTGGATCTTTGTGAGTTCGAGGCCAGCCTGGTCTACAGAGGAGATCCAGGGAAGGCACAAAGCTACACAGAGAGAAACCCTGTCTTGAAAAACAAAACAAAAAAACAAAACAAAACAAACAACAACCACAACAAAAAAGGAACCAATGGTCTAAGATTTCATGTGACCCTTGAAAGATGAGCAGCAGCCAGCCGACCAAAGTGAGCAGCAGGGAGAGGCTATAAATTCTGGTCAGAATGAACAAGTGAGCATGGCTCTAATGAGGAAGGCATGTTAAATCCTGAAGATGCAATGAATATAGTGAGACTGGGCACTGAGATGAGGATGGGACAGCCTCAGGGGAGGGCAAGGTAGCCAGAAGCCATGCAGAGTCTGTAGGCTCTGCCAACCATAGTGATTGACATCCCACGGCACTGAGAGGGGCCTGATTAAAAAATCAGAATTACCATGGAATAAAGTGCCAGTAAGTTACTCCCTTGTAAGTGAGCGGCTCAGGAGAGCAGCCACCACCACAGTCAAGATACAACCCCCTCCGACTGCTCAAAAGTTCCCACCTGCTGCTTTACATCTCTGGTACCTGGCAACCGAGCTCTGCTTTCTTTATTGTTATAGAGTGGATGTGTCTTCTCTGGATTTCTAGGGCTTTAGAGTGGACAACAGATTGGAGGGAGCAAGGCCAGATGGGAGAGTGCCATTGGCAGGCTTTTGCAGCACTCCAGGTTCTGCACTGTGATGATGACTTCAGGGATGAGAGAATGGATATATGGAACATACTGTAGAACTCAGATCCTCAACATGGTCTCCAACGCCCTGTACCCATGAGCCAAGCTCTCCATGTTGCTTAGGTCTATCCATACATTTCCACTGTGGACAACTGCTCCTATTCCCAGGCTCACCAAGGTCTTCTGTGAATCTGGCTTTTTTTATGTGCCGCTACTTGTAGCTGAAGTTGTCTCCAGTCCTGCCCAGCCCCACGGACCCGCAACCACTTATAAAATAATAACTCAGAAGCTTATATTAATTAAACTGCTTGGCCATTAGCTCAGGCCTACCACTGACTAGCTCTTACACTTAAACTCAGCCCATTTCTGTTCATCTATATGTCACCACGTGTTCTGTGGCTTTACCTGCTGACTTTACATGCTGCTCCCTGGACGGCAGGCTGGTGTCTCCTGACTCAGCCTTCCTGTTCCCAGAATTTTCTTCTCTGTTTGTCCCGCCTGTACTTCCTGCCTGGCTACTGGCCAATCAGCATTTTATTTATACAGAGCGATATCCACAGCAGCTACTACTATTCTTGAAAGTGCCACTTTTCCATACCAGGACAAGTGTAGTTCTTCATGATCCAGCATAAAAGGCTTTTCTTTGGGGGAATGTTTCCTAACTCTACCTGGTAGGTCATTCCTTTCTCTACCATTTTTGTATTAAGATGTAGAGTTATTTTGTATTCATGCTCCAACACAGATTGGAAATTTCTTAATGATAAGGACCACATCACCATCATGTTTAGCTAGCCTATCACATAATAGGTGCTCAATAAATATCAGCTAAGAAGATCTTTACCTGTTTCTTTTTTCTGTCCTTCTCCCTTTTCTCTGTCCTCCCATCTCCCTTCCCTTCCTTCCTACAGCTGCTGTGATGTCATAGAAATAAGTGCTCAGTGGTAAGTATAAGAAAGCAGGTAGATGGATGGCTTTTCCTCCTCTGGTGGCTTGTATAGCACCTTCCAGAATTATGAACACTAGTCATAATGGCGAAGCTTCCAGTTGAGTACCAGCTCAACTTCCCCAAGTTCAATGACATAGATATGCGGTATCATCAGCTATGAACCCCAAAGCTATAATATCAACCTGTCTGTGAGACATACCCACTGGTGTCATAGTGGCACAAATGTTATACAAGTAACAACCACCTTTTGATTGGATTGAGGCCTGCTCTGTGAGATGGGACCCATACCTGACACCGTTAATGAGTCCAAGAACCTGAGACAAGGTAGGTCATGACCCTTAAGGGAAAACCTACAATTCTTCTGCTAAATGAACAGAACAAAAAGCCCCTAATAACATATTGCTATACCCATAAATCAGAGCACACAGAACCCACATCAGGGAAGCTCCTTCTTTCAGCAGATGGTAATTAACAGCGACCCACACTGGACAGTGTGTCAATAGTGAGAGACCTGAAACACTCAGTCCTAGAGGGAATGTCTGTGTCCACACACCTCCTCTCAAGGCTCAGGGAGCTGCGCAAAGGAGGACTATAAGAACCAAAGGTGGTGGACTGCTCCAAGGAGACAGCGTCTCCAGACACAACAGGACTGATGCACATATGAACTCACAGAGACTGTGACGGCACATGCAGGACCTGACATGTTCAACCCAGACAAACATCCCAGCGTGGAGAAGGGAAGGCACAAAGTCCTACCTCCAGCCAAGAAGGTATTGCAATTGGTAGCTGCTGGAAGAGGGAAAATCAGTTTCATCAGTGGAGTGACACCAGGTGTATCAACCACATCCCATGGCAGGCTGAAGGCTCAGGAGCAGTTGGAAAACAAAATGAAATGGACTCAATGTTTTTGTTGGTGTTTGTTTGGGGTAGATTTTTTGTTTTTGTTTTTTGTTTTTGTTGTAGTTGTTATTGTTTATTTGGTTTTGTTTGGTTTTGTGTTGGCCTAGTTTTGTTGTTTTGTTTTGTTTTCCTCAGAGAAAGAAAAAAATAGGAAGTTAAGTGAGCAGGACGGGGGTGGGGGGGGGGGGGGCGGGGGCGGGGGTCTTGGAGGAGACGGAGGATGAGAACGGATGCGACCAAAATATGTTATAGGAAAGTTTTTGGAAAATATGTTTTTTTATAAAAAAGAAAGCAGGGCCTGCAGGGGTGGCGCATGCCTTTAATCCCAGCACTTGGGGTGGGGCTGGGGTGCAGAGGCAGGCGGTTCTCTGAGTTTGAGGCCAACCTGGTCTATAGAGTGAATTCCAGGACAGCCAGAGCTACACAGAGAAACCTTGTCTCAAAAAAAAAAAAAAAAAAAAAGAAAAAAGAAAGAAAGAAAGAAAGAGAAGAAAAGGAAGGAAGGAAGGAAAGAAGGAAGGGAGGGAGGGAGGGAGGGAAAGAGGGAGGGAGGGAGGAAGCAAGCAAGCAAATAGAGATTTATTCCAGTGAGCATGATTTAAGTGAACATGCTTAGCCTTCACCTGTGACAGGCAGGACTCTGTCGAGCAGAGTGCAGATTCGCCCTGCCACTGCACTGGGAGCTGCTGCACTGGGAGCAGCTGCACCAGCTGCATACAGAGAAGACCCGGAGCACAGGTCTGGGAAGATTGTCAGCTGGAATCCCTCTCCATGCTGGCCCACCTCTCTGGTCCACCTCGTTTGGACTGGACAGAAGCTCACAGTCTCTGAGGCACCTTACCCATGAGCCCAGGCTCATTTCCCTGCACTCTTATGCTCTCACCACAGAGAAAGACCTCCCTCCCCACGCTGTGAAATAGTGGAGGACAGGCCACACAGCTCTGCAGATCACTCTGACTGCAGCTTCCTAACACAGCATGCAGCTGAGACCTGGCCCCTGGCCGGTCCTCTGGGAGCAAACAAGCCCTTGAGGAGTTCATCTGCAATCACTTTCTGGAAGTTGAAGAAGGAGGTGGCATTTCCTTTTGCTGATTTCTCTTCCCACTTTGGCCTTCTCTTTCCCCGAGTTCCATTCTCCACCCTTGTTTGCTCAGACAACCGGCTGAGTAAGGAGCCTCGAGAGACGGGGAAGTAGATGTTGCCATACACATGTCTCAGCAAGTCCTGTGGGCAGGGATTAGTCACTTCTTTTGCTAGTCACTAAAGTGTCCTTTAAAGTCCAGAAGTACACATTTACTTCTTGTGTGGAGAAATCCTCAGGTATCTTATATGTCAGATCTTTAGGCCTTGGTAGGATTCTCACACACACACACACACACACACACACACACACACACACACACAAACGTAAAACTTTAGCACCCACACCGTTTGAATCTCGTCACCACACACATGTCACCATCTTGTATTTTCTACTTGTGTCCTTCACATGAATGAAATATCTGCTGTCCGCAGTTACTACACTTAATTGATTTTTCTTTAAGATACTCTTTTGCCGTAGCCCAGACAAGCCTTGAACTTTCCACTCTCCTTCGTCTACTTCCTGAGTGCTAGGATGTGCCACCATACCCAGCTGTTTAATTGCTTTATAAAATGGTCAGATATGCATTGCTGACACATTATTTAGCAATAATAATAATGAAAGGTCAAAGAAGTAAAGAAACTAAACTTGCCATAGAAACTGATCCTTTCCATTCAAAAACCTTTAGAAATCTGTACCTTTTGTGTATCAGATGTTTTTCCAGCTGCTGGGAACTGATCGGACTATTAACATGCCCAAACTAAATGATGAGACAGAGAGTGTGTATAAGGAATCAGTAATGATGAAGGTGGATAATGGTCTCTGGAGGAGATCTTCCAGAAGGCTTATGGTGCAGCCTGATTCCATCATCGGAATAAGTGGGTGCAGTGTTTTCCAAGGGAGTAAACAGCAGCCTGCTTCACAGCACTTAGTGTGCGGAGGTCACTCAGGTTTGCTAGCCTGTGCACACCTCTGTTAGTGGCTGAACACCCGAACTTAGTCTTGGCTTTTCTACTCAAAATCCATGTAAACTTGAGCAAAATGCCTGGCTTTGTTTTTATTATCTGAAAAGGAAGGGTTAGGTGTAGGTTTAGACTTCTGCAAAGGAGCTTTTGTAATATTAATGGAACAGCTCATAAAATGCCTGGCATTACATACCTCCCAATGAGGCAAACTTCCAATAGCAATTCTTAATGGACATGAGGATTGCAGCTGGCAAGGGACAAGAAAGGCTGTGCAAGCCTGCTCAGGAACCCCAGGATGTTTCAGTCTACGGGTATGAAGGCAGAGCCACACCTGGACACCATGTGGGGCATAGGTAGATAGGAAGATTGGGGGGGGGGGGGCTTTAAATATTCCACAAAATAAAACAAGGAAGATCGGCTGGGTGGTGGTGGCGCATGTTTTTAATCCCAGCACTCGGGAGGCAGAGCCAGGCAGATCTCTGTGAGTTCGAGGCCAGCCTGGGCTACCAAGTGAGTTCCAGGAAAGGTGCAAAGCTACACAGAGAAACCCTGTCTCGAAAAACAAAACAAAACAAACAAACAAACAAAACAAACAAGGAAGACCAAGACCAGGCAGTAGTGGTGGCAGAGAAGTTAGTGGAATGGACCTGATAATTAATGAAATATTAATGTAGTATATAATATTAATCATAAAATTGATTTTTCAGCTCGGATCCGAGATATATTGAAGGGGACAGTTTCACATGGGTTGGTTACTAATTAGAAGCATGAGAGATTGGCAAGAGTCTGGGACCACACCCAGGGCCTGGCTTGATGCAGTAGCTGGAAACCCGGATCACGTGAGAAAGGAAACCGTGGTTGGGCGCCAGCGTTTGTGAGTGTGGAGATCAACAGTGCACTCAGTGTCAGACCCGGAGGCTTTAAAGTACCATAGACTCTGAGGAGGGAAGAAGGGTGAGGGAGTGGGTACAGATGGGCCGAAGTCCAGGGGGATGCTCATCTGCTCACGTGTTTACACATTTACTTATTGTTTTGCAGAGGGAAATATGGTTTTTACTGTGTCTAACCATCTGTCTTTTGCTGGGGGTGGGAGGCAGAGTCAGCTTCAGCTGGGTTTCAGGAATAAGAGAATGAGACTTAGAAACCCCAGCATATTGTAATCAGAAAGAAGGAGCCAGGGAGAGGAAGAGGTTCAAGTTTCAGCCACTGAGAAAACTAAAATTATGAAATTTGCAGGAAAATGAATGAAATTGGAAAATACTGTATTAAGTGAGGTGACCAAGGCCTGTGAAAACAAATCCTGCGTGTCCTCTCATATGTAGATCGTTTTCACATATGTGTAATCTTAGCGTGAGTAGAGGTCAGGGAGCCAGAGAGGGACCCTGGGAGAGAAACTAAGGTCAAGAGAGCAATGGGACAGATATGACATGAAAATGGAAAGGGTCCTGGAGGTGGGAGGGTACAAGCAGGGACAGGACAGAGAGATGAGAGGGAGCTAGTGAAGAGATCCATCAAAACTAAACGAAGGGAAGCCCCTGACTTTGAATGCTAATTCAAATAAAGTTGGGTCAGCAAGAGGGCTCCACAGGAACAGGTGATTGTGGCCAAGCCAGATGACTGGAGAACTGGATCCGCAGGACCCACATGATAGATGGAAAGAACTGACGTGCAAAAGTCGTCATCTGACCTCCACATACTATAGGACACGTGCGTGCATACACGCACACACAACAAATGTATACAAACAATTCTACAAGATTTTGAAGATGCAAGAGCAAAGGCGTGGTTGGAGCATGATCAGAGCAGGAGTCCCCGGCTGGGCCTCTGGGAAGTCTCGGTGGAGAAATGATCCCACCAAGCATGCCACCCCCTACAGCAAGGACAGTAGCATGGGAGTCGGTTTCCCTCCGTCTCATCTCAGACAGGCAGCAAGTGAGTTGAGCCATTCAGTGGAAATCTGGTTGACCTCTCCGTCATCAAGCTGAGCTGTGGTGACCCATCACATCTCCTCTTGTTAGGATAATTGTTTGACTTGCAATTGATGACTCTCAATAGCAGTCATATAACCTGCTGGGACAGGTGTAGAGGTGCGGGGTGGGCAAACCAAAGTCTCACACCCCCACCCCCACCCCTTGCTCTTGCCAGGCATTTTGCTCAAGTTTACATGGATTTTGAGTAGGAAAGCCAAGACTAAGATCAGGTGTTCAGCCACTAACAGAGGTGTGCACAGGCTAGCAAACCTGAGTGACCTCCGCACACTAAGCGCTGTGAAGCAGGCTGCTGTTTTCTCCCTTGGAAAACACTGCACCCACTTATTCCGATGATGGAATCAGGCTGCACCATAAGCCTTCTGGAAGATCTCCTCCAGAGACCATTATCCACCTTCATCATTACTGATTCCTTATACACACTCTCTGTCTCATCATTTAGTTTGGGCATGTTAATAGTCATCTGATACACAAAAGGTACAGATTTCTAAAGGTTTTTGAATGGAAAGGATCAGTTTCTGTGGCAAGTTTAGTTTCTTTACTTCCTTGACCTTTTATTATTATTGCTAAATAATGTGTCAGCAATGCATATCTGACCATTTTAAAAAGCAATTAAACAGATGGGTATGGTGGCACATGCTTGTAATCCTAGCACTCAGGAAGTAGAGGAAGGAGAGTCCTGCATGCTTCTATGACCCACCATGATGATAAGAAAACAAAACAAAACAAAACAAATCATTTTTGAATGGTTTGTGTTGAGTGTTCTGTCGAAGGGACACAGAACAACTGAAGTAGGAGCAAAATCAGTCCTTTCGGAAGCGCTGAACTGTAAGCCAGCCCCAATTAAATGTTTTCCTTTATAAGAGTTGGCTTGGCTGGGGACTGGAGAGATGGCTCAGAGGTTAAGAGCACTGACTGCTCTTCCAGAGGTCCTGAGTTCAATTCCCAGCACCCACGGGGCAGCTAACATCTGTCTGTAACTACAAGACCTGACACACACACACAGACATGCATACAGGCAGAACACCAATGCACACAAAATAAAAACAAATAAATAATTTTTTAAAAGAAAGAGTTGGTTTGGCCATGTTGTCTCTTCACAGCAATAGAAACCCTAACTAAGACAATTCCCAAATATTAACATCTTACAAAATTATAATTCCATGTAAAACTCAACACACTTACACAGGCTAAATATTGTTAATTGCATTATGCATTCTACCAGTTAATGAATGTCCTTATTCCATCCCAGGATCAAGTCCCAGGATCCCACATTGCATCTAGATGTTATTTCCTTCATCTTTTTCAATATGTACAGGACAGTGAAGAAGACATAGTGAGTGTCCAGGGTCATCGCTCTTCTCACACTGTGGGCGTCTAAGTCAGCGCCTCCAAAAGGACTGATTTTGTTCCTACTTCAGTTGTTCTGTGTCCCTTCGACAGAACACTCGACACAAACCATTCAAGAATGATTTGTTTTGTTTTGTTTTTCTTCTCTCTCTCTCTCTCTCTCTCTCTCTCTCTCTCTCTCTCCCCCTCTCCCTCTTCTTTCCTGAGACAGGGTTTCTCTGTGTAGTTTTGGAGCCTGTCCTGGATCTCGCTCTGTAGACCAGGCTGGCCTCGAACTCACAGAGATCTGACTGGCTCTGCCTCCCGAGTGCTGGGATTAAAGACGTGTGCCACCACCGCCTGGCAAGAATGATTTGGTTTGTTCGCAGTCACTGGCAAAGGTTCTAGTCTATCATGGTAGGAAGGGTATAGCAAGGCAGGACAGCTCACATCAAGGCAGCCAGGAGTGAGAGAGACAGAGAGAGAGAGGCAGAGGTCGGGAGGGAGGGAGGGAGGGAGGGAGGGAGGGAGGGAGGGAGGGAGGGAGGGAGGGAGAGGGAGAGTGAGAGGGCAAGGGAGGGAGAGAGAGAGAGAGAATGCCTTGCTCTCAGGCTTCCTGCTTCCTGTTTTATTCTAGCTAGAATCTCAGCCTATGCTGTCTTCACTCTCTTCTCCCTCAATCCTTCCCAAACAGTCCCACCAACTGGGGATGAAATATTTAAATACATGAACATATATGGAGCCAATCTCATTCAAACCACCAGTGTGTGTGCGCACGTGTGCATGGGTGCGTGTGTAAGAAAACCATAAAATGCAATAACCATTTTTAAGTGTATGGTTCGATAACGTTAAGGACATCAACATAGCTGTGAAACAGATTACAAGAGCTTGTCTTTTTGCTTCTGGCTTATTTCAATTAACATATGCAGTGTCCTCCATGTCCCTCAGGCTAGTGTATGCCAGGACACCCTTCATTTTAAAGGCAGAACAGCATTCTCGGGCATAATCACACCCTATTTCTTTATTCATGCACTTGTCAATAGACATTCGGTTGCTGCTCCCTCTTGCCTGGTATGACTAGTGCTACTGGGAACATGCCAGCTCATGTGTTTTTGAGACCCTGATTTCAATACATGCCCAGGGATAACTTTTCCAACCAAGTACTGGGAGTTTTGTCCCTTTCTATCTGTGCCTCTCTGGCAGGGTGACACCCTGTGTCTTTCACACACAGCTTTTGCTTTTCAGATGTCACCCGTTTGTTATGGTTGTGTGTTTCGTTGTGGGCTCTTCATTATTCTCTGCTTTCTTGCCTGGTCTCGTGCATGTACAAGTCCATTGCCAGGATGCATTTTCCTCATGATAAGTTTCTTGTCATTAGCCAGACCCAGCCTGGCTAGCACACCTCTGGGAGCCAGCTCCCACATCCCCGCTAGAATGCTTTCTCCGCCCACTTCCTCTCTGTAGCCATTCCTATACTGTAGCAACAAACACAGTCCATTCTATCACTTACTTAATGGTGTATTGAAAAAGAACAAAATGTCACTTTAGATCGGTTCTAGAAACCATTAGGGAAAGAACTGTTTTTATGTCCCCTTTTATGAGCCTTTTTTTTTTCCAGACTAAAAGTAGGGTGAGTCCACAACAGCAGAGGTGTTGGGGATAGATACATTTTTTTTTTTAACTTGCCAATGGACTGTGTGTTCCCTGACAGCAGGGACTATGGCTTTTCTCCTTTGGTACACAGTGGGTATGCGGCAGGCTTTCAGCACTATTGGGAAAGAAATCACCTCAATGAGCTAATACAGCTCTGTCATTCTGATCAGATAGTGATGGATGACAGACAGAACATTATCTTGTCATTGTTACCATTGTAATTATATTAACTATCATCAGATTGGGGAAAATTTCTTTATACAAGACCTCTAAGACCTATGTGGAAACTAACCCCACGTTAACTTAGTGGTAGAACCTTACTTAAGAGCAAATATATCATCCCTTCTGTAGAAACAAAGGTCTGAAGCAGAGGAGGGAGAGAGCAGGCATGGTTTGTGCTTGCGTTCTCTGGGCAGGGACGGAGATGACTGGGGTAGAAGGCTTCCAAGGCTTTGGGAAACAGCCACTGGTCGTGGTGCTGGTTTTCAGACTGGAAATCTATCACTGAGAGGAAGGAAAGGTTAGAAGTTGTTAACCATTTTCTTCCCCCCACACACAAGAATGTGAGAGAGAGAGAGAGAGAGAGAGAGAGAGAGAGAGAGAGAGAGAGAGAGCTGTCAGTCAAATATCCTTGGCAACATGCTAAAATAAACCTTCTAGAAAGAGAACTAATGGTACTTGCTAGGAGGTTATCATCTAACAATCTATCAGCTATCTATCGTCCATTTATCAGCCTATCATCCATCTCTCTAATCTATCTATTATTTATTTAAAGATAGCCAGATATGCCTGGTCAGTCTAAGGAGACGGTTTGTGAATTGTATGTGTCTGGGGCACATATGGAAAGTGTCACATAGACTATACAATTGTGTGACTACAAAGTTGACAAGCTTTCCAAGTTGCTATTTTGGCATTCTCTCACTGGAACACAGCCTAATATCACAAGAAAGGACCCAGGAAGCATCTTTGAGGGTCCATGATTCACAGAACATTCATTGTGACCTGTATCCTTGCAATTCCCACAAGTACTTGGCATTGAGTTCGGAGGCTTGAACACCTCACCTCTCTCTGGGCAATGTACATTAGACATGTGATCCCTAGTGCAATAGTGCAATAGCGCTACTGAAAAGTGGTGAGGTTAGGTCCTGAGGGCTTGGCTTTCCTGAGTAAATTAGTGTAACAGTTGCAAAAGTGACCTGGTCATCCCTAGAATGGATTTATTATGGGAGAGAGCTTGGGGCCTCCTTTCTTTTGTGCCCCTCTTCTGCCCTGCCCATCCAACCATGGATAGCAGAGCAAGAGGCCTTCAACACTCAGACCCAGACTTCCCAGCTTCTGGAACCGTGAGACAACAAATTCCCATTCATTATAGAGCGCCTATCCTAGCCATTGTTTCAGAAATTAAAAATGGACTAAGACAGGATGTGGACATCCAACCCTGTAAGTCAGATCTGGTTGACAAGTCTGATTTCACTTTGGCATCAAATGCCTAGAGGAAATCTACATTTTCATTTCTGGCTTGGGGATGCAGCTCTAAGAGAGTCTCCATGAGCTTCCTTCTGTGCATGTGATGCATGAAAATAAAGCATGTAGTCGCTGCTAGTTAGCATGTCCCTGTCACTCCTCAGAACCCCGAACCAGCCTCTGCCACAGAATGCAAGAAAATGGTGGTCGCCAAGGGCCGTGGCATGTAGAGCAGAATTAAGATCCATATTAACATGTTCCTACCAGATTTATTCTTAAAAACTAAATTGGAAATGTTCCAGTTGTCTGTCCGTGGGTAAATTTTACGTGTTTCATGTGATGGAATACCACTCAGCAATAAAAACAAATGAATTTTGAAAAGAGAGATGAATGGCTGAGAGATACAAGCCATTGGGCCTCCAAGTCCAGAAAGACGGGTCAGGGCACCCCTGGGCCGCAGTGGAGTGGGTGGGTACACTGTTGTTGCCCTGTGAGCCTCTCTCTGTGTGCCCACTACGCTTGTTCAGCCGGCGTTGTTAAAGCCCTTGCACATAGCTAATGCAGTTTTAGGTCCTGGCAACAGAGCTGTGGAGAAAGAGCATGGTGGCCTTTGCCATCCTCTGCAATCTGTTTCCTCAGACACTTTCTGTGGTACCCCTCCATCTCCATCAGGTTCCTGTGATGGTTCCCAATCTAGCCGGGTACACCAAAGATCAGTCACCTTGCACACAGGAAACGAGCAGACAGACCCCAGGAAGCAGCAGGGTTCAGCGCTACCTCTGTTCCCCTGATGTCACCCACCTCCAGCTGCCTCCTGTGCTCCAGCCACCGGGGTCACTTATTTTCTGCTCAGCTATCAGTCGGTCTTTCTCCTTTGTAATCCGCTCCCCTCTCAGACACCTGCTCTTCCTCTCTCCCAAATCTTAGTAAGAACACACCACTTTAGATTTGCACCACAGTTTATAAGTTAAAGCACCCTTTATCTATATGACCAGATCTCATTTCATCTCTCAACAGCCCTGGAAAAGCAGACAGTGCAGAATCTGGTGTGCTGTTTCATCATGGGAGTGGTTTGGTCTGAGGTCGCAGGCAGCAGTCTCCCCAGACTGTATGAACATGTAAATGCCTACAGTAGGAACATGAGCAGCCCACACGTGAATCTCTCTGAGCTATGTTCCTAAAAACCGTCCCATGAAGATCCAAGTTTCCTATAAGAAAATGTCTTCTTTGAGAATGCGGTTGCTCCCTGGGGACCAGTGTCAACCGAATTGAATTAGAATCAATGAGTGTTGGGAAAGCAACGCTGTATCTACCCGAAGCTTGCAGAGTTATTTGATTTACCACTTCAGATGGTAGCTAATGGAATTTTATAGCAAGAAGGAAACTCTGAGATTGTCTAATTCAGTTCATTTGTTCTGCAGCTGAGGACCCAGGGACCCAGGGAGGGGAAGTCGATCCTGCAAGGCCACGGATATTGCTAAGTCAGCGTGGGAACTGAGGGCAGAGGGGAGCCGCTGCTTTCCTGCCTGCCTCCAGCTCCATCACTCCACTCATTTTGTGAATGACCTGATTCTCGGCACTCTGTTCAAAGAACCCCCTGGCTCTGTAGCCCAGGCTGGCCTCGAACTCACAGAGATCCGCCTGGCTCTGCCTCCTGAGTGCAGGGGTTAAAGGCGTGCGCCACTACTGCCTGGCTCTTCCTCTGATTTTCAACTCCTACTTCTCTTTTAAAAACTGGGGAAAGAAAATTACATAAAAAGATTTAAGCAAAATATTTGATGAGCTTTTGTAAGTGTATCTACCTATGGAATCATCACCTCTATCAAGAGACAGAGCATTTGTATGATTCTAGAAAGTTCTCTGTGACTCCATTCTAGTCACCCCACCCCCATCAACTTCCCATCACTGAAGATCAGTTCTTCCCACTTCAGTAATTCACAAAAAAAGGAAACCATGCAGTATTCAGGCTGTTGAGTTTCTCTTTCATTCAACACAATGATTATGAGAATAATCCATCTTGTATCTCTCAGCCATTCAGCTCTCTTTGAAATTCTTTTGTTTTAATTACTGAATGATATTCCACTGCATGAAATGAATTTACTCAATGGACAGACATGTGTATCATTTTCAACTTAGTTTTTAAGACTAAAGCTGGTAGGGGACAGTCAACTGATTCCTTCTTTTCTCTTACGGAGTTACCACGCCAAGCAGAGATGGTCAGAAGATGCCGTCAGTTTTTCTTTCTAAGGCAGCTGTGGCACGTAAATGTTGGACAGTTTGAGGAAGGACAATAGTTAGAAACATTTTAAGGAAGTGGAAATGGGATGTGGGGAGAAATACAGGCTTTGAGTCACAGAGCTAGGTGTAAATTCCGGCTTGCCAGTGACTGACAGGTGTTAGTTTCTTGTCTATAAAAATGAAGACAGCAATAACTGTACACATTTCCTTATTGGTATTCCAACAACTCATCACATATGGTGGCTTAGAATGAATAGGCATTATTTAGAGTTCTGGAAGCCAGTGGGCTGAATTAAAGATGCTGCATTCCCTTATGTTCTTCAAGTTGGAGAGGCTACGAGCATTCCTTGGCTAGAGCCCTCCTTACACCTTCAGAGGTGGTTGCTTCTGTCTCCCATCATCTCTTACAGACTGCATCTTTGCTGCATGCCCTTCTCTGGCCGTGACTGCTCTGACTCCTGCTTTTACTTCTAAAAGTAAAAGAGCCCAGCCGCCAAATCTAGGAACTCCTTCTATCCCAAGGGTCCTTAACTCAATCCTACCTGCAAACTCCATTTTCCCATTTAAGGTAACACATGGTGGAGTCTGAGGGTTAGGATGTAGACACCTTTGGGGGAGCATGCCTAGTGTCCTGTGAGGCACTGCTGCTTCCTAAGGCTGTTGTGAGGAAAGCACAGATATGTGCTGCTCGTGGAGAAAGTGCCGGCGAAGCAGGTGGATGGTATCACGTGATCAGGAAGCAGCACTTAAAGCACTCTGTGCCCAGCAAATGCTGTCCCTTCCTTCCTTCCCTTGGGAGAGTCTGGGGACAGCAGCGTCTTGGATCTTATTGTTTGCTACTTTGCTGTAGTTTAATGTATAGAACCCTGGTGATTCATGGAGCTGTGTATCAAGATAATTTGCTGGGTTTTTTTTCTATGCGCATCAATAAAGAACTCTGGCCAGAGGAAAGAGGACCAAATGGACCACTCAGAAGTGCTGTGGAAGAGATGGAGAGAAGCAGTCCTGCTCTTTTTCTTGGCGTCGGTAAGGGCCATTAAGTGCAGTTGTGACTTAACAAGTCCTAGTCTTGGGCATACAACTGGCCACAGGGACAGCAACTGAACACATTCTTCTGGCTGAGGCTCCGCCCTGCAGAAGTACAGGACTCCTGACTCTCCTTGACTCTACAAGAGCCTTCTCGTTCCAGAGGCATCTGAGGGCAACTTACAAGATATCCTGTGGCTAGAGACACCACGTTTCTAACTGCTCCCAGAAGGGAGACCACACACAGACACACAGACACACACACACACAGACACACACACACACACACACACAGACACACACACACACACACACACACACACACACACACACACACACACACACACACACCTGCTGTTTGGCTCATCCACAGTCCCTTCCTTCCTCCTTCATTACTATGTCAGCAGCCTCAGAGAAACCTGTGGCACTGGGGGCCAAGCCCTCCACTGTCACCCAACAGGATGCTTTAAATTTTTCCAGGTCACTGTTTTCGTTACCCACCCTGGACTCCAGGTGATATTTTTACTGTCACTGACCATGTGCCAGATTTGCAAGACTGTGTGTAGTTTCCAAGTCTGTCACCAAAGGTGTTTCTCCCAACTGTCCCTTCTTTCACCTCTTCTAGCCACACTACACAGTTCTCAAGGGTACAGTCACTAGTTCCTTTAGCCTAGCACGTTTATTATAATATTGCAACACAGAGCAGTCAAAATCATTGAGGAAGGGACAGCTTTCCTAATGGACAAAAAAATACCAAACTGTCCTGCAGTGATACCACAGCACAGACTGCTGTCCCACAGCAGGGCCACAGCACAGACCACCCCTCCATGGCTGCTCTAGATGCCATCTCAAAACAGAGAGTTCAGAGACGAGGTCCTCACAGCTGAACCCCAGGTACCTGGGGTAAAAGAAGGAATCACTCTGCTGTGTTGCCAACTTCAACATCACTGTCTCTTTATTTTTATCCCTGTACCTTCCTTAGAGGGGAAGGCCTCTTCCAGGAAGACGTGTGCACAGCTTCCAGTCACTGAAAGTGACTGGTCCTGGAGGAATCATCACACAGATGTGTCTAGACCCAAGGGGGAATTCACTTCTGAATAGCGGCTCTCCCTCTCCTGCTCTGTGATGTGCTGCAAATAAGAGGCCTGGAAGACTGACATGCAAAGGTCCTCAGAGGGCCTTTGAAGAAGGGGATAGTGAAGGGAGAGGTCTGAGGAGGTGCAGGCTGCCTGCTCTTATGGAATGGGTCAGCAGTGACCACAAACTTTCAACTGGTACAGCTAGAGCCTTGAGGATGACAGCTTAGGTTTCACTGCCTGGGGGAGCAGGGGCTGTGCTCTACCATGTGGGAAGAAGCTGTAGACCACAAGGCCCAGCTACAGGTGTACAGCTAGATCATCCCCATGGACAGATCAAGCTGGCAGCTAACAATTACATCAATTAGTGGGGCAAGTGACCACAGAGAAAGAAGATTCTACAAAGAACCAGGTCTATGGGGAGTGAGTTGGTGAATGGTTGACAAGGATATCAAGGACATAAATGACAAAGGTGCCAACAGGCCGGGTGTAGCAACTAGGCAAACTCGGCAGAGATTCCTCCTGGGGTGAAATCTACCCAATCTGTTTCCCCTCTGTTAAAGACTGTGTTGAAGGCAGCAGGTTCACACACAGCTCACTGGAAATGAGGGCAGTGGGTGCACACAGCTCACTGGAAATGAGGGCAGTGGGTACACACAGGTCACTGGAAATGAGGGCAGTGAGTGCACACAACTCACTGGAAATGAGGGCAGTGGGTGCACGTTGCTCACTGGAAATGAGGGCAGTGGGTTCACACATAGCTCACTGGAAATGAGGACAGTGGGTGCACACAGGTCACTGGAAATGAGGGCAGTGGGTACACACAGGTCACTGGAAATGAGGGCAGTGAGTGCACACAGCTCACTGGAAATGAGGGCAGCAGGTTCACACACAGCTCACTAGAAATGAGGGCAGCAGGTTCACACACAGCTCACTGGAAATGAGGGCAGTGGGTGCACACACGGCTCACTGGAAATGAGGACAGTGGGTGCACACATGGCTCACTGGAAATGAATGCAGTGGGTGCACATGGCTCACTAGAAATGAGGGCAGCAGGTTCACACACAGCTCACTGGAAATGAGGGCAGTGGGTGCACACACGGCTCACTGGAAATGAGGGCAGTGGGTGCACACATGGCTCACTGGAAATGAGTGCAGTGGGTGCACATGGCTCACTAGAAATGAGGGCAGTGGGTGCACACAGCTCACTGGAAATGAGGGCAGTGGGTCACATGGCTCACTGGAAATGAGGGCAGTGGGTGCACACATGGCTTACTGGAAATGAGTGCAGTGAGTGCAAGTGGTTCACTGGAAATGAGGGCGGTGGGTGCACACAGCTCACTGGAAATGAGGGCAGTGGGTACACACAGCTCACTGGAAATGAGGGCAGTGGGTGCACACAGCTCACTGGAAATGAGGGCAGTGGGTGCACACACGGCTCACTGGAAATGAGTGCAGTGGGTGCACATGGCTCACTAGAAATGAGGGCAGTGGGTGCACACAGCTCACTGGAAATGAGGGCAGTGGGTGCACACATGGCTTACTGGAAATGAGTGCAGTGAGTGCAAGTGGTTCACTGGAAATGAGGGCGGTGGGTGCACACAGCTCACTGGAAATGAGGGCAGTGGGTACACACAGCTCACTGGAAATGAGGGCAGTGAGTGCATGAGGCTTACTGGAAATGAGGGCAGTGGGTCACATGGATCACTGGAAATGAGGGCAGTGGGTGCACACAGCTCACTGGAAATGAAGGCAGTGGGTGCACATATGGCTCACTGGAAGTGTGGATTCCAGGAGAATCTTTGGTCTCCTTATACCCATGATACTATGGTCAGAGGGTAGCTTTAGGACAATGTCTTTCTCAGCTTTTCCTCTAAAATGTAGCAAGTCTCAGTTAAGGATTATACCCTAACCATTGCTCCTGGAAGACCAGTAGCTATAAATGTGACATCAAAAGAAGAGGGAGATCACAATATAATGCCACAGTGTGATGCAGCATACCTAAAAGTCTTTCCCATGTATTATCCCACCTGAAGTTCTCAATCATAGAGCACTGTGAAGAAAAGCAATTGGCAGAGTACTTTGAAACTAAATACCAGTGGTTTAAACTGGCAGTGTGCTAAAGGAAATGGCTGTTGATGGTTTTATGAGCTTGAGCTTGCACCATAAATAAGCCACCATCAAATCTGTTAACATCAGTCCCTCCAGCCTTCAAGTGTTATCTTATCTCTTGAAAATGCTCCTGCACTGAGAAAGATGTGGTGATGACATCACAACAAGTGGGTGGGACAGGCTCCTCGCAGGCTCTGATGGTAGGACAAATTGCTGCATTCACCTTCAATTGCACCAACTCCTCCACAAAGTCATCTGGGGCTTTTAAGAATGTCTTAACTTCAAAATGAAAGTCAAAAAAACTGTTGTGTTGGGGGAGGGGTTATGCCTTTGTTTTCACAGGAAACAAAACATTATGGTTCTCTTCAAAATTAATAAAGATCAGATTTGATTGGGGAAGACCTCCTGAAAATCTTGATTACAAGAATGAGAAAAGAAACCAAGAAAGACTACAGGACAGGTGGCGTATATGCTGATCCTCTGTATGGGAATATCTCTGAGATCGAATGAACCATGATATATTTTGTTGGCTACAGAGTCCTCATGACTTTACTTACTTTACATGCCATCCTTTAATATGGATGGATGGTTAGGGAATAATATTTGAATAGTTACTTTTGTTTATGTTGCATTAGTTTAACTCTGTGAAGCAGTGTTACTGTGCCTATCTAAAACACCTGATGGTCTAATAAAGAGCTAAACAGCCAACAGCAAGACAGGAGATAGGATAGGTAGGGCAGCAGGCAGGGAGAATTGATAGAAGGAGAAGGAGATCAGGGACCAACCACCCACTACACAACCAGCAACAGAGTAAGAAAGAAAGTTATACAGAAATAGAGAAAGGTAAAATCCCAGAGGCAAAAGACAAACAGGTCAATTTAAGTTAAGAGAAGCTGGCAAGAAACAAGCCAAGCTAAGGCCAGGCATTCATAATTAAGAATAAGCCTCCGTGTGTGATTTATTTGGGAACTGGGTGATGGGCCACCCAAAAGAGCAAAAACAATCAGGATAATAACTAAATACAGGTTAGTGGTCATCTATAACAATCAAACTTATGGTCATGTTAGATATGTTTTCAAGGTCATAAAATATATTTTAGAAAGATAGATGGTCTTTAAACACTTCAAAGACCTATAGAACATGGCATTTAAGATGTTTTAATAACATAAGGCTTTTCATGACATTGAGACACATCTGCTTCTGGCAGCACCTTCAAAAAAGGATGACGGGCATCAAAGAACCTCCACATGGAGTTTTCTTTCTTTGTGACAAAAAGGTAGCCACTGGATGAGAAACTGTCCTTGCCTCAACTACTGACAGTATGCTGTCCAAATTGGACAAGGACAGGACACAAAATAAAGCAACTATTGAACTTTGCCAAGACAAGATAGGACAGTCCTTCAAAATTCTTGCTTCACAGAAAGGCCTGATGAGACATTCTAGGCCTGTAGGCCCAAGATTGATGCCCCAATGTTTCAGAGGAACCCTGGGTGACTGTCCAGGCACCCAGATGTCTCTGTGATTTCTATAGCTTTGGAGGATGTTTGCTCTGCACTTCCTGTTTACTCAGGTACTATTATATCCTTCTTGGGTCTCTGATGGAGTTGAAGATGAGATAGTTATAGTTACAATTTTCCTTGTTACCAAATTTTTTATAAAAGGTATAAAGTGTATAACGGTAAGAGACATAAAAGCTTAAATTGTTTATCTAGGAAAATGTTTTGAGATCTAAAAAGATAATTTTAGGATGGTAATACAAGTTATGATAGAAAATGGTGCAGGTATAAAACTTTAAATTTGTCAAGATAAGATAGATAATAAAGTATTTTCTCTAAATCTGCCAAATACAAATGGACTGAACATTGTGAATGTAATTCTTACCTAATAATTGTCCTTATTGTGTATAGTTTTACTATGTTAGAGTTCAAATCTTTCCTTGTTATTTAGACAATAAGGGGGAAATGCTTGGGATATTTGTACACTGTGTGAAGACATATTGCTTTGGCTGGTTTAATAAAGAGTTGCACAGCTAATAGCTAAACAGGAGGAATAGGCAGGACGTCCAGGCAGAGAGTGGGAGGAGGAGGAGATGATGGAGGCACGGAGGAGACACCAACAAGACATGGAGGGAGTTTGACATTCAGAACGAAAGCAAGGTTAAAAGCCACATGGTAAGCACAGTTTAATAAAAGCAGGTTAAGTTATAAGAGCTAGTGGGACAAGCCTAAGCTAAGGCCAAGCTTTCATAATTAATAAGAAGCCTCTGTGTCATTATTTGTGAGTTGGCAGTCCAAAGAAAAATCTGACTACACATATTCATTTAACGAATCTGATTATCAGCACACAATCCAAAAGGTTGATGGCCACCCTTGTTCCAAGCTACTCCTTTTCCAAAGGACCAAGCCAGGCTGGGTAGTTCCTTCCAGCTGCTTGTCAGTTGACTGGGAATTGTAAGTCAGTGGTCAATGCTTTGTCCTTAAGAGCAGACTCGTCCATTTGTTTTCACTTACTTGATGTGACCTGAAAACCTCATGATTATATGATACAGTCCTTCTCTCCCAAAGACTACCACAACTTTTTATAGAAAATGGGGTCATTCTTAAGAAAGAGAAGAACAATAAGGGTCCCCCACTTTTGATTCAATAATGGGTAGTCAAGAAGGAGATACGACTTCCTCAAGTTATCCTAGAACACTTCAGTGGATCCAATTGTCTCATCCTTGAGGGGTTATCTTGGGGGAAATGACTATGTTTACATGGATTTACAGTTATGTCACAGAAGGGCAGGCATACCTATACTAGAGTAAAGGGACAGTTTCCTTTCTCAGAATGACCAGTGATGAGCCAGGGACTGAGCTAAGTGATCTATGACCACTGAAGCCTTTTATGTGGACAAGCAGAGATCTTATTAGACTAAGGATTACCATCCACCATCATGTGACTTATTCCTAGGTCACCACAGACCTTGTGTCAAGGGTACATAGAAAGTACCAGATGGCCTATAATACAATTGGCTGCATGGTGCCCTTTGAGGGATGGTGACAGTCTCTTACTGGATCAATTTGTTCTCAGAAAGCATCTTAGGAACTTGGAACTTGGAGGGATAGTTCAGCGAAATTTCCCACTAAGTTTGGAAATAGTAAGAATTCTGCCACAAACTCCTAAGAAAAACTGAAAATTGAAATGCCATTGCTTTATTTGCATTGTTGGTCACTGCCTCTGCTGCCCATTTGCCATTGGTAGTGTCAGCCCATGAGAAGACTGAAATGTTAGAAACCCTGTCGTCATCCTTCTGTCATTGTGACAAAATGCCCGAGAAAATTAACGAAAGAGGACAGGCTTGTTAGGGCTCATGGCTTCATAGCCACCAGTTCACGGTCATTTGACCCTGTTACTTTGGGGCCTGTGGCAGCATGGCACATGTGGGAATTTGGGGCAAAACAAAGCAAAGCTCTTCATCTCACCGTGGCCAAGAAACAAAGAGAGAGAAAGGGGAAATGCTGTGAGATGTTCTGTATGCTGTGAATGTGTTGCTCTGATTGATTGATAAATAAAACACTGATTGGCCAGTAGCCAGGCAGGAAGTATAGTATAGGCGGGACAAGCAAAGAAGAGAATTCTGGGAAGAGGAAGGCTGAGTCAGGAGACACCAGCTCACCATCCAGGGAGCAGCATGTAACAGGCACACAGGTAAAGCCATGGAACATGTGATAACATATAGATTAACAGAAATGGGCTGAATTTAAGTGTAAGAGCTAGCCAGTGGTAGGCCTGAGCTAATGGCCAAGCAGTTTTAAATAATATTAGCCTGTGTGTGTGTTTATGCGGGTCTGAGTGGCTGTGGGCCCAGGCAGAACTGGAGAAAACTCCAGCTACAGAAGAGGGCATGGTTCCAATATTCTCTTTAAGGAAAAGCTCCCAATGACCCACCATCCTCCCCCTGGGCCCCACTTTCTAAAGGTCCCACCACCTCCCAGTTGGGCTACAGAATGGGGACCAAGTCTTCAGCATATGGGCAACCTGGGAAACATTTAAAAGCCAAACCACAAGAGAGAATTTGTATATTGGTGCTAAGGGATTTCTCAGGAAACACATGAAAATGACTGGCTATCGAGACCCAGGAACAAGACTGATCACTACCATGTGATACACTATTTAACACTCTGAAACACCAACACAGGTCAAAATGTTCTGACAAAGTCTTCTAGTGATCTGTCCTTGTTTTCAAGAGAGACACTCCTTTCCACTTTCATTCTCTCATTCAGTAAACGTGCCCTGCCTTGTCCATTATATCCCAGCTGTTGTTTGAGAACTAGGGGTTGTACTCACAGAAACTCACGGCCCTAGTGGAACTTGGGTTTGTAGCAGAACAAAAACCAAATAATTAATATGTTGATGACCTAATGTCAGATGGTGGTGGGTACAATAAAGAAAAATAAAGAAGAGTGAGTGCCAGGCTCAGAAGAGGGGAGGATTCCAGAAGGGGGGAAGTGGCTGTTGGAAGAAGTGGAGTGGGTAGGTTAGAGTGCCAAGTAGGAGAGGGCACAGAGAAGGAGGTTTGTAAGGCTGGGCAGGTCTTAGCCAGCCATTTGGATAGCATCTTTAGGATGCAGAAGCGAAGCCAACGGAGTATTTGGAGCAGGGGACTTGATGTGACTTGTAAAAGTCCACTTTGTTTAGTATGTGAAGAATAGATTGCAAAGGGTGGTCCAGGGTCAAAGCAGTGGGCCAGCCTCAGTGGCTAAGACCTTGCTGGCCTGTGCTGTGGAAGTGTGCTGTGGTTCAGATGTGGCTTGTTCCCCACATCAGGACTTGGTCCCTGAGATGGAGACTTTGGGAGCTAGGGTCTAGGGAGGCCCTTAGGTCAACAGGGGGCAGGAACTTAGAAGGGATTGGATATTTCTCCTGAAATGCTGAGTAGTTCTTTAAAGAGGGCTGTTACAATAGCCTGCTGAACCTCCCCCCACCCCCATCTCTCTGGCTTCTTGTTCCAAAGGATGAGTTCTGCCCTCACACATTCCCGCAGACTATAGCATCATGCTGCCAAGGGGACCCGGTCCAGAAAGTGCACCACGATGCTGTGCCATCTGGATTTGGGCTAAATGAATCTCTTTTTCTTCATAACTAGCCCACCTCTGATGTTTCATTATAGCCATGAAAACTATATTCATACAAGGTGTGATCATGGAGATAGAGAAACGTTCTAATGACACATTTGGATGTGATCCCAGCACTCAGGAGGCTGAACTGGAGCCAACAGACTGGATCTGTGGGTGGATTCTGAAAGAAATAAATCTATGATGGTTCCTCAGGTTCTGACCTCAGCAACTGGGTGAATGAAAAATACCAGACTGAAGTGGGTCGGAGTTGAATAGAGTGTGAAGGGAAAACTAAGATTTGGGGTGCTGATGTGTGAAGGCTGAGACACATCTTTGATGAGCAAGGCAGAGGGGGGA
Organism: Onychomys torridus; assembly: GCF_903995425.1. Classification (NCBI taxonomy): domain Eukaryota; kingdom Metazoa; phylum Chordata; class Mammalia; order Rodentia; family Cricetidae; genus Onychomys; species Onychomys torridus. The sequence continues at coordinate 8,193,632 of NC_050445.1, forward strand.
GATGCCAAAGGATGTTGGATGTGGAGGCTGGACTAGAGGGAAGAGTTCAGAGGGGGAAATCCTAATTTGGGAGTCAGTGTGTGTAGGCAGTGTAGAAGGTGGTAGGGCCATGTGAAATTACCTTGGGAACTGTTCTTGTGGCTGTGATAAAATACCCTGACAAAAAGTGACTCAGGGGTCAAGGAGGTTGCTTTAGCTCACAGTTCCAGGTCACAGAGCATCACTGCAGTGAAGCCACAGTGGCAGGGACTTGAGACAGTGGGTCGCACCACACCCACATCAAAAGCAGAGCAATGAATGCACACATGCTGCTCTGCTTGCCTCCCTAGGGAATGCTGCCACCCACATGGGCTGTGTCTTCAATTAACACACACACACACACACACACACACACACACACACACACACACACCCTGCCGCCCACAGACATGCCCACAGGCCAATGCAGACAGTCGCTTATTGAGACCCTCTCTTCCCTGGTGACTCTAGGGTGTATTGATTTGACAATTAAAGCTAAGCACAACTGGAGTGGACATGCCTAGAGAGGATGCTGACGTGTCAGCCACAAATGTGAGGGGATCCACCCAAAACTCAAAGGCCAGGAAGGGCAGAGGTAACATCAGAAGAGTGCACCTGGAAGATGAGTGTGTTTCACCCTGTGAGAAGGTGTCGGTTACAAAACGGGTGGATAAGGGCAGTGATCAGCGGAGCCCAGGGTCTGGCGATCAGTGTTTGCAGGGACTGTGTGGACGAAAAGACTGATTGGGAAGAAAATGGAGGCAAGGAAGTGGAGACAGTGATATAGTCAACCCAATGTTTGCAGTAAGTAGGGTAGAGAAATCAGACAGATCTAGAAGTGAGACAGGTGAGGCGTAAGGCGGCATGGATGGGGCTAAGAATGATTCTCTAAAACAGAAAGAAGCGATGGTGCAAGAGGATGCACATCCCAAAACAAACATCCCAATGTGTCAGCGTTCTTGGGATTTAGGACGCGTGCTGGTGTCCATGTGCCAGAGCACCTGGAGCGTGAACGCTCTTGGCACAGTCCAGATTGAGGACAGCCGGGTATCAACAATTCGGTGCTTCAGTTTCTCCTGTGAACTATGACCTATTATATCATGACATTTGGCGACAGAATTTTGAATTTAATTTTTATTCTTCAATCCATCCCTTAAAAATAAAAAATCTAGGCCGGGCGGTGGTGGTGCACGCCCCGTAATCCCAGCAACTCGGGAGGCAGAGGCAGGTGGATCTCTGTGAGTTCAAGGCCAGCCTGGTCTACAAAGCGCGTTCCAGGACAGCCTCCAAAGCTACAGAGAAACCCTGTCTCAACCCCCCCCAAAAAAAAATTAAATAAATAAATAAAAATAAAATAAAAAATCTACAGCAGGCAAAGGATGGAAAGATACTAGGCAGAAGGGATTACTAGAATTCAACAGCGACACCTAGTGGTAGTGATGTGAATGACACTAGCTGATAAATTTTTTGGACAGCACATTTCCCCAATGCCTCTACCCCATAGAGCCCAGGCTGACCCCTTTCGAATAAATACACATCCTTAAAGGTTCCTAGGGACACTGGGTGGGAGGGAGCATCTCTTCATGCAGGCAAGAGTAACATTTTTCAATGGGGAGAGTGAGTGGGCCCTCAGTCACAATTTAATTTGAATATAAACAAAAACTGCTTTATTCACCTGCAGAGTTTAATTGCTCTTCTGGCAGTTTGAAAGGTAATTTAAATTCTCCCTTGAATTTCTGAACTCAGGCTGTCACAATTATGCTGCTATGTAAAGTCAGGCAAGGTTCAGAATGGGAAGTGGTCCACGTCTCACTTGGATTCAAACAATAGGAAAAAGCACTTGGTCCCAGAAATTTGAGTTGTCTTTTAATTTACAACCTCTCTTGAGCACCATAGAGAGAGCTGTGGTCCATTTTAAAGGCACCTTTAAATTTCATTTTTTTTTTCTTTCAATAGCTTGATGCTACAGAAGGTTTTGAGGTCCCTGGGGATCCCTGGATGCAGTAACTCATACAGTTTCATTGGGTGTCAAGGACGCATTGTGTTCCCAATCTTAAAAAAAAAAATACTGAAAAGAATTAATTGTGTAAATAGATGAAAATATTCAAAATAATAAGAGGGGAAATTTGAGTAGCTGAAATAATGTTTCTGCACCGAAGTAATAACCAAAATATCAGAAAAGGTCATGGTACATATGGGACTATGAAGGGATTGGGAGATAAATAAAATTCATGGGTTGGACTTGCAAATCAGCCTCCCAGTTGGATTCTGAGACAAATAAACATGAGTCAGAGTGTCAGGATGCGGACCTTCAAGATCTTTGTGAAAGAATGTTTGTCATCCTGTCCCAGGCTGGTTTCGATTTTTATATTAGCGTCATCTCAGCCAGCTTCAGATATAGAGACAAATTTGTGTTTTGTTGGAAACTGCATTGTCTAGACCCTCAGACAGCCCCTCTAGGGGGATCTCTTTCAAGTGCCAGGAAAGCCATTTCATAACGGAAAGAACCTAGTCACTGAGAGAAAACAGTTTTTTGCCCACAGCCGTAAGGATCTGTGCTGCCTTCAGGGTTCCCGCCTTCCTTCCTTCACAGAGGCCGGCTTTGCTTCTACCCCAGCAGCTATGAATACCCTCAGCCTCTCCACTACGCTGATTGTAGGACCCTTACTGCTTTCCTTATTAATAACACCCTGAATATATTTTCATTTGTATATCTGTATTTAGACATAGATGATTACACTGTATTTTGAAAATTATCCTTAAAAAATAATTTTAATAATTACTTTGAAAATTATCTTTTTGAAAATTATCATTGCTTTGGGTTTAAAAAAGAAGTCTGAGCAAGAAAAAGAGCGTCAGAGGAGGAAGAAAGAGGAGGAACATGCCCCCTGTCAGAGGGCAACCCTTAGGAGCTGGTCTTTTTCTCCCACCTCATTTTGAGGGGAGGTGTTTCTTCTTGTTTCTGCCTGTTCAGCCTGTTTCAGACGAGCTGGCCCACACGTTCCTGAGCCAGTCCCCTGTCTCCACCTCCTAACCCAGGTGGAAGCGCTGGAAATCCACACGCTCCTTATGGCCTCTGGCTTCTTCTTGGGTTCTGGGGAATCCTAACTCGGGTCACTGAGCTTGGAAGGCTAGCCAGCCATTTCTCCGGGCCTGCTTCCATCTTTGAAAAGCTCTCACCGACTACTCCTGTTTTATATTGCCTTTGCTTTTATATAGCTTTTAAGTGGTCTTAAATCTCCTGAAGTATGATGAAGGAAAACAGTTACAAAGCCGGAGCTCCATGAGAGGGTCTGATGGCCCAGGAAAGGGCAGCGCTGTGGCCATATCACAGTCAGAAGACGGCCTATCTGAGTTTGCCATCGGGGTTCCCACCAGTTTGTTCACAATTTGGAGCAAGGCAGATTTGGAAACTGCTCCAATTGGTTACAGAGCATGGGCTGACCTGCTTCCTACTGTCAAGATTGGAAACTACAAATCCTTCTTCTGAATACATTTTTCAAAAGAAAGCCAGTAATACGATTTCTTGTAATTCTTATGCTGCCTGTTACTAAAAATAAACAAGGAGAAAAGCAAAGTGACTGTGACATTTGATTTCCATTGTTGGCTTGACTGGCTTTAGAGTCCATCAGGAGAATGAGGCACATAAGACATAACAACAACCCCCTGTTGTTATGGGAGTATTCTGGAGTGGATGAACTGAGGAAAAGACTGACTGGGAGGTGAGTGGACCATGCCATGGCTGCATCCCATCCCTGAATGGCTAGAAGGAGGAAGAGAAGCCTGTCCACCTCCCTGCTGAGTGCTTAGCACCCATGGCCCGGCTTCCTGGCTTACTCTTCTCCCAACACTGCTCTTCTCTGTAGTGTGGAAGTGAAAATCTGGCCCCGATGTTTTCTACCAAGAAGAGAATCCTTGTATAGAACTGGGGTGGGCAGTTCCTTTTATTTCTGCAAGGAAAGAGGCCCTGGGGGACAAATGGCGAGGAAATGCACTCTAACGTGGAGTTGGACACCTATGAAGCAGATACTGGGTGCTTTTGAGGGCTCTGGCTCTTACACTGGGAATGGGTGATGAGCTGTGTAAGCCTGACCCTTCATTTTCTTCTTTGTTTTAAATATAATATTCTTATGGATTATTTGGAAACTTTACATAATGCACCCTGATCACCTTCATTTTCCAGTCCTCCCAGTTCCACCCCCCACCTTTGTGAGCTCCCCAAAACAAAAGAAGAAGAAATTTAAAAAAAAAAAATACCAAGCCCAATTAGTGTTGCCCATATACTCACTGGAGCATGGTTAAACTCCCAGTGGGCAGTCCCTAAAAGAAAACTGAGTCCTTCTCCACCCCACCCTCACCAGAAGTCATCAGCTGTGAAGAGCCACATTTCAGCATCTTTAGCACAAGTTTTAAGAGTTCTCTTCAATGGCTTCCTGTCTAGACTGGTTTCTTCTTGGGGGTAGGGAGTGTGGGAGAGAGGTTATCACAGAAGCCTTCTATGTCTCACATTCTTAATTGTGAGTCTGTAGCCATCCATGCCACTGCAGAAGAAGCTTTATCGTCAGCAGCAGCATGGATCATGGACTTCCACATGGTTTCTGGCTAGAGCACACCCACAGACATCAACATGGCCTCAGGCAGCAGCCCAGGCCACACACACGAACACGGCCCCTGGTAACAGCACACCCCATGAACATCATCAACACAACTTCAGGTGTCAGCTCAGACCACGGGCATCTGCTTGGCCTTCAGTGGTAACACCAGCCACAGACATCCTCATGGCCCCCAGCCAAAGCCATACCATAGAGACCAACATGGCACTCAGCGGCAGCACAGATCACAGACATCATTATGGCTTCAAGTGGCAGCGTGGACCACGGATATCCCCATGGCCTTTGCTAGTATCATGGGCCACAGACATCACACAGCCCCCAGCCACAGCAGGGTCAGGAACATCAACATGGTCTCTGGCAGCAACACGGACCACATACTCTGACATGGTCCATGGCAGCAGGGCAGACTATACACATGAACATGGCCTCAGGTGGTAACATAACCACGGACATCAACTTGGCCTCCAGTGAGAGCACCAACTACAGACATTCACATGGCCTCCAGCTGCAGCGCAGACCATGGATGCCATCATGGCCTTTGGCAGCAACACAGACCATAGACATGCCCATGGCCTTTGGTGACAACATTGGCCATGGACATCAACATGGCTCCTGGCCACAGCAGGACCACAGATGCCAACTTGACCTTTAGCTGCATCATGGGCCATGGACATTGACATGGCCTCTGATGTACAGATCATGATCATCTGCATAGATCTCAGGCATCAATACAGCTTGGAGCGACAGAAGGAGCCATGGGCTGTAATGTAGATCATGGATACCAACATGGCCTCCATGAGATCATGGACTGTGGAGGGATTTCAAAGAGGCTCAATCCAGAAAATGGACCATTCTCTGTCTCGGACATCCTCCTGTCACTGTTCTGAGCCAGGGCATTCGAGTGGCTGGGCAACACATTTTGGGGCAGAGCTTATGCTTGCTCCAGGCTGCTGCACATCACCCCGTGGGCCCTGGTCCTCAAAGAGATGCTCCCCTGCTCATCGTATCCTCCTTCCACACCAGTCACTGCCATGCATCCCTAGTTCTGCTTCTCTCCACCATGTGTGTGCTGCTCTATTTCTCCATATCTCCCCCGTCACCTTTGGATAGTAGTTCATTGAAGTGGCATTGCAATGCCCAGATGTCGGGGAGGACCAACTGGAAGTGCCAAATCTGGGCAGGGGTGGCAGCCAAGCTGCTCATTCCAGATTGGATCATCATCTGTCCATGAGGGCCTTCAGGGCCCAGAACCTTCTTTTTCTAGTTTCTGGGTTCCTGAAACAGCACTTGCTAAAGAAGAAGGAATGGTTAAGGAAGGGTAGCCGCGTGTGTGATGGTTAATGTCTGTAGTCAAGAATTAAGGGCAAGGGAGAAGGGAGACACAGGAAACCAGGCACCGGGACATGGGTAGAAGGCCTGGACTGGGTGGTAGGCAAGGAAATGGAGAAGACAGGAAGGATATGTGGGCATTGAGAAAATGAAATCAACATGAATGGAGATGTACTGGTGTGCTTTTGACGTTCTGCGTTAGGATGATCATTCTATGAGAATACCTACTGGGTGTGTAGAAGCACAGGGCGGGGCACATGGAATGGAGCAAGAGAAAAATCCTCAGTTAATAGAGTTAGATGCTGTTCATTGCCTGAGCCTGTTTTCTATTGCTGAAGACATAATGTCATACACGGGGTATGTTATAAAGGGAAGAGGGTTACCTGGGCCAAAGTCAGAAGACTATATCTGGTAATGGTCTCCTTGCTGGCAGAGTTCCAAACCAGGACAGGCCACCTCTTGGTGAGAGACAGGGGTCAATGTCAGCATCCAGGCCTCTTCTACTTTGATGAAGTCGTCCATACTTAATCATGGATGCTCTGCCCTGAAGATTTTAATTCCATTCACCCCATAAATACATCAAATTAAGGTTCTACCTGATTATGACTCACAGTGCAGATGACATTTCTACATGAGTTTCAGCCCGTATTTAAACCACATCATTCATCCATTCCATTCAAATTCATTCACGTGAAACATCAGCCAGACAGGAGAGGTAAATTGGCATATGGGAAGGGTTTAGGACAATGGAGAGAGGGGATCTTAAGGATTGGGATAAGAAACAGGGGTCAGTTGGCAGGCAGTGGTGGTGCAAGCCTTTAATCTCAGCATTTGGGAGGCAGAGGTAGACAGATGTCTGAGTTCAAAAATAGCCTGGTCTCCAGAGCTAGTTCCAGGACAGCCAGGGCTACACAGAGAAAGCCTGTCTCAAAACAAAACAGAAGGAAGAAACAGGGGTCAGTAAGAAACCCTGAGCAGCACTGAGCCAGCAGGGAACAAAGGCAAAGCCCCGGGGAGGAACATAGGAAAGATGTCTGTCTGCTAAGGCCATGGAGACTTCCAAAGCAAAGAGAGAAGGTCGTTTGACTGAGCCACTCCAGGATCTGCCATTTTTTAAGGAAGCCCTGTACTCCCTCTCTGCCTGATAAACCCTTCTTGGTATTTTCTATAGAATACAATGTGTATAAACACAGGGCATTTCTCATGAGGCTTTAAGATAGTATGGTTTATGTTCACTGCATTTCAGACTTTTAGATCAAGGAGTTTTGTGGGGTATCCACCAGAGAAGACTACTTGGACGTGGGTTTAAGCCAATAAAAAGTCTTTATTAGCAGACTGAAAAGTTTAATCCCCCCGACAGTGAGTAATGCACCAATGTAATAAGTCAGATCAGGCCAAATTAAGTCCAGGTTTAATAAACAGAGTGAAGGAACTCTAGGTGACTCTCGGGAAGGCAGGGAGAGAGCACATGGCAGACATGGTAAGTAGGTCTTAAGTAGCCTGTAGGTATGGTCTTGAGCAGCTCCAGGAGGGGCTGACTCTTGGCAGGCTTTCTTAGGGTTGGGGTCTGGGGCGAGAGAGGGGTGAGGCTTCCACCTAATCACAGACTGGCAACTACACTGGGTATTTGAAATCCCAGTGTAGACAGGAGCAGAACTACAGAAGCCAAAAGCAAGGTTAGTATTGAGAGACTTTTCCAGAACTATGGACTTTGAGAATTTTCATTTTGGCAGATGGTGCTGTCTACATGCTGAGTTTTATAGCCTGAGTAACACTTCTACCATGGAGTCAGTGGTGCTAAGGTCTGGGGGCCTGGTACAGGAGGAGAAATTTATGGCTTGATATCATAAATGATCTTCCTACAAAACGTCCTTAAAATGCTGGCAACAAAGGTATTTCTCAATCCAAAAAGTATTGGTAAAAAGAAGCCTTACTTGTCAAGGACCAGTTATATAAATATTTTGTCATTATTTTCCATCATAATCTTTTCTTAGGCATGACTGCATCTGTAGAAAATAGATAAAATTAACTGAGTAGAAAACTGAAGCCTCTATGTCGTCCTGGACTCTATTCTATGACCTGCCAGAGCTAAAGAAGCTGCCTATTCTCAGGATAGAGCTTTGATCAAACCCCACTACCTACCCACCCCCACTGCCACCACCACCACCATCACTGTCATTATTATTTATGAAATGAGACAGAAGAGACCAGAGCACCAAAAGCCAAGCTTCAGGGCCAGGTGGCAAGGGTGTGGATGTCTCTGACCCAGGCACCCGACTTCTGCCAATGTGAGCAAGTGACTGTTCCAAAGACTAGGAAATATTGTGATTCTTTTTAATGTTCTATTTGAGGCAGAAAACGTAAGCTAAAATAGACATCCAGTCATAACCCTCTGACACAATGATGGTAGGATTCTTTTCCTTCAGTAGAAATACTGAAAATTAAGCAGCATCATACTTTTTACAGGAACATTGCAAATATCACAACACTGTTCTGTGTTCTGGGAAGAAACTCACAGGCACCAACAACGCTCCGAAGAAAGATGCATCATCCAGAAGACCTGCTGGAATATTCCTGAGTGTGTCTATGGAGGTGTGATTCTGGAAGAGAAAGCATTTGAGTCAGAAGAAGGTGCAAAGATCACCCTGGCCAATTGGGTGCATCCCATTCAACCCACCGAGGCACTACAGAGAACAAAAATATAGAAGGGCAAATTTGCTTCCTGTTTGATGGGTGGGAAGTGTAACCAGGTAATAGAGTGCTTGTCTGTTATGTGCCAAGGCTTTGGGCTTGATCCATTGCACTGCAGAAAAACAAAGCTCCCCAGGGGCATCCTATTAAGCTGGACATTCATATTCTGCTTCTAGGCATGGCTTCCAGGCATGGCTTGTGGTTCTTGGGGCAATGGATTCTAAGTAAGTCCTTCCAGCGGTTCCCTTGAGTGATGGTTAGTCATCATTGTCAATGACTAGGTGGATATTTCTTAAGAAATCAGTAAAGCACCACTTGGGGTATGTCTGTGGATTTTTCCAAAGATCACCAGGGCTCTGACCTAATTAATGGTTCAATTCACTGCTGGATTCAAAGTTTGAATGAACTGTTGGAAGGTGGTGGAAGTGAGACCTCAGTGGAGGAAGAAAGGAACTGGCAGTGTGTCTCTGAGGGCTGTCTCTTGCTCTGGCCCCTTTGTGTTCCAGCTCTGCTTCCTAGCTGGGAAGAGTTGAATAGCTGTGCTCCACCATGACTTTCCAAGATGATGCACTACCTCACCATAGGCTGAGAAGCAATGGAGGAAACTCCCATGAGCTGAAGGCTCCAAATTGTGAGCCAGACGGACCTTCCTCCCTTAAGCTGTTCTCTCAGATAGACAGGTGGTTTAAATAGATAGACTGACAGATGATAGATAGATAGATAGATAGATAGATAGATAGATAGATAGATAGATAGATAGATGGATGATGGATGGAAGGAAGGAAGGAAGGAAGGAAGGAAGGAAGGAAGGATGGATGGATGGATGGATGGATGGATGGATGGATAGATAGACTGATTGATCCTATTGTTCTGTTTCTCTGTTGAACTCTGACTGAAAAGACTACCAAAAGATCAAGGTCAAATATACATACAATTAGAATCCAAGACTAAGAAAAAATTGAGAAGAAAAGGAATTTAAAGAAACAATGGTGAAAACTTGGCAAATTTGCTGAAAAACCTATGTGTATAGATTTAAGATACTCAGCATTCCCAATCAAAACAAGTATATTTTAAAGTTCCTAGACACTTTATAACTAAATATCTGAAACCACACACAGAAAGAGTCTTAAGGTCAACTAGTAAATAATAATATATTTGATACAGAGAAACCATCACAGATTTTTTTTTATCAGAAACCACAGAGTCTAAAAGACACAGGAACAAGAACACACTTCAAAAGGGTTAAAGGAAAGGATTCAACCCAGGATTTTCTATTAACTGTAGACTGAGAAAGAACTTCCAAGAATGAAGGTGAAATCGAGTTTCTGAAGGAGGAAACTTCAGGAATTTGTCTACAGATGATCTGTTCTCAATCTGGTAGCTGGCCTGCTTTACAAGGGAACTGACCCCAGGAAGTGTTTGTTCTCCAAGTATGGACAAAGGCACTAGAAATGCTAACTGCCTGTTGACATCGTTGCAGAAAGGAATCTTATCTTCTTAAGCTGTTAATTATCTATGCAACTGTGGAAAGCAAAATGTGTACATATATGTAACATACATGGCAGATATGGGGAGTTGCAGAAGGTTATAGAGAGTATATGCAATTGCAAAGCTTCTACATTTTACATGGACTGGTACAGAGTTAACACTGAACTACAGTAGTTGGAAAATGTGCATATAATCCCTAGAGCTGTCACTAAAGAAAAACATGTACAAAGAGATATAGCCCCAAGTCCAAAACACAAGTAAAATGGAATTTTAAAAAATTCCCAAAGAAGGCCTAACAAGGGGAAATAGAAAAAACAAAACAAAACAAGAACAAGAACAAGCAGCATTGGCGGCACACACCTTTAATCCCAGCACTTGGGAGGCAGAGGCAGGCAGATCTCTGAGTTCAAGGTCAGCCTGGTCTACAGAGTGAGTTCTAGGACAGCCAAAGCAGTAACACAGAGAAACCCTGTCTCGAAAAAAACAAAAACAAATTAACAACAACAAACCCCATAAAAGTCAAAAGCAAATAGCAAAATAGTAAAGCTATATAGACCAGAATCCAGACCCATGAATAGTTGAATACACTATCCAAATATGCTAAGTAAAAGGCAAATGTTGTCCGATTAAATAAAAATAAGGTTCTGTGCTGCATAGTTTTGTGGCAACTTGACACAAGCCAAAGTCATCTGAGAGGAGGGAACCTCAGTTAAGAAGATACTCCCATGGGCTGGAGAGATGGCTCAGTGATTAAAAGCACTCGTTGCTCTTCAAGTTGAACCCAGGTTCAAGTCCTAGCATCCACATGGTTGCACACAACTGTCTGTAACTCCAGCTCCCAGGGAGTTTTCACACAGACAGACATGCAGACATCCTAAAAAGACATACATGCAGACATCCTCACACAGACATACATGCAGACACCAAGAGCTGATATCTGTTGCAAAACACTCAGGGGTTTATTGATAACAAGCAAGCCCGGCTTGGCTGGTGTCCAACACTCCAACACAGTGGGTGGAGGAGGACGGCCCTAAGCTCCCAGAATGAGGAGTTTTTAAAGGGAAAAACCACAAAGCAGTGTGGTACAAGCCTTTGCATCATGTGATTGGGTGAGGGTGTGCAACCTTTGCATTTACTGGTTGGGGGTTACAGTTATCATTTTTGGGCAGGCCTGACAAGTCCCAGGCTCTGTCCTTGAGCTGCCATGGTGGCTGGGTGGCCTTGCACATTCACATTGACCCATACATGTAGCTGTAAGTTGGTGAGGGGTCCCAGACAGTAAACAACTGGCTGAACCTTGAGTGGTCAGAGTACATGCAGAAAGGGAGCTACTATAAGGACTGTGTCTTTTGTTCACAGCCCTCCCAGAAACTGCTTGTTAAAGTCTCAGGAAACTGAAATTGAGGTCTGACCTCTGAGAGAAGACTGAGCAGCCTGTTGTGACATCTACTTGATCCTTTCAGCTTCTGTATCAGTGCAGTCCTCCAGGTTCCTGCCCTGCATGAATTCCTGCCCTCACTGCTTTTGATGAAGAACTGCTATGTGAAACTATGAGTGAAATAAACCTTTTCCTCCTCAACTGCTGCGGGACATAGAAATATGAAGCAGGAATTCAGCTGACCATGACAAAGCTACACCAGGAAGAAGCCAAGGGCCTTTCCAGAGGATAAAGCCAAGGCTTAAGGAGTCCTGGTGCTATTGGCTTTTGAATACTAGCCATTTCCTGCTATGAATTTCTGGTGTGCTATTGCAGCTTTTCCATTCCTAGAACAGTGTTTGATCACTCATTGGGCATACTTTCCCCTCTACAATTAAAGTATTTGGATACACATCTCCCAACTGTGCTAAAAGCAGCCACACAGCCAGATCCCTAATTTCAGGCCTTTCTGTAATTATCATTAGCAACATCCAGCTAGCACCTTCTCTGGACAAAAGTATCTTGTCTGAGATACTTCTCAGACTTCCTAAGAACTGACTGCAGACAGATAAGCATCCAGCCTGTTATTGAAGGCCTGGTGAATATGCTAATTAAGCTTAACCCTCCTCTCCTCCAAGTGTTGTTTCTAATTCTAGATCTCCCTTTGACAATTAATCCAGAACTAAAGGGCTTTTACTGACCAGGTACATCTAGCTGTGACACAGGTTGCCTAGCTACCGAGCAGACTTGCCCCGCCCGATCAGAAAGCGGTTGAACCAGAGTACTGCGGATTGTATGTGTATTTAAACTGGACTGGGGAGAGAAGAAGAGAGAAGAGAAAGAGTACTCAAAGAACCGCACGGACGATGGAGAAGAACAAAATGAGGAAGAACTAGACGAGAAGGAAGGAGATGGGAAGAACAGGAGAGAGAGAACTTAGAAGAATAAAGAAAGGGGCTAAGATGGGAAGAACTAGATGGGTGAGAACCTAGATGGGGCTGAACTAGATGAAGGAATTAAGATGGCACTTAGAGGGAACAGCATATAAATGTAGAGAGAATCAGGCAAGAAAGGAGCTAAGGAAAGAGCAGAATAGAAGCTGTGTAGAGAGAGAACTGACTCAAGAATGAAGTGAACGGACTAAAGAGTTTTGTGAGTGTAGATTCATTTGATATTGTTAAGATTAGTTCCTCAGCTCGTTGTTAGATTCTTCCATGGACCCTGGGAAAAGGCTATTAGAGGCTGGACCCCAATAGTCTTTGTTACTCAACTTGCTTTTGGTCACAGTGTTTCAGACAGGAACAGTAACCCTAACTAAGACAGGCTCAATTATATGTTTTTGAAAACCCATGTAAAGTTTGAATGCAGATACCAAGTAAAGAATGGATAATAAAATACTATATAAACATTAACCAAAAGAAAGTGTACTGGATCAGAGAGTTGGCTCAGCAGTTAGGAGATCTAGCTACTCTTCCGGGGGTCCTTGGTTCAATTCCCAGCATCCGTGCAGTGGGTCACAATTGTCTGTAACTCCAGTTCCAGGAGATCTGATGCCCTCTTCTGGATTCTGCAAAAACCAGGCATGCATATAGTATGCAGACATGCATACTGGTGAAACACCCATACACATAAAACAAAGAAAAGAATTTAAAAGTCATACTTATAGCAAAGCAGATTTTAGAGCAAGGTCTGTTAGCAGGGAGAAGAGTGCTACTGTATAAATGATAAAAGGTTAATTCTGCGAGACAACATAACTATCATAATTGTGAAGGCACCAAGTGCCTGAAGTCAAACCAGACAGGTCAACATTAAAGAGAGACGAAATTAAGTTATAACTGACTTCAAAACGTCTCTCGGGAGCTGTGAGGATGCACAGTCAGAAGAGGCAAAACCCAAACCAAACCAAACCCAAACAAAACAAACCAGAAGACCTGTACAATACTAGCCCATGGTATCACACCACCATTTGTAGAAGTCTCCACTGAGTCCAACAGATTGCACAGTATTGGAGTGTGTGATGGCTATGGAGCACCAAGAAGGTGCCAGAAAATAATCTTAATGGTGTGTGTGTGTGTGTGTGTGTGTGTGTGTGTGTGTGTGTGTGTATAAAAGAAGAGCTGTCTGAGCCAGGCGGCGGCGGAAGCACACACCTTTAATCGCAGCACTTGGGAGGCAGAGCCAGGTGGATCTTGTGAGTTCAAGGCCAACCTGGTCTACAGAGTGAGATCCAGGACAGGCACCAAAACTACACAGAGAAACCCTGTCTCTAATAATAATAACAACAACAACAACAACAACAATAATAATAATAATAATAAAATTTTAAAAAGAATAGCAGTCTGGGGTTTGGGGGCTACAAGATGGCTCATCAGGTTAAGGTGCTTGCTGCCAAACCTGAAACCTAAATTCAATCCCAGGACCCTGGACGATGGGCGTAGAGAAGAGAATCCTGTAAGTTGTCTTCTGACCTTCATACACACAGCACCCAAACATCTATGGGCACCCAGATAAATCAATAAATTTAATAAAATGTAAAAGGAGAATAGAAATATGGCAAAGAGTGTTCTCAGACTATAAAAGAATTTACCTAGAAATCAATTACAGAAAGATACACCAGGCATAGTGGCGTACACCTTTGAGCCCAGCCCTTGGGAGGCAGAGGCAGGTGTGAGCTGTGAGTCTGAAGCCAGCCTGGTCTACATAGTGAGACCCTGTCTTGAAAAATCAACTCTCTCTCTCTCTCTCTCTCTCTCTCTCTCTCTCTCTCTCTCTCTCTCTCTCTCTGTGTGTGTGTGTGTGTGTGTGTGTGAGTGTACTACCCCAGATATTTTGAGTTAACATTTAATAAATATTGCTGGGATATTTTCGGAATGTTTTCAGCAAGCACATCCCCATGTGTGTGTGTCCATTCCCTGAGGAGACCTTTCTTCAAAGATGACTTGGGGGACAAATGAGGTACACTGATGCTCTCTTTGGTGCACGTCTTAGAAGGGAGGTGGGCATCGTGGGTGCAGTGTGGGGTAGGAGGATAAACGGCTGTGCAGTGCTGCAGGTTTTACCCCCGCCCCACCCCCGCCCCGTCCCGCCCCACCCCCGCCCCACCCCCGCCCCGCCCCCGCCCCGCCCCCGCCCCTGTGGCAGCATGCCACCACTGAAGCCTCTGTAGTGACATGATTTCCAGCCCTCTTGGCACAGCTCACCAGTATGTGATCTTAACCGGTTATCGAACCTCCTGTGCCTTGATTCCATCTCCTTCCTGTATGACAGTTACAACACAGGTCACCATACATTCTGCTTCACCCAAGATGTCCTGGATTAAACTTGTTTTCCCACCGTAAGGAGTAATAGTGCCCTCATTTGGGTGATGAATGATATGCTCAGTCGGTTAGCAGAAGCTGTGTGTTACAGTTTGTTGAGAGGTTTTCAGACAGTGACAGGCAGTCAGGCTCAACCCATATTTGAATGCCTGTGCAGACCGGGCACTGCCCTAGGCAGAAGACACAACACAGTGGGAAACAGACCAGTCACTACAGCCAGCTGCTGGGGAATGGCACAGTGACAAATACCTGGGTTCTGATGCTAGAGCCCCTCGGTGGGGATCCTGCTCTCGTATGACCAATAGTGACTTTACTTTCCACATACTATGGGCTCTTATAAAGATGGAGTTCTTCATGTGGTCCCCTATTCACAAAGCACGAGTCCCCTGTCTGCTCCACACAAAGGTTGTGTAAATACTTCCTGTTAAGTAAAATAAACAGAACTTATCCTATGTTGGGCGAGTGAATGCGGTGGTATATGAAATTTTATTTGTACTTATGCTGGAGATTTTCCTGTTCGGAAAAAAAAATAAAATTTTCTCTTCTAGCCATTTTTTCCAAAATAAATAAGAACTCCTTGAACTCATAGCTCCTCCGGGTCTGAAGACCAAAGACTAATAAGGGATTTTCAAGGCCATGTCTACCTAGTTGTCTTTTTAAAACACACAAAAATAGGACTGGATATGTAACTTAGTGGTCCAGGTTTAATATCTAGTACCCCAAAAGTAAGGAAAGAAATCACCATGGTTCCACAGTTCTTGTGACAGCCACAGGAAGCAGGTACCATTACCATTCTCCTTATAAGGACACGAGGCTCACAAAAGTCCAAGAGCTTTGTGCCTTTGATCCAGGGTGCCTCTGGAGGAGCGGTAGCAAGCCCCCACCGGACCAGAACTGTAACAGGTTCCAAGACTCTCTCACAGCAGAGACGCCACGTTGGAGGTACCATTTTGATCTTTTTGTTTTGTTTTGTTTTTTAAAGATTTATTTATTTATTTATTATGTACACAGAAAAGGGTGCCAGATCTCATTACAGATGGTTGTGGGCCACCATGTGGGTGCTGGGAATTGAACTCAGGACCTCTAAAAGAGCAGTCAGTGCTCTTAACCTCTGAGCCATCTCTCCAGGCCCCCCATTTTGATCTTAAAAACCAGTGTACCGGTCCCCAGCACCTGCTGAAATGAGAATAAAGACCTAGTCCATCAAAAACCTAGTCCATAGTTCTAGGATCCAGGAAAGTCCCTCTATGGACTAACCTTGACTTTTGGCTTCTGCAGTTCCACTTCTTGCTAACTGAAGTGTGCCAGCCAGGATGTGGACTTTTTGCATAAAAGATGAAGGGCTGGAAGGCTCTGGCCTGAATGATTTGGGAAAGTTCTCCATGCAGCTGCCTGCTGACAATAAAGACTCTTTTTTAAGCTATAAAATTGTTCATGAGGTGGTCTCTGGTAGGGTTTACCTCACAACAGAACAAGGGCAAAAACCTTGTATCAAGGCAAAGGTGAAGATGCTAAATTGTTCCAGAATTCAACATGGGAAAGCTGCAATGGTGAAGTCTTAACCTAATCCTGGTGGAGTTCAGAGACCACCCATATGTGTGCAGAAGAGCAAGCCTGAATTGCTGTGTGCTAAGCAGCAACAGTACACTCTCATCCTTCATGGGATGGGACAACACCCTTCCTGAGTGTGCCAGACACTGCCTGACTTATCTGACCACGTTTAAGGCTCTCTTTATCCACCCAGGCTTTGACAGATCTCACCTGTCACCGTCACTAACATCCAAACACCCTAGTGCCTTATTTTCTCACTGTCACAGGACCCAGCCGTTTCCAATGGTGACTGTATACGCCCCTCACTCAGCTTCTGCAGATGAAAAGCCAGCAGTGGTAACCATTCTACACCATAATATACGCACATGAGCACATTCAGTATGCTTCTGCCTCACACCAAACCCTTCAGAATATGCATAGTGTGTCCATTAAATACCGCAATCTTCTCTTTGGTAAGAGCCTTTCCCCCGGAGCCTGGCAAGTGCTCTCCATGCAATGGCTCGTTCTTAATGGTCCCCGGGAGACTGGAAATGATACGAGCGCCTTAAATCTAATAGCATAAGAATTCACCCTTGTTTTAATCATTTATCTATGATCAGAGAGAGGCCCTGAAAAGTGGGCTATCCTTCTTGGTTGAATCGTTTATCTAAAATGCTCTATTATTAATAGAAACGTGGGAGTCCAAAATCAGGGTAAAAACCTGATAGATCAAGAAAGCAATGGAAGAACAGCCAGCTGACCCCGTCTCCTCACTTCCCAGATTGAAAAGAGCACGCCAATGCCAAGTCTCTCCCTTCTCCTTCCTGTCCTCTTCCCTATCCTTATTCCTGGCTTCTTTATGGTTAATTCTGGTCAGCTAGTTTCTGACTCTGCCCCCTCATTCAAGGTTAACTTTATTAACAGTCTCGGAGAGTCAGAGTGTGATTGAATAGCCGGAACCTTGGTCTCCTCACACGCCTCAGGGCAATCCCGATTTAGCAGACTTAGATCTAACTCAAGTTCTGTGTATAACCATGGCTGACTGCCCAACTGAAGGCCAATGGCTCATATCCCTGAAATGGGCCACAAGACTGTCCAAGCCTCTAAGCTGTTCCAGGTGGCTATGCAATGTTATAGATCAAGACCAGAATAAAGAACAAAGGCGGAAAATTGTAGAATTAGGAAAGGGAGGATCAAGTGTTTTTCCCTTTAAACGTTAGTTGTTTTAAATGTGTAATATTAAAGATACAATCATTGGTCCTGCTTAACACTCTTGAGGAGGTAAACTTCCTCTGCCTTCTCTGTTCTGTTGCTTCCAAGAGTTAACTAAGGCCAGAGCAAAGTTCTCTTGAGCACTCTACGTGGCTAATCATACTGATTCCCTTCGTCAGCTGTTTTGAATGCACTGTTGATCGGATGGCGGTGACTTTGGAAGGGCTGGCTATCCAACATGCATAAGAGCCAACGGGAAAGCATTTGGTGTTGATTCTGCTTTTATTTGACAAAAAGAAAAATCTGTATTACAGACCTATCCGTAGACCATGAGACAGGAAGCATGTTCATATCTGCCTCTTGGATCAGGGTATTCCAGACGCGTTGGGACACAGATATTTTGATACCAGGAGGTGCCCCCCATTTCTCCATTTTTCTGCTCCATCCTGCAAGTACTGACTGTACACTCATTGTAACCCAGATCCATGAGTCCCTTTCTCATTGCTCACATTCTGTTGGTTCTGCCAGGCAGTGAAGATCTTTCTAGGTCATATCCTAAGGTTCTGCACCTGTGTCCTGATATCAGCTCCATCCTGGTTTTAGGAGCAGGAGAGTCGCCACCGTGTGGCCTGTTATCATCGGTAGCTGTTGTTTACCTACCAGATTGTTTCTGACCTTTGAAGTGCCAGGTGTAATGACATAGCTGAGTGAAAAGGCCTTCGGGAAACCCAATAATTCTCCATTTATCTTTAAAATTAGTTTAAAGCCGGGCAGTGGCGCATGCCTGTAATCCCAGCACTCGGGAGGCAGAGGCAGGTGGATCTCTATGAGTTCGAGGCCAGCCTGGTCTACAAAGTTCCAGAACAGCCGCCAAAGCTAGTCTTAAAAAAAAAAAAAAAAAAGTTTAAAACTGCAAAACTAGGCTGTGGAAGAAGGAAAATAAAAGCACCAAGAATCCAAGGGGATTTGCCATCTCCTAGAAAGCCTTTTCTGTCTCCATGCCACAGGGAAGGACTGAAATATCAAAACCTGCTTATACAATCTACAGATTCAATGCAATCCCCATCAAAATCCCAAGATAATTCCTCACAGACTTAGAAAGAACAATACTCAACCTCATATGGAAAAACAAAAGACCCAAGATAGCTAAAAGAATCCTGTACAATAAAGCAACCTCTGGAGGCATCACCATCCCTGACCTCAAGCTCTACTATAGAGCTACAGTAATAAAAACAGCTTGGTACTGGCATAAAAACCGACATGTGGACCAATGGAATCGAATTGAAGACCCTGACATTAATCCACGCACATATGAACACCTGATTTTTGACAAAGAAGCCAAAACTATACAATGGAAAAGAGAAAGTATCTTCAACAAATGGTTCTGGCATAACTGGATGTCAATATGTAAAAGATTACAAATAGATCCATATCTGTCGCCATGCACAAAACTCAAGTCCAAGTGGATCAAAGACCTCAACATAAATCCAGTTACACTGAACTTGTTAGAAGAAAAAGTAGGAAGTATTCTTGAACGCATAAGCACCGGAGATCACTTCCTAAATATAACACCAACAGCACAAAACACTGAGAGCGACAATTAATAAATGGGACCTCCTGAAACTGAGAAGCTTTTGTAGAGCAAAAGACACGGTCAATAGGACAAAAAGACCGCCTACAGAATGGGAAAAGACCTTCACCAACCCCACGTCTGACAGAGGACTGATCCTCAAAGTATATAAAGAACTCAAGAAACGAGTCATCAAAATATCTCAACATATGAAGAGCTTTTAGACGCCATACCTACAATCCCCCAGGACCTGGGAGACCAAGGCAGAAGAAGCACAAATTTGAAGCCAGGCAGGGCTATGTTGTGAAATCTTGTTTATAAACTAATTAGCTACTTAATTAACTAAGTATACTAAAGCCTGGGCTTTTCTTGTGTGTGTTGTACGTCATCATGTTGTCTTCGACAAAGAGCGACCGCTGGCCTCCAAGAGCTCCCTCCCTTCAACTGCTTTGCAGCCCATCTGGTCATCTTCTGCCCCATCCTTCACTTGCAACCTAAGAGGAAGTCTCCAGCCTCACACAGGGATCCTTGGACAACTCCGGGGTGGAGTCGGCCCTCGGTGGCCACGCCCCTCCGCGGCAGGGCGGAGCATGCAAATCTCTCGGAGATCATACTTCTCTTAGGGAGAAATGCGGGGGTCTCTCACGCATGCAAAGTTTCTTATGAAACCTGAGGGCCATAAGAAATTTGTAACAGAGTCCAATGGTGATCACGGGAGAGGTGGGGGGCCACAGAAGGGAGACAGAGCCCCGCACGAAGCTCACCACGAGTTCAAGAGGGACGATACGAGGACGGCATCGATATGGGCGGTCGGCTCAGCATCGCTTCTCGGCCTTTTGGCTAAGATCAAGTGTAGTATCTGTTCTTATCAGTTTAATATCTGATACGTCCTCTATCCGAGGACAATATATTAAATGGATTTTTGGACCTAGGAGTTGGGATAGGGGCTTGCTCCGTCCACTCCACGCATCAGCCTGGTATTGCAGTACCTCCAGGAATGGTGCACCCCTTCGGGGGGACATCTGACTGTATTAAAAAGAGAGCTTTTATAAATCTTCTGTCTCCTTACTTTTTATGTAAGTTTTATTCTCTTCCACTTTGTTTTCTTCAGAACTTTTCTTTTGTTACTGAGCCTTCTTATTGTGGTGAAACTATATAGGGTAGGCAGGCTTTGAACTCATGGAGAGGTCCTTGCTTCTGTCTCCAATGCTAGAATTAAAGGCGTATGTTACCATGCTCCACCTTCCCCTTCCTTGGGTCTCCTTGTGTTATTATTCCCGTTGGTACTGGAATTCAGACATCTGCCTGTCTTTGTATCCTGAACCGTGTTTTTTAGTGGAGATATAGCATTAAATATATACATCCAACGGTTTGTTATTATGCCGGCTAACAACTGACTTGAGAGAGATTGGAGTGAGGTAACTCAGCATCGCCCCACAGCTGGCCTCATCCAGTTCCAGCGGTTTTCCCCAGGGGATTAAATTCTGCCACCTGATGTGCTACCAAAGTGGAGTTTCTCCTATCATCTCTGCTTTGCTGGGGTGCAGGGAGGGGCCAGTAAAGTGTTAAAGGGGTGACATCAGGTATGCAACAGGCTTGTCTGAGAAGAAGCCAGCTCCTGAGCTCGGTAGACTGCCATGTTCACTCTGTCTCTGCTTTAAGTACGTCGATTTCCTTTTCCATCTGGCACGGAGGCTTTAGTTGAGCACAGGGCCTCACTCTGCATTTGCTGCCGTGATGCAGACAAATCAGGCTAGTATCTTCTCTCCAGCATCTAAATCTTAAGGAAGGGAGAACACGAGGGAGCACACCGTTCTTTTTTCGTTTTGTTTTGTTTTGTTTAGTTTTTTGTTTTTTCGAGACAGGGTTTCTCTGAGTAGCTTTGCGCCTTTCCTGGAACTCACTCTGTAGCCCAGGCTGGCCTCGAACTCACAGAGATCCGCCTGGCTCTGCCTCCCGAGTGCTGGGATTAAAGGCGTGCGCCACCACCGCCCAGCTAGCACAAAGTTCTTAATAATCAGCATTTTTATATAGCTCGTTATCCCTTAGACGCTCATATTTAGCGGCATTATCTTAATTGGCAGACAGCCTTGTCCGGTGGCAAGATAGCTTTGGTGTCAAGCAGAGCAGCGTTTTGACACCAGCGCCACCACGTGGGGACTCTGGGACCTCAAGCACCCTACTACTCCATTTTTTCCGTTTCATTCTTTGGTGCTAAGTGCTGGTGAGTGACCCAGCCAAGGGGGTCCCTTCGGTAGGGAGGCCAGCTAGTGGGGTCATGTGAGAGTGAAGCCTAGTCAGTGGGGGAAACACTGTAGGAGTGAGGCCTGGTCAATGGGGGAAACACTGTAGGAGTGAGGCCTGGTCACCGGGGGGGGGGGGCACTGTGAGAATGAGGCCCAGTCAGCGGGTCCCTAGGAACATAGGAGTTCCCACATGGCCTTCTTAATGACTTAGATGAGGTGAAGCACACGCATGTCTCACGTAAAGATGGTGCCGATCTCCCTGTTCTGAGTGTCTTAAGCAGATCTCCATTTTCCATTTGCAGCCACGTCTTGCTTTTATTTTTCTTTTCCTGGAATTTAAAAATTACTTCTTTGACAAAATCTCCTTTCTGAAACAATTTGTGTGTGTGTGTTTCTTTTCCTTTGTTGTAAGTAGAACTTGTGTTATGTTTTAAGCCAGCATAGCATTGATTTGTGTGGATCTCTCCGGCCTGTGATCTTGACTCACTTTTTCATTGCATTATTATAAAGTTCATGTTGAAATCATACTCATAATAACGCAACAGATACTCTAAGGCCATCCCCTCCCCACACCACGTATTTAAACACACTCTGAGGGGTTGGGGATTTAGCTCAGTAGTAGAGTGCTTGCCTAGCAAGCGCAAGGCCCTGGGTTCGATCCTCAGCTCCAAAACAAAAAACAACAGCAACAACAACAACAACAACAACAAAAACCACTCTGTGGAATGGCTCCGTCTCTGCTCCCAGACCAAATCTGTTCAGGTCCTCCCGCTTCCTGGCCAGTCTTACATGGGTGCGTTATTGAATTAGTGACAATACGTTGGTCTGGCTGCAGCCCCAAACAACTGCAACTGCCCTGGAACCAACAGCTTCTGCTGGGTCAGGAATTACTTCCTGTTGCATTGTGGGAACTGTAGAGAGTTCCAAAGGGTCATGGCAGCTGGGCCATTCAGAGGTACCAAGGAGCCTGTTTACCAAAGAGCACATGAAAACTCCTGTATTGTAGTGACTGGTCCAGCAATACTAGTGTGGGCTGCCTCGGCATCAGCTTCCCCCTGGGTAATTCATTCTCCAGGGCCAAGCCACTAACTAAAATTGAATCCCAGGTACTAGTCAAAACACTAAAAGATGAAAACGTTTCTGCTTGAACTTGGGAAGGAAGCAAAGAGCGGCTCCATTTCCTCTCCTGAACTTTCTGCATCTCTCCCAGTCATGGAGACTCGGCAGCTCCACGGGAGACAGAGGGAGGACAGGGGGAGGCAACTGATTGGGCCAGGGAGGGCAGAATGCCACAGCCCCTGCGCCATCTGCCTTAGCATCTCTGGTGATGAGAACAAAGGACAAGGTTATTGCCTTCCTGGGGAGTTCCTAAGTGGGATGTGTCAGCTCTAAACAGGGTGTCTCCATCAACTCTCTCCCTCAGGGCTCAGGAAACCCTGCAGAAGAGGAGGCAGGAAAGGGGTAAGAGTCGGAGGGGATGGAGGAAGGAAGGCTCTTTAAATCAACAGGACCAATGCCCATATGACAACCCACAGACACTGAGGCCGCATTCCCTGGGTCGGCGCGGGTCTGCACCAGATAAAGTCCTAGAGCCGAAAGGAGAAGTGGACACATGCCCACATCCTTAACTCAGAAGCTATCTCTACCTGATAACACTTGAAAACAAAAACTTAGTTTCCGCCAAGGGTGTCTCACTGGGGAAACAGCTACTCTGAAGGGCGGGCTGCGTGCACAGCAGCAGATGGCCAACAGAAAACTAACACAATAACGTCTTTGGAGGTTCCTTGTCTCGTAATGTCATGTCGGAGATTTTGTTTGTTTGTTTGTTTTTCAAGACAGGGTTTCTCTGTATAGCTTTGTGCCTTTCCTGGGACTCACTTGGTAGCCCAGGCTGGCCTCCAACTCACACAGATCCACCTGGCTCTGCCTCCCGAGTGCTGGGATTAAAGGCGTGCGACACCACCGCCCGGTGAGAATTTTTTTTTTTTTTAAATCTTATTTTTCATGTGCTTTCTCTCTCTCTCTCTCTCTCTCTCTCTCTCTCTCTCTCTCTCTCTCTCTTTACACTACAGGTGCTTTGTGTATGTATTATGGCTTCTAGTTTAGTTTTTTTATGGGATTTCTGAGTGTAAGAATGAGTGGGTCACTGCATCTATATGTTTCTTGTGTATTTTCTTGTTTGTTTCTTGTGTCCTGTTCTGACATTAGTTTTTGTTTGGTCTTATTATATTCATTCATTATTCTCCCACAGAAACCTGTTTGTTTTCTACTGAGAGACAGAGAGGAGGTGAATCTGGATGGGAGGGGAAATTATAAATCAGGATACATTATATGAGAAAAAAAATCTATTTTCAATAAAAGGGAAACTTAACATTAAAATAATAACAATAAAATTGTGAAATTAAAATACAATATAAAATAATTAAAAACCCTTCCTCTCAGGGATCAGGAAGTTATACAGAAGAGGCAGTAGGAAGAGCCTAAGAGTGAGAGAGGATAGAAGACTCCGGAGAACATATGAACTCACAGAGCAGCATGTACAGTCCTGCACAGGTTCAAGCCATCCAGGGTCCCAGCAATGAGGGGGGGATGGACGAGAGCTCCCACTCCCCACCCCCCTACCCCCACCTCCCCCCACCCCCGCCAAGAAGCTGTCTCTAGCTGGCATTCACCTGCAAAGGAAAAAATCATTTTCTCCCGTGGAGTCTCATGGGGTATATTAACCGCACTTAAGGGTGGGTAGGCTCCATGGCCAACAAAAAATGGTCAACAGTAAAGGAACTCAGTGGTGCTTTTGGAGACTTTTTGTCTCAGATTGCTTTGTTGGGACTTTTTTTTTTTTTTTTTTTTTGGTCTTACTGATTTTTTGATTGTATATTATGACTTCCGATTTTATGTTTTATGGTTTTTGGTGTGTGTGTGTGTGTGTGTGTGTGTGTGTGTGTGTGTGTGTGTTCCTCGTGCTTTCTCTGTTATTTTTCTTTTTCAAATTCTGGTTTGTGGGGCTGGAGAGATGGCTCAGAGGTTAAGAGCATTGACTGCTCTTCCAGAGGTCCTGAGTTCAATTTCCAGCACCACACGGTGGCTTACAACTGTCTATGAAGAGACCTGATGCTCTCTTCTGGCCTGCAAGCATACAAGCAGACAGAACACTGTATATGTAATAAATAAAATAAATCTTAAAAAAAATTATTGTTTGTTTGCTTTTTCTTACTGTTTGTTTCTAAGACTGAGAAGGAAAGTGTGGAGTAGGGTGGTGGGAAGGTGGGCAAGATCTGGGAAGAGTTGGGGGAAGGGAAAAATGGAAAGACATTTAGTGGTGAGATTGTGGAGAGATGAGAATTTCTAGTGGCTGGTGGGATTACAAACCTAAGAAACTGCTTTGGAAAACATTTATTATGTATGTAACTCTTTTAATTGTTAAATACAAAGTTACCAAATACGAATTTGAAAATTAACTCGTCTAACTGGGAGGCTGAAGATGGCCTGTGGCATTAATGAGGACACTGCCACCTGCTGGACACAGAATATAATGCAGCAGGTGGCTCATCCTGCACCTTCTCCAAAGGGGAGAATCCAGGACCTCAAGAGCTTCTTTGCTCCCATCTTAGCTGGCAATTCCTCCTGACGCCCACGTCCCCCTTTCCCTACCAGCTCTCAGACTTTGTTTTCTACCCCCACTGGATTCTAGCTTCTCAATTTCCCATCCTTTCCCTAAAACTAGAGAGGAAACTGAAGGCTACACAGTTCGGCTTTCTTGTGTAATGATAGAGGAATAAAACACCCCAAGGAGTTGGGATGTGTTGCTCAGGTTGAAATAAGCTGCCCAAGGAGGCTGGGGGCTAGGAGTTGGAGGGCCACCCCAGGGTACAGATTTCTGAAGGAGTAGTGTGACCCAGGGCACAGAGGTGTGACCTCTCTGTGTAACCTCGGGACAGTGCACCCTTGAGCCTTTCATCTGCTCACCAGCCAACAAGGCCAAGGCCCGTGAGAGCTGCTGGGAACCTGGGAGCATTTAAAATACTACTTGGGACACCGTGCACTGGCAAGGATGGTTTCCCAGGGTGGGTGGTGGTGACAGTGGAGGTGACGTGTGACATTTACCCGTGTTTAACCCATGGCAAGGCCATCAGGATGGCAGCGACATTGCTTAGGTATCGGCTGGGCAGCTCTAGGGAGGGGAGCGGAAGTGGGATGTTGCTTCCCTCAGAGCCCGTCAGGCTTGTCCCCAGCCCGTGGCCATCCCTTTGGCCCGCTTTCCCATCCCTCTTCCGGGATGACGAGGGATGCAGGTCCCAGATGCTTGCTGACTGGTGTCTTCCAGTGCACATTGTGACATCAAATGTGTCACCACCGCTGCCCTCCAGGCTTAGACTCCTCTCCACTTGCTACCTGATTCCCAGAATTCCATACCTTTGGCATTCCCGGGACTCTCATCAGTTACCTCTCTGTGACCGGGGATACCACCTGGTGTCCTTCCTCTCAGTCCCCTGTCCCCAACTCCAACTCCACAGTCGGCCCATTCTCCCCAACGCTTTTGGCCTTCTCACTTCTCTAGGAAGGTGCCATCTCCTTTCCCAGATATATTCCTGATGACCCCTCCCCTCCTTCCCGCATCTCATTCCAGACTTTCTTGTAACCCGCAGCCAGTCTCTTTCTCCCTCCATTTTCCAGACTCGTCTGTCTACTCCATGAAATTTGGATCTTTCTGTAAAAGTTAATGTGAATTTTTTAAAAATCTAAGCTGCATGGGAAAATAAGTTTGCAGTAGTGTTTTTATACCACAGGAGATCTCTAACAAAAAAGACAACACTGAGGTGGTCAGTAAATAGCGCTATGCCCATTCACTGATAGATCATGTACCTATCACAGATAATGACAACATGTATTAGAAGGAAACTACTTGTGAAATTACGAACACAAACAACACCATACTGTGATTTATAGACTATGTGCTGGAGCTGCAGGCAGTCCAGACAAAAATCATGGCCTCTCTAGTCAAGTATATTTTTAGGTCACACTCATCTATTAGCAGTTTAATCTATCCTAAAAGACAACTAAAAAGTTTGAATGAGGTTTTTTGTGCATGTGTGATAAAACATATGTGAAAATCTTAGCATTTTAGTCTCTTGTTAAGTGCGCAGCGCAGTGACATCGCAGACATCCACGCAATATTACTGATGGTGTTTCCAACTGGCTTTCATCTTTCCGGACAGTGATCCTCCTGTCCTCTCCTCCTGCTTGCCTGGGGCAACCTCTGTTCTACTTTCTCATTCTGTGAACTTGACGGCTCTTACGTACTGAGTGTAAGTGGAATCACCACACAAAAGTTGTCTCTGTGCCTGGCTTATTTCATTTAGAATAACATGTTCAAGGTTCACCAGTGTTGTGCCCAGGTTTTAGAGTTTCCTTCTCTGATGGTTGATATTGTCAATTTGGCAGGACCCAGAATTAGCAAGGATACAAGCCTTTGGGCACGTTTGTGTGGGATTTTCTAAACTAGATTCATTGAGGTAGAAGACTCCCGTAAGTGTAAGGGGTTCATCTCATGGGCTAGAGTCCTGGACCGATTAGAAGGAGGAAGGCGGTATCCATGCTCTATGCTTCCTGTTTTGGACACAATGTGACCAGCCACTTCCTGCTCCCACCACGGTTTCTTCCCTGTGGGGATGCTCCGGGGCACCCCTGGAGCAGTGAATTAGAGTAACCCTTTCCTGGAGCAGTGAACTAGAGTAACCCTTTCCTGGAGCAGTGAACTAGAGTAACCCTTTCCTGGAGCAGTGAACTAGAGTAACCCTTTCCTGGAGCAGTGAACTAGAGTAACCCTTTCCTGGAGCAGTGAACTAGAGTAACCCTTTCCTGGAGTTGCTCTTGTGGGATATTTTCTTGCAACAGGAGGAGTAACTAATCTCTTCTTCTGTGAAGCAGAATAATATCTGATTGGGAGTGTGCGGTGTTCTACTGACCCGGCTGTTGAGCAATATTTTAAAGTGTTTAGAAAAACACTTACCCATCGTGTGTTATGAGTGGGCTAAGTGACACTTTCTAATTGTTATTGTTGCTATGAAGAACATTCAAAAAAGAAAATGCATCAACAATGTTTTCTTCCTTTTCTACATTTATTTGCATTTCTTGTTAATGTGGTGGATAATTAAAGCTTATTTTAGTGACACATAATTTTAGCTTTTTTTTTCCTCTGTATTTTTACCCAATTGTTCAGAAAGGAAGAAGGAAGGATGAACTGGGTGGTGCACACTTGTAATCCAAGCACTGGGGGAGGGGAGGCTGGGGGAGGGGAGGCTGGGGGAGGGGAGGCAAAGGATCCATTTCAAGACCATCCTCAGCTACATAGGAAGTTCGTGGCCAGCCTGGGAAACATGAAACCTTATTTTTTTTTTTAAAAAAAAAAATATGTATGTGTGTGTGTGTGTGTGTGTGTGTGTGTGTGTGTGTGTGCAAACTGCCTAAACCACCTTTTTATGATATTTCTTTCAATTTTAGAAAACTGAAAACATCTGCAGAAGCCGAAGGGGACTAAGGAGTATCTAAGTCTCCATCACCTGGCTGCCACACTATAGTTTGGTCAATCCAGTCCTTCTCTTGCCCCACCAAACCCTGGCCTTGCCGCTAGGTGATTCTAATACAAATCCCAGACACCATGTGCCTTAATCTGTAACTATCTCATTGTAATACCCAAGGCAATCAACCCATTCTTAATATCATCAAGCATTCAGCCACTGCTTCAATTTCCCTAATTGCCTTATGCATTTTTAAGTTTGTTTGAATTAAGATTCTAGACCAGATTCATACATTGTGATTCATCGATGTATTTCTAACACTCCCAACGGTGGTTTGCTCATTTTTGTTCTGACAGTGTTTGGAGAAGTGAGTCATTAGTGCAGGTTTTTGTTGTTGTTTGTTTGTTTGTTTTGTTTTTTCGAGACAGGGTTTCTCTGTATATCTTTTAGCCTTTCCTGGAACTCGCTCTGTAGCCCAGGTTGGCCTCGAACTCACAGAGATCCGCCTGTCTCTGCCTCCCGAGTGCTGCGATTAAAGGCGTGTGCCACCACCACCCAGTTAGGGCAGCCTTCTCTGTCCAGGCTTTGCTCATCACACCCTCCGGGGACTTTTTGTGTTCCTTTGACCTCTGTATTTCCTGTAAACTTTAGGTTGCAGCCAGAGGCTCTGTCTTAGAATACAGCTATCAGATCTATTAGCCATCGTTTTAAAAATACTATGGACACTTGGATTGCTGAGACTTGTGGTGGCCTTGTATAGAGCCCAAATTTGATTTTTTGAAGTCACTAAGTTGTGATAATTTGCTAGCAGCGGTAGAAAAGGAACAGTTAGTGCCGTGTTGATTTTTGTCAAGCTGGCTTCTGGCCTGAGGTCCTTGCTTCTGCTATGACAAGGTATTCCTGTCCACCCACTAGAGCACTACTAATTCTCTGCTGGAACATGTCTTTTGAATGCGGTCAGAGGTTTCTCAGGTTAAAACTTTCGGTCTTCAGCATCTAACACCAGGGCTGATCTCTTCCCTAGACAGTAGCACAGTATCTGATATTGTTGCCCTTGTTACTTCCTAGGCCCCTAAGGCTGTCCTTGGGCCCCATACCTTCTGTGCTGGCTGATTATATGTGTCAATATGACATAAGCTAGAGTCATCAGAGGAAGGAGCCTCAGCTGAGAAAATATCTCCATGAGATCCAGCTGTAAGGCATTTTCTTAATTAGTGATCAATGGGGGAGGATCCAGTCCATGGTGGGTGATGCCATCCCTGGGCTGGTGGTCCTGGGTTCTATAAGAAAGCAGGCTGAGCAAGCCCTGGGGAGCAAGCCAGTAAGCAGCTCCCATCCATGGCCTCTGCATCAGCACCTGCCTCCAGCTTCCTGCCCTGTTTGAGTTCCTGTCTTGACTTCCTTCAGTGATGAACAGCATTATGGAAGTGTAAGCCAAATAAACTCTTTCCTCCCCAACTTACCTTTTGGTCATGGTGACAAAACACCTTCTTTCTCTACACTGACATCATCTGATCATTAATATTCATTGTCAACTTGGCATGACCTAGAGTCACTTAAGAGACAAAACCCTGGGTATGCCTGTGAGGAAGTTTCTAGATGGGGCTAGCTGAGGAGGGAAGACCCTTCCTAGGTGTGCATGTCATTCTTCCATGGGTTGGGGGCCTGGACTGAAAAAAAAAGGAGAGAACAAGTTGAGCATCAGCACCCACCTCTGCGTCCTGACTGCAGATGTAACACAGCTAACTGCCTCACCATGCTCCTGCTGTGGCGACGGACTGGGCCATCAAACCGACAACCAAGAGAAACCCTGCCTTCGTTAAACTGCTTTTGTAAGGTATTTTGTCATAGCATAGAAGGGCACTAATACATCATTCTTAGTGACTCCGTCCATGTCACAGTCCTCCATGCCAGCGGGTCCTAACCCTGTATCTTCATCTCTGCTAGTCCTATGGGACAATGCAGGCCATCGTATCCCTCATTTCCAATTGCCTGTTGACAATGTCCACCTCTACAAACAACCTCCACCTCAAACCCATGACAAAAGCCTTAGTTCCCATTGTTCCCCAACTCTGTCCTTTTCCTTTTGATGGCTTCTCCAGGCACTGAGGTAAAATCTTAGTGGTATTTAACTTCCCCGGGTCTATCAACCTTCACAAAACAAGAATTATAGCTGCCCCCAAATAACACCTACAATGTTTATTTATCCGATTTCCTCCTTTGTTTTACCACAAAAATAAATAGATAAATAAACAAACAAATTTTGGTTAGATTTTTTTTTTCTTGAGTGCTCCTTGACATTGATTGGCACTTGCCGGTGAGAAGCTGAGGAATTATGGGAGCTTGCTCTGTGAGTATAGGAGTTAGAAGCGTAAACAGTCTCCAGCTCAGACAGCGTGTGTCCCACAGGATTCTAGCATTGAAGTCCTCACCAAGACGCCTTCGTTGGTCCCCACCAGTGCCTTTAGAACCTTTCTTTCCGGTCCTGGTGCCTGACCAAACTTCTGGGTTTGTTTGGGTTTTTTTAAGATATATTATGAATAGGCAAATCTTCGAGATCCATAAAATTAACCGAGATGATATTTACTAAACAAGAAGTGGCCGTAACTGAGAAGCACGGTGACTTTTAAGAAATGCCTCTCAAATTACATGGGCAGAATGCTATTTGATGTGCGCCCCGCAGCCTTTGACTCACGTGAGCCAGGCGCCCTCTTGTGTTCACTATGAGGACAAGCACAGGGGTTTTCCATGGTTTCCAAGCGGTTTTCAGATTTCAGTTTTCATTTTTGCTTTATTGTTATTTTTTAAAATTCCGGTTATTTTTCAAAGACCGTAGTAGGGCATGAAGTTGCACACCTCTGTCTTAACTCTGTAGGATCTCAG
The DNA here is from genome assembly GCF_903995425.1 of Onychomys torridus. Taxonomy (NCBI): domain Eukaryota; kingdom Metazoa; phylum Chordata; class Mammalia; order Rodentia; family Cricetidae; genus Onychomys; species Onychomys torridus. Next base: position 8,224,464 of record NC_050445.1, read on the forward strand.
AAACCAAGAACGCCAGCTGTTACTGCAAGGGTCGGGATTTGGTCTTCAGTTTTCAAAAGTGGCTGTCACTCTCAGAAACATGTATTCAAATATCCAGCTTCCAGCTGACCAAACCCACAAAACTCTCTCTTTTCTCTTTCACCCTACCCTCTCCAACACTTGACTTTTCTCTGTCTATTTCTCCGGGAGTTCTGTAATCTTTATTTGGCTCTATAATGCATTATAATAACTAAGTTTAAATATGCTTTTTAGATTTCCAAGGAGTGTTTTCATACGTTATACATTAAAAATACATCATACAGGGGCCTGCAGAGGTGGCTCAGTCGTTCTGCAGAGTTCTGTTGCCAGCAACCATGCTGGGCAGCAGCTCCCAACCACCTGCAACTCCAGCTCCAGAGGATCCAATGCGTTTGGCCTCCAGGGGCACCTGCAGTCATGTGGAACCCCTGCCTTCACCCCCAGTATGCAATGTACACATAATTTAAGATACAAAATACATCTTTAAAAGTAAGTTGTGGGGGTTGGGGATTTAGCTCAGTGGTAGAGCGCAAGGCCCTGGGTTCGTTCCTCAGCTCTGAGGTAGAAAAAAAAAAGTAAGTTGTGGATGTAGGTGGACTATGGAACCTACTTGCCTCAGACAAGGTAGGCACTGCAGGAGGCAGAGTGGTGAGCAGGTGGGAGCTAGGCATCATTTTACTTCTATGCGCTCCCCCAAATGATTCACCGGAAATGACTCAGCACAGATGGGTCCCACTACCATGGACATCGGTATCCATTTTGAGCCTCAATTGTACTAACTTGGCCAACTTGTTCAACTTCACAAGGTCTAATCTCCACTCTGTAAAACAGTATTAATACCTACTTGATTGGGGCCGTTAGGAGGACTAAATGAGATAATTTGTGTAAAATATTCCATGTATAGTGTTTTTTTTTTTTGAATCCATGTTGAGTGTTTTAGAAAGATGTAAGGCAAATATAACACATACAGGATAAATCAGGATGACATGAACCATTTATTTATGTAAAAGTGTGGCCATGAATGATTCTGAGAGAAAGGAGCATGCATTCTAGTGAGTGATCATTTAAAACCAAGCTGCCACAGTTTTAGACAACATTGGGAAACAACACAGGCGGGGCTTTCAGTCAAAGGCAGGAACTGACTGTGAAAAGAGAAACAGGTTCACAAACCTCACCAATCTCAAAATGGCAATGACAGTTGACAATCAAAAACAGGACATGCTGTGGAAGCCCACAAAGCTTTGTTACTGAGATCTGAGCTTGCTTCGCCCAGCAGGGCTGATTGGAGGATTGCTTGACCATGTGCATGGTTACCAGGGGATTGGAAGGGTCTGCACTTGGCTGTGCAAGGGGGAGGTCCTTTGCTCCACCCCTTGGCATTCCTATAAAAGACCCTTTGGAAGAGACGGAAGGGGCCGGTGGATAATGATCCAGGCCCTCCCGAGGCTGTCCCGTGTTTCCATCTGTTACTCTCCCCTCTATCTTTCTAAGTATTTCCCCCTCACCTCTCCTCAAGAGTACCCTGGGGAAAATGTGGGAGGGCCTCCCACAGAGAAATGAGTAGGCCTCACAATATGTATATGTTTGCTCAATGTTAAGTTTCCAACAAATATCCAGGATTTACTGAGAAGGATTCTAGATTATACACAATCATGCAATTCTTTCAGCTCTCCCTTCAGATAGCATGAATAAACACGTAGCTTGAACTTTCAGGAAAGCCTTTATTGATGGTGCCACTCATGGGGGCCTGCTCCTGTGGAAAGAGCACCAAGAGCCCTGGCCAATGGAAGTGGGCTGTAGACTGGTTTTGGAATAAGAGATAGCTACTAATTAGAATGGGTATATGGACTTGGCTCTGTTGTGAGATATTTGATTACACTGTGTAAAGATATGTCACTGTGATTGGTTTAATAACAAGCTAAATAGCCAATAGCTAGGCAGGAGGTATAGGCAGAACTTCCAGGCAGAGAAAGCTCTGGGAAGAAGAAAGGGAGGATCATCAGCCAGATGCAGAGGAAGCAGGACATGCAGGAGGAGAGGTAAAAGCCATGAGCCACATGGCAACACATAGATTGATAGAAATGGGTTAATCTAAGCTATAAGAGCTAGTTAGAAACAAGCCTAAGCTAAGGCTGAGCTTTTATAATTTATAATAAGTCTATGTGTCATTATTTGGGAACTGATGGAACAGAGAAAGACTTGTTACATTTGGCACTGCAATGTGTGGCACAACCACGCAGACAGAGAAGTCACACCAGCTGGTGCACCTCAGTCACTGCATGGGCCTCTCCTCAAGCACTCACAGTGACCGGCTGGCACTCTTGGAACCACGGAAAGTGGGATCAGCAACTTCCCAGAGGTGGGGCAGTAAATGCAGCTCCCACCCATACCCACCTACATGAGGCTGGGCTCTCAGGGAACTCAGGGGCAAAGTCAGCTGCCAGAGCCCAGCAGCAGAGCTCACACTGTCAGAAAATACTGTAGGTACTTAGTAAAGCCAGGTCCAGGCCAGAAAAAAAACTCTAAGTAGGTACAGAATGTTTTTTGTTTGTTTGTTTGTTTGCTTGCTTGCTTGTTTGTTTGTTTGTTTTTGAGCTGAGCATCGAACCCAGGGCCTTGCTCTTGCTAGGCAAGCACTCTACCACTGAGCTAAATCCCCAACCCAAGAATGTTTTAAGATGTGCTTAGATGCTAAAGAAAAAGGAAGAAGAAAATGGATATAGACAGTCATAGGGAAAAATAGTTTAAAAATAATAAAGTGAAAGTCTTTAAAGAAAGAGTAAAGTAATTAAAATAAAAGCCACCTAAGGATGGTAAATACACAGGGAATCTGGATCGTGTATGGTGTTTTGTTGACTTTGAAGTTTTTGAATGCTGATGAGCAAATGGCAGCTGCTGAGAGAGATGGGTTTTAAAAGAACTGCTGAATTAAGCAGCCTATACACTTTAGATACGTCTTGACTTCAGAGTGGAAGTAAAAAAATGTGTTATGTTAAGGGAGAGGTTGTGCTTTTGTTCCCACAGGAAACTAAAAGTTATGTATTCCTTCAAAGTTAATCGAGATTGGATTTGACTGGAGGAGACCTCCTGAAAATCTTGACTACAAACATAAAAAAGGAACAAGACAGGTGATATATAACCTGATCCTTTGACATGGGAACAGTTCTGAGAATGGATGAGACATGATAAATCTTGTTGGCTGCAGAGTCCTCATGACTTATTATTACATGCCATTTTTCATATGGCATGGATAAAGATTTATTAATACAGTTTTTTCTACAGTCCAAACAAACTTATAAAGTTAACAGGTGCCTTTACCGGCTCAAACATAAAACAAAAAAAATAATCTTTAACTGACTTGTTCACACTGCACATCCCATACTTGTGTTAATACAGATATATCTGTTACCTTTAAAAGTGTGTGTGTGTTCAGAAAAAAAAGAACCAGATACAAATAAAGACAAGTAGTCCAGGCGATCCAGCCTCTCAGAATGCCTCTGTTGCAGCTTCCTCAAAATTCTGCATCCAGAACATCTTCAAAGCTGCTAGCTGAGATGGTCCAGCCTCACAGACTGCTCTCACCAGGACTTCAGATAAGCCCTGCACTTTCCCATTACACAGACTGGACAAGAAATGATACAGCTAACTCTCCCAGGTCTTGACTATTATCCCAATTTTCTCAAAGTCCCCTAAAGATGCCATTACCCCCAGATAACAGGAAGCAGTCTAGAGAATATGACACCCACATTCCCAAGAGATGGGATTGGGTGGTTTTGGTCATCTGGTGGGTTATGGATGTTTGTCATCATTTAGTGAGATTGATTACAAGTTGGTTACAAGTCATGGTCAGAAAAAATGCTGAACAAAGGAGATTAGATTCTGGGATCTTCTGAACAGAAAAGGGGGAAATAATACAGGAATGATGGGGCAAAAGGAGAGACTGTTGAGTCTACTTTTAAACTACTACTGAGGGAAAAAAATTAGAGATACATTTTACAATTGCAAATTGCTGACTTTGCTTCTGTAAACTTGCTTGCGTTAGACACTGACCCATCCTCTCCCTGGAAATAAGTAAAAAGTTTCAGAGTCCAGCCGTCGGCCTTGGGACAAGGTCTGTAATTATAGATTAAAATAATAATAAGTCTCTGTTTAAAAATTCCCCAAATGGGACCCAAGATAAGGACCATCTGGTGAGTCCAGCAAACTAGGTCAAATGTCAGCCAATCACAAGCCTGTAACTATGAGAACTCCCCTCCAGAGTAACCTCTCCCCCTAGATCTCCCCTGAGCCAACCAGTTTACAACAAGTGTTACAAGATTTCTCGCGTAACAAAATGATTGCTGAAATATATGATGATTTTTAAATTGGGCCAAACCCGGGGCACCTGGTCTCTTATGCTAATTTTGTAGTTTCTGCCTTTAAAAATGCTTGTAACCGCTGCTCAGGGCTCTCTGACTGACCAGGACAGAGAGACCACTTGCGCCAGTGCTGAATACATTCCCCTTGTGTGTTGCATCTGCTGGTTTGGAATCTTGGTTTCTGGGGGGGGGGGGGGCTCTCGAAGACGAAAGTATCCCAGGGGTCTGGGGTCTTTCACTGCTAGTCTCAAATATTTTACATTGGTGTTATTTTTGTTATAATGTATATATATTTTTACTCTTGTTTAAGGTATTGTGCCTATGAACCTCATTTAACAATGTAATGTAAAGTTTTAGTCCTTGAAAGCTATTTAGGATAATAAAGAAATACAGGTTAGTAGTCATCAATAGCAATCAAACTTGTAGTCATGTTAGGGTATGTATCCAAGGTCATACACAGATATATTTTAAATAGATAGGTAATCTTCAAACACTTCAAAGACCTACATAATATAAATATAAATAACATAAAACTTTTCATGACAGTGAGACACATCTGCTCCTGGCAGCACCAATTTACTTATAAAGGGATGAAGGGCGTCAAAGAACCTCCACATGGAGTTTTCTTTCTTTGTGACAAAAGTTAGCCACTGGGCAAGAAACTGCCCTTGCCTTGACTGCTGATAGCATGTTGTTCAATGGGACAAGCAGGACACAAAAGAAAGTGATGGTCAAACTTTGCCAAGACAAGGGAGGACAGTCCTTCACATTTTCTGCTTTACTGCCGGACGGTGGTGGCAGTGCACGCCTTTAGTCCCAGCACTCGGGAGGCAGAGCCAGGTAGATCTCTGTGAGTTCGAGGCCAGCCTGGGCTACCAAGTGAGTTCCAGGAAAGGCATAAGGCTACACAGAGAAACCCTGTCTTGAAAAAAAGAAAAAAATTTTTTTCTGCGTTACAGAATAGTCTGTTAAATATTCTAGGCCTGTGGGCCGAAGGTGGATGCCCCAATGTTGCAGAGGAACCTTGGGTAACTGTCCAGGCATCCAACTGTCTCTGTTGTTTCTATAGTTTTGGAAGTTGTTTGCTGTACACTTCCTGTTTACTCAGGTAACATATATCCCTCTAAGGTCTCTGATGGAGTTGAAGATGAAATAGTTATATGTAGTTGGAGAGCTTCTCTCCAGGTTCCACCAAGCCCCCGCTGTCCCACAACTGATGTATAAAATAATCATATAGACATTTATATTATTTAAACTGTTTGGCCATTAGCTCAGGCCTACCATTGTCTAGCTCTTACTCTTATATTTAGCCCATTTCTATTAATCTATACTTTGCTACGTGGCTTGTGGCTTACCAGTACCTTAATATCTTGTCATGGCCGCGGCTGGCAGTATATCCCCTTCCAACCTTCCTGTTCCCAGCCTTCTCTTCTTCCCTGTCCCTCCTACCCTATTCTTCCTGTCTGGCTACTGGCCAATCAGCACTTTATTTATACAGGGTGATATCCACAGCAGTTATAGTTACAAATTTCCTTGTTACCAAATTCAGAAAAGAAACTCACAAAAGAGGTAAAAAATGTGTAAGGTTGAGAGACATAAAAGCTTAAATTGGGGGTTGGGGATTTAGCTCAGTGGCAGAGCACTTGCCTAGCAAGCACAAGGCCTGAGGTTCGATCCTCAGCTAAAAAAAAAAAAAAAAAAAAAGCTTAAATTGTTTATCTAGGAAAATATTTTATTTTGAGGTCTAAAAAGATAGTTTGGGGTTGTTTAATACAACTTACAATAAAAAATGATTTAGGTATAGAACTTTGAACTCATCAAGGTAAGATAGATAATAGAGTAATTTCTCCAAATTTACCAAATAAAATGGACTGGATATTTTAAATGTAATTCTTACCTGATAATTGTTCTTATTGTATATAGTTTTACTATGTTAGAGTTAAAACCCCCTCCTTTTTATTTAGACAGAAAGGAGAAAATGTTACGAGATATTTGATTCCACTGTGTAAAGATATGTCACTGTGATCGGTCTAATAACAAGCTAAATGGCCAATAGCTAGGTAGGAAGTATAGCCAGAACTTCCAGACAGAGAAAGCTCTGGGAAGAAGAATGGAGGAATTTCCAGCCAAACACAGAGGAAGCAGGACATGCAGGAGGAGAGGTAAAAGCCATAAGCCACATGGCAACATGTAGATTAATAGAAATGGATTAATGTTTGGGCGGTGGTGGCGCACGCCTGTAATCCCAGCACTCAGGAGGCAGAGGCAGGTGGAGCTCTATGAGTTCGAGGCCAGCCTGGTCTACAGAGCTAGTCCAGGACAGGCTCCAAAGCTATGGGGAAATCCTGTCTCGGAAAAAAAAAAAAAAAAGGAGAAATGGGTTAATATAAGTTATAAGAGCTAGTTAGAAACAAGCCTAAGCTAAGGCTGAGATTTCATAATTAATGATAAGTCTATGTGTCTTATTTGGGAGCTGGCAGGACAGAGAAAGACTCATTACATGGCTCCCTGGGAAGTGATTTGGTTCAAAACCCTCTTCCTGTCAGGGAGAGATAACAAGGTCAAGTGGATTTCCCCCTTTGAATGGAGGGAAGTCTGCTAGTCAACAGCAGGTGAAGAGAAGAAAGGGGAGTCAGGTGAGTGGTAGCATAAGAGAGTAAAGATCCAAGAATCCCTGTGGAAAGGGCAAACCCTTTAATCTGTCCCCTAAAACTGACTTCAAGTGTGAAAGTGGCTATTCTTAGTAAGCCCCCATTTCTTGAGGGAATCTAAGATCACTGCTTCATGTAATTAAGATTAATTAATAGCGGAATGGGGAATAAAAAATAAAGGAAATGTCCACCACCACAGAGCTAAGTTATAGTTGGGAAGATCACACATAATTGGTTCATGAGATCTTAATTAGTTCTTACTGCTAAGAAGGGTGTCGAGTACTAGGGCTATGAAGAGAAGAACATAAGCTGTGTCCTCTGAGACCCCCCGAGGACCAGTGAGTGGAAGGGGCCATACTGTGAGGGAGGAGGAGGGAAGGGACTGAAGATATTACCAACCCCCAATTGTTTATTCTTACTATTGCAAAAGAATCTGGTACACTGTTTCCATCCATGTGGAAGAAACTCGGCTAATAAAATTCATGGCTATTTTCCAGTCCCTTGCTTTCCACTTTCTGAATTTAAGACTGAAATTGGGAAGTGATTTAAACCTTCTTCCTCCTTTTGGATGGTTGAAGCCTGAGAAACAGATGTGCTAACTGTTAAACACTGTTCCTCAGCTTCTGTCATTGTGAAATTCTGAGGTAAGTCAACGTAAAGGGAGAAGGATTATTTTGTTTCACAGCTTCAGATCCAGGTTACATGGCTCTTGATTCTGGTCTGTGTGAAGCAAAACACCTTGAGGTGGGGAGCGTGTAGTGGAGCCATCTGCTCATGGCTGTCCAGAAGCAGTGGCAGCAAGAGAGAAATAAGCAGGAACATGCTATCCCCTTTCCAGGACATGTCCCAATGACCCGCTTTCTCCAATTTGGCCCACCTCCAGAAGTTTCTCCCACCTCTCAATATCTCATTAAGTTATGATCCCATCAGTGGATTAATCCACAAATGCAATCACAGCCCTGTGATTCAATTACCCTTAAAGGCCTGTCTCTGAACACTGCACAGGAGTTTGGGGGGCATTTAAGACCCAAGTATACCACCAGCATTGTCCCCCATAGGAGCTTAGTCTCACATCTCGGGTTCACTTGCTAGGACTACCTGGTTCATGATTAACTTTTTCAGTAAGTTGGACATGTCCTCCAACCACTGTGGTCTAGACGGTCAATGCTCAGTTTAAATACACACTAGTAGACAATGCATGACTGGTAGGTGGGAGGCTTTTGTTTTGCTTTTAAGAGCTGGGACAATTATATTTTCACTGGAAGAAAAAAAGAAAACCCAATAAACAACAAAAACAAATAGGTAAAGAGATTTTTAAGTTTGCAGCGAGGCACACCGGTATGAGTTGTTGATGAATTCCAATAATAATTGACCTAGAAAGCTGGGCGATGGTGGTGCTTGCCTTTAATCCCAACACTAGGGAGGGAGAGATCTGAGTTCAAGGCCAGCCTGGTCTACAGAGTTCCAGAATGGCCAAGGCTACACAGAGAAACCCTGTCTTGAAAAAACAAAAATAACAACAACAACAAATCAAATAATTTATCTAGAGTTAAGGATTTCCAAATTCCTGCCATCTTCTGGCTCTGTACTCAGGTCCAGTCACATTCTTGGAGTTTCATGATATTCCAAGGGTATGTGGGAAGACAATTCTCCATGAAGTCACTTATCTGTCCTCTAACCTGTGAACAGAAGACAGCATCATCTACACACACACACACACACACACACACACACACACACACACACACAGGAATGACAGGCAGAGAGATAAAGATCCTTTAGATACTCTTTGAATTCTCCACACCCTATGCTCCTTGTGTTAGGGTACCATGCTGTGGGAATCAAGAGATGAGAAAGTAACACAAAATGATACTCTGGCATCTGACATTGTTGCAGTTAAGATTACCCTTTGAGGGTTGGAAAGATGGCTCAGTGGTTAAGAACACTGGCTGCTGCTCCAGAGGACCAGGGTTCAAGTCTCAGCAACTACATGGTGGGCCACAAGCAACTCCAGTTCTAAGGGATCGAACACCCTCTTCTGGTCTCCTCAGGTACCATGCACACAACTGGTGCACAGACATACATGTAGGCAAAAACACTGATATGCATTAAATAAATTCTTTAGGAAAAAAAATGGATCTTCATTTCTGACTGGGAGTCTGTATCTTTTACCATCATCCATGAAAGTGGCAGCTGAGAATGCCCGGGCACCTGAGCCTAGTGAGATGAATCCTAAAGTAATAACTTCTTGGGTGGCTCTGTGGGATCAGGACCCTCTTCAAAGGGACAGTCTTCCAAATAAATTTACTGTTTCATATCTTTGAGTTTGTGAGGATGAGTGGCATCTGGCCAATTCCTGAGATGTCCTCAAGGAATCATTCCTGTTAGCTCCATGCAAAGCATTTGGCTCATCTCTTCACAGGCCGTTTCTTCCTTAGCCTCAATGTGCTGCTAGTTTTGTGTCAACTTGACACAAGCTAGAGTTAATTGGGAAGAGAGAACCTCAACTGAGAAAATGTCCCTGCACAATTGGCTGGTGGTGCATTTTCTTAATTGATGATTAATGTGGGATAGTTAATTAATTATTAACTACCAACCCAGCCCATTGTGGGTTGTGCCACCCTGAGGTTGGTAGTCTTGAGTTCTGTAAGGTAGCAGGTGCAAGCTGAGCAAGCCTTGGGGAGCAAGCCAGTAAGCAGCACTCCTCCATGACATCTGTGTCAGCTCCTGCTTAGAGGCCACTGCCCTGCTTGAGTTCCTGCCCTGACATGCATCAGTAATGGAGTGTGACCTGAGAGTTGTGAGCTAAAATAACCCTTTCTCCCCAAGTTGCTTTTGGTCATGGTGTGTGTAAGGATTCTGTCCTTAATTACGTCATCAGCCTGGGACGAGTCCCAGCCTAAAAAGTGGGTGGGCCCTCTGTGACCTTCCCTTTTCTCTTCCCACTCTCTTCCCTCCACACAGTCTCTCTGTCTCTCTCTCTTCCCCTCCCTTCCTCTTTCCCTCTCCCCCTCTCTCCCCCTTTCTCTCCCAATAAAGCTCTAGAAAGGTAACCATGGCTCATGATTCTTCGGCTCGTGACCTTCCTCCAGCATGCTCCTCCATCGGCATGGCCATCTCGGGTGGCAGCCAGCCACCAGCAGCGCTGATTTAACCAACATTTGGTGCTGAAACCCAGGATAGACCTTCGAGGACCTACTGACTGCTGCCGCTTGCTGCCTCTTCCCCTGTCCAGCAAGACCGCATGTGCATCCCTTGCCTCCACTGGACCCCTATACAGCTACTGCCAGGATTCTTCACAGTGAGTCTGCCGTTCTCACTGCTGTAGTCTGAGCTATATTCTTTGCAACGGACACCCCGGGGGTTGTCCTCAGGTTGTGCTGGCAACAGCAGGCACATTTTTGCCCCTGACAAGGAGAAAAATGTCGTCTTGAGTCTACCAGGTAGACCAACTGTAGTGCAACTGAAGCCCTTCCCATCCCTTGATGAAGAGGATGGTGAATTTGAGTTGATTCTTAGATCTTTCTTCACTCTTTGGGGACGCCCAAGATTGGTGTTTGCTCCCGGTTTGTTATTTTAATTTTTTATATTTCTCTCGGCTACAGCCATGAGACAAAGGGGCAGATACATTTACCACCTACATTGGCGGATAGGGGCGGGCACTGGTAAACCTGGCCACATAACAGCATCACGGGAACTTCTGCCAGCAAACGGTCAAATAAGAGTTACTTTATCCCCAAGCTTTCTGTTAAAGCTCTAAACCCTTCTCCTTCCCCACTTCTGTGTCAGTCATGTGAAACCTTTTCTGTCTGACTTCTGCTGGCAGTGGGTGGGCTCAAATGGGCAGGCTTGGGTGGCTTCAACTGCCTTGAGAAGCACAGAAGGGTCTGAAAGTGGCTGAGATCCATACAAATAAGTTTACAATAGTCAGGATGGCTCCTAAGCCAAAAAAAAAAAAAAAAAAAAAAAAAAAAAAAAAATCAGCTTATAGCCTCACACAAGTCTTCTAAAAGGATCAGTTTACAGTCTGCCTACCGGCAGATCTTCCAAAAGCCATCCTTAAGCCACCAATCATCAAGAAAAAAAAAAAAAATCTAGGATACAGAGTAAAATCCGTCTCTTGTTCCCCAGACCTCCCCCACTAAAACTTAAGCATCTGGAGAGCAAGGCTCCTGACCCCATGGGCAAAAGAGTCATCTGTGGCATTTGAGGTGTGCCAGGGAAGAGATAAAAGCCCGAAAACAAAATTGCCAAGTGCTGGCACTAGCTGACTCCCAAAAGCTGTTGGGTCTCTGTTTTAAGTGAGAAAAAGGCCATGAGCTAGCAAATGCCCTGCCAGACCATCAACAGCCTTGTTAAAGGTGCTGCCTAGAAAGACAACCAGTTAGCTGACTGCCCCCAGGTGTCAAGACGCATGGGTATAACTAAGCTAAGACCTCCAACAAACCTAGGCTTGGCTACAGACATGGCAGGGAACCCAGAACGCAGCAGGGAAGCAATCCATTTCTTCTGGACACCAGAGCCACTGACTCAGTCCTGGGAGTTTTAGGATGTCACTTCTCTTTTCTATTGTCGGGTACAGAGGGCAGCCTTACTTACCTCACCAGATTTAATTGCACTTTCAGAGTTACTTAATGAAAAAAGATTTCTAACTAAGATAAGATCTCATTGTCTCACTTTAAAGTTACCGCCTGTGTTTATCATGTGCATACAGACAGGGCCATGATCTTTGCCTTGCCCTTAATTCCAAAAAAATAAATTCTCATGTACCTTAAGCTCTTCCTAGTTCCCTGTTCTAACTCACTATTCAGCCAATGACACAGGACCACCACAGAACCGGAGTCCAAAGATCAGCAAGTAAGGAATTGTAACAGCTAAAAGGTATTCACACTCCCAGACCCAAAAGCATCTGGGTGCTACAAAAAAAAAAACAAAACAAACAAACAAACAAACAAACAAACAAACAAAAAAACAACTTTGATGTAAACATCTATTACTGTGAGATGCTTTTAACAATTGATCACCTGTCTCCTGGATGCCGAACTAGTAAAGGAAATAGGTGCCTTAAAATAATCTGTCTCTGATAAAGCTTAACATGTTTCAAAATCCATCTGGACTGGCTGGATCTACCAACATAAAACAACAATGATTGTTTTCTCTTTAAGCTTTTTTCTATGTCACCAGCATCTTGTCAGACAGAAGGTTCCCAGCCACAGCCAAAAGGGATACACATCTCCAGAACAATGGAGGACAGACAACATCCCACAACACCTGTCTACCTCGGAAGACTCCCCTTCTCCATTCCCCCAAGAGCCAACCAATGCCCCCAAATCAGCTGGAAGCAGTTTTTTAGAGGAATGATGCCCCTATTCCCATCTACCTACTTTTTAAATAAGTTAAAGTCTGGGATGTAAGGATTCTGTCCTTAATTACGTCATCAGCCTGGGACGATGGCCCAGCCTAAAGGCGGGCTGGCCCTCTGTATGTTTTCCCTTTTCTCTTTCCGCTCTCTTCCCTCCGCACAGTCTCTCTGTCTCTCTCTCTCTCTCTCTCTCTGTCTCTCCCTTTCTCTTTCCCTCTCCCCCTTTCTCTCCCAATAAAGCTCTAGAAAGGTAACCATGGCTCATGTGGCTCGTGACTTTCCTCCAGCACGCTCCTCCATCAGCATGGCTGCCTCGGGCGGCAGCCAGCCACTAGCAGTGCCGATTTAACCAACAGTGTTTTATCATAGCACTAGAAATGCTAACCAGGACAACTTTACACAGGCTTTTTAAAACTAAACTGTAAGTTTTCCAAGTCTTTCTACTCTGTTTTTTGCTTCTGATTCCCAATACAAACCTGGCTAAAAATGGCCAGTGATACCCATGCTATGTCCTGAATCCTGGGATGCCTTCAGTGTCCTCCACAGGATTAACTGATCGCCTTTAAGCTCAGCCTCCCACAAAGTACCACAATGCTGACACACTGTAGACAAGGTCTTTACCAGAACATGGTACGCATGGCCTCTGGTCCACATGTGAGAAACATCCTGGTTCCCATCTGAAACCTCACAGTCTTCACATCTACATTTCCAGCAGCATGGTGGGTCTTCTGAGTTTCATCAGAGTTGCCCTTTAACTTCTCTGATAGCACTTCAGGCTTTCTCTAAAAATTTCTTGGGTCTTCCCACAACAGTTCCAAATGTTTAATAACAACACGGTCAGATTTAGTCACATCAATGGCTCTACTTCTTAGGCACCAGTTTTGTGGGCTAGTTAGCTTTCCATTACTGTAACCAAATCATCTGGGAGAACACCTTAAGAGGAAACAAAGTCTTTAGTTGAAGCTTTCCATAGTTCATAACTGTGTTCATATGATGAGGCAGAATAACATGGTAGCACAGGACAGGGCAGAGGGAAGTGGCGGGGTGTGTGTGTGTGTGTGTGTGTGTGTGTGTGTGTGTGTGTGTGTGCACAGCAGAGGCTGCTTATCTAATGCAGACATAAAGCAGACAGAGAAGTGGACCAGAGAACAAACAGAACTTCCAAAAGCATGCCCACAGTGATCTACTTCCTCCAGCTAGGCCATGCTTGCTTAACTTCCCAGCACCTTCTAAAGTACAGCTACTGCCTGGGGACAGAGCATTCCACATGCGAGCTTGTGGGGGATATTTCATGTTTGTGTCACAGCGAGTCTACAGTCTAGACCCCACTGGCATATTACCAGTGGCTGTTCCGGAAATCTACTTTCCTTTGCAGAGACAAGTTATTTGAGGTCCCAGCGGTTTCCATGTTCTCAGTCACTACCTAGTATTTAAACGCAATACTTGTATATATTTGTGGAGCTCAGTGTGATGTTTTAATATATGTGCACACTGCAGAAAGATCAAAGCTGTTAACATCAATTAGCTACTGCTTAATCATTTAAAATCTTTCAGAAACATTGAATTAGATGTTGACTACAGTCTCCCTGCTGTGCCACAGCTCTCCAAAAATCTCTTCCCCATACCAGCCCATCCCCAGCCTCCTGTGAACCTTGAGTAACTAATATTCCTCTTTTTAAAAAAAATTTTTATGTATACAGAAGAGGGCGCCAGATCTCATTACAGATGGTTGGGAGCCACCATGTGGTTGCTGGGAATTGAACTCAGGACCTCTGGAAGAACAGTTGGTGCTTGTAACCTCTGAGCCATCTCTCCAGCCCCCTAATGTTCCTTTTTAAAAAGTGAGTTTGATCACTAAAGAGTAAGTGTATAAATTTGAAAGACGTTTATAAGATAGTTCTGTTAGTAATATAAGTTAGGATAGAAAGTGAATCAGGGGTTGGGGATTTAGCTCAGTGGTAGAGCGCTTGCCTAGCAAGCACAAGTCCCTGGGTTCGATCCTCAGCTCCAAAAAAAAAAAAACAAAAACAAAAACAAAAAAACAAAAAAAATAAAATAAAAACAAAACAAACAAACAAACAAACAAAAAACAATTGCTTTGCCTGGGCGGTGGTGGCACACACCTTTAATCCCAGCACTCGGGAGGCAGAGCCAGGTGGATCTCTGTGAGTTCGAGTCCATCCTGGTCTCCAAAGAGAGTTTCCAGAAAGGCACAAAGCTACACAGAGAAACCCTGTCTCAAGATAAATAAATAAATAAATAAATAAATAAATAAATAAATAAATAAATTTTTTAAAAAGTGAGTTTGACTTCTTTAGGTTTAGTCTTTCTGTGCTCGTCCTCTTCTGCTTTGCCTCCAGGTTTGTCAGAGAGAGGTTTGTGTGCTCGCTTGGAGGCCAGGGGATAACCCTGGATGTTTCTCCTCAGCCCTTGTCCACCTTTTTTTTCCTCTTTCTTTCCTTCCTCCCTCTGTCCGCCCATCTCTCAGCAGGGTCCCTTATTGGCCTGGAGTTTACTGATTAAGCTGGACTATCTGGCCAGCAAGATCCCCATTCTGCTTGGCTTTGCGTCCCCAGAACTGGGATTAGAAGGTGTGAACTCAGGTTCTCATGTAGATCTCACATTCCATATCCCTCCATCTGTTGATGGAGAGCATCACGGTCTGAAGCTTTCTTCCCAGCCTCTAACAATGCCATTTAACTGGTCAAGGTGATGATGGACCATTATGAGATATTCACCTTCTCGTTGGCAAGACTAACCAGAGTTTGAAACTGTAGATGCAGGAGGCACAGCTATGTTTGAAAGATCAAGGGTTTTAGAAGTGAGAGTCTTTTGGATCTTAGTTCTACAGCTCACTTGTTAATTAGCATGCCCAGCTTCAGTTCTAACGGAGTTTTGTCAGTCCTGTAGTAAAGGCCGTTGGGTTTTAATACTCACTATTACCATGGGCTCTGTGGGATCCAATGGCTACGTTTAAAGAGTTAGGTAGAACCACTTAATAAGTCCCACTCAGCCCTGCCAGCCAGAGAATTGTTGAGTATTAAATGAAACCAGGCAGAAAGGATGGACACCCAGTAGCCATGCAATTAGAGTGCAAAATATTGTCGCTATATAATATTGTGGCTATACAATATTGTGGTTATACAATAGGTACCTCAGTTGTTTTAATATGGCCCTTTGACTTGACTTAGCAAGATAGGAACAATTCTGACTAGTTTACAGTCCATAGCAGAGAATACACCCTACAAGAGAGCCACTCCAGTTTTGTTTTGGGGTGTGTGCGGCAATAGTGGTGGCACAAATGGAAGACTGCAATACACCGGTGTGAGTTAGCTTTAATTATCAGTGTGGCAAAGCCTAGCTAAAGTCATCTGAGAGGAAAGGCTTGATTGAAGAATTGTCTTCATCAGACTGGCCTATGGACACATCTATAGAGTACTGTCCCGATTAGTTGATGTATGAAGGTCCAGCCCACTGTGGGCAGCACTATCCTTAGGCAAATGGTTCTGGGCTGCATAAGAAAGCTAGCTGAGCATGAGCTGTGAGGAACCAATGAGTGAGCCAGAAAACTGCACTCCTCCATGGTTTCTGCTTCAGTCCCTACTTGGGTTCCTACCCTGACTCCCCTCAATGCTAGCCATAGAAGTGTGAGCAACATAAATCCTTTCCTTCCCCAAACTAAATTTGCTTGGGGTGTTTTATCAGAATGAAGTGAGGACAGTATCTATGGATGCTCAACTGAGCTCTCTTTCATGAATGACTGGGGACTGACAGAACATTTTCCTCTAGAAGATTCAGGATAGTGGCAGCAATCACTACACAGTTGCAGGGCCGAGAAAGCAGCCTATTGTCCTTTTCAACAAGCCGGAGAAAGCCCGAGTGCTGTCACTATGACCTGGTGGGCACTGAGACTGGGAAAAAGCAGGACTATGATGCTAGTCAGCGGCTAAGAGAGGTGTTCTGGGGGTTGGGGATGTTTAGCTGGTGGGGTGTTTGCTAGCAGGCCTGAAACTCTAGGTTTGATTACCAGCACCTCAAAGAACTGGGTGTGGCGGTACATGCTTGCAATGCTGGCAGGATCCAGGATAAAGGGGCTGGGTAGTGGGATGGAGCAGTCTGATGCCCCCACCAAAACATTTTTGTCAAGATGTGTGTGTGTGTGTGTGTGTGTGTGTGTGTGTGTGTGTGTGTGTGTGTGTGCGCGTGCGTGCCTGGGGATTTCTGATCCCCTGCAGCTGAAAACAAAGGCAGCTATGGGTTCTGGGAACTTAACTTGGATCTCCTAGTAGAGCAGAAAGCATCCGACCACCAAGCCGCCTCTCTAACCTTCTCCCATCTCCCTTTTGTGAAAGAATTCTGTGTGTGAGCGATGGGGGTGTACACGCCGCAGCACACATGTGGTGGTTGGAGGATGGCTTTGTGGAGTCATTTCTCTCTCTCCACCTTTATGTGTGTATCAGGCAGCAAGCGCCTTTACCGACTGTGCCATCTCAAGGACCCTCACCCCTCTTTGTAACAAAGTGCTAAAGACGAAGCGGCTGGAGCAGAGCCCTTCTGCTAGAGCAAACAGAAAAGATAGAGGCTCACCAGGGAACAGGAGCCTGTGATGATTGTGACTGGTGCCTTACCATGGGAGTCGGGGACTCAGCTGACATTCCAGAGGTTTCTTAGGGCACTGATGGCTGTTTGGGGCACTGGCATGCACTGCAGCATCCTTGGTTGTGGGCTGTTTGGGGCACTGGGTATGCTCTGCAGCATCCTTGGTTGTGGGCTGTTTGGGGCACTGGGTATGCTCTGCAGCATCCTTGGTCTTTACTTACTAGATGCTACCCAGTGGACCTTCATCAACAGTGGTGACAAACAAAAGCAGTCCTAGCCATTGTCTGTGTTCTGAGTGGTGAGTTCATCCCCATTTAGAACCTTTGGGCCAGCTGGCGGTGGCGCCCACCTTTAATCCCAGCACTTGGGAGGCAGAGCCAGGTGAATCTTTGTGAGTTTGAGTCCAGCCTGGTCTACAAAGTGAGAGCCAGGACAGGCTCCAAAGCTACACAGAGAAACCCTGTCTCGAAAACAAACAAACAAAAACAACCCAAGCAAACAAACAAACAAAAACCTTTGGGCTGGGCGGTGGTGGCACACACCTTTAATCCCAGCACTTGGGAGGCAGAGTCAGAAAGATCTCTGTGAGTTCGAGGCCAGCCTGGGCTACAGAAGGAGATCCAGGAAAGGCACAAAGCTACACAGAGAAACCCTGTCTCAAAAAAAACAGAGAGGAAAAAAAAAACCAAAAAACAAAAAAACCTTTGGGCAGAAGATAATGAAAAAACTGATTTGAGTAGCTCATTTGTAGAACTAGAAGTAACCAGCAATGAGTGGAAGATGAAGGAGCAGGACAACCCAAGGCACACAGGAAGTTTCTGGTTTGGAGGATTTAATGATAAAGAAAAAAAAAAAAACAGGGTTGGATTTGGGGGTAAAGTTAAGAATTTTCTGTGGAGATGTTAGCTTTGTAACTAACCACATAAATTACTGCAAAGTGTATTTTCCTTACAGTCTTAGAAGACAGAGGTCTGACGTGGTTCTTTCTCAGTAGGCAGAACGCAGCTGTTAGCAGAGCCGACCCCTGACATTGAAACTGTGCCCTCCAGCTTCAGAGACTGGCAGCATTCCTCAGCTTGTGGTCACATCACTCCAACCTCTGCTTCCTTTATCACATCGTCCTTTCCAACTCCGACTCCTGTATTTTTAGGAGTGGCTCAGTAACACAAGAATAAACCAGGGTAAAGCCCCCCCCCCCATGTCAAAATCTTTAACTTGATCACATTTGTAAAGTCTCTTTTGCCCTTCAGTATAACTTTGAAGGTTTCAGGGGTCAAGATATAGACATATTGGAGCGCCCTCATCCCTATGTATGGGAGTATCAAAGGTGTCTAAAATGCAGCCGAATGTATAGCTTTGGGTTTGAGAGATTAGGTCTAAATGACATAAGGTCATTGGCATTTTAGATGCTTATGGATATGGCTATTCCTGAGGGGGGAAATGGTAGGAAAACTATCAAAGGCTTTATGTTAAGAAACATTATTACATGGGTGGGTGTATCAGAATAATTGCTGCATTTGATAGATGCTGAAACGGGGTAGTTTAAGTAAGAGAGAACTCTCCTAAAACGGTGAAGTAGTCTGGGCTGTGATGTCAGTTTCATTACACCGTCAACAGGACAGGTCCTCATCTTCCCACTCCGTCATCCTCAGGTGCTCAGCTGTCATCTTCAGGTACCACAGACCAACAAGGCTGCTCAGCAGTCATCTCTTCAGGCTCCTGGGATGAGAGGGTAAGGGCAAGGCAGGCCTCTTGATTGAGTCAGGAGCTTCTTGTTTTAATTCTCATTCTCTCCTGCTCCGAGGCAGGACCTTTACTATGCAGCCCAGGTTGAAATTGAAATCCTTTCACCTCAGCCTCCTGAGTGCATGTGATACAATCTCAGATCTAAAAAACGAAAAATAAAAAAACCTTATGCCGGGCATGGTGGCACACACCTTTAATCCCAAAAGGTGGGAGTCAGGGGAAGGAGGATCTCTGAGTTCAAGGCCAGCCTGGTCTACTGAGCAAGTTCCAGGACAGTCAGAGCTACACAGAGAAACTCTATCTTAAAAAACAAACAAACAGGCTAGGCAGTGGTGGTGCACACCTTTAATCCCAGCACTTGGGAGGTAGAGGCAGGTGGATCTCTGTGAGTTCAAGGCCAGCCTGGTCTACAAAGCCAGTTCCAGGAAAGGTGCAAAGCTACACAGAGAAACCCTATCTTGGAAAAAAAAAAAAATCTCAGGGTTGGGGATTTAGCTCAGTAGTAGAGCGCTTGCCTAGCAATCGGAAGACCCTGGGTTCGGTCCTCAGCTCCGGAAAAACAAACAAACAAAAACCTTGCAAGGCAAGGTTTAAGCAGGGAGAGCAGTTGGGGGATGGGAGGCGCAAAGAGCTGAGGGGTGGAGGATAAACCAAAGTGTAGGTTGTAACATGAAAAAGCCATATGGAAACCTATTTTGCAACCCAATTAAAAAAATATACTTTTAGGGGCTGGAGAGATGGCTTAGGGGTTAAGTGCTGTGGATATCATTCTGTATAAATAAAGTGCTGATTGGCCAGTAGCCAGGCAGGAAGGATAGGGTAGGTGGGACAAGGAAGAGAATTCTGGGAACAGGAAGGCAGAGGGAGAGACACTGCCAGCCGCTGCCATGAGAAGCAACATGTAAAGACACTGGTAAGCCACAAGCCATGTGGCAAAGTATAGACTAACAGAAATAGGTTAATTTAAGATAGAAGAAGTAGATAACAAGAAGCCTGCCACGGTCATACAGTTTGTAAGCAATATAAGTTTCTGTGTGTTTACTTGGTTGGGTCTGAGTGACTGTGGGACTGGCGGGTAAGAGAGATTTGTCCTGACTGGGCCAGGCAGGAAAACTCTAACTACAGTTAAGAGCACTGGCTGTTCTTCCAGGGGTCCGGAGTTCAATTCCCAGCAACCATATGGTGGCTCACAACCATCTGTAATGAGATCTGGTGCCCTCTTCTGGCCTGCAGGCATACTTGCAGGCAGAACACTGTACGTAATAAATAAATCTTCAAAAATAAATAAATAAGTAAATAAGTAAGTAAATAAATAAATAAATAAAGGTGTGCTTCACCATGCCCAGCTTCTTTCTTTCTTTCTTTCTTTTTTTCTTGGCTTTTCAAGACAGGGTTTCTCTGTGTAGCTTTGCGCCTTTCCTGGATCTCGCTCTATAGACCAGGCTGGCCTTGAACTCACAAAGATCCGCCTGCCTCTGCCTCACAAATGCTGGGCCCAGCTCCTTTCTTTAAAAAAAAAAAAAAAAAAAAAAAAAACCAAAAAAAAGCCAGATAGTCCTGGCACCTGCCTTTAATCCCAGCACTCAGGAGGCAGAGCCAGGCAGATCTGTGAGTTCCAGGACAGGCTCCAAAGCTACATAGAGAAACCCTGTCTTGAAAAAACACCCCCCCCCCCAAAGCCACATACAATTTCTGAAATCTCCACAACTCTAAGGGATAACACAAGGTCCGTCTACAGATGGGAATCCAAGGTCCAGAGAGGTTAGTGTGCTTGACTCCGTTGGGCACTGTCAACAGAAGGCTCAAACTCTTTGGAGCCTGTTCTCCTCCAAACTTCACCAGTAAAAGCTACAAAAGCCATACTTTATTATATGTACAAACTCTGTGTACGTGACTTGGAAAGTCTCTAAGTTTCTCCTGTAACTCTAGCTAGAAAGGTATGGCATATCTAGTCTGGACTGATAAAGACCTTTTTCAGGTAGGCCCAGCTACAAAGTACTCATGCTGAATAAGTAAAGGTACTGCTTAAGAATGTATACACACAGCATGTTTGTATCATGGTGCCGCCGCCCATGGAGAGGTCCTGAACCAAAAAACAAGCAGGCATCCAGTATTCCACCTTCTGTGGGAGAGGGAGGCTGAGGGGGTTGGATCTGAGGTATTTGTATCATGTAGAGCTACTGATGGCGTGACTGAACATTCTGAGCCATCTCTAGATTAGGAACAGCATTGCTCAAGGCAGACAGCAAGGTGGACGATCTTTCTTGTACCCAGGAGGTAAAGAATTCGTGTTGGAAATGGGAGGGCCATTTGCTCTGAGAGGGTAGGAAGGACTAAGATGGTCAAGGAGCGTGCCAATGGCTGCAGAACTGGGAGACTCAATAGAGAAATCTGCTAGGGTGTCCACTGATTCAGTGGACTTAAGAGTTGATCTGATTACAGGGGGGCTGACCACAGAAACCAGGGATTTTCCTCCAAGACTCAAGTCAGGCATGAGAATGGAGAAAGCAGATGGCCGAGTTTCCAGAGCAGATCCAAAAAGAAGCACAAATGACCAAGGTAGAGGATATGGGGAATTCAGAGACCGAGAAGAAAGCCCAAGAGGCTGGCTAAGGACAGAGGTCACAAGTGGTCACAGGGGCCTGGGGGTTTGGTTAGTCCAAGTAGATACAACAGACATTCACTGATGTGTAGATGATTAAGAGGGGGGGTGGGGTCAGAGAGCCTAAGCCAGCCCAAGTGTTTAGTGGCTGTGATGATGGGCAGTAGAGATAACAGGTTCATGCACATGAGATCCCACTAGCAGCTGTCTGTGCCAGGAATGATCTGGAAGATACCATAGTCATGAGGCTTCTGTTGTGGACAATGTGGAGACCGAGTAGGCTCCATTTGTGAGGCCTACAGGAGCACAGGCCTGGAGCAAACCCAGTTTCTATTAAACAAAGCAAGTATCTATTAGAAGATAACTGAATAGTTAAGAATACTTGCTGATCTTACAGAGGACCAAGGCTCCATCTGTAACTCGTTCCAGATCTGATACCCACTTCTAGTCTCTGTGGACACCAGGCACACATGGTTCTCACACATAGATGCAGGTAAAACACTCATACACATAAAACATAAATAAATCTTTATTACTATTTTCGGACAGGGTTTCCCTGTATAGTCCTGGTTGTCCAGGATCTCTCTGTAGACCAGGCAGGCCTTCAACTTAGAGATCCTCCTGCCTCTGCCTCCTAGTGCTGGGATTAAAGGTGTGCACCACCACATCCAGCTAATAAATCTTTAAAATGAGATAACTCATTTCATCTGAAGCTTGTAAGTTATCCTCGAAAAGTGCAGGGGTCAGCCTGTATGACAGTTAGCAAGGTATTTCATCTAAGTGACCTTTAAGCTTTGCCATTTGGCAATGCTCTGAACCAGTGAAACTTACTGTTTGTATTTTTCAGACTTTTTTTCTTTTTTTCTTTTCTTTTCTCCGAGACAGGGTTTCTCTCTGTAGCTTTGGAGCCTGTCCTGGAACTCACTTTGTAGACCAGGCTGGCCTTGAACTCACAGAGATCTTCCAGTTTCTGCCTCAAGTGCTGGGATTAAAGGTGTGTGCCACCACCACCCAGCTATTCAGACAGGGTCTTATGTGTCCAGTCTGACCTCAAATTCACTATATAGCCGAGGATGACCTAGAACTTCTGATCCTCTGGTCTCCACTTCAGAAGTACTGGGATCACAAGAACGCACAGCCATGCCTGGAATGCTAGGTATCAAAACACACGCTGAACGTTCTTACCAACTGAGCTACAGCCAGCCCCAAGCCTGTTGAAACTTTCCTAAAGTGTCACATAGAAGATTTAAAGTCTTGGGGACACAATTTCTTTCTGCAACTGTTATTAATTTGAGACAGGGCATCGCTGTGCAGCTCAGGCTGACCTAGAACTCAAACTCTTCCATGTCCCACCACATCCAATTGTCACTACCAAGTCCTGACATACCATGAAACCGGCCCTAGACAACACACCAATGAACAAGTGACAGTTCTAGTAGGGTTCACTTCCTATTTAGGGGTGAGGCTGGGTTGGGCCTATGTGATACATATTGATATAGTCCTCTATATAGTTTTAGCCCCAGCCCACCATTTTCTACATTACACCTCAGACAATACAATGATGTAGTTTGGTAGTTTTCCCTCCAAGTTTACTCAAGCTGTAGACTTATCTAAAATGAAACGTTAAAAATACTAACTCGATGTTTAAATGTCTGTGTAGATACTTACTAAATACGAATCCAGTGTGGATTTCTGGCGACAGGAAACAGAAAGTTCATTACTGAGAATCTTATTGCACGCTGTAGCATGTGTGGTCAGAGGGCAATATGCCCAGTCAGTTCTCTGCTTCAACTATATGGACCCTCAGGTCCCGACTGAACTCAGGTCCCGACTAAGACTGAGCCACAGCAAAGGTTTCTTGGTTCTAGTTTC
Source organism: Onychomys torridus (assembly GCF_903995425.1). NCBI lineage: Eukaryota > Metazoa > Chordata > Mammalia > Rodentia > Cricetidae > Onychomys > Onychomys torridus. Next base: position 8,247,672 of record NC_050445.1, read on the forward strand.
ATCCATGTTGCTCTTGAGATACACATGTCTGGCTCAGTTAACTTCACCTGCAAAATGTCAGTTGGAACGCAAAACATCTCTTAAAATCTTCCCAATCACCAACATATTGAGATGTCCATAATGTGATTTAAAAAAAAAAATCACATTATTTAATTAGTTTATTTTTGTTTAATCATTTAAACAAAACTCTAGTAATTCAAGTCAGCCCATTTTAAAAATCTGAATGGCATTACCAATCATTACACATTGATCCCTGCCAATGTGTATTTTTTAGAATGATGCGCTGTATGCTGTTGACAGACAGGGAGATTATCAACCAGAACATTTATTCTTTGACAAGACATGCATATGGTAAACCTACCTAAGTTTCCTGTGAGGAGGACGGCTTAGGATACGCCTAGTTTTTCAAACACACTAAATTCCCAACCAAAATAATCTAGAATCCAATTATTAAGTCTAAACGTGATCCTCTGTCTTTTATTAAGCAAATGTATAGAGCTAAAGGCCAGCATGTATCTTAGTAGTACTCTGGAGATTATCAGGGAACAGGAGCTCCGGGTGCATTTGCATGCCTGAGTACACCTGGATGATCTATGCAGCTCTCATTCAGCGCCCAGCAACATCTGTGGCTTCTCAAATGTTCTAACAAAGGAAGCTCAAATAAGTATCTCTGGAAATGATGAGGTTTTTAGCAGACTTCTGAGTTTGACCAATAGGAAGTAGTCTAAGACTCTGTAGCTGTGGAAAGCTAGTCTCTGTTGAGGCTTTCTCCCTAGACAGCCAGTGTGCACTCCAACACGTCCTCTATAGTTACAGCAATCTCCAGTGGTTAAGTGAATGAACAGAACCGAATGTCTGTAACAGAAGTGCACCACAAGACAAAAGGTGCATCTCTAGCCACCTAAAACACCAACTTAAACAGGCGAAGCATGGTCAAATCGGAAGAAAAGCAGGAGATTTAGACAAAGGAATTATTATCAGTGTTCAGAAAGGCATTCTTGTGCATAAACTCTATTTTACAGAAGGCAAGTGCTCACACTGGCTGGTTCTAGTTCTAGGTCCATGCCATAAAGACAGCAGCCAGCAGGGCGGTGGTGGCACATGCCTTTAATCCCAGCATTTGGGAGGCAGAGCCAGGTGAATCTCTTGAGTTCGAGGCCAGCCTGGTCTACAGAGCGAGATCCAGGACAGGTACCAGAACTACATGCAGAAACCCTGTCTCAAAAACCAAAAAAAACAAAAAAAAAAAAAAAAGAAAAAGAAAATAAAAATAAATACAGCAGCCACTAACTATTGTGGCTATAGAAATTTAGTTTAATAAAAACTCAGTTCTGCAGTCACCCTATGTAAACTTCATGGGTTTTACAGTCACGTGTGGAAAATGAACACATCTAAAAGATCCATCCTTACAGGAGGTTCTGTTGGGCAGAGTCTTTCTTTCTTTCTTTTTGGTTTTTCGAGACAGGGTTTCTGTGTAGCTTTGTACCTTTCCTGGAACTCGCTTTGTAGACCAGGCTGGCCTTGAACTCAGAGATCCGCCTGGCTCTGCCTCCCGAGCAGTCTTTCTAAACATTCAGAATACAGGTGGCCCTGGGAAGGAATTCATCTGACTTCCTTTATACCACTAACCAGCCACCTACAATAACAACAGGCAGATGAGTTAAGAGTGCGAGCTTTTTGCCCATTTTCTTCTTTCTCAGAATGTGCCCTCTACAGCTAAGACACTCATAGGCTTCACCTTCTGCATCATTAGCTATTTCACTTGAGTCTAGCTAGCCTTAGAGCACAGGAGGTACCATCTGTGCAGCATAGGCCTTAGATGATGTACTAGCTACAGAAATAAATCAAAGTTATGACTAATCAATAGGGATGCTTTACTCACAATCTCACAAAATGTACACCCCGAGGTAACCAGCCATTTGTCATCAGAACATCATTTCTAAGTTCAAGGATAAAGTATCTGAATTTATACACTGTAAGACTAACACACTACCTGTTGTACTAATGAAGTCCTTTGAATTTATAATGAGAGCCTCATATTATAAAATATTAAACCAAATGTTTTGTCATCTTAATGGCTCATTTTTTTTTTTTCTATCATTCCCAGGATGCAAGAAGAAAACTCCAGGACTTTTTGCACACAGGTTAAAAAGTGTCCTTTGAAAGCTGTTACTAAAACTTAACAGTCAACAAACCCTTTCACAAAGGCTCAGCCTTTGAACGACTCAGTCAGAAACCTATCATGGCTGGATATAACTCAAGTGGTCAGGAGCACTGGCTGCTCTTCAGAGGACCAGCTTGGATTCCTAGCACCCACACTGTAGATCCCTCCTCTAACCAGACCCAGGGGATCCAACACCCTCATCTGGCCTCTAGGGGGTACTGCACATGTGTAGTGCACAGACACATGCAGACAAAACATCCATAGTATTTTATATAAATCCCTAAGAAAACAAAACAAACAACAAATACCCCAGCTCTATCAGTTTAAATTCCAAATCTGTTCTCAGAGATAACTTTCTATTTCTCCTGTGAAATAAGATTTATGTCCCGAAGTGCTTTGTCAGACTTTAGAGGCCTACTTAATCTTCTCCATTTTTGAAATCATTAATGAGGACCTTTTCCCAGACTTTTTACTGTCCAAGACACCACTATCACCTTTAGTTCCCTACCACTTCCTATAAAATTTAGGACCACTCAGTGAGTGCATAACTATTCCCCCTTATACATCACATTCTGGCCGAAGAATGAAGGGTGCCATGTTGCTCCAGTTTGAGTTGTCCCAGAGCCCAAGGTTACACCATTCAGTGCCTTCACTAGACCACAGCTTTACATTAGGGCATGCTTTAACAGCTAAAACTCTGTCAACAGTCATTTAACAAAGCAGAATCGAGCTGGGCAGTAATAGCACACGCCTTTAGGCAGAGGCAGGCAGATCTCTGTGAGTTCAAGGCCAGCCTGGGCTACAGAGTGAGTTCCAGGACAGGCTCAAAAGCTACACAGAGAAAGACTGTCTTTAAAAAAAAAAAAGCAGAGTGGAAAGGTCACCACCCATGGTTGTTGCTAATTTTTACTGTTGGAAACTTACAAACTATCTCTTTAATCTTCCCATCCAATAAGTTGGCAGAGAGTGCCACTACCAATTGCACGGATGCAGAAGTTCCAGTTCTGGGTTCTGAATGGGTGTTTAAGGACAATTCTGAATTACAACTTAGTCTTAGATAATAAAGAATTAGAAAGTAAGGGCTAAGTTGCTGGTTTCTAAAAGTATTTTAAGTTAATAGATCAGCTATAAACAAGTGCTAAATACTCTTTATTTGATAATATACATAGATCACAGTAAGTGCCTTTCAATGGTAAAGGCAGCATCCTTTGACAGGGAATTCTAATGAAAATGCCATCATCAAGTCAAGAGTAGACAGTGGCTTCCCGACACTCCATTGCCTGGAACAGGCCAGTGAACACAAACTGAAACACAGGTGAGTCTTCCTGTTTCTGAGAAAGTGACTGATTTTTCCCAGTGTTCAAACATATTCATATGCCTAGTTATATAAATTTAAGTATAAAACCATTCAATAGGTTTGAGGTGACACCCCATCTTTGTGGAAAGTAGAACTTTAATAAGCCCAATCTGATCTTGAGAAAGGGGGAACTGTGATAGAATGTGACTGGAATTATTATTTTTAAAAAAGATCATATCCACTTTACTACAAGTCAGTTTTACTTAAATAAGGACCGTCCCAACAAAAACATTGTTAGCCATTCATGATCTGAATTTTGATGTATGAATTAAATTATGGTACACATTAAAAGCCATGAGACATCTGTTTTGTAATAATTAAGGCAGTAGAATTACTCATTAGTAGCCTTTTTAAGGTAAGCTGTTAGGTCTGCCCTTTCTCCCTTCTTCTTAATTCCAGCGAAGATCATTTTCATTCCAGGGATGTACTTTTTGGGATTCTCCAAATACTCCATCAGGGTGTCCTCTCCCCAGGTGATGCCTAAACAGAAAAGGATGCAGTGGTTAAGTGTCTTACACTCCTGATAAGCCTGCCATTGGTTACACCCATGCAATCTGTGCTGGGATTTAACAGTCCCCACTTACCTTTGTTCTTGTTGGCATCTGTGTACGAGAATCCAGCGGCCTGACCAGTCTTCCTCCCAAACAGACCATGGAGATTTGGTCCAGTCTTATGCTTGCCTCCCTTTTCCACAGTGTGGCAGTGGGCACACTTCTGAACAAAAATCTTCTTGCCTTTCTCAACATCACCCATTTTTATTTCTAAAAATGAAAAGACCCAGCAGTTCAAATAACTTGCCCATGGAACACATACAACGGATCCTAATGGCCATCTGAATCACCTAACTACCAACCATCCCAGTGCTATTCTTACGTCCTTATCACCAGGCCAGATGATGCTATGCTACCTTACTCAGTCCACTTGCAATACTCTCCAACAGAGAGCACACTAATTAGGAGGACCCCCCCCCCCATATTCATGATAGGTCGGTGCCCAATGAAGGGAAGTGGGAACTCAACTCAAACCTCAGTTTCAGAAGAAGGCAAGGTCAAAAAGTCACAAATATGAAACTGGACTACAATTCCATTAAACCAAAACCACTGCAATTCTAACGTTTCGGGACGCTTAACTGCTGCCTGTGCGGCCAATTAAGGACATTTCCAAAGATAAGACAAAACACAGCGATGGGGGAAGGGAGTGTCCTAAGTGCTTCCACCAGCTCTGGTTTCATTTGGAGGTTAAGTCGATCTCTCTTGCATTAGTCTGACACCGGAAAGCCAGGGAGGGCTGGGGCAGGAGCCTTCTGCTTCTCGAGTCCTGAGATCCCCGGGGGTGAGCACGAGGTCACCCATCCCAAGCCGGTCTCAAGGAGAATGAAGAAACCCACCCTTCCAGATGCCTGATCTGGAAAAGAACCGGCCAGGTCCCGAGAAGCAGCAGCCTCTGCTCTCTAAAAAGGGTGGTGGGCGAGCCGTCTCTAGAACTCGGGGCCCCGGCCCTGCGCCCACGCCACCTCCAGCCCTGCCGCAGCCCTGCCCGCCCCACTAAGTCAGGCCCGCTCCGGCCTCCTCGCGCCCTTCCCGCCCCGTGTCCCCGTCACGCGCTCACCGCTCTCCCGGGTGATCAAAACCACGAGCATTACGACTTGAAGACGGACGTCCCGCTCTCTAGCCCAAGGACACACCGGCCCGCGCCTATGTACCGGTGTCGGTGCAACCGCACTTGTTCTGCCCGCCCGCGGCCCGACCTACGGCAGCGTCGGCTGCTGCGACGTGACGTAGCCGCGCCTCATTGGCTTCCGCATCGGGACCGCGCCAGCGAGGTGCGCGCGCATGCGGGCTAGCAGGTTAGGGTGTGCCCAGAGGGCGCCCTTCCTCTAAAGGCCTCGGTTTGCCCGGCACTTGCGACAGGCCCTCGGACGTAAGGCGTGGACGTGGATGATGTCACCCTCGGCTCCCTGAGCTTGCGGGTGTGGGAGGCGGGGCGGCGACTCCTCCGGGATCCAGGGCGGCGCAGCGTGGCTCAGGTATCTTATCAGTTTGTTCCGAAGACTCCTTCGGCCGCCGCCCGCGGGACTGCTGCCCGGTCCGCTGGCGACCTTGGCGACCTTTACCCAGGCTTGGTCAAGACTCCCTGGCTGGCGCAAACTGCACCGGCCTCCGCGTGGACGCCTGCTGGTGACCTTCACTCTGTTGAACCATCTTCTTCCCACTCTCCCAGTGACCGAGCGCCACGCTACTTGGGGCAGACAGGATCGTCGCCCGCAGTCCCTGTCCCCTTCCCCTGGTGTTTGTAGAAAAACAAGGAGGGTGTGCTGGCAAGCTTTTAGGAAGAAAAGCAGGATTTGACTTGATCTTTGGAGTCCACTGTACTTGTCCTTTCTGACCATACTGGGGATGGAAGTTTTGTTAGCACACGAAAGTTGCACTTCAAAAACGAACTCTCCGACACGCTAAGTTCGGCCACTGCAAGTTTGCTTTATTACTTTTTTTTTTTTTTTTTTTTTAAGGTGAGGATCGAACCCAGGGCCTACCCCAAATTCTGATGAACGTCGGTCCTTTTCTATGTTCTGTCTAGCAAGTGTTTACACATACCTGGTGCTTGGCAGGCTCTTGGTATCCAGAGTGAACCCACAAAATATGGTGGAGTTTATTTAGATTCTACCATCTTTCCTTCCACCGTCAGAGTAACACTAGTTCTTAGGAGGCTGGTCTAGATCGCCTTAGATCCCTTTCAAGCCACTGGTCCTATGATCTGCTCTAGGGAATACATCAGTCTGTATGAATACAGAATTCTTAGTTATCTCTAGGGGCAGTTGACTCCAGAACAGTCCCCATCATCTATACAGAATCCCATTGGTGCTCAAGTCCCTCTCATGAAATGGTGTAATATTTGCATACAATCTACAGAGTTTCCCCAACATTTATATCATCTCTAGATTATAACATGCCAAATACAAATAATGTCACTTAGGGAAAAATGACAGAATCTCCAAAGTCATTCTTTTAATTCCTCTTTCTCTGACACAACACTGAACTGCCACATCTTACTATATAACAGTTAGAACTCAGAACATATTCAAGACTTTTTGTAGCTTTCAGGGGAACTCACTGAGCATTCAGATATAGTCCTTACATAGGCTTATTTAAATTATCCGTATCTAGGCTTATTTGGCAAACTCTCCAAGTTTTTTTTTTAAAGGCCTGCCTTAGTGAAAACATAGACATTCACTATGTCCTTAAACCAAGTCCTGACGCTGCCTTCCAGGTTCCTCCAAAGAGTGTCGTCTGTACTGAGGTCTCCCTCTCCCATATCTCTCCTTTGTGCATCAGAAGTTACTGTTTTTAGTTTATACAGGAGGTGGCTGACCACAGATTTCCAGTAGGATCGTCCTGCTGCAGGGTTTGTACACCAGTGACTCAGTTGACCAAGCAAATGGACTGACACCTTACATTTTATTCCATAACACTGCATAATGGGGTGGAGGGTGCACACCAGTGACCCTGGCACTGGGAAGAAGGAGACAGGAGAATGAGACCAGTCATCCTTGGCTCGTTCAAGGCCAGGCTGGGTGGAATAAGGAGACCTTGTCTCAAACAAATAAATTTATTCCCACAAGGAAGAGGATAGAAAACAGACAATTCAGTATTTCTCTAGCTGAGGAAATTGTAGATAAAGAGTCTTGTTTCTGAAAATTGTGGAGAGATAAGGGAAAAACAGCACTCAGGAGGCAGAGGCGGGACAATCAGAGTTCAGGGCCAGACTGGTCTTCAGAGTGAGTTCCAGGACAGCCAGGGCTACACAGAGAAATCCTGTCTAGGGGGTGGGAGCAAAAAAAAAGGGGGGGTGTTGGGGATTGAGCTCAGTGGTAGAGCGCTTGCCTAGCAAGCACAAGGCCCTGGGTTCAATCCTCAGCTCTGGAAAACAAAAACAAAAATCAACAACAACAACAAAAAAACAGTATCTCTCCTTCCTGTGGTAAAGAAGGTGCCACAGATTCTGCACCCGCCATAGTGTTGCTCCTTTAAAGCTCTGAAGAGAGTCAGCCTTTACTGTTTACTCAGTATGCTCATGAGAAGACTGGGTGTGTAGCTTAGGCGGTGCTCGCCTAGCATCAGGAAGCTTTGGGGAGGGAAAGGTGGAAGGATCAGTTGGAGATCATCCTGGACTTCGTAGGAAATTCAAGAGCCATTGAGATATAAGAAACGCTATCTCAAAATACCAAACCACCCCACCACCCCCGCACACATAAAACTTAAACAACAGCAACAAAAAGCCAACATACTTGAATTATTTGAGTAGGAGAAAGAAACTGCATATTGTCTTATTTCTATTGCTCTATCTGCTCTCTTAGCCCTTAGGAAGGATGGAGGCTGCTGAGAGTTGTAACCGTCTTAAAGCAGATGCCTCTCTCTCTAACAGTATAATGGATTACATATCTTTAAAAATATGAAAGATATCTGTTAAAATCCCCCCTCCTCAATCAAAGTATCTAACTGAAGCCACACGAAATCCACTGGTCAGAGGCAGATAACGTGCTCAGTCAGTCCATGCTGACTCTGGGGTTGGCTTATGGGCTTGTGCTGAAAAGAAAGAATCTCAGGCTGTTCCTAGCAGCTCAGGCTCAGAAGTATGGCTCAGAGAAGGGGGTGAGGAGGGGCTGGAGCAGCGTGGGCAGAAATGCCTAGGTAATGCTGCTACCCTAAAGCACCAAATGCCGTTATTGACTGGCAGAGCAAAGAAGCGGATTAGCCTTGTCTGCCTTGGATTTAGTAACACCTGGGATGAAAACATTTCCCTCAACTTTGAGGAAGAGGAGGTGGAATGATCAAGAACCAGTGAGGGTAGGTGAGTGGGGATTTAGCTCAGTGGTAGAGTGCTTGCCTAGCAAGCACAAGGCCCTGAGTTCGGTCTTCAACTACAGGGGGTGAGGGTGGGGTGGGGGGAAGAACCAGTGGGGATAGAAAACACCAAGGAACTATACTTTCCAGATGCCACACAACTGACCACGTACGAACTCACAGAGACTGTGGCAGTGTGCACAGGGCCTGCGCAGTCCAAGCAAGATGGAGTCCTAGCATTGAGGGAGAAGTGGACATGATCTCCCATCCCTAACCAAGAGCTATCTCCAAATGGAAACCATTTGCAAAGGAAAAGTTGGTTTTTTCCCATGGTGGCAGCAGAGTCTCACTGGGTATACCAGCCACACTTGAGGCCAGGCCCCATGCCCAACAGTAGATGGAAAACTCAAAACCAACTCCTTTTGGGGAATTTTGTCTCACAAGGCTTTGTCTGGGCAGTTTTTACTTTATTGGTCTTCTGCTTCTATGATACAGCATCCGATTTTGTGTTTTTATGGATTTTCTCTGTGTGTGTGTGTGTGTGTGTGTGTGTGTGTGTGTGTGTGTTTATTTTTCTGTTTTCTAAAAGGAGAGAAGGCATGGAGTTGGAAGGATGGGGGAGTGGGGAGGATCTGAGAGACTATGAGGGAGGGGAAACCAAGATCAGACTATGTTATAAGAAAAACATCTATTTTCAGTAAATAAATAAAGAGAAAAAAGACAATTTTCCATAAAAAGTCATAGCTTCATGTTACCTTCATGCAGGTTCAAGATTTGATTTTATTGTATCTGCGTAGTCTAAGAAAAGTCTTTCTGAAAAAAATGAGCAGAGTAGTTGTGAATGGACAAGTGCATCTTTATGTCTGGTAGAAGGACTCTTGAATATCCAGAGGAATGTCTCAACCTAGGTCTTGGAGGATTCCCAGGATCTTGGGAAATTCCAAGCCTGAGATGCCAATGAAAAGCAACAAAGGATAAAATTCAACCCTAAAGGGATATAGGTGTTTCTAGTTATTAGGTGTGATACAAGTCTTACAAGAGACTTAGTATCCCCATGTAAGCAGTCATGTTACTGAATGAGTGTATGTGTGCTTGTGTGTTAGCTTTATTTGTTCTTAAACTTACTTACTGTATGTGTGTGGGCACATACATTTTAAGAAAAACTAAAGGGCCCAATTCCCACTCTTACCTTTGGAATGTGAATTAATCCCTCAGAAGGTCTAAATTCTTCCAATTGAAATAGGAACATTAAGAAGATAGGTTTTGTCTCATGGGGAATTTGATGTGGTTGGAACAGTTTGTTTCTGAGGAATATGAAAAATAAACAAAACCATCTTAGTTTTCCTTAGCAGCCAATGAAACAAGCGACTCTCTGCTAGGATTTGGCCACGGTGTCCGTGTAGCTTCTCTTTCAGAGGTTCACATACTGGAAGTTTCTCTGTGGCTGGCAGTATTGGAGGGCAGGGCCTAATGGAAGGAGCATGACTTCTTAACCAGATCCCTTGAACCTTGGTTCCATAAAATGGAAACTGGAAATATACCAAACAGGTTTGTGGGGAACTGAAACCAAGAATATACCTTGCAGGCTAAGAGTTCTGTTTATAGCCGGGCGGAGGTGGTGCACGCCTGTAATCCCAGCACTCGGGAGGCAGAGGCAGGCGGACCTCTGTGAGTTTGAGGCCAGCCTGGTCTACAGAGTGAGTTCCAGGAAAGGTGCAAAGCTACACAGAGAAACCTTGTCTTGAAAAAACAAGAAAAAAAAGGAAAAGAGTTCTGTTTATAGTCAGAACAGTTCCTGTCTGTTCCTAGCTAAGAGGTAATTCCTATGTCAAGTCCCTGCTAATTAAGTCTTCTATTTGTGAGCTCTTAAATTCCTGGCCTGATTGTCCTGGTCCTAAACTGGTCCCTTTTGTTGTATCCTTTTAACGATAACTCCCCTCACCTCTGTGAATACCTTATCTCTCCTATAATAGGGACTTGGAGAAGCCAGTGGGGGCTACTCTCAAAAACACTGATTATCGGAGATTGATGGTTGCCAGCTGGGTACCCCAAATACAGCTTGCTTTAATTTGGACAGTCATGGACTTGGTCCTTTCTCATGAATTTTGGAATTAACAGTTCTCCATGAAGAGCTATCTGGGCACTAGTTGTAAGGGGCACATTAATGCTGTCATCAGTGGATTAGTTCCTGAGAGAGCCAGTTATGAAGGAGCAAACCTGATCCCTCTTGCTTCCTTCTTTGCCATGAGACTTCTTTCCTGTGTTCTCCACCATATGGTACTATTTGCTATGAGGCTCACACCAGAAGCTGTGTGTGTGTGTGTGTGTGTGTGTGTGTGTGTGTGTGTGTGTTTAGTAAGCCTGTATGTACAAAGTAATGTACAAAATGCCAGCTACTGTAATTCTGAAGGCAGGCCAGGGAGTAGAATAAGAAGAATGTCAAGTAGATACAGGTTTTGCTAATTAGATTTACTGTTTAATTTCCTCCTTTAATTGTAAAACACATCACATAGAGTTTGTTATATTTTGTTTGGTGGCGTTTGTTATGCCCATGTCATGAGCCTCCCAGAGACCACCAGGAGGAGTCTGAATTAGTATGCAAAAGCAAAGAGCCTTTATTGCAAGCTCGAGCTTGGGCTCTCTGTCCATTCCAACATAGTGGTTGGATCAGGGAGAGCCCTGAGCTCAGTTATGGCAGGGTTTTTAAGGAGTAAAGGATGGAGGTGGTAGGAGAATTCCAGATTCAGATGGGGATTGAACTCCTGATTGGGCAAGGGTGGAGCAACAGAAGCCTTGTCAAAGAGGGATTGGTACTGGTGTTGCTGCAAGGAAATTGGCAACGTATATATGAGTGATGTAAGTTATCCTTAATGTTCTGGAGCATCTAGTACTTGTCTCACTTCTGATTGGTTTCCCACAGGGGATCGTTTGTGGCTTTTCCTGGTTATTGTAAGGGTGAGGTCTAGTTCCAGTATTGTTAGTCTACAGCCTATGATAGCTGCACTCATGTTGTTAGGCCTCTCCAGTATCTAGTATAAGCATATTATGCAGCTGACCAACATCTGTGGATGGAACTCTCTCATTTTGCAAACCTGAAATTTCATAACCTGTTCTCAACTTGGGTAACTTTGTCAGCTTGACCGAATTCTGTAATATTCAGGTAGCCAGTACTATTTCTAGGTATGTCAGTAAAGTAATTCCAAGAGACTGGCATTTCAGTCAGTGGATCAAGTAAGGCAGATTCTCTTTCATCCCAAATGGGTGGGCATATACAATGGTTGAGGGTCCAGAAGAAACAAAGGAGCAGAGCACTCCTGCTGTCTCTCCATGAGCCAGAGCTCCTTTCTTGGCTATGGGACAAGTATTTTATGTTCTCTGTGTTACGATTTATTACAAGGGTGAGGGGGTGGGGGGGGGTAGGTATCCCGAGTGTGCAGGGAAACATGCTGGGCAGATGCATGCCAGGCAGGGCATGGTGATGGCAGCCAGTGATAGATACATAACCCAGACGATGCATCCACGTGGAGAGTTTGTTATAATGGAGAGATGAAGAGGCAGAAAGACAGAGAGACAGAGAGGGAGGGAGAGAGCGAGGGGTGCTCACCTTGTGGGAGGAAAAGTGGAAGGAGAGAGAGAAAGGGGCAGAGTTTTTCCTTAAGAAGAGGCTTCTACATCAGGGTTCAGGGTGGGATCAGAATATTAACATTCTGGCCTTTGGAACTTTCCCCAGTAACCCTCAGTTCTCAGGCAGAATTGTAGTATTAGATTCCCTGGTCGGGGGCTCTCTGCGTGTGGAGTTAGCCATGCTACCCACTTCTCTGGTCTTTCCAGAAAAGGAACACTACTGAAGGAAAGAAACTAAAAACTGCTCCAGCAAATACAAGGAAGTGAAACACATTACCCCTGCCACCGAGGCAGTTTAGTGAGCTAGAGTAATTCTCTTAAACCAAGCCTAATCCACTGTAGCTCATAAGTCTTCAAGTTTATGAGTACTGAGAGGTGAGGGAGCTTCAGGCTAGTCTCAAGTTAGCAGAGGTGCTGCATGAATTTAGGGGAAGACTTCTTTATTAATAGGAACTTGCAAGGTGAGGCAGCCAGTGCTGGTTTAAATCTGCAGCTAGTTATCCAGGAGACGGAGAGAAGATAATTCAGTTTCATGCTCTTAGCACTTACTGTCTATGACGACCCACTCCTGACCGACCTTTCTTTGCCTTCATCTGGTGATCTCTTGGCATTCCCTTACCCCTGATGCCCCTGGCTCCCTCTTTGCTTGGGTTGGGCCAGTGGGAGGCCCTGGAAACTTTGGAAGGTCTAGGATAATGCTTCCTGCTGTTCTGCGTTCCCTGGAGCCTCACTAGCCCCTGGCAGTTCCCTTTCTCTACCCATATCTTTGTGACCAGCTCTCAGCTACACTTCTTTCAATAAGGTCCTTTGGAGGTCTGTTTTCCAGGACCTTCATGAGGAGACTGGGTTTCTCATTTTCAGGACAGTATCCAGTCCTCAGCCATGTCTGTTTCATGACAGAAATTTTGTTCTCCTCACTTGTCCTGCACTGTGGAGTGGATGGTGAGAAAAGAGCACCTAGGCAGCCGAGTGCCTGCTTCCTGCCCTCTGTTACTCCAGCCCCCTACCCGCTGGCTGTCAGACCCAAAGGCTGCTGGTGCTAAGTCTGAGCCTTTTGAGGATTCTGCTGTGTAGTATTGGGGTTTCCTCCACCTTCCGTGTTATGTGTTTGGATGGTTAGAAAGCATCTTCTTATTTCTAAGATGTTCTGATGTCTCCCCATTGACCTGGCTGATTTATGCCTTTTCGTGTACGTGTGTGTATGTGTATTATATGCTTGTAGCATAAGACACAACCTAACAACCAAAATACAAAGTGTTAATGTGTCTTTGATCTTTACAGGGTTTCTTCATGTATTCCTGGCTGTCCTGGCCTTGAATTCTGAGATCTGCCTGCCTTTGCCTCCTGAGTGCTGGGATCAAAGGTGTGCACCACTACCACCAGGCAGCATTTTTGATCATTTTATTTTATTTATAGTATTTTTAAAAAGATTTATTTATTTATTATGTACACAGAGGAGGGCGCCAAATCTCATTACAGATGGTTGTGAGCCACTATATGGGTGCTGGGAATTGAACTCAGGATCTCTGGAAGAGCAGTCAGTGCTCTTACCCTCTGAGCCATCTCTCCAGCCCTATTTATAGTATTTTTTATTTTATAATTAACTTAATTTCACATATCAGCCACAGATTCCCCCATCCTCCCTCCTCCCACCCCCCAGCCCTCCCCCACAACCCCCCCCCAATCCCCTGGGGAGTCAGCCCAGCCTGGCAGACTCAGCCAAGGCAGGTCCAGTCCCCTCCTCCCTACACCAAGGCTGAGCAAACTGTCTCAGCATAGGCCCCAGGCTCCAAAAAGTCAGCCCATGCACCAAGGACAGGTCCTGGCTCCACTGCCTGGGGCCTCCCAAACAGTTCAAGATAATCAACTGTCTCACTTCTCAGTGGAGACTTTGAAAGCCAGAAGGACCTGGACAGATGTAATGCAGACACTAAGAGACCATAGATGCCAGCCTAGACTAATATATCCAGCAAAACTTTCAATCATCATAGATGTAGTAAACAAGACATTCCAAGACAAACCCAGATTTAAACAATACCTATCCATAAATCCAACCCTACAGAAAGCACTAGAAGGAAAATTCCAACCTAAGGAAGTCAGATATACCCACGAAAACACAGGCCATAGATAACCCCACAGCAGTAAACCCCAAAGAAGAGAAGTACACACACACTACCACCAAAAGATAACAGGAACTAACAATCACTGGCCACCAATATCCCTTAATATCAATGGACTTAATTCACCTATAAAAAGACACAGGCTAACAGAATGGATATGAAAACAGGACCCATCTTTCTGCTGTATACAATAAACACCTCAATTTCAAAGATAGACACTACCTCAGAATAAAAGGCTGGGAAAAGTCTTTCCAATCAAATGGTCTTAAGAAGCAAGCTGGTGTAGTCATCCTAATATCCAACAAAATAGACTTCAAACTAAAATCAATCAAAAGAGATCAAGAAGGACATTACATACTCATCACAGGAAAGATCTACCAAGATGAAGTTTCAATTCTGAACATTTATGTCCCAAACACAAGGGCACCCACATATGTGAAAGAAACACTACTAAAGCTTAAATCACACATAAAACCCCACACATTAATAGTGGGAGACTTCAATACCCCACTTTCACCACTGGACAGATCTACAAAATCGAAACTTAACAGAGAAATAAGGGACTTAACTGATGTTATGATTCAAATGGACTTAATCGATATCTACAGAATATTCTATCCTCACAAAAAAGAATATACCTTCTCAGCACCCCAGGGAACCTTCTCTAAAATTGACCACATACTTGGCCACAAAGCAAATCTCAATAGATAAAAAAAATTGGAATAACCTCCTGTGTTCTGTCAGACCACCATTGTATAAAGTTAGATTTCAACAACAATGAAAATTACAGAAAGCCTACAATCTCATGGAAACTTAATAATGCTCAACTGAATCACCAATGAGTCAAGGAAGAAATAAAGAAATTAAAGACTTCCTAGAGATCAATGAAAATGAATATACCGCACACCAAACTTATGGAACACTATGAAAGCAGTGCTAAAAGGAAAATTCATAGCACTAAATGCCCACATAAGAGTTGGAGAAATCTCACACTCGGGACTTAACAGCACACCTGAAAGCCCTAGAACAAGAAGAAGCAAAGTCACCCAGGAGGAATAGAAACCAGGAAATAATCAAATTGAGAGCTGAAATCAATAAAATAGAAACAAAGAGAACAATACAAAGAATCAACGAAACAAAGAGTTGGTTCTTTGAGAAAATCAACAAGGTAGACAAGCCCTTATCCAAACTAACAACAAGGCAGAGAGAAAGCATCCAAATTAGCAAAATCAGAAATGAAAAGGGAGATATAACAGACAGTGAGGAAATCAAGAGAACCATCAGGTCATATTTCAAAAACCTGTACTCCACAAAACTGGAAAATCTCAAAGAAATGGATACTTTTATGGATAGATACCACATACCTAAGTTAAATCAAGACCAAATAAACTATTTAAATAGTCCAATAACCCCTAAGGAAATAGAAACAGTCATTAAAAGTCTCCCAACCAAAAAAAGCCCAGGGCCAGATGGTTTCAGTGCAGAATTCTACCAGATCTTCAAAGAAGAGATAATACCAATACTCTTTAAATTGTTCTACACAATAGAAGCAGAAGAACATTACCAAACTCCTTCTATGAAGTTACAATTACCCTGATTTCCAAGCCAAACAAAGATGCAACAAAGAAAGAGAATTACAGACCAATCTCCCTCATGAACATCGATGCAAAAATACTCAATAAAATATTGGCAAACAGACTCCAAGAACACATCAAAACAATTATCCACCATGATCAAGTAGGCTTTATCCCAGGGATGCAAGGCTGCTTCAACATACGAAAGTCTGTCAATGTAATACACCATATAAACAAATTGAAAGAAAAAAACCCCACATGATCATCTCACTAGATGTTTTTGGTCATATTTAAAGAGTAAGTGAAATTGGATACCCCATTCCCTGTGGTGGGATACCGTGCTCAGCCTTGATACAATGGGGAGGGGCTAGGCTCTCCTTCAACTTGGTATGCCAGACTTTGTTGACTACCATGGGAGGCCTTACCCACTCTGAGGAGTGGATGGGGGTAGAGTGGGAGGGAGGTGAGGAGGCAGGAGAAGGGGACGGAGGGGTAACTGGGGTTGATATGTAAAATAAAAAATTTAATAAATAATATATTTAAATTAAAAAAAAAGAAATTGGATAGTTACTTCAACCTGGAATCCCCCATTACAAACTGTCGCCATTGAACTTTTTAATTAGCTATGTGGAGTATAGGTATTCTCTCACTAAAGACCAGAGCCTTTCATTTCAGCCATAGTAGAATGGGACCAGAACCAGGTTATGGGTCAGCCCACCCCAATATTCACCCCATCTGTGATCCGCTGGAGCATGTGAAGGGACCGGTTCTGTAGACCCAAAGCTGCAGGATTTCCACAACCCAGGGCAACAGCAGAATAACCAAGAAGAGTTTCAGTTGAGAGCCCAGCACAGGTAGTGTAGCAGAAACCAGAGGCTTCAAACCAGACCAACGACTCTTCACAATGAACACTGGCAAGTAAAGATATATAGACAAAGGGGTTTACTGTGTGACTCACTGTGTTACACTGCAGCTTCCATGACCAGATTTCCCCTCTTTTTATTTTATTTTTTCCTTTTTCTCTTAAATTTTATGGGGTGGGTGTTGCAAGGACAGAGGGAAGATACACAGGGAGGGAAAATGGATAAGATCGAGATGCATGATGTGAAAGACACAAAGAATAAATAAAAAAGAAAGTTACAAAACGAAACTTCAAGTTCCTGGGCCTGTGAGATGGCTCAGTGGGTAAAGGTGCTTGCTGCAAAGTCTGATAGCCTGAGTTCGATCCAGAGGATCCACATGATGGAAGCTGTCCTCTGACTTCCACATGTACATTATGCTGTGTTTATGTGTGTCACACAACTATAAAAAGAAAAAAGGTGAAACTCTGAGTTCCTATACTGTGGAGTTGCATCTTCCAACATTTGTTCTTTAGAAGTCCAGTCCCATGGCATGTTCTATGACTAGATAATAAAAGGATCAAATTACTTCAATATATTCACTGTATTGCCCATCAACTTGGACATCCCATTGACTTTTTATGCTTTTTTGGGGGGGGGGGCAGGGTTTCGAGACAGGGTTTCTCTGTAGCTTTGGAGGCTGTCCTGGAACTCACTTTGTAGACCAGGCTGGCCTCAAACTCACAGAGATCCACCTGCCTCTGCCTCCCAAATGCTGGGGTTACAGGTGTGCGCCACCACCACCTGGCCCCATTGACTTTTTAAAAGGCATTTAAACATTTTTAATTTTTTTTATTTTGTGTAAGTGTAGGTGTGGGAATGCCATTATCATCAGGCCTGTTGGGTGTATGTGTGTGTGTTGTGTGATATTTTGTGTTCTGACAAATAAAGCTTGCCTGGAGATTAGAGGGTGGAGCTAGCCACTAATCAACCATAGGGGCTGGGCAGTGGTGGCACACACGCCTGGCACTTGGGAAGAGGAAGCAGGAAGATTAGGAGTTCAAGGCCACCCTGGGCTCCTTGAGATTGAACCAGTCTAAAAGAGAAACAGAGCCTGGTGATGGTGGTACACACCTTTAATCCCAGCACTAGGGAGGTGGAGGCAGGAATATAAGGTGGTGGCAGGATCTCAGCTCCCATGTGGTCTGAAGATTCGTAGAGGTAAGAAGTTTCTAGTGGCTGCTGTTCTGCTTCTCTGATCTTTCAGCTCTCACCCTCAATATCTGACTGTGGGTTTTTATTGTTAAAACTTTTAGGATCATGCTTCATGGGTGTGCACACTGAGATGGTTTCCTGTCATTCTCTACCTTATTCCTTCAAGGCAAGGTCTTTCCTTGAATGTGGAGCCTGTGTTTTTCAGGTGGGCTGGAAGCCAGCAAGCCCTAGTGATCCTTCTGTATGCCCCCACTGAGCACTCCTGTTTATAGGCATGGCTGGGACCCTGGATGGCTTATGTGGGTCCCTATGGTTGGAGAGCAAGTGCTTTTCCTGGTTGGGTTCTCTCCCCAGAACCTGTATTATAAATGTTTTAGTGTTAGAGACTAAACCCAGGCAAACTAGCAAAGGACTATACCACTGTGCTATACATTCCAGCCAAGTATTCTATAAAGACTATGATTTAGGAATTGTCATGTGATTATGATACACATGACAGTATTTCAATATGGACATTTTTGCTTTCTTTAAAACCTACCTACTAGCGCTGTATAAAATAAAAATTGGAAAACAGTTTTAGCTCAGAATAGGTTTAAGAAATGTACACATTAATTATAAGGACAGAAATAATTCAAAACATGTAACTATATTGTGTGAACCAATGAGTTTTACTGGTATTACTTATAGGAATATAGGTAAAGGGTTACTTACAGGGACAGAAATGACTCAAAGCCAGGTTCTTCATAGCCTGTCCCAGCACCGGGGACAGTTCACAAAGGCTGGTAACTTGGGGCTTGTACAACTTGGTGTAGCTCATCATGCCGGAGGCTCTTCTAGGCAGCTCAACTGATCCCCCTTTTAAATATAGCTTGGCCGGTCTGTTTTCTCTGGGGCAGCTGGCCTCCTCTGAGTGCCTTGTAAGCAACTCAGCTTTTCTCGTGATTTCTTCATGGTACTCAACTTGCCACGGTAAATTGTTTTTACCATGTACCTCTGGGGCTAGTGAGATGCCTCAGCAGGTTAAACCACTTGCCATGCAAGCTTGACCTGAGCTGGATCCCTGGAACCCACAGTGGAAGAAGACTCATGAAGGTTGATCTCTGACACCCCCTGCCCCCCACACACACCTGGGGCTTCGATGGCCACCCAAACACACAGAGTAAAAGAGAACTTTAAAAACGTACCTCTTGGCACACTTACGTGTTGACACGCATATGGGAGTTACGACACAGCGGGCAAACACTTCAAAAATGAAGATGTAGGGCTCTAGAATAACTGGCAGCAAGCCACACACTATCTTTCCAAAATTGGAAATCTAATAAGTGGTCTGGATTGTAACAAAATAATTTTATCTGTTTTCTATCAGAAGGCTATGGGGAAGGAAACACATGTAACCTGTAATGTGTGCACTCAGAACACTCAGGATTCATCTTCCCACGGACTTACACATGTAACCTGTATGTGTGCACTCAGAACACCCAGGGTTCATCTTCCCACGGACTTACACATGTAACCTGTAATGTGTGCACTCAGAACACCCAGGGTTCATCTTCCCACGGACTTACACATGTAACCTGTGTGTGTGCACTCAGAACACTCAGGATTCATCTTCCCACGGACTTAGACATGTAACCTATATGTGTGCACTCAGAACACTCAGGATTCATCTTCCCACGGACTTACACATGTAACCTATAATGTGTGCACTCAGAACACTCAGGATTCATCTTCCCACAGACTTGACAATGTTTTATTGAAGTTCTATAGTTTGGAGAACTATATTGTCTGTGGATTTAAATTCTACACCCCCCCCCCCGCCCCTTTTGAGACAGGGTCTCTACATAGACCTGGCTCTCCTGGAACTTACTATGTATACCAGTCTGGCCTTGAACTGGTAGAGATGAATTTTACCTTTTTTTTTTTTTACCCATTATTTTGTGAAAACATTTACAAAAAGAGATTGTTGACATATTAATTTTATTAAGGCATGATACATTCTATAGTTGTCTGTCAAATCTTCAATATTTGAATTTTTTCAGCTTTTCATTTCTCGCAAAATGATGGTGTAAATCCATCTGCACATTGACTTTCCTGATTTTGGAAAACTTCTTCAGAGTATAATTTGAAGATGAGACTAAAGACTAATTTTTTTTTTCTGGCTCTGATATTTTGTTGACAAACTGTTAAATGTTTTGAAAAGTCAGGACGTTATTTTGGTCCCTCTGACCAGATCCTAACTTAAATTCTTAAAAACACAAACCTCATTAATGTCATTATGGCTCAATACAGAAACAGAATCCAGCCAAATGCAGGGCACTCTGTGACATATTTTATTTTCTTGCAAGAGGCTTGGTTTTGAAGGGAGGAGAGAATATCTCAATTATAGAAATAATGGCTATTGTGGCCATAGAAATGATGTCTCATCCCGGAGTGTATCTTATCCCTGAGGTCCTTCTGTTCTTCTTGGATGGAATCATGCAAACGCTTCTGTGCCATGGACTTTGAAAAGGAGTTCCTAAGGTCTAGCAGGTTGGTCTGAGGTTTGGGCACTCCAGCTCTAGGAACCCACGCCCAAATAGGTCTTGTTTCTTCATTGCTTTCCATGTCCGGGTCCAAAAATTCTGGTTTACTTAAAAAGTGGTTAAAAGTGAAATCATCCATATCTGTTCTGTTATGCAGAATATTAGACTTACTGAGGCGAACAGGGTTCTGGCACATAGTATATGGGTCACGGAAGGCAGATTTAAGTGGTTCGTAGTCAATGTAATGGTTTGACTTAGAGCAGGTTATGGGTAGGGGTTTCATTGCCAGCTGTCTCCAGTATAAGTCATCTGTCTTTTTGGTGTCTGTGATCTTTGGAAATGATTTTAGGTCATAAAGATTAGTCAGATCTTTTGTTGGATAACAAGTTGGGAGTGTATAGGTAGACATCAAGCCTTGTTCTTCCTTAATCTTCTCTTCAATATCCTGGTTTTTATGGGTAATTCCAGGCAGGAGGTTATCGTTCATTGCCATCATTTCTGTGGAACTGGGTATGAATGTATGGAAAGCACACAACGCTCTAGGGGTACAGTCTGGGCAGGAAGGTGGGCCTTGTACCATGGCCTCCAGAGGTCGTTGGTTATGAATAAGTCGGGCAATCCGACCTTCCAAAGGTTTGGGAGGTTTTAAGGCAGGATGGAATTTTTCTTGCTATACCAGTGGAATAAAGAGGAGAAAAAAATCAATAATAAATAGCAGGCCAATTCCATACCCATTTTCACTATCAGTAAGTCGGAGAGAGGTGGAAGTTTATACACTAAGATTCTTTGGTATTTATTTGAATACATTGAAATTTGGGTCCAAATAAATACATTTTTCTCTTTTACTAGATTTCAGTAAAATGGAAAGTATATATGCTTTATTTGGCTATAGGCAAGCTTTATTGTGTACGAATTCTCAGCTTTCAAAATTTCAAAGATACAAAAGGACTCACTAAAACTTATGAAATCAGGACTGCAGTAATTGTCCTGTGCAGTTATTTAAATCATGTAGGCAACGCAAGCGTTCTTAAGCCTAGGTTGAATTGGAATCACCTTCAGAGCTGGCAGAGTGGAGTTCTTAAGCTTTAGTTCTAAGACTAGGACTTTCAAGGTCTACAGTGGGTTCTGGAATCTCCTTGTTCTGGGAGGGTGTGTAAGAGGGAACAAACCTGTGCACTCGGAGTTATCCTCCCAACTCAGGAACATTCATTCTAACAAGTGTCTCAGGTGCTGCTAAGGCTGGTGGCGTGGTAAATGCTTTGAGAAGCATTGTCTGAGGTGTTCAGTTTTACTGGGCTGCTTACTGGTTCTAGGGACTGAGCACAGGGCCTTGCACATGCCAAGCACATGCTCTGCCACTGAGCTGTGCCCACTGCCCCATCTGTGTTTCCTTTTGAGCTGTTTTTAAAGTATAGTTTCAATAAGGCTTAGCAACTGCAAAGATAGGGCAAAGATAGGAAGTATATTCAGGATACCTTACTGGAGCTATGTGGGTAGAAGGAAGAGGTGGCCGGTAAGGGCATGGATGGTAACATGTCTCCTATATTGTGCCAGAGGCTTGAATGATGCCTTTGTTTTGACAAATATACATTTATGATTTGTACAATTTTATTGAATGTATACTTTACATTGAACAAAAAACAGAAAAAAAGTTTAACTCTGGTAAATGGTATGCATGTCAAATCTTAAGGGATAAAGCTATACTAAGGTCTGTACTTCACTCTAAAATGAGTAAAAATAATAAAAATATTGGTGGATGGTTAGAGGGAATAGATTACACAAAAGATTAAGTATAATAAAGTATTGATGATAAACTATAACTGGTGAGTATACAGGTCTTAAATGAAAATTATTTCTATATGTTTGAATTTTTTTTTAATAATATGCTAAAGAAAACACCAAAAAGCAGTATATACATTTCAATATCAGGAGAAAAGTAATGATGATGAGTGTGGGGGGGGGAGGGGCAGGGATGTAGTTCAGTTGGTTGAATACTTACTTAGAATCTTGGATTCAGTATGTAGTACCTCTTAAAACTGGACATAGTGACAAGAGTATGTAACTCAAGCATTAGGGGAATAGACACAAGATTGGGAGTTCAAGGTCATCCTAAGCTACATAGAAAGTCTGAGGCCAGCCTGGGCTACATGACAGCCAATGTTTAAAAAGAAAAGTGGTGGTTAAAATAGTAACAGTATCCTGGGCAGAGGCAGGTGGATCTCTGTGAGTTCGAGGCCAGCCTGGTCTCCAAAGCAAGTTCCAGGACAGGCTCCAAAGCTATACAGAGAAACCCTGTCTCAAAAAACCCTGTCTCACCCCCCCCCCCCATAAATAAATAAATAGAAAAAGAAAGAAAGGAAGGAAGGAAGGAAGGGAGGAAGGAAGGAAGGAAGGAAGGAAGGAAGGAAGGAAGGAAGGAAAATAGTAAGAGTATAATGGACCTAAAGAATAAGGGACGGGGCTGGAGAGATGGCTCAGAGGTTAAGAGCACTGACTGCTCTTCCAGAGGTCCTGAGTTCAATTCCCAGCAACCACATGGTGGCTCACAACCATCTGTAATAAGATCTGACGCCCTCTTCTGTGTACATAATAAATAAATAAATCTTAAAAAATAAAAAAAAGAATAAGGGACTTTGGACCATCCCTTTGGATTATCCTAGTTGGAGGAATTTCTATACCGGATAATAGTTGTAACCTTTAGCTAATCAAATTTTAGTAAATATATTATGAAGCGAAGAAAGACCCCAACTTTCTGATAGGTTTACTACATCTGTCATTAAAGAAAAGGATATCAGATTTTTAATAGTGTCTGCTATGTGAGCAACAGCCTTTAGTACTTTTTCTTTTGATGTATCACAGGCTGCCTTTCAACTTGGTATGCAACTGACCATGACCTTCAACTCCTGAACCTTTCACCTCCTCTTTTCAAGTTCTGGAATTATAGGCATGTGCTACCATGCCTAGATTATAAGGTGCTGAGAAATCTAACCAGGATTTCGTGCATGCTAAGGTAGGACACTACCAACTGAACAACATCTCTAGCTCTAGTACTTGTATTTCATTCAGAAAAAAGACTCACAGGGATTTTTATCACCGCTAAAATATGCTTTCCTGGAGTTGGTCATGCATGCTGAGCCCCACCAGTGTCAGAGCACATATCTAATCCAGCAGAGAGTGCTCATTGCAAGTGCAAAATGAAAACAATGAAAAGCCCTATGGTAGCTGATAAAGCACAGATTATGGACCCAGTTCAGGTGTTTGATTTGGTTTCCTTTTGACAAACGCTTAAACAAATATGAAATTAAAGTTCTTGGTGTGATCTGAAAATAACCCATATTTTCATATGCCTATAGTTTTATATATATTTTCACAATTTATAGCTTGGAAAATTATGTTTTCAAAATTTATATTTATACAGGATAAACCAACACATGAGTATTAAGTAATTTCACATTCTTTATATAATTGATCTAACAGATTATATTTTTTATTACAGGGATTGATAATTTCTTTCAAGCCATTTATTTAATCAATTCTCTATTAATATAGTCAAAAAACTTATTGGCTTTTGATTGTAATTCAGCCAACTCTCAATTATTATGATTAACAGGAAGAAGTCATTAATTTCTTCAAAAGTAATGGAATGTGTAAGATACACAACTCTGCAAAGATCCAAAATTTATTAGAAATCATGAAATTACTAGTTAAGCTTTACTCATCATAAGCAAATTCTTTTGTGAATTATTTTACCAACAGTAGCATGATAGGAAAAAAAATGTTTTAAAAAAAAGTACTGTGAAGTTTAGTTTTTCCAAACAGTGACAAGGGTACCCAAATCAATTCCAATAAATTCAGAGTTATCTTTCAAAACCAATTAGATTTTCTTTTTGTTTAGGTGGCCACCAATGATCAAGACACATAACATGTGAAAAGTAAGGAGACAAGTCTCCTTCAAATAACTGAGAGCTGACTTACAGGCTGTGGGTCAAATCCTATCTGTCCAGTTAGCTCTGCTACCTCCTTTTCATGGTAATCATCCAGCTCAAGGGGGCTCATGGGCCCTAGACCTTAATGGAAACATTGTCTTATTATTTTGGTAGAGTGAATGAAGAATGATTATTAAACTACACTTTAAGTAGGAAAACCTACCAGTTCTCTTTATCGTCAAATTAGAACCAATACAATAGAAACCAGCCCTACCTCCCTGCTACCCACTTAAGAGAGAAACTGAGCTCTCCCACTAATTTGGATTAGTTTTTATAATGAGTAACAGGGCAGAACACCAGAAGATGGAAGACTGTGATAGACAGCATTTGTTGAGCGTCCCTTTTTTGTTCTCATTACTTGTACTAGTGTGAACACATACCTGTAAAATCATTAGTATATGAAGTGATCCAGTGGGACCGCTCAAGATTTCTTTGTATATTGGCTTCCTTTGCAGAGTTCACAGCATCCCATGGATTCAAAGATGGGTTAGGAGCAAAGGTTTTAGGAGGTTTTGGGTAGAATACTGGCTTGTTTTTCTCAACACATTTAGGAAACTAGAATATGAACATAAAGGTTGTTTTTATTAATTGTATCTACCTCAATAAGGGCTGGTTCACTGTCCCAGCTGGCAAGCAGTTGAGGTCACTTCCTTTATTAATTACCATATTTGAGCCAGGGATGGCGGCTGTAACTGTAACCACATTTATCAAGGGGATGCTAACATCTCTTCTAAAAGTCTCTGAGAACTTAGGTTGGAGTTTGTCCCTGGATATTCTACTTCCTACTTCCAGTACGATTTCATCAGACCTACAGAGGGTTCTGTGCACTGCTGGTGGACTCGACTCAAAGTGGCTGCTTCTGTCTTCTGTCCTTCAAAGGAACCTTCATGATGTTGGCTCTGGCTTTCTCACAAAGGCTTAAGACACTCAAATTTAACTAGAATGGTCATTCTTTATATATAACTGTAGTTTTATTTTGTATTCTCTAAAGGGATGTGCATGTACATGTGGCTGGATGCGTTTTAGTGTGGCTCTGTTTAGTCAGTGCCTGGATATACATATTTGTGGCAGGAAAGAAGGATCACCAAAGGCAAACATGGTCCAGGAGCACACTGGCCAGCACAAGAAAGAAGGGGTAAAGGCAAATGACTACAGACAGCTGTTTTAAAAAGGTTAAGACAAAACTGCTAGGAAGTTCACTGGATGTTCTAGTTGAATGGAGAAGTGAGGCCAGGAGCAGGATGGGAAGGAGGGAGGTGAGAGAGGGGTCATGTTATGTCATGCCACAGCAACTAGGCAGAAATAATGGAGACAAAAACCTGCAGAAGCAGAGGTAGGGTGGAGGAGGTGGATAATATGGAACATTATGAACATGATGCCATGTGTTGCCTGCAAGCCAAGCCCACCTTTAATGTTTGGAGTGTCTGGGGCTTAAAGTACAGATAGAAACCTACCATTTGTCTAAACAGTTCAGTGGAAATCAATAAATAAACTACTATCTACTTTGAGGTACCATTTTAACAACCTGGAAAAGCAGTTCCAGTTTAAGACTTGCTAGCCTGTTACCAGTTTTGCACCAAGGCGTGGTGGTGGCTCAGGAAGATCCAGATGCTGTACTTAGCCTTAGGTCCTTGTAGTGCTCCCTTCTCCTTGCTCCATCTCCCCATCACTTCCATTCCACCCAGTAGTCATCTCAGACTAGCCCTTTACCCTAGGGCTGTATACAGCTGGGGATATATTAACTTTTAAAGATGGATACAAAGACTAGACTGGTGTGGAGTGGGAACAAGAACAGGTTTGCAGATGGATACAGCCTCCTTACTCTGTAAAGTCCCAGCCCCACAGGAAGGACCACAGCAGAGGAAGGGCAAGTTCTAGGCCCAGGGGTGATACTGTTGCTAGCATTCTTATAAGGTTGAAGCAACTCTCTCTCTCTCTCTCTCTCTCTCTCTCTCTCTCTCTCTCTCTCTCTCTCTCTTTTTTTTTTTAACCTGTTTGGAGGCCTGCCACCCAGCTCCCAAATAAATATACAGAGACTTATTCTTACTTCTGAATGCCCAGCTTTAGCTTGGCTTGTTTCTAGCCTGCTTCTCTAACTTAAAATATCCCATTTCTTTTAACATGTTTTACCTGTGGGCTTTTTACCTTTCTTTATTCTATATATCTTTCTTTCCTTCTTACTCCATGGCTGGCTGTGTTTTGGCCCCTGGTGTCCTCCTCTTCTCTTTTTCTCGCTTCTCACTCTTCTTTTAAGCTTAGATTTCTTCTTCTACTTATTCTCTCTGACTGTTAGCCGCCTATCCTTTCTCCTGCCTAGCTATTGGACTTTCAGCTCCTTATTATATCAATTAAGTGTTTTAGGCAGGCAAAGTAACACAGCTTTACAGAGTTAAATGCAACATAAAAGAATGCAACACATCTTTGCATCATTAAACAAATATTCAATAGCATAGACAAATGCAACAGCTCTTAAACTAATATTCCACAACATCTCTCTCTTTTTGTCTAAATAAAAATGAAAGTTTTTAACTTTAACATAGTGAAATATATACAACAAAACAGTTATCAATTAAGAATTACATTTACAATATTCAGTTCATTTGTATTTAGCAAATTCAGAGAAAATACTCCATTATCTATCTTACCTTAATGATTCCAAAGTTGTATATCTAATTTACTTTCTATTAAAACTAAGAAAAACTATAACTACAAAACAACTTTAACTCCATCAAAGACCCCAGAAGAATGTAATATTACCTAACAACAGAGACATCTGGATAGTCACCCAAAGTTCCTCTGCAATGTTGGGGCATCCATCTTTGGCCTAAAGGCCTAGAATATCTGGCAGACTTTTCAGTGGAGCAGGAAATTTGAAGGATTGTCCTGCCTTGTCTTGGCAAATGTCAACAGTAGTTTTCCTATGTCATGCTTGGTACAGCATACTGTCAGCAGTCAAGGTAAGTGCAGTTTCTTTCCCAAATGGCTAGCCTTGCCACATTGAAAGAAAACTCCATATTGAGTTTCTTTGATGCCCATCATCTTTTGATGAAGTAAATTGGTGCTGCCAAGAGCAGATAGATGTATCTCACTGTCATGAAAAACCTTGTGTTATTAAACACCTTAAGGGCTGGAGAGATAGCTCAGTGGTTAAGAGCACTGGCTACTCTTCAGGGACCTGGGTTCAATTCCCAGCACCCACATGGCAGCTCACAACTGTCTATAGCTCCAGGATCTAACACCTTCTACACCAATGTACATAAAATAAAAATTTAAATAAATAATTTTAAAAAATAAAAAATAAACACCTTAAATGCCATATTCTGTAGGCCTTTGATATGTTTGAAAATCATCTGTCTAAATTATACCTGCTTAGCCTTGAAAGTATACCTAATATGACTACAAGTTTTATTATTATAGAGTAACTACTAACCTCATTTCTTAATTTTACATTGCATTTTTAAATGAGCTGCATAAGCAGATACCCCAAACAAGTATAGAAACACACATACAGTATAACAAAAATAATTTTAAATCAATATACCAACATCCATACCAACGTAAAATATTTGAGATTAATACTTGTCTTTTTATCCTATATTCCTATATTCCCCTAAACGATAACAAACACCCATAACCCACTAACTAACTGATAACCACCCACCCCACCTCTTGGAAATGTGGGTGTTGACTTTTCTAGACTGCTTCCTATTGTCTGTAGACAAAGGCATCATTAGGGTTCCCTGAGAAAATTGAAATAATGGTCAAGTCCTGGGAAGAGCAACTGAAAACTTTGTTGATATATATCACCTGACAAGATTCAGGAGGGCCAGGTGGTCATGGCACACGCCTTTAATCCCAGCACTTGGGAGGCAGAGCCAGGAGGATCTCTGTGAGTTCAAGGCCACAGCCTGTTCTACAGAGTAAGATCCAAGACAGGCAAAACTACACCCTGTCTTGAAAAACCAACAAAACAAAACAACCAACCAAACAAACAAAAAAAGATTCAGGAGGTCTCCCATGATCAAACCTGATCCATCTTAACCTGGAATGAATCCACAGCCTTTTGTTTCCATGGAAACAAAAGCATAGTCTCATCCCCAAAGCATTTTTTTTTAATTTTATTTTTATTTTTTTTATTTTTTATTTTTATTTTATTTTTTTTATTTTTTATTTTTTGGTTTTTTGAGACAGGGTTTCTCTGTGTAGTTTTGTGCCTTTCCTGGAACTCACTTGGTAGCCCAGGCTGGCTTCGAACTCACAAAGATCCGCCTGCCTCTGCCTCCTGAGTGCTGGGATTAAAGGCGTGCACCACCACCGCCTGGCCCAAAAGCATTTTTTACTTCCATTTAACAAATACATTTTTTGACTTCCATTTTAAAGTTAAAGCATTCTTAAAATATCTAGGCTGGTTTATTTTAGCTGTCCCTCTTTCAATCCCATGTCTCTTAGCAGTTTCCTTTGCTTATCAGCAATCCAAAAATTCAAAATTAATAAAACATACAGGATCCAGATTCCCTGTGTCTTTCTCATCTCCACATGGCTTCTTCTTGCTCTTTTTTTCATTGCTTTGCTACTCTCTTTAAAGACTTTGCTTTATTATTTTTAAACTATTTCTTTCTATGACTGTCTATACCCCTTTATTTCCTTTCTGAAGCCTACACACATTGTTAAACACAAGCTAACCTGTTTAGAGTTTTTTCTGTCTGGATCTGTCGTTACTGTGTATCTATCCTTTCTATCCTTTTCTGACTTCAAGACCCTTTAAACTGCTAAGTGGCTTGGCTAGGATCTCCACTGCAGCTTTGGCAGCAGGCTCTGCCTGCTTCTCAGGTCTTTGGGAGCCAAGCCTAAAGCTTGCAGGCTGGTAGGAGGGAGGTAGCATCCACCTCCCAGCTTTGGAACCCAGTGCCCTGCACCGTGGCAGGTGTTTTTATTTCCTTTACTGTTCCTATTTAGTGCTGCCTGCTGAACAGCAGTGCCTCTTAAAGGAGCCCTGTCCTTTTTTTTTTTGCTTGCTTTTCCCCCCAGCGTTCTCAGGCCCTAAGTAGATATTTGATCCTCATGTTGGTATGCCAATTTTTTTTTTAACTGTTTGGGGGCCTGCCACCCAGCTCCCAAACAAACACATAGAGACTTATTTTTACTTATGAATGCCTGGCCTTAGTTTGGCTTGTTTCTAGCCAACTTTTCTTAAATTATCCGGTCTACCCTTTGCCTCTGGGCTTTTTACCTTTCTTTATTCTATATATCTTTCTTTCCTGCTTACTTTGTGGCTATCTGTGTGGCTGTGTGGCTGATCCCTGGCGTCCTCCTTTTCTCACTCCTCACTCTTTCATGTGTAGATTTCTCCTCCTATTTATTCTCTCTGCCTGACAGCCCCACCTACTCCTTCTTGCCTAGCTATTGGCCTCTTTATTATACACCAATTAGGTGTTTTAGGCAGGCAAAGTAACATAGCTTTACAGAGATAAAGAAATGCAGTATAAAAGAATGCAACACATTTTTGCATCATTAAACAAATATTCCACAACATAAACAAATGTAACATACCTTAAACTAATATTCCACAACATTCTCATTTTAGGTAAGAGACGTCATGTAAAAAGCACTTGTAAGCCTGGTGGTGGTGGTGGTGGTGGTGGCGGGTGGCGGCGGCGGCGGCGGCGGCGCACGCCTTTAATCCCAGCACTTGGGAGGCAGAGCCAGGCGGATCTCTGTGAGTTAAAGGCCAGCCTGGTCTATAGAGCGAAATGCAGGACAGGCACCAAAACTACACAGAGAAACCCTGCCTCAAAAAAACAAAAAACAAAAAACAAAAAAACCAAAAAAAACCCCCCAAAAAACCAAAAAAACCAAAAACCAAAAACCAAACAAAAAAACCCCACACAAACAAACAAACAAAAGAAATATTAAATAGGGGCTGGAGAGGTGGCTCAGAGGTTAAGAGCACTGGTTGTTCTTCCAGAGGTCCTGAGTTCAAGCCCCAGAAACCACATGGTGGCTCACAACATCTATAATGAGATCTGGTGCCCTCTTCTGGCATGCAGGAAACATGCAGCTAGAACACTGTAAACATAATAAATAAATCTATAAAAAAAGAAATATCGGGGGTTGGGTATTTAGCTCAGTGGTAGAGCACTTGCCTAGCAATCACAAGGCCCTGGGTTCAGTCCTCAGCTCCAAACAACAACAACAAAAAAAAAAAAAAAAAAAAAAAAAGGAAAAAGAAGAAATATCAAATAAGTACCTTAATATACCATTAATTAATCTATGGCTTGCTTATTCACAGGGTAAAGAAAGCCCCTTTAAAAATATTTTTAAGTATTTATTTAACTATTAAATTTTATGTGTGTGCCTGTGTGAGTTTATGTATACCACCTCTGTGTAGGAGCCCACAGAAGCCAGAAGTGGGTGTTGGATCACCTGGAACTAGAGTTACAGGCATTTACAGATGCTGGGAAACAAAGCCCTCTGTGTTTCCTTTTCATTATTGATAAAGCATGGACTTTCTTCAAATACTGTCCGAAGAGGCTAGGCTAATGTACTTTATACTGGTTGAACTAATCATCACCTGCTGAAATGCAGTCTAGGACACAAGAAATTAAATAGGAAATGCAAGATTTAGTGTTATCTGTGACATTGTGGCAGGGGTTTAATAACCAGGAAACATTTGAGTGGGGAGTCTGCTAAGGTGATGCTGTGCTGAGGGGCTGATGGCAGTTACGACAGGAGGGGAAGGGTACCTGCAGCATAGGACATGTACCCAGCAAAGGTAAGCACAGGCAGGAAGGACTTCCAGTTGCTGGCACATTTCTTTCTAGGAAGACGCTCCAGTTTACAAGAGCGATGTTATGTTTTCAGTAGAGCCCACGGAATATGTGTAGCTTAGTAATTTGTGTGGCCAGTGGAGGCCAGGTGTCCTACTGTCGCCCTCGAGACGGAACCTCTCACTGAGCCTGGAGCCAGACCAGCAGCTAGCGCCGTAGTAACTCACCTTCCTACCTCTGTCCCATTCTCTGCCCAGGGATGCAGGCTTGTGCAGACCACATCTGGCTCCTGATGTGAGTGCTGGGATATGAACTGAAGTCCTCATGCTTGTACAGCAAGTGCTCTTATCCATTTAGCCATCTTCCCAGGGCCATAGCTCAATAAGTTTTAATAAACACGTATCAAGTCATGACTTATTAAATATAGAATTACATGCAAAGTTCTGAGGGCTCTGTACTGGGCACCCAAACTCCATAAATCTCCATTAAAACATTAGTAAATCATACAGTGGTGATATACTAAAGGAAATTTTAAAACCTTTTCCTTTGGTTGTGCTTTAGTGTAGAATGATAGGGCTTACTCAGTTTAGCAAGGGAGCAAGACAGGCTTATTGCAGATACGACGTCATCCTCTGGAAGGACTTTAGCATTTTCAGACACTATTTCTTTATTGCATCCTATTTCATCTAATTACACTATCACACTAATAAATAAGATTGTGAACTTTGATTATTTACATATGGAATGAAAAAGACACAGATGGGAGCAAATAAAATGGCAGATTTTTCTGGCATCTGGTTGGACATTCTATGGTATGTATGAGTCATGAGTCCTTGAACAGGCCTTCCCGCTATGGAGCCAACCCCAGAGAAAGACGAGTGTTTCAAATGTGCAGGAGACGGTGAGAGGCACGGCCCTGATGTGGGACAGAGAGAAAAACCAATATTTTTATTTAAATCAGGTTGTTTATAAATGTGATCTCTTTCTAAAGAAGAAAAGGGGATATGATATGGATATAATAGGATGAAAGGGTAGATTAATGAACTTACTTTTAAAGAGCAACAACTCGTTTAAAATGTCTTACATTGGTATAGATTTTAGTCTGTTGATACGAACTTAAAGTTAATTTTGTTATACTGTGTGTATATTTCTACTCATGTTTAAGGTATTATGTTTGTATAGCTCATTTGAAATTGTAATGGATAATTAAAAATAGATTAATAATTAGTCATCCATGATAATCATACTTGTAGCCATGTTAGTTAAGTCTTCTAGGTATACATAGAGATGTTTCAGATAGATAGATAATCTTCAAATACTTCAAAGACCTACAGATTATGGCATTTAAAATTTTAAATTTAAAATTTTATTTTTAAAATTTAGACTTTCTGGACAGTGAGACATGTCTGCTTCTGGCAACACCAATTTACTTTAGAAAGGAGGATGGACATTGAAGAAACTTGATATCTTATCTTCACCTTGGCAAAAATAGCCATTTGGGGAAGAAACTGTTCTTGCCTGGACTGCTTTATCAACTGGACATGCAGGACCCATAAAAAGGTGACCACTGAACTTTGCTTGACAAAATGGTCCTTCAGGTTCCTGCTTCGCAGAGGAAACTGCCAGACATTCTACAGGACACTAAAAAAGGTGACCAAGAGACTCTAGCCCTGTGGGCTGAAGACAAATGCCCCAACTTTACAAAAGAACATTAGGTGACTATCCAGGCTGCCAGGTGTCTCTGTCTACCCTACAAGACTCCCAAAAGTTGCTTGCATCCTTCTCCCGGTTCTCAGGTAATATTATATCCTTCTGAGGTCTTTGATGTGGTTGAAGACTAGATAATTATAATTTCCTCAATTATGATAAAAGATAAGTTAGAAATAAAACCTTAGACTCACAAATATAAGATAGATAGGATATTTTCTTTAATATTGCAACTAATTCTTGCTTGATAATTGTTTTGTTATCTGAAATTTTACTATATAAAAGTTAAAACCTTGCTTTTTGAAAAAAAGAAAAGGGGAAGTACTGTGGGATGTTCTGTATGTCAAATGTATTGATATGATTGGTTAAAATAAATAAAGTGCTGATTGGCCAGTAGCCAGGCAGGAAGGGTAGGGGAGGTGGGACAAGGAAGAGGAGAATTCGGGAAAGTGAAGGCTGGGGAGGGAGATACTGTGAGCCAATGCCATGACAAAAAAGAGATAAGGTACTGGTAAGCCATGAGCCATGTGGCAAAGTATAGATTAATAGAAATGGGCTAAATATAAGAGTAAGAGCTAATGGCCAAGCAGTTTAAATAATATAAATGTCTGTGTGTTTATTTTACAAGTGGGTTGTTGGACTAACAGGGCTTGGTGGCACCTGAAGAGAAGTTCTCCAACTACAGGAACTCGCTTTGGAGACCAGGCTGGCCTCGAACTCACAAAGATCCGCCTGCCTTTGCCTCCTGAGTGCTGGGATTACAGGTGTGCGTCACCACTGCCCGGCTCCAGCTATGTTTCAATAGAAACATTGTTTAGCTGAGGCATGGAAAATGAGCAAACTTTAGATAGGCAGAAAGGCCATGGAAGCAGGGCTAGAGAGATGGCTCAGCGGTTAAGAGCACTGGCTGTTCTTCCAGAGGTCCTGAGTTCAGTTCCCAGCAACCACATGGTGGCTCACAGCCATCTATAGCCAGCTCTGATGCCCCCTTCTGGCACATGCAGAATAGAACACTCATATATATAAAATAAATAAATACATCTTAAAAAGAAAAGGACATTCCCACGGCTTGAAT
The DNA here is from genome assembly GCF_903995425.1 of Onychomys torridus. Lineage (NCBI taxonomy): Eukaryota > Metazoa > Chordata > Mammalia > Rodentia > Cricetidae > Onychomys > Onychomys torridus. Next base: position 8,281,463 of record NC_050445.1, read on the forward strand.
CTACGCAGGGAATAGCAGATGAGGGGAAGAAGTAAGGTTGCTTCCAGAAGACCTTCCTAACTCACTACACTTCCACTTGGGCAAAGAGGAAGCCAAAGAGGAGCGACATGAAGAGACTCCGACTACTAGAACATGAAGTAACAGGGGCAGTTGCAAGAATAACCTCTCATATTTGTTACTTAGGTAATAGATTTTACCTGAAAGAATCAGAGAGACCCTTGATGCTTTTATTAATTTGCATGACTTTTTAAAATAATAGTTTATTTTTTAAGTAAATAATTGTAAAAGAGAGAAAAAATCAGAGATCCAGTTAAAATGATTGTTAAAGGGTTCCTTTAGACATACTTCAAAACACAACAGAAATTGTTTACTTTATTGACAGGTGGCCTGCCACAGTGGTTTTCCAGGTAAAACTCAGATGTTTCCAACCTTCCATTATTAATTGGTTACCTAGCTCACAACTTCTTGGGTGCAAGAGCTACTATGGAAGGACCTCGTACTGTTTCTCAGAAACCATTTGGCCAATACATGGCAGCTACTATTATTTTCAAATGCCTAGATATGTTATCTCATGATTGAAAGTTTCCCTTTTATCCATGTGGAGTTCTGGTACAGAGGTGAAGAGCAGAGACAAGCCTCACAAACCTGAACTCTAACCATTGCATGCATAGTCATAAACTGAGTCTCAGTGTTCCCATCTATACAACGGGCTTGGTGGTAGTAATAGTGGAAAATTAAGAGTTAAATGAAGTATCTCAAAGTGGTTTGTGTGCAGCAATTTAACCTATCATGTTTTCTTTTAGACTTTGATACAAATGTGTTAATAATGACTAGAATGAAAATGGCTTATGAACTTTGAAAAAAGTCTCCTATTACTTCTATGCATAGGTGGAATTACTTAAATTACTTAATCTATTATGAATCATGAGGATGAAGTTAGAGAATGCAAAGTATGTGAAATGCAGTGCTTCTCCACCATAGTTTGAAAGACACACATAACTTTTTGTCTTATTATTCTGGAAATGTGCCATATCTATCACAAGTATACAAAATCAGTTAATAAAATTTTAAAAATGTGAAAGTTAAAATTGCACACTTTTCATAGAAATATAAAGAGTCTACCATATGCACTTTTTTTTTTTTTTTTTTGAGCTGAGGATCAAACCCAGGGTCTTGTGCTTGCTAGGCAAGTGCTCTACCACTGAGCTAAATCCCCAGTGCTCCATGTGCACTTTTATATGTTTGACATATGCATTGTGTATATACATGTGTGTGGCGGTCAGTGGGCATGTGTATGTGAAGGGGCGTGTACATGCATCCCTGTGGAGGCCCAAGGTTAACACTGGGTGGCTTCCTCTATCATTGTCCATGCTAGAATTGTAGGCTAGTGTCTCTCACTAAGTTTGGAGCTCACTGATTCAGCTAGGCTTGCTGGCCACTTCACCTTGCATCATCCCGAGTTTCTATGCAGGCACTGGAAATCTGAACTCAGGTCCTCATGCTTGCACAGTAAATACTTTATACCCTGAGCCATCTCCCCAGACCCCATTGTGCATAGTTTATAAGTGTAGTAGGTAAACGTATATTAATTTCGAAAGATACTTACATCATAATATACACCCTGACCTGGCCAAGTCAATGCTTTTTTCTTTGAATCCATGGGAAAATCAAGCAGTTCATATCTGTAAGGGTTACCTGAAAATTGAAACAAGAGTAGTTATTCTGAAGAGATCAGAGCAATCCAGACCTATGGGTAGAGTAAGACATAAGACCAGGAAGGGGTGCAGCCATGAGTGTCTGCAAAGAGTGATTGCAAAGTAGTGAGCTCTCAGCTGATGGCAGGCTGAGGCACCTTTCCTAACAGTGCCCATAGCTCACTACATCCTCTGCTCTCTGTGCCTTCTTTGATTTGACTACTGAACTCATGCCAATAAGAAGTCATACAGTTTTGATTTCAAGTCACATTTTACCTCTTGTCTTCAGAACCGTTGTATCATAGGCCTTGGTTGGCACTGTAGGAGGAAAAGGCTGCTGGGTGCGGGCTTTGATGCCGTTGTAGAGGTCCTTAGGTGATGTGAAGGTCGGAAACATGGCGCCGCGGCTTATGTGTGTATGGTAGGGATGTTCAATTGGATACACTGAGCAGATTTCTCTAAGATTTATTGAGTAAATCAGAAGAGAAAGAAATACAATGAAAAACCATCCAATATTTACTGGGATCATTTGCTGTGGCAGTTGCTGCTCTGTTCACTGTGGGGATGGCCCAGACCATTCCTATACTCAGACAGCTCAGATTCTGTAGAATCTTTTTTTTTTTCAAAGATTTATTTATTTATTATGTATACAGTGTTCTGCCTGCAGGCCAGAAGAGGGCACCAGATCTCATTACAGATGGTTGTGAACCACCAGGTGATTGCTGGGAATTGAACTCAGGACCTCTGGAAGAGCAGTCAGTGCTCTTAACCTCTGAGCCATCTCTCCAGCCCTGTAGAATCTTAATTTTGCCAGATAAATCAAAACTAATTTAATTAAAATATCATACCTAATTATCAGTGAGTAGTTTTCCTAAATGGCTAATATAAAGCAGACAATGTTTTAATTTTACAGTTTATAGGAAGTATAGGAAGACTTTGGTGCTTTTAACTTCCACTTTATGTTTTAAGAAGATCCATATATTTTATTTTATGGAATCATTTTGTGCATTTGGTCTAGTAATGCAGCATCTCGGACTGGACTTCCAACACAGGCTGCTTGTTTCATTTTGTTTGTTTGTTTGGTTTTTCGAGACAGGGTTTCTCTGTGTAGCTTTGCGCCTTTCCTGGAACTCGCTTTGGAGACCAGGCTGGCCTCGAACTCACAGAGATCCGTCTGGCTCTGCCTCCTGAGTGCTGGGATTAAAGGCGTGCGCCACCACCGCCTGGCTGCTTGTTTCTTTGAGCAATCAATAAAATATATACACACACTATTTAGAAATGAAACAAAATTGCTAGCTACATAGAGAAATCCTGTCTCGACAATCCCCCCCCCCCACAAAAAAAAAGAGTATGTAAAACTCTCATGCAGAATACTGGGTTTTTTTGTTTTTGTTTTTTTTTCTGAGACAGTGTTTCTTTGTGTAGTTTTGGCTGTCCTGGATCTCGCTCTGTAGACCAGGCTGGTCTCGAACTCACAGAGATCTTTCTGCCTCTGCCTCCCAAGTGCTGGGATTAAAGGCGTGCACCACCATCACCCAGCCAAAAAGAATGTTTTATACAGAGACTAAAGTAGCCCAGGCTGGCCTCAAACTCATTATATAGCTGAGGATGACCTTAAACTCATGATCTTCCTGCCTCTACCTCCAGAGTTCTGGGCTTATAGGCATGTGCTAGGAATCAAACCAGGGCCTTGAGCATACTAGGCAAGTGCTGAACTCCATCCCAGCCCTAAATAATGTGTGCAGGTGCTTTGCTCTTGGAAGGCGGTGCAGAATTCCAGATGCCTTACGCACACACCTGCTTTCTTCTTAGAGCACACAGTGGAAGGAAGGACAAGAAGAGTGACTGCAGAGGGGACATCCGTGAACATTCCGGAGCCCAGTGATCAAGGGTCATATCGCAATAAACTGAGTGGAGTGCGGTAGCGGATAAACAGCACTTCTCTCTGTGGTCTTCCCAAAACACCCCACTCCAGTCTTACCACAAAAAAATAAAACTAGCCTGTAGTGGATAGCCATCCCAGCATTGGCCTGGAAGTTCCAACCCGCATTGAGGCTTCGGTAATGGTCACGCCCACAAGGCAGGGCAGAGGAGGGAGCGGAAAACCGAGGATCGGGAAGAGGTCACTCTCTTGGTTCCCAGACTCTGGACGCTGGAGGTGGACCGAGCAGAGTTCTCCAGAGAACACGGCCGGACTGCACTATACCCTTACCAGACCCTGTAACCTACCCCCTCATTTGTAAGTACCCCACAAAATAAACCTCCCTTTTAACTACGTGGAGCGGCCTTAATAATTTCACCAATACTAGCCCAATTCCATTTGGGGCTATTCTACAAGTATTCTCTAATGCTCAAAACTGTTAAGAATATCAAGACAGAGCTGGGGAGATGGCTCAGAGGTTAAGAGCACTGACTGTTCTTCCAGAGGTCCTGAGTTCGATTCCCAGCAACCACATGATGGCTCACAACCATCTGTAATGAGCTCTGGTGCCCTCTGTATACATAATAAATCTTAAAAAAAAAAAAAAAAAAAAAGGAATATCAAGACAAGTAAAGACTAAGGATCTATCCTAGCTGAGAGGCTCCTGAAGAGACATGCCACTAAATGCAGTATGGTGTTCTAGATGCAGTCCTGGAACAGATCTGAAGTGTGGACTTACTATGGTGCATCGTTCTTGGTTCATTTGCTATAAAAAGCATGCTGCATGAACATAAGAGGCTCAGCAGGGAGAGGAGGGGGTATGCGAGGAAATCGCTGTTTTCACTTCGAATACATATGTAAGCCTAAAACTATCCTAAAATAAAATTGCATTTTAAAAGACTGGCTGGATATAAATGAAGAGAAATAAAAATATCAATGTCTTGGTCTTGCACCAGACTGTCCTCCAACAGTTAAAATGCAGCTTTTAGAAAAGTTTCACTGCGCTTATCCCATCTAAGTCATAAGCAACAACATCCTTTTTCATTCTAATGGAGAGGAAAATATAAAGCACGTACTTACCCTACTGCTGAATTAGGTGGTTTGGGTAACCTAGAATGAAAACAGGACAAAAGTCCCAACTTTAGTTGGGCCTTTTAAAGGCTTGAATTCCTGTTAGAAACTTAAGAATATTAAGATGCATTCTGTGTTTAAACCACCTTCACATGTAGGCAAATTTTTATTGCCTTGCACAGTGATAAGACACACACATAGTATTTTCAAATTTCAGTTGTCTACTGATCGATTTTCCCTTTGATTCTAACTTAGCCCTGGTCAGCAAACCTTTGCATTTTTTATTTGCAGGGAAGGTTCAGGGGCTGAGGGCTCCTGTTCTTACCTCCTCTGCCATGTAGCCAGAGAGTCCTGAGAGCCTGACATCACGTGTGATGCAATTATGTGTCCTAAAGCGACCTGTGTGGCCTTGCTGGGGAGGATATATAAATACTGGGTGTGTTTTGTCCCTTTGCCCACAGCTGCTGGTCTCTCGTGACAGTAATATTGTGCAATCATCAGAGGGTAAAGAATAAAACTGGGTAACTTCCCAGAGGCATGGATTTTCTGAACCAGTTCATTCTGATGGGGTGCACTTACAAACTACTCAGAACCCACAGGCCAAGAGATAATACCGTAGTCCTGGAAACAAGCCCCCTGCAGAGGGATAGTTATCCATTGACATTTGATACCAGCAATTATTTCAGCCTGTGCTCATATGACAAAGAGTTCAGGTGTGGAAAATAATCAGAATGTTATCATCTCACAATAAAATAAATTAGAAAAACTGACTATACTGTGAAGTGTTTTACATATTTTCCATGCTGGATATAGTCACAAGAAAGCAGCAGACCATATAATTGTATTACCCTGTAGTGTATTATAAACACACAATTCACGTGAACCATAACTTTTTATAAATCTTTATGTGGGTTCTGTGGATGTGAACTGAAAAAAAGAAGTCATTTCCTGTCTTCCAGCCATGCTGCAGAGGCAGAGATATGGGTGTGCGGGAAGTGGTGAATATGTGAATCCAGAGGATGTAGTGTTGCTAGACTGACTGTTATATATAAATAAAACACAAATTGGCATCTAAAATGTCTCATGTCACAAAATTTGCTATATTTCATGACTAAAATGGCCTTGATTCAAAATGAAAAAAAAAAATAGATAAAAGGAAGTATTTTAAAAAACTTAAAAAGATACAAATCAAGTTACCAGATGTCCAGAGACACTATTTTCTTGACATCAATCCATTAATTTTGCCATGTTTGAGTTGAGTTAATGAAACGCAAGTGGGAAAAGCTTGGGCAAACACAAATTTTGGCTCCCTCTAGTGGCTCAATCCTCTATTGCATTAGCTTCTTGGAAGACTCTTATGGTTCAGTGTTCCTTCAGGGTTTCTGTAATGTGCTATATGTTCATTGTACGTGGAGCTAAGATCATGGCATTTTTATTTGAAAATAAAGGCATGATTTTTCAGTGTACATAAGAAGCCACTTTAAAACAACAATTTAATATGATAGAAGACATTACCTTAAATGATGGTGAGTTAATAAATACTCTTTATCCATAAAGAGACAGTGATTTTATCAAGAGTAGGCAATTATAATAACCTCTGTCCTCACAAAATCTCAATTTTGTTGAGGGCCATTGACATTTTCAGTGACTCTTTAAAAGCATCTAACAGACCCTTACTAGACTGAGTAGGAGAAGGCAGGGACGTGGTCCAAGGTGACCTGCTTTGCTCTCCAGTAGTCCTTAGTTTTCACAGGTTTGTTTAAAAACCACACATACCTGTTTGATTCATTTGTTTCCATGTCCTTAGTGCTGATTTCTGGTGTGGGTGATCTTTAATATGAAGGGAAGCCTTGTTTCTATAAAAGGGCTTCTACATTTCTCACCTAATTCATTTTTACTTAAAATACTGTGATCTCACATAAAACAGCCCCTGCCCAGGACTTACAAAGAATCGTTTCCATAGACATCACTTTTCTTGTTTGGTGTCAAATAGTAGAACTGTTCAATAGGAAGCTTTCTGAAGAGAGAGCAAATTAAATTGAACATATTTTTACATAATACAGCATATCCTTGAGATAGTTAAGGACAAATAGATGAATGTAGACATGAATATATAGAAATTCTATAGAGAATATATAAAAGGTGGTGCTTTAAATGAGTTGAAAAGTAAGAAATTTTCAGTAGACAGGATGGGAAAATGTAGCCATCTCAACCTAGCACTTTAAAGGAGATACTTTCAGTAACACCCAAACAGCCAAGGAATGGTGGCAGATACCTGCAAATTCACAAGCAGAATGCTGAGGTAGAAGACAGCAAGTTCAGCTTGGGTTACATACACATTCCTCGTTTAAAAAACTAAAAATAAGAAAGAGGGATAGGGATGTGGATCAACAGTTAGGAATGTGCACTGCTCTTGCAAAGGACCAGCGCTTAGTTCCCAGCACTCAAGGTGGCTCACAATACCTTTGACCTCTGTGAACAGCTGCGTTCATGTGCACATATCTACAAACAGACATGCACCATATACATATTTTTTTTTAAATTTTTTGAGACAGGGTTTCCCTGTGTAGCTTTGTGCCTTTCCTGGAACTCACTTGGTAGCCCAGGCTGGCCTCAAACTCACAGAGATCCACCTGGCTCTGCCTCCTGAGTGCTGGGATTAAAGGTATGCACCACCACCGCCCGGCTTTGTTTGTTTTGCCAGAGCTGAGGACTGAACCCAGGGCCTTACGCTTGTTAGGCAAGCACTCTACCACTGAGCTAAATCCCCAACCCCCACATATACATAATTTAAAAAGGAAAACACCAGCTGGGCAGTGGTGGTACACGCCTTTAATCCCAGCACTCGGGAGGCAGAGGCAGAGGCAGGTGGATCTCTGTGAGTTTGAGGACAGCCTGGTCTACAGAGTATCCAGGACAGCCAGAGCTACACAGGGAAAATCTTGTCTAAAAAAACTAAAAAAATAAAAATTAAAAAAAAAAGAGGAAAATACCCTCTCCCTCAACACCCAAAAAGGGAGCAAATCTATACAAATGTTTAAAATTTTCCATCAGTAAATAGGTTTTGTTTTGGAGGGTTTGTGTGTGCATGTTTATGTATGTCTGAGACAGATCCCTGAACTGCTGAGAACAGCAGGATAGCTGGCCATGAGTGTCCAAGGATCCTCCCCTTTCTGCCTCCTCCCTTGCCACAGTAGTGCTGGGATGTCAGATGCACACCACTGTGTCTGCTTCGGGAGACGGAACCCATGGCCTCTTACCTGTGTGGCAAATGCTTTAACTACTGAGGCGTGTCCCTACCATAGAGTTTTGATATTTGAATTTTTGACTATAAAGAACAAAAAGAAACTATAAGTGAAATAAAAACCAAATAAATAAAGGATAAGAACTGAAAAACAAATACAGAAGCTGTTACATAAACAAAAACGTATCCAGATAACTAGTAATCAAAACTCAGAATCATGAGAATGGATTGACTCATAGAATGGACAAAACTGTTTAGCTGGAAAACATAGTACAGAGGCAAAGGCAGAAGAAAATGGATGCTTTTAGACACTATTACAAGAAGAGAAATCGGGCGGTGGTGGCGCATGCCTTTAATCCCAGCACTCAGGAGGCAGAGCCAGGAGAGTTTCTGTGAGTTTGAGGCCAGCCTGGTCTACAGAGTGAGATCCAGGATAGGCATCAAAACAACACAGACAAACCCTGTCTCAAAAAGAAAAACAAACAAACAAACAAACAAAAAACAAGAAGAGAAATCATTTGGGTCACACATACTAAATTAAAAACACTCAGATGTCATGACCCAGAACTTCCACTTAGTATTTGTTCTAGAGAAACATGAACATTCATGATGAGCTGACAAAGCCCTATATAAGGCAGTTAGTTCATTATGGTACAGTTAAAGTAAAAGAATATCTGAGTGTCTCATCTCTGACTCATATGTATTGTGGATATTGAGATTAAAATAAAGTAGATCTGTTTACTATCTGGATTGTAAAGAAGAAGAAAAAATCCCAGTTGTTTAATACTATGACCGTATGGGTCCATACATTAATAAAAACCCACCATATGTTTTCATGGGCACACCAAGATTGTTATTAGGAACCAAGGAGTAAAAGGTGTGGAAGGAGGCTCTCATATGGAGGTGGTGCTTCCTCTAAGAAGGGGAGTGGGCTGCAGGGGTGTGGTCAAGGGAGTCTGGGCCTCCTGGGGAATGCTCCTCTATGAGCTCAGGGCTCACTGTAGTCACCCAGTATCTGAGCCCACCCCTAATTTCTCCAGCCATCTCGTCAACCATAGTTACTCACCTGGCAAATCAAAGTCTAGTGACTGGTGGAACTTAGGATACGCATCGGCATCCTGCATTTTATCTTGCCACAGGGCAAGTTCCAAAAGTGGGAAGTAAGCAAAATGAAGGTCCTGTAGCTCACACACCTCGACACCATACTCATGTTACCCATGTGCAGCCCTCTTTGAGAGGGCGGAACTGAAAGGGGTTTTGTGAGCACCAAATCTGTTCAGATGTCTGTTGGACTCTACAGGAGTCACTGACTGCTAGCCCTCTGACCTCTCTAGGTTTTTCCCTTGCTAATATGATTTCTGCTCTTGTCTCTTCAGACTGGAGAACTGCAGCTTTCGTGGGCTCGCCCTGGCTCAGGTGTATCTGGAATGTAGGGTTTGGATTGGATATAACTCATCCAATATCCACCTCCCCACCCTGCCTTGGTCTCCAGCTCTTTTGGGAAAAGCATGGGAGTGAATAGTGGTGGCTTTATTCCACTTGTCACAGCTAATGGCTGTTTAGAGGTGAAGAGCCAGGGAAGCTAAGCATCTTGCAGTCTGTGGGACAAAGAACTGCTTGGCTCCAAATGCTTCCTGGAAGACAACATTAAGTTAGAGCCTGGAAAAAATTACATAGGATTTTCTTTCCTTGGTTGGCTCCTATTAATAGCATAAGTTTTTTTTTTAATTATTCTTATTGTTTTGTTCTTGTCTGGTGATAAATTTTGCATCTGTTTTATCTTTTAGACTTTAGAAGCTTTATTTCATGTAGTCACATTAACTTTTAAGTACCACCACCATTACCATTAAAGAAAAACCATCAAGGAAAAATTCACTATATATCTACTTAACAGATTTTTATCATTTGACAGTAGTTTAGTGAAGAATCTTATTTTTTTTAATAGAGAAATCAACAGTTTTGCTACTTGTCTACACTTACCTTTTTTTTTCCCAGAGCTGAGGCTCGAACCCAGGGCCTTGTGCTTGCTAGGCAAGCGCTCTACCACTGAGCTAAATACCCAGCCCCTACACTTATAAATAAGTAAACTCATACATGAGAGTGAAAACAAAACCATACCTTTTTCATTACTCTGTTGATTTCATTCCTTTAGCGAATGGATGAAATGGGAGATAACTGACCCCACTTAGAATTTCTGAAGCTTCCACACTATGGTTGAGAATATTGTTCCCTAGATCGAGTCATGTCAAGGAGGGCTGGGAGAGCAATGGTGTCTCCCACACATGACTTGCTCTGTAGACAGTTACCTTCCTTTAGTTCTGCTCTTTCTGTTTCTTCGCCTCAGGTAACCTCACCATGCCATTTCCCTAAGGGGCAGGCACTGTGGAGTTAGTGAGGAAAGAAGGAGCCCACCCTGGCCTAGTCTGCTGTCTGGTGCTGGGATAAACACTGACCAAATCCTGCTTAGGGAAGAAGGGTTTATTACATCTCACAGGTTAGAGTCCACCATTGAGGGAAGCCAGGGAGGACTCAAGCAAGAACCTAGAGGGAGGAACTGAAGCAGAGAACACATGGGGGTACTGCTCACTGGCTTGCTCCCCCTGACTCACACTCAGCTTGCTTTCTTATACAACCCAGGACAACCTGCCTAGGGTAACACTACCCAGTGGGTTGGGCCATCCCACATCAATCACTCATAAAAAAAATGCCCACACACATACTCACAGGCCAACTGCATAGAAACAATTCCTTAATTGGAGTTCCCCTCTCACAGACATTAAGTTGACAAAGAATAGCCAGCACAAATCCCCACAAGGAGTAGCTGAATTGTGGCACCACAGAACCCCAATGAAATGCCCTCCCCACCCAGGGAAGGTGATATTTGGTTTCAAGAGCAATCTTTTTATGAAATAAGTGAGGCTTGATCCATCAAAGAACCAGAAAATGTTTTGTACAAAAGGCTCTTTTAGAGAGAAAGAAAAGTACAGTAAGAAGAGACAGTCTTTGTTATTGGCAGAAGATAAATCATTATTCGACAGTTGTTTGCCAAGCTATTTGCAGTATGCTAGAAGACTGCCAGCAAGATGTTTTCAGGAGAAAAGTATGCCAAAATGACAACACTGACATGAAAGGTCACAAGAAAAGAGATACATTAACCCAGGCTCTGGGTCAGGGAAGAGTGACATTACTAACCGATAGTGCTCCATCTCCAGGGGCTTGGGGGATGTGTCCAGTCACAACAGGGAAACTTATCATCGAAACTGGACTTCTCTGGATGTTTAAAACTAGTCTTTCTGGCTCCCCTTCACACCCTGGAGTTCTGTATGAACGCCTCCAGGGTTTCTCTGTGTGACAGCCCTGGCTGTCCTGAAACTTGATTTGTAGACCAGGCAGGCCTTGAACTCACAGAGATCTGTCTGCCTCTGCCTCCTGAGGGTTGGAATTAAAGGTGTGAGCCACTGCGTCTGGCATAACATGCACATAACATATTGTGCACTTCTAACATACAAATGTTGGGGGCCACAGCTGTGCATTCCTCAAAGAGTTACAATCTGGTTGCTGAGCCAAAGTTTACAATGTTCAAGTTATGGAACAGACAGGGAATAAATGGGTGAATCAGTAAAATGAACATGTGGAAGTACTTGGGGCTTTAGCAGCAAACAAACCTGGGGTCAAATCCCTCTTCTGCAGATTTGCAATGTCTAGCTCAAGGGAAGAAGGACAGCTGGAATTTACAAAGGCATAACCAACTACACTGTAGCAGAGTTAACCAACTACCACTACAGCAGAGTTAACCAACTACAGCAGAGTTAACCAACTACAGCACAGCAGAGTTAACCAACTACAACTACAGCAGAGTTAACCAACTACAACTACAGCAGAGTTAACCAACTACAGCTGCAGCAGGGTTAACCAACTACAGCTGCAGCAGAGTTAACCAACTACAGCTGCAGCAGGGTTAACCAACTACAGCTGCAGCAGAGTTAACCAACTACAGCTGCGGCAGAGTTAACCAACTACAGCTGCAGCAGGGTTAACCAACTACAGCTGCAGCAGGGTTAACCAACTACAGCTGCAGCAGGGTTAATCAAGGGTCTACTCCAAGTGGAGTCTTAAAGAAAGTCTGGTGAACAGTGTTCCAACTGGAGGTCCTCACTGTCTGTAATGTGTGTTGATATCTGGATCTTCCACTTGGTCTCTGCTGGGCCTTGTTATCTGTTGATACTTAGAGAAGGTCACTGGCTGCACATGGCCCTGTTATTAACATTTCATTGCCTAGCTGTGGCTTATCTTTCCTAATTTATTTCTTTTACATGCTTTAGAATAGCAAGAAACTAGTTACCTAGACTGTTAAACCAGGCAACTGGGAGTGTTAGATAAGGCAGGAAAGAAAGTGGGATCTGTACCATGGTTTTATGGATTCCATTATTTAGCAAATAATGAGGCATTTAATTTAATTTGCTGCCTGCCTTCCTTTCTTTCTTGCTTGCTTGCTTGCTTTCTTGCTTGCTTGCTTTCTTTTCTTTCTTTTCTTTTTTTAAACCTAGGGCCTTGTGCATGCTAGGTATGTTTTTCACCACTAAACATTGAACTATATCCTGAATCCTTTTTTTCTTTCTTTTATGTTGTTGTTGTTTTTTTTTAATCTTTTTTTTTTCTTTAGCTGAGGATTGAACCCAGGGCCTTGTGCTTGCTAGGCAAGTGCTCTACCACTGAGCTAAATCCCCAACCCTATGTTCTGTTTTGAAACAGGGTCTTTCTTACCAAGTTGCCCAGGCCTTGGATTTCTGATCCTCCTGCCTCGGCCTCTTAGGCAGTTTGGATTACACGCCCTGCCACCAGGCATAGGCTCCTTTACTTTTGTGTTTTGAATATTCTTGCTGAAGAAATGACTATAGTTTTTTACTTGAAAATATGGACTGGCCAGTTATTCAGTGGGTAAAGGTGCCTGCTGCCAAGCCTGACAAATTCCTGGAACCCACACAGTTGCATAGTAGAAGAAGAGAACCAACTTTCAAGGTTCTCCTCTGACCTCCATGCACCCCATCCCAGACACACACGGGAAGAAACAATCAGCCTGGAAATAGTGCCCTGCAGGTTCAAATACTTAAGAACGAACTAGAAAACAGTAGCAGACCTGAACATCTGTACAAATTGGGGTGAGCTGTTTGCTCAAGCAAGAACATTTTTAACTTGTTCTATCTTTCATCACACTTAGTAGTTTTAATTTTTATTTTATGTGTATAGCTGTATGTGATTGCACATAGGTCACATGTCATGCATGTATAGTACCTGTGTAGTCCAGAAGAGGGAGTCAGATCTCCCAGAACTGGAGTTACAGATGGTTGTGAGCTGCCTTGTGGGTGCTGGGAACTGAACCCAGGTCCTCTGGAAGAGCAGCCAGTGCTCTTAACTGCTGAGACATGGCTCTAGCCCTCATTTGGTTTTAGATAAGCGAGGAATTAATCATGATTTTTAATCACAGAACTTTAATATCTCAAATGGCAGCAACATAAAACAAGACGTACAGACTTACCATTGACTTCACAAGTGGGAAGCACAGAATTAGTTTTTCTGTCTTTTCATAAACAGTCAAAGAAGTCCAGAAGTGGGTTGGGGATTTAGCTCAGTGGTAGAGCACGTGCCTAGCAAGCACAAGGCCCTGGGTTCAATCCTCAGCTCAAAAAAAAAAAAAAAAAACAAGTCCAGAAGCAGATACGTAATAAGAACTAACACTAAAAACAAGAAATGGTTCATGAGGACCATATGAACGTTGGGAATTTCTCTTACTTTGGCCAGATCTCTCCACCAAATCCATAATGCTGGTGTCCTTTGCCCATGACTCGGGGAGGCTCACATTTAGGCCTGTGTTCTTCAGGAAGAGCAACTGGGATAATGCCACCATACTCCCTTTCGGCGCCCCATGGCAGCCTGCATTGTGGCACTGATGCCCTCAGCTCCCGATACCTGTGGGAAATGACAGACTGCTGATACGCTCAGCTGTACCTTAAATCCCTTTCACTTATTAGAGTTTAGGTCATGTTTTTCAGAATACAGAATTCTAAGATTATGATACATTCTGCTAAAGGGATGAGGTTAGCTATCACCCACAAATTTGTGTTTATTTTGTAAAAACAGCTTCATCGAGATATAATTCACATGCCATAGAATTCAACAGTTCTAGTTGACCCACAAGTGTGTACAGCAGCCACCAGAGTCAATTTTATAATAATTTCCTGACCTCCAAAAGAAGCCCTGTGTTCTCTGGCTAGTCCTCTACTAAGGAATCCACATTTACTTCACCCCAAGCACCCACCTTCTTTATAGACTTGTCTGTTTGGACACTTCATATAAACAGAACCATATACTCTGTAGTCTTTGTGTTGCTGTCTATGATTTAACACAATGCTTTCAAAGTTGATGCACGATGTGCCATGAACCAGGACTTCATTCCCACTAATGACTGCATAACAGTCTACCAATGGATATAACCATTCATTAGTTGATAAGAAACTTGGCTTTCATTAATATTCTTATACTATTAGTATTTTTGTTTGAGTACTTGATTTAATTTTCCAGGGAACACTACCAAAGAATGAAATACATGGCTGGATCGTGTGTTAATTTGAACTTAATTTGTTGGGAAACTTCTGGGCTAGTCTATAGCAGACGATTCATTTTCCACTCCTAAAAGCATGGAATAAAGGTTTAATACTTGTTGTGTGTGTTTGAAAAAGAATTGCAGCCACTTCCACGGAAATAAAGGAGTATGTCGCTGCACTTTTGTTTTGCACTTTCTTAATGACAGCAGCACCTTTTGTTATTTCTTTGGAAAATGTCTATTTGATTTTGTATTTTTTAATTTGTTTTATTTCTTAGTTACAAGTTCTTTTTAAGTCCCAGACACAAGTAAGTCTCTCATCAGCTACACTATGCAAATATGCCCTCACAGTCTGTAAACTTTCTTCTCACTTACTTGAGAGTATCTTTTGCAATACCAAAGTTTCAAAAGTCTTTTAAAAAGTATTAAAATAAAACATCAACTTAAACAGGCTTGGGTGAATTTAAGAAGGAAAACAGAAATAAATTGAAATCAATAAAGTTTTAAAAAAGACATATCAAAGTTTCTAATTTTGATGCAGCTCAATTTATTTTTACTTTTGTTGATTGGATTAGGATGTCACATATAAATACACTGCAACTCCAAAATCAAAGGTTTACTTCTGTTTTCCCCTCCATGAGTCTTAGAGTTTTAGTTCTTGCTTTTACACCTATGCCTCTGAATCATTATGAGTATATTTTATGTATGGTATGAGGTAAGGGTCAAACTTGCTCCTTTGTATTTGGATCTTCCTGGCATCATCTGTTTAAGAGACTGAACAAATGTAAAGGAATAGTACCAATACTGTCAAGGCATTACTTGCTTCCCACTGTTCAGTGAGGTTCCCTAGGTTAACAAACGCTGTGTAGCCTCTGGAGGGAACTTAGTAAGTAATGACCAGAGGAATTGAGGAATTGCCTTCTCTCTGTAGGTCCATGTACTGATAAACAGACACAGTCTAAGTCCCAAGTCAGAGGCTTAGAGTGCCACCCCATTCTAACTTGGGTATCTGGGTATGTTTGGGAGATTGGTAAAGACTTGAGTAGAACTTAGTTGGCTGCATAGACCATAAAAATGGTTTTACATCTCTATTTTTAGAGCTGGTATAAAGGTCAGGAATTTGTGGGCATGGTGAAAGAGGGCCATGGTGAGAAGTAAAGTATGGGAGAAAGCAGAACCATCCTCTCTGGGCTCCTGAGCCCTGTGGACTGTCCTGTGAGTAGAGGGGAGGCAGTCAGAGTCAAGGAGACAGTCGGAGAGGCAGGAGCTGCTGGGCACGTCTGTCTCTCTGTCTGTCAGTGCAGTCCATGCCTTCGAGGACCCCTCCCCAAGTAACTCCTAAATACAGTGGAGAACTAACACTCAAGACTGTCTTACAGATGGAACTGAATATCATATGAAATTGCTAGATAAACTATTACTAAGCCATCAACCTACTACCTGTTTTGCAAACAGTATTTTACTGGAATATTGCCTTTCATTTATGTATGACTAGTCTGTGCTGCCTTCACCCTATAACAGCAGAATTGAGTATTTCTGATGAAACTTTACAACACAAAATATTTTCTCTGTCTCGTTAAAGAGAACATGTCCTAAGCTCTGCATTGACCAGTTTAGGGAAGCTTGGTGACTGTTGCTTTGGGGTCCTGGCAAATAGCTTTCGGATCTTTCCCCCTCTCCCAGTCTCCCAGTTCTGACTATGATCAACACACATAGTTTAGGAGACATGACAAGTGAAAAAAAATTAAACATTTGTGATTAATGACAAGCTAAGCTTTAAGTTTTAAGTTTCTAAAGTTATATTTAAATAATAAATGAGTCAATTTCTCAATATCTGACCCCAGTAAATTACATTGTCCCAGAAGATGAGCCCCCCAAAAAAAAATGTTAATCAATCATGTGTACCGGCACCTAGTAAAGCTACCAAATTGAAAAAAAAAAAAATTAAAATGAGAGGTAATGCCTAAACCACCCTTGACCTTCTCAACCCCTTGCAATCTTTCTCTCTGCCCCAGCTAGAGGGGAACCTGACAATTCAACTGCCTTAGTTTACCCAATGCTGAGATTAACAGGTGTGAACTACCACACTCAGCATGTTTCTTTTTATTTTAAATACTCAAGTCTATTCAGCCCTCCTCCTGTAGTATTAATACTCATAAAATTGTATAGAAGGAACTGCTTAAAATGTAAGTTGAGGTTTTAGGATGAAATTATTTTTTTCAAATAGAACACTTTTACTTAACAAAGAGAATAATCATGAAATTATTGGTGCTTCAATCTGTAGCCACAGAAAATTATTTACTTTGTTTTAGGGAAGGTTATGGATGGACCAAAACCTATTAAATCACTGTAGAATCTTGAGTATCAATCCCAAAATTAGAGGGCTCAATTTGACTAGTAATGACTAGAAGGCGTGGTTACAAGAAAGCTCACACAAATCTCTCATTTTTTTTTTAAGATGGAAGAGAACTAAGAACTCTCTTCTCTCTCTCTCTCTCTCTCTCTCTCTCTCTCTCTCTCTCTCTCTCTCTCTCTCTGTGTGTGTGTGTGTGTGTGTGTGTGTGTGTGTGTGTGTGTGTGTGTGTGTGTGTGTTTCAAGAATCAGAAAGCAATGACGTGAATCTAGAAGCAAAATGGAAGCCTATACGCATGCACACAAACTGTAAATTGAACCTAGAGCCTCTTAAAGGCTGGCAAGAACTCTGCCACTGAACTGTTCTTAGTTTCTGAACTTTCAATGGGAAAAAAATACAAAAGAGTACAGTGTCTATTAATTTACTTAACATTCTCTCTCTCTCTCTCTCTCTCTCTCTCTCTCTCTCTCTCTCTCTCTTTCTGGTTTTTCGAGACAGGGTTTCTCTGTGTAGCTTTGGAGCCTGTCTTGGAACTCAATCTGTAGACCAGGCTGGCCTCGAATTCACAGAGATCCGCCTGTCTCTGCCTCCCCGAGTGCTGGGATTAAAGGTGGTGTGCCACCACCGCCCGGCTTAACATTCTCAACGGAGAACAAACGAGACTGTTATAAAATAGCAGCTACTATAATTGTTCTATAAGTGAATAAAGTAGTTGAAGTACAAACAAAGATCATCTTGTACTTGGATCACTGGGTAAGCCGGAACCCTATTTCTGCTTCTCTTACTCCTTACAGTGCTTTCTGCTAACCCAGTCTCCCCCAGGCTCTTCTGCCCCTACTCCAACATAGTGTGCCAGACTTGTACAAGCTAAGCCTGAAAATGTATAGTTTTATGAAGCTATCAGGTGATTTTTTTTGAGTCAGGTTCTTACTTGGTAGCCCAGGTTGGCTTGGAACTAACTATATAGCCCAGGCTGTTCTGAAACTCATAGCAATAGTTCTTAGTTGAATAGTTCTTCTGTCTTAGCCTCCTAAGTGCTTGAATTACAGGGATAAGCTGATATGATCATCCTTAGGTGATTTTAATGTATTCTGTCTGACTGCCTTGCCCACCATGAGAAGAATAAAGTAGGCTGGTGTAAGGAAGTATTTGTGTACTGTCATTAAAATTGCCACATTGACTCAATCTGTCCCACTTGACAAGGGTATGCCTATCTCTGCTTAGAAAACTAAGCTTCTGAAAGCAAGTAGATGTCAAGGACATTGACTCATCTTTACCATCAGGAAGAGTGATTCCCTGGAATGTGGGGGCTTCCTGCTTCCTATTGTTTTGCTTTGCGTTTGAGTTGAGAGCCATGGACCCAGAATTTTGTTTGGAAGAAAGCTTCAGGTATGACAGAGTGGAGATGCTGCTGTTGTCCTGGTGACACTTTCCAGAGCATCTCAGAACCTCGAGGGAAAGAACATCTTCTCTAAGTTGCCTGGGGCTTCTTAGGAAGGAGTTGACAGGAAGGGTTGTAAGTGCACATGGTCATCTGGCTTTCTGTCTGGAGACTACAATAAAAAAGCTCACATGAAAGAAAAGGGAAAGCAGGGTTTAGTGTTAGACGCCAAGGTTGGTCGTTCCTAGACAATGCTTAAATCGTCTCTTATATTTTATGGATAGCTGACCATATGGACACTTAATTTTCTCAAATGTGTGTGCTTTAGAGAACACTGATAATGTCAAACATTTATTTACATATTTACTATAAATAAGAGTACATCTGCCTGCATGTATGTGCACCACGTGTGTGCCTGGTATTTGAAGAGGTCAGAATGGGGCAGCAGACTCCAGGCAACCAGAGATACAGAAGGCTGTGAGCCAGTATCTGAACCTGGGTCTTCTGTAAGAGCTGCAAATGCTCTTAACCTCAAGACATCTCTCCAGTACCTCCCTGCCTCCCCGCAAATGTTTTTCTTTTGCAAAGTGCATGTTTGTAAATTGAAATAGATCCATGAAGGCGGATCAAGACAGCAAGCCACAAGAGTCTAGATGTAAGAGCGGAGTCTGGAAGAACCATCGAACTATCGTTGGGGCTGAGAAAGAGACCCTAAGGGAGACTGAGGACACTTTAAACCCTGAAGGGCTCCTGGCCTGGGAATAATGACTTAAGACTTTATATGTTTTCAGACTAAAGACCAGCACCAGCCGGTAGAAGTTACAAGGAAGAAAAAAGTGTTCTTAGGAACATCTCAAAGAAAATGATTCAGCAAGCAAGGGCAGTCAAAAAGTGGAATTGACTGCCTGCATGTAGCAATGAACTACTTCGGAAGGTTTTTGTTTTGACAACTTATTTATTGCTTTATGAGTGTGTATATACACTCCATGTGTGTGCATGTGCCCTTGGAGGCCAGAAGAGGGCGCTGGATCTTCAGGAACTAGAGTTACTGGTGGTTGTGAGCAGTCTGATGAAGAGATGGGAGCCAAACCTGGCTTCTTAGAACCAAACTTAGGTCCTCTGAAGGAGCAGCAAGTGCTCTTAACTGCTGAGCTGTCTTCCTAGCACCACCCTGGAAGTGTTTAAACTGAGGTAAGGTGGCTTCCTGTTTAGTTTCCTAAAATTAATTTTTAAAAAATGTTTGTGTATGTGTTGCTATACAGATGTGTGAGGCCAGAAAGCGACCTTAACTGCCTTCTTCGATCACTCTCCACTTTACTGTTGAGACAGGATTTCTCACTGAACCTGGTGCTTACTGGTCTTACTAGACTGTCTGGTTATTGAGCCTTAGGGACCCCCCTGTCTCTGCCTCATCAGCACTGGGGTAACAGGTTCACACTGCCACACATGGCTTTTTATGTAGATGCTGGGGATCAAACTCATCTTCATGCTTGTGTGGTCAGCACTTCAGCAGCGGAGTGATCACCTGTCCTCTTACAGAGTACTTTCTGGGACTTGGTCAAGTGAAGTTAGAAACACACAAAAAAGAACACAACTATACAAGGAACTTAAAAACAAACTTAGTCCTCTCAAAACGGTTTGAGGACATCAAGCAGAAAGAAGCCGAGGCAGAGATTTCGGCAAAGTATTTGTCTGTGCCCTATACATCACAGAGGGTAACAGGGCTCACAGACATGGCTGTTAGGAACAGTGAAAGCGTTACATCCACACATCCGGGGCAGGGCTTACACAGGAACAGTGACAGCAACAGACTCTGGGAGTATTTCTGGGCAGGGGTGTTGGTAAATGCACTATTAGTGGATACCACAGTAAACAGATGGATCTCCAAGCCAAAGACGGGGCCATTCTAGAGTTCTAGAACAGAGCTGGAGGTGTAGCTTGGTGGTGCAGTGTTTGCCCAGCAGGCACAAGGTCTGGGTTCAATCCCCACAAAACACACACACACACACACACACACACACACACACACACACACACTTCTAGAATGTAGTAGAATTTGATGTCTTTTTTTTTTTTTTTTTTACGGGATACACCAATGTTCTTTTCCAGCGTTAACAGATTAACCACGCAAAGTTTAGTCATGGGAGAGCTGAAGTGTTTGTGTGTGTGATAGAGAAAGTCACTAACATCATGAAACCTTTTTTTTTTTTCATTTTTCTAATTTTTCTTTTACCTATCTTCTGAAGCAGTTGGGCGAGTAGCTGTTTCGAACGGGGTGTGCACTTGATTTGAGTAAAAGGTGTTTGACAGGATGTCAGCTCCTTCAAGCTCCCTGCAACAGTAGGCCCTCCCATGAATTACCTCCATGCTTCTTGCCTAAATGCAGGCAGCCTGGAGAGTAAATAGATAAATGAAAGATGAAGGCGCATCTGGTTTTGGAAACTGTGTTGGTTAGTGTTACAATGACTTTGCCTTAGGTAGGAAAGGAAACATTTTCTGCTGCCAGAATTCAGCTCATCCATGCACAAAAGTCAGAGGCTACTTTCTTAACTGCCTGTGAGGGTCTGTGGACCCTGTCAAACCTGTAATAAGCAGCAACTTCTGTAATAAAAGTAAACTTCTGTGGGAACCGCTTCAGCTGAAGCAAATCTGAGAAGTTGAAACGAACTCATGGAGAACCTGTAACGAACAAGCCCCCTCCTGCGATCACGTCTTGCCTCCAATTTAGCACTATTCAAGAACAATCAGCTGGCTTCAAGAAGCAGGGAGACTGACTCATTAACAGGCCAAGAGCCTTCCTCTCAAGCAGCAGTTCTAAACCTGTTGGGGTTGAACAACCCTTTCACAGGGGTCACCTAAGACCATCAGAAAACAGATGTTTACATTATGATTCATAACAGCAGCAAAACTGTGTTATGGTCAGGGGTCACCACAACAGGAGGGGCTGTGTTAAAGGGTCGCGCGCGCAGCATTAAGAAGGCTGAGAACCACTGCTCTAAAGGTATTCGGATCTTTAGACAGCTAAACTAGGTGGTCAGGCACCTCTGGCCCCAGCTGGGGACACTGGGTTCCCCACAGCACTGGAGAGACGCCCTCTGGTGGGAGGACCCGGAGACCGCAGGGCCGTCGCGCCCGCCCACTGCCACCAGGGGTCGCACGCACCTGGCACATCTGCCCGGGAGCTCCGCCCGACCGCGCCTCCCCTTCTTGTCACGGGAGCTGGCGGGTCTCCGCGGGGCGTGAGATTTCGCGGTCTTCCGCACCTGCGGGCCCCGGGAGCGTGCGGGCAGGTGCGGGGGAGGAAGGCCGGAGGGACGCGAGCTGGCCGGGGGTGGGGTTGGGGCTGCCTGTGACGGCGACGGTGACCGCGCACTTAGGTAACACATCCTGAGGGTGGGGCACCCGGTGGCGGGCCCGGAGCGCAGGCCGATGAGCGGCGGGAAGCTCACTCAGGTTGTGTAGGAAGACCCTCAGGAGATCCCGGGCCACCAAGGGTTGGGAGCGGGGCCGGAAGTGCGGCGAGAGGGCTTTGCGGCCAGGGAGAAGGAGGCACAAGGGCTTTTCCGCCCTCGACCCCACCCTCCGCCCCGGGGTCCAAGCCTTCAAGTCTCAGGCCCCGCCCCCAGCCTCAGGCCCTGCCCCTAAGCCTCAGGCCACGCCCACATCAGGTCCCGCCCCAGCCTCAGGCCCCGCCCCAGCCCCGCCCTCTCTGCTAGGGCTGGAGCCTCGCACCCTCTGGTGCCGACACGGCCCTGGCGCATCCATCGCCCTTTTCGGGCTTCAGCCAGGTCCCTCCCTACACGCCTGTCTCGCCACCGCCCCTGGGCCTTGCCTCCTTCAGGCCTCATCCTCAACCCCTCCTCTGCTTCCAAGGCCCTCCCTCTCCCATCTCCCGCCTCCTACGGGTACCAACCCGGCCCTAGGCCCCGCCCCACCCCGCCCCGTCTCCCTCTCGCCGGGCCTTAGGCTGACTCGAGGCGCCCTCTGGTGGCGCCTGCCTGGCAATCCTCCTTTCCTTCCTGGACCCTGGGCTAGTGCTGAGTATGCTTTCTCAAGGTCTGAGCTGAGCAAAAGCTCTGGCCCTGGGGGAGGAGAGCCGGGAGGTCTTGGTGTAAGAAACATTGCATTAGTCCATTTGCAGTATGAGGTGCGCTTTAAGTTCGTCAGAGTGACAGAGAAGCCCGAGGCGCTAAGTACCCCTCTCCTAGCTGGCGGCGCCCCCAGCCTGTCTCACAGCTGAAGAAGAGTTGGAGAGCTCCTGGTAGCCTGCTGAGCGCTACATCAGAGAATGGGGCAGCCAGTCTCAAGGCCCAAGCTATGGATAAAGCTCTTGTCCTAAACCAACAGGATGGGGAGTTTGGGGAGGGGGCAAGTTCTGGCCGATGGAAGAGTGGATGGAATTTCTCGACATTAGAGGAATTTAAAAAGCGTCCCGTCTTGCTTCAAATTAGTACGCCAGCCGTGTTTGGCTTTTCTCAATGCCGGCATTACTTTTTGCAGAACTGAGTATTAAAAAGTCCTTTGTTTTCACTAGTCTTTTGAATTTATTTTTATTTCCAGCGCTGCTGAGCTCCAAGGTGGGGTCCGTGGGATTCTACAAGCTCATCTTTCCCTGACCTTGGGACAAATGGGATTGTGGAGTGTGGAAACAGTTTATCTGTCTGTCCCAAAGGCATGGTCCCTCCCGCATTTCCTCAGTTCTGGCTGCAACCTTGACAGAAACTAAAACAAACAAAACTGGAGAGGTGGTGCACTCCTGTAATCCCGGCACTTAGAAGATGGACCATGAGTCTCAGAAAGTTCAAGGTCATCCTCAGCTTCAGTGACGTTGAAGCTGACCTGGACTACATTAATGTGACCCTGTGCAAAGAAAGAGAAGTGTGTGTGTGTGTGTGGGGGGGGGTCAGAATAAAGATGCCAGCCAGACTTTGGTTTCTGAGTTTGTGCCATTGAAGAACAACCTGAAAGAAACTAGACGCAGAAAGGTGCCATTTGGGTAACAGGAACGAAAAATGAGGCAAGAATGAATTCTTCAGAAACTATAAGCAAACCCCCAATTAAATGCTTTTTTTTTTTTTTTTTTTGAGCTGAGGGTCGAACCCAGGGCCTTGCACTTGCTAGGCAAGCGCTCTACCACTGAGCTAAATCCCCAAATGCTTTCTTTCTTAAGCTGCCTTGGTCACGGTGTCTCTTCGCAACAATAGAACAGTACTGTGTGACCACCCCTGAGCCTGAAGACTAGACCCTGCTGGCGAAGGAAAGGTGGCTTTGACAGGTCCCCATCGCTTTGATTTTTCAGTTTCTGATGGAAGGCCGTCCTAATCTTTTGGCATTTTGCAGCTCCTCTGTGTAGGACCTCCCATGTAACTCCCTGTCTGACCAGCTCATTCTGTGTCCCCATCTAGATTACACTTCGCCATTGCTGTAACAAAATGCCTGCTGGTTTCAGAGGAACGCTTCCTCCAGGGGAAGACAGTGGCCGGATGTTCTGTTGGAGGTGGTGAGAGCTTGTGGGCAGCTTGTTCACATCTCCAGTTGGATCAGCAAGCAAAGAACAGGACCCAGCACAGGGCTGAGTTATCAACCTGCAAGGCCTGCCCTCGATGGTCTGCATTTACCAGCTAGGCCCCATGTCCCAAAGGTTACAGAATGTCCCCAAACAGTGCCCCCATCTGAGGATCAAACATTCAGAAACATGGCCTGTTGGGGGTCATTGCACACTGACATCCTAACACCAGCCTTCTAGTACTTTCTATACTAAGCTTCTCTGTGTTGGGCTTTGGTCCCATTTAGTCATGGCTTGAGTGTTCCTGGGAAGACACTGAGCCTGATAGTTGAGTGAGGTACATTTGATGAAGAGTCACCGTTGGTCCGTGTCTGTGGACAGTGAAAACAGTAGGTAGGCTGTGGCAACTCTAGGTTGAATGTATGTCAAATATAATTTTATAAGGGGAAAATAATGCATAGTTGGTTCAGAAAGGAAGCTGGCCTATCATTGCCTTCCAAGAATGAAGGAGAAGGTTCACTAGGAGAAAAGAGCCTCGAGGCCATGCTGGGGTCTCGAGCTGGGAGAACTTTAGAAAGAATCTATCAGGGTCTTAAATGGAAGGGGAAACTTCACTTTAAAAGTTGGAGGGGAGCTTCATTAGTGAGAACAAAAGGCAGGAGGGAAGAAAGCAACCAGCCAGAAGAGGACTGTGTGGGTGTGAGTGGACAGGCACAGGCCAGGGCAGTCTCTAGAGAAATCCCCAGCAAAGGAGATACCCAACTTCTACAGCCTGTCAGGGAAGCTGGATGTTTTATATCACGTGACTTAGGTCAACACCACAATGTGACAGTGAGCACGGGATAGCCAGATACGGGTTAGGACTATAAATTATGAGCTGTAAAAACGCAACACAGTACAGCTCTTCACTCTCTGTTGGAATGGCAGGGGGTCATGATCTGATTTCCCTTCCTCCCCACCTGAGAGATCTGTCCTCGTAAGAGCAACCATTGTCTTAAAGGGTCAGGCCTCTAGCAATATGGCTATAACCTCCAAGCTGTAGTGTATTTAAATTTTATTTTAATTCAAGTGAGTGTAAAGGGTGTAATTATTTTTACCATTGAGTTTTTCAGCTAAAATGTGGAGGAGAGCAACACAGTCTTATCTTTTCAAAACAGCTGTTCTTTGGAAATGCCTCTCCTCTGCAAAGCCCTCACAGACAATGTCAGGATTCACTCTACATGTTAGACCAGCACACTTGATCCCTAGCACTTGGGGGTTGAACTCATGTGCTTCAGCTAACAGGTAGTGTGTGTGTGTGTGTGTGTGTGTGTGTGTGTGTGTGTGTGTGTCCTACATCAACACAGGTGACCTGCTTATGGATGTATGTCCTTGACACCCTCACATCACCTTTCTACATTGGGAAGTTTGATCCTTGCTAATTTCCCTATCCTGGCAGTTCTTTATACATGGAAGGTAAAATTTAGGAATGAAAAGAAATCAGTCTAGAATATTGTATCTGGGTTGGCAAAAATTTCAGATCACAATGAGACCATTTATCTTCACTTAAAGAATTTGCAGGACATATATAATAATTTAAAGATTAAATTATAGTCTATAACCTTTCTTTTAAATCTTATAGAGACCTTTAACAAAGTGGCATTTGAGAAATGAATTAAGTTTTTGAGGGAACTTTTTGGCAGGTAAGACTATTTCTTAAATGAAGAAAAACTGGATCTTATTCCTTGCCTAGAAGATGGAAAGTCCCTGTCAGTGCTTTTTAAAAATTTACATTTAAAAACATGAAATTTTATACCTCGCTGGTCTTAGGGTGTGTATCTATTCACTAGGAAGACAACTAGTGTGCACACACATTCTGCTTTGAAAATCACACTGGCAGCGGGTTAAATGACTTTCCCCTCCATTTGCTATTTGTAGCAGAATTGTTAGAAGGTCTTATTAATAAAATAAAACCCGAGGCCAGGTATTGGGGTGAATGCTGGAAGATCAGAGAAGCAGAACAAGCCACAGTTTCCTCACCTCGCCAGTTCCTCCGCTGGTCTTGTTTCCTCAGACTGCAAGCTTCTCAGTCTTCATCCACATGAATCTCATCTGAACTGTGTTGCTCCAAAGCCTGAATGCTTAACCAGCTAAATGCTTCTAGTTTCTAGTCTCCACGCCTTATCTATCTTTCTCTTTCTGCCATCACTCCCTGGGATTAAAGGCGTGAGTCACCATGCCTGGCTGTTTCCAATGTGGCCTTGAACTCAGAGATCCGCCTGGCTCTGCCTCCCCAGTGCTGGGATTAAAGGCGTGTGCCACCACTGCCTATCTTCATGTTTAATATTGTGGCTGTTCTGTCTCTGACCCCAGATAAGTTTATTTTGGGGAACACACAATATTTCGGGGAACCCAACACCACCACAGCTATTCATTGACTTTTCGCCATCCTCACCTCCATTCCCCTCTCTCATCCACTCCGTGCTTCTCCCCACCAAGCCTTCCTTCTGCTTTCACATCCTCCTTCTCTGTGTGGCCCACTGAGTTTAATTAGAGGTGTCTGCATGATCGAGACCCGGGGGTTATTTACTGGAACATGGGCAACTCGTCAGTGCCGAGGCCACTGAAGAAAGTGACAGCCCCTCTCCCAGCAGCCACCCACTGCCAGCAGTCTCTCGGGGAGCAGTGTGGCCTCATGGGCCCCTTTGAATGACTTAATAATTGTTTTCTCTCGAGTCCTTGTCTTAGCCTGTTTTTTTGTTATTGTATCTGAATATAACAGACTGGCTAGTTTCTGTTTATTTGTTCATTTAGTTTTGAGACATAGTCTCTCTTTGCAGTCTTGGCTGTCCTGGAGCTCTCCATGTAGAGCAGACTGGCCTCAGATTCACAGAGATGTACGTGCCTCTGCTTTCTGAGTGCTGGGATTAAAGGGGTGCCACTATGCCCAGCTGACTGGCTAATATTTAAAGAATAGAAAGAACCCAATTTAGATTCCATATGTAAGAGATCATGCAATTTTTTTTTTTTCTGTGTCTGGCTGGTTTTATTTACCACAGTATCTTTGATGCTTATCCATATTTTGGCTTGTAAGAAGATCTCTCTCTCTCTCTTTTTTAGGAATGAGTAATTTTTTGCTATATATATGTATATACACATATATATACCATGACTGATTAATTTATTTCACTGATATAAATATATGTATAGCTTGTGGTATGTGTGTGAGTGTGGGCTATATGTATTATATATGTATTTCATTGCACATGTACAATATATATTAACCATATATTAATATGCTATATTAATATATATTTATTATATTATATGCACAATACAATATATATCCCACACTCGCACAATATATATATCAACAATATAAATTAATCAACTGTGTATATTGTGTATATAGATATATGCAGAGAACGTAGGAATATAGATATTCTACATCTCCCCATAGCGTACACATGTTCACTTTTCCCCACACCTTTGCCAGCCTGTATTCTCTTTCACTTTTTGGTGAAAGCCATCTTAACAGTAGTGAGGTGGTATCTCTGAGTTGTTTTGATTTGTTGAATTATGTAAAGATGTGTTGCATTTGTTTCACTGTGCCTGCCTAAGGCACCTGATTGGTCTAATAAAGAACTGAATGGCCAATAGCTAGGCAGAGAAAGGATGGGCGGGGCTGGTGGGCAGAGAGAATAAATAGGAGATGATGTCTAAGCTCACAAAGGAAAAGACAAAGAGAACAAGGGAAAAAGAGGGACACACCTGGGGCAAGAAGCCAGGCAGCCTCCAGTCAGAAATCTCCAGCCAGGCAGCCACCGGCCAGGCAGCCAGGAGAAGCAGTGAAAGTAAGATACACAGAAGGAAAAAAAAGTTAAAAGCCCCGAGGCAAGAGGTAAATAAAGAGAAACAGGTTAATTTAAATTAAAAGAGCTAGCCAGAAAGGAGCCTAAGCCAGGCCGAGCATTCATAACTAATAAGAAGTCTCTGTGTCATGATTAGGGAGCTGGTTGGTGGTCCAAAAGAAAAAGCCTGATACAAAATACTATCTTTCTCTTCTTTTGAAAAACATTTATTTATTTAGTGTATGAGTGCGTGTGTGCTTGTGTGCCTGTGAGTGAGTGCGTGCGTGCGTGCGTGCACACACATGCATATGTGTCACGGTGTTCATGTGGAGGGCAAAGATCAATGTACAGGACTTGGTTCTCTCCTTCCACTATGTGACTCCCCGGGGTCAAACTCAGGCTGCCAGGCTTGATAGTAGCTACTTTTACCCCCAGCCATTTTGACGGGCCCTCTCCTTGTTGTTATTAGCATAAGTTAACGGTACAAATAGTGGGCCTGAAAGATGACATTTTCAAATGCATACATACTCTGAGCATGTCCTTGCACCTCCTTTCTATGCTTCGTGTTAGTCCAAAAGCCCTGCTTTCAGAAGCAGACTGCCACCCTGTCCCTCTCCGAGCTTTGCCATGCCACTGCTCTGAGTTTATTAGTGAGTGTGGGGCACAGACCTGGGAAGTGGCGGGAGAAGAATTGTTTAAGTTAGGAAACAGCACTTGAGAACTGGAGTGATTTAGGGTGGTGAGTAGCGCCACACAAGGTAAAAGCTGTATGAGGTTTGACTGGCAAGTGAGAACCTCACGCATCAGAGAAGTCACCGACTTCAGTGATGGGTAGTTTCCGATTCCCGGCCAGCCCCATCTCTCCACCAGCCTGCCACCATCGCGCTCTCGCTTCCCTGGGGATGTAGGACATGGCCAAGACTGACAAGGAAGGGAGGAGAAAGGGCCAGTAGTTAAAATGTTACTGGCTCAGACGGAAATTCAAATGGGTAATTTACCATGACACGTTTTAGTTAAGGAGAGAGAGAACGTGAAGAGGTCGTGCTTGGTAATCAAAGTAACACCTTAGTTACTAAAACACAAATGGCTTCATTGGGAGGGAAACAAATGTTAATTAGCTCACCAAGATACATTAAGAAGAAACTAAGAACGTGTCTACCACATTAGAGCTATTGTTAGCTTGTGATAAAGAAAGTTCATATAACAATGATTCCAGTATCAACAGCTGAGCATTCATAGCTCTGAATTCAGGGACAATCCAGGTCTAGGATAAATACCATCTTTACCTCGTATTGCAGATTTTTTTTTTTTTTTTTTTTTTTTTTTTTTTTTTTTTTTTTTTTTGTGACAAGGTTTCTCTTTGCAGCCCTGACTGTCCTGGAATTTACTCTGTAGACCAGGCTGGCCTTGAACTCAGAGATCCACCTGCCTCTGCCTCCTGAGTGCTGGGAGCAAAGGCTCCCATAGTCTAGCACATTGCTGCTATTTGAACATAGAAAGAACCTTGCTTGTGCTCAGGGGGGTGCTAGCTTGCTTCAAGCACCCTGGCTTTTCTGGAGGATATGCTAGACTCAAAGGGATGTTTACTTTTACCTCCTCTCAACTGTTGAATGGAGGAGACCTTCTACTAGTCTGTTTTTTTTTCCATTTCTTTTTTTGTTTGTTTTTTATTATTATTAAATATGCTTATTTATTAAAATTTTTTCCATTTTACATATCAACCCCAGTTCCCCCTCCCTCCCTTTCTCCCGCCTCCTCACCTCCCTCCCACTCTGCCCCCATCCACTCCTCAGAGTGGGTAAGGCCTCCCAGGGTAGTCAACAAAGTCTGGCATACCAAGTTGAAGGAGAGCCCAGCCCCTCTCCATTGTATCAAGGCTGAGCAAGGTATCCCACCACAGGGAATGGGCTCCAAAAGTCAGTTCATGTATCTGGGATAAGTCCTGGTCCTGCTGCCAGGGACCCCACAAACAGATCGAGCCACATAGCTGTCACCCCCATTCAGCAGGCCTAGTTCGGTCCCATGCAGGTTCCTGAGCTGTCAGTCTAGATTCAGTGATCTCCAACTAGCACCGGTCAGCTGTCTCTGTGGGTTTCCCCACCATGTTCTTGACCCCCTCTAACCCCCCCACTCCCCTCCTGATGTTTTACAGTCTTGCATCTAAGAAGTTAACACCCAATAAGCTGGATTCACAGACAAAGAGCTTCCCTTAAGCATTCAGGAGGGTGGAATCTCGAAGGGAATTAGCATAGGGAGGATATCAAGGTCAAGGTCAGCAAGCAAGGCAACAGTTACCCAAAACGGGGGCCAGAGACCTACAGGTCCCCCCCTTTTACTAAAAAATGAGCTTCTGACTTAGGTTTAAAAACCCTTAAGGCTGTCAGCTGAGCATTATGTGTGCAGTGTGTTATACAGCACACAGAAAGACCTGAAGACCTTTTGTTGTTGTAGTGGGGCCTGTCCTTTTAGCTTCAGAATTTAAAGTTGGTAACATACAACTGTGAAACATTTTCTGCCCCCGAGTGGTTAAAAGTAATTTTGCAATGTTGGCTTCACTTAATGTTTTAAATTACAAAGGGAAAAGACACAATTATTTTTGAAAGTGTGAAAATTATGTGATGCTTTGCCATAGCTAATTACTTTTATTGCATATTTTACAAAAAAGGAACAATAAATTCTGCTTTATTAACCACAATATACTAGTGCCTAGAAATCTGGGCAAGAAGTAAAATCAATTTTGTGATATTTTTCCTTCAGGATTAAAATAATATTTTTCTATTTCCACAAAGAGAATGTTAATTTGACATCAATCTAGTTATAATTTACTTCCATTCCTGATTCTAATAGTGATTTTCCTGTTTGGCACCTTTCATAATTTAGTTCCTAGATTGAGGATGAGGATATGGGTAATAATTCTTATTTCCTTAGCTGCATTTAGGGTTACATGCGTCTCATTCATTTTGTGTTGTGAGAGGAAAATGCCATGATGCATTCCATAAGGACCTTCTCCTTAGTTATCTTCGGACATATTTTGGGCTAGTTGCTAATGTAGATTCTCAGACATCAAGTGCAAAGTGTTTCATTTTAATTTACTTTAATACAAAACAGATGGGAAGTAACATAATGAGCTGTTGGGAAGAATATGAGTGAGTTCTCAAGTTCAAGGGACAGTGTTGCAAAACAGCACACGGGCAATTGTGGCTTTTCATTTCTTAAGAGAAGTAAACTAATCTGACGCCTCATTTTCATAACCATTCTGAAATGTCTCCTCACATCCGACTGCTCACAGAAAGCTGTCCTCTCCCAGGTATTTCCAGCCATCAGTGAACTTGGGACCCAGGCCAGCCCAGTATGTTAAGAGCCATGGGTGAATGAAAGGGGAGAAGACAATGATTGGCAGCGTAGCCTCCATTGAGACATGCTTAAAGACAGTATAGAAGAAAAATATCTAGGTGAAAAGTTTTAACATGTCTGGATGATGTAAGGTAATAGAGTCCAGGCCTCTTGAAAACCATCAGCTTTGTTGTTTTCATGGGATTTTTGTTGTTTTCATGGGATTTTTTTTTGCATATGCTTACATTATATCAGCATGCATATAAAGAATAGAATCAGATTCCAGAAAAAGATTAGTGAAATGTACTTAATTTGTTGAGTTGTAAACTTATAGGAGGTTAAGATGATAAATATTATGTTATATGGATTTATTTCAAAAGGTAAGCAAAATGCCCCCAATTAAAAGACAACAGTGAATGACTGTTTATCATCTGATAAACATTCCAGACACCGAGTCCATTAATAAATGGAAGTTTACATAGACTGGGAATAGTGAGGAGGGACTGATGCTTTCTGGGTAATATTTCCTAACTGAATCCTGCTGAACATAGAGCTACAGCCGGCTCTCTATGGGACAGTGTGGGGGTGTCTACTACACTTCCTGCTGGTGGGTCAGGGCACATGGCTGGTTTATTTGAATTGCTTTAATCTTGTTCCATTTCCTGAATAAGATCTGTAACAGACTGCAAATCACCCGAGGAGCGTGAGATCTCTGTAGGAAGAATGCACCTCTGGTCACTGCTCCCTGATCCCACCTGTCAGTCAGTCTCTGCTTCCTGATTCCACCTGTCAGTCACTGCTCCCCAGTTCCACCTGTCAGTCACCACTCCCCAATTCCACCTGTCAGTCACTGCTCCCCAGTTCCATCTGTCAATCATCACTGAGATTTCCTGTACCTCTCTGGGAAGTTGAACTTTATTAACAATAACTCTTTGGGAGCTAGGGAGATAGCTTAGTTGGTAAAGTGCTTGCCTTGCAGGACTTGAGTTTTATGGTGGCCCACTTGTCATCTTGGTGCTGAGGATGGAGCAGCAGGTGGATCACTGGGGCTTAACCTACTTGATGAGTTTCTTAAGAAAGAAAAGAGAAAAGAAAAACAAACAAAAAACAGCACTGAAGGCCTTTACATGTATATGTGCATGTACACATGCATGCATACCTGTACGTGCACACACATGAGTGAGTGTGTGTTGTGTACAGATAGACATGTACCCCCACACACTTTGTCTGCTGGAGAGGAAAAAGTATTAGTTGCTCCTTGATTGCCTAAGATGACACTGGTCCCCTCTTGCTTCTGTGATTCAGCACCCCTTGCCTCTTGTTCCTGATGAGGGGGGTACTCCTTTCCTGCTCTACAGTTAGATGCCTCAGGGAAGAGATAAAGCAACGATTTCCCAGAATCTGCAGTCCATCCCCTCCCTTCCTCCCTCCTCCTCCGCTCCTTCCCTTCCTTCCTCTCCCCCATCTCTTCCTCCCTTCCACATCTGTGTGGTGTTATAAAACACTAAGGATGGGGTTGGAGAGATGGCTCAGCAGTTAAGAGAACCAGCTGAGCTTTCAGAGGATCCAGGTTCAATTGTCAGCAACCACATAGTGGCTCACAACCATCTATAATGAGATCTGGCGCCCTCTTCTGGCCTGCAGACATACATGCAGGTGGAACACTGTATGTAATAAATTAATTAATTAAAAAAATCCATCAACAAATGACTAAGGATTTAGTCCTGGGTGCCTATATTTTTTCATTGAACTTAATTCAGCAGATGTTTTCTGCATGCTTAATATGTTAGAGAGCTGGAGGGCATGCCGTGGAACGCTGGTGGACAGGGCAGTGCATGGAGGAAAGAGTGTGACCTTTACGGCAGGTTGATATCAGTCGAAGCAATTTGTTGCCTCCTGTTTTGTCAGACAATTCTTTCTAAGGCCCATCTCCATGTATAGACATTAGTGTTAACGGAACAGCACTAAATGTTAGTACTGACATAATCACTATAGCAGTAAATAGTCACAAGTTTTAAGAAGGAACAATTTAATGAAGTGGTTCCTAAGAAGGATTATTTGGACCTCCAGGGAGCATTTGGCAGTGTCTAGAGACATTTTGGGTTGTCGCAGTTGTAGAGTGGTCCCATTGGCATGTAACAGGTGACACTATAGATAGAAACTACAGGTACTGCCAACCAACCCGTGATGCTCAAATAGTCCCCAGCCCAGACTCGGGGGCTCACTGCTGTCTAGTGAATGAGACAATTCAAATGTGATACATGTTTTATGTAGCAAGGAAGTGAGCTTGTAGAGGTTGCCACACTCTGGCCTTTTAGCTTCACAGTAATAATGGTTGGGGCCACATCCCGGAGTAGAAAGACTGCATTATTCCTATTTGCAGGTGAGAATTGTAGTTTGCACAAAAGAAGAAATCACTGGGTAGTGCTTGAAGAAAGTCTTTCTGAAATTGAGAATTCCTTTGCCATGGCTCTGTTTGTGCTCCTCAGAAAGCAGCATAGGAGCTTGCTGAGGCCCAGTGGAGGGAAAGATGGCCAGGGGTTGGGTTCCCTGTTGACCGTGTGGAGTTCTCACACCAGCTCAGGACTCCTTTTTTTTCATACATTTTTATGTGAGGAGAAATAAGTCTTTCTTGGTCACAACAGTATTACTTCGGTTTTCTGTTGCATGCACCTGCATCCAAATTTGACTTGTCTTTAGGAATTTTGATTGGTAGGAAACAGGTTTTCCTGATAAGAAATGTACGTAGACACAGGTACAGAAGCCAGGGTTTTCAGGAAACAGCATACAGCTTGGTTCACTCATTATGCAGTGTGATAACTTTCTTCTAAAGGAGGGGTACCATGTGATGTCCCAAGCAGATCTTTAACAAGGAAAAAAGAGCACAAGACACCCACCTTCTGGTCTACTCCATTTCCTCAGTTACAGTTAGGTGAGCACTGGCCTTTCATTTCTCTCATGAGAAATTGCCCCGGAGTCAGGACATTTTTTCCTTTTTTGTGTATTTTCCAAGGTCATTGTCATAGCATGATGTATGGAACATGGTGCTGAGACCACGTAGAAATCACTTCCATGAAGATCATTGCTATATCAGACTGGTCTAATCCCAGCTTTCCCTGAAGGCTCTGCCCCTTCCCAGGCTGGCTGGGATGTAGGGTGGCACCAATCCAGGTAGATTCCCTGGGAAAGGGAAGTGCTGGGAGAGGTGTGTGTGTGTGTGTGTGTGTGTGTGTGTGTGTGTGTGTGTGTGTGAGTGAGAGAGAGAGAGAGAGAGAGAGAGAGAGAGAGAGAGAGAGAGACCGACCTTTCTATGTTTTTTTTTTTTTTCTGCTGTAAAAAGCCAATGTTTTGAGGAAATCCAGGGTGAATCACTTGAGAGACTCTTATTGTTTTTTAGGAATTGTCTTCACAAACATCAATCATCTATAAATTGAATCAGATGCTCACTTAAAATTATGCTAGAAGGGTTGGGGATTTAGCTCAGTGGTAGAGCACTTGCCTAGCAAGCGCAAGGCCCTGGGTTCGGTCCTCAGCTCTGGAAAAAAAAATTATGCTAGAAGAAATCTGTTTCCACGATTCTTTTTGGTAACAGAATCTCTCCTGACAGGGCTGGAGAGACGGTGCAGTGGCTAAGAGCAGTTCCTCTTGCAGGTCTGAGTTCCTCTGACCTCCACTGGGCACCAGGGATGCACATGGCGCACATACATCACACAACCAAAACACACTCATGCTTAAAATGAAAAGATCTCTGTGAATCTTCCCCAGAACTCCAAACTCTCCAGGAAACTCTCGGCCTGGCTAAGGCTTCAGAGCAAATACCCACTCAGCAGCTCCCAGTGGTCCTTCCTAGGAGAAATCCCTCCATGCTGCAGGAGGTCAGAAGCGAAGGCTTTGCTGAAAGACTAAAATCTAATAGTTGAAAATTCCCAACACAGGTAACCAACTGTAAGACATGGTTGGAAACTAGTTATACCGAGTATGGATCCCTTCCTCACAAAGAGACAGAAAGGGTTTGTTAAGTTTTTTCAACAGAGTCCTTGACTTGCTTTTGATTCTTAGTCTGCCTCCATATTTTCAAGTATAGTTATAGGAATGACTCTGTTCCTCAGCACAAAGTTTCTGTATTAAGCTATTTCCTGTAACGATTCTCCGAGGCTGGCTACTTCATGAGTAGAAGTGGCCACAGTTCTGGAGGTTAACTGTTGTAAGCTCGGCTCTGGTGAGGACCACGTGGTGGATAACATGTGCATTAGTCAGCCTTCGGTCTCCGTGACAGAATTACTTGGGAGTAACAGTGTAAAGGGAGGAAAGGCTTTATTTTGGCTTATGGATTCAGAGGGTTTAGCTGGTTCAGAGCTGGCTCCATTCATTTCAGTCCCACCACCTGGGGGCTGTGAAACAGAGTGAGAGGAAGGGGCTGGAGGTAAGACACACCCTTCCAAGACACAGCATCAAGATAAACTGGACCTCACTTCCTAATGGCCCCCAGGCTATGAACCCATTAATGGATGTCTTAGTGAGGGTTACTGTTGCTATGATGAAACACCATGACCAAAAAGCGAGTTGGGGAGGAAAAGGTTTGTTTGACTTACACTTCCATATCACTGTTCATCACTGAAGGAAGTCAGGACAGGAACTCAAACAGGGCAGGAACCTGGAGGCAGGAGCTGATGCAGAGGCCATGGAGGGGTGCTGCTTACTGGCTTGCTCCTCAAGGCTTGCTCAGCCTGCTTTCTTATAGAATCAGGTGGTGACAGAATCCCAGGCGTGGCAGTACCCACCGTGGACTGGCTCGTCCCACAACAATCACTAATTAAGAAAATGCCAGATCTTACGGAGGCATTTTCTTAACTGAGGCTCCCTCCTCTCAGACGACTCTAGCTTGTGTCAAGTTGACACAAAACTATCCAGCACAATGGATTAATTCACTGACGACATTAGGACCCCCAGGATCCAGTCACTGCTCAAGCATGAGTTTGGGAGCATATTTCATATATAATCATAATGACATACAACGGTGAGAGCCTGTCAGTGCAGGAGTGATGGACTTGTGAGGCAGAAAGCCAAAGAGGCAATAAGAAGTCTTGGGTCTGTGTGACCTACAGTCATGAAAACTCACCCAGAAGTTCCATGAATCCTAATGCTCTTTGAATGTGGTACTCCAGTGACCTATGACCCTCCCCTAGGCTT
This sequence comes from Onychomys torridus, assembly GCF_903995425.1. Taxonomy (NCBI): domain Eukaryota; kingdom Metazoa; phylum Chordata; class Mammalia; order Rodentia; family Cricetidae; genus Onychomys; species Onychomys torridus. Next base: position 8,317,588 of record NC_050445.1, read on the forward strand.
ACATCTCCACACACTCACAATGGGGACCAAGCCTCCAACACATGAACCCTTGAGGGTCATGTTCAAATCATTTCCAAACTTTAGCACCAAGCCTGGGGCCCCCGTGAGACTGCACAGGTCACAGGTCCAGGAAGCCACTCTGGGGTGAGCAACAAAGGCCAGCAGGTGAGGCACCTGGAGGGCCCCTGCTGTAGCTCCCTTTGCCTGGAAGCCAAGTGCCTTGGCTTGTTTATGGGCTGGATTTTTGGCACTGGTTTTGGAGTGTTGTAGAAGATAACAGGGGTCATGACCTTTGGAAGGGGCAGGTCTCATTTCCTATTGCTATAACAAAATGCTTCAAACTAGGTGCCTTATTTTAAAAAGTGATGATTAAACCCACAGTTTTGGAGGTTCAGGAGCACAATGCTGTAATCTGCTCAGTACTGGTGAGGCCTCAAGGAAGATGGCGCTGTAGGGGTGCGGGCACATGAGAGCATGGCTATTGGGAAAACTCAATGAATTCGAGGAGACCTGCCCTAAGACCTGCCCTGAGAAGTGGGATAGGCAAACAAGTAAAGTCGTCCTGAGCCATATGGGAGAGTAGACGTTAAACGCAGGAAGAGGAGGTAAAGAACACGTCTGGAGGGAACAGCTGGCACAATGGATTAAAAGGTAACTCAGATCATCTGGCTCTCAGATTTCACGTGGTGCTGTGTAGCAGACAGGAGAACGGTGACCTTTGATCTCTTCAGCATCTGGGCCCCCAGGTCAACCAGGCAGGCAGTGGGAAAGCCTGGTGCAGCTGTCTGAATAATCACCCGGAGAGGCGGCAACTCCACACAGACTGTACACGCATCCCGTAGCCTGAGTTCCCTTCACTCTCTGTGCACTCGGACACTCTGGGGAAGGGGACAGAGATTCCCATTTTCCCTCCGGCCACACACCACCACTGAGGTGGTGAGGGCAGGCGTCCCATTCTCCCTGAGCATCTCCCTGGCCCACAGGCCAGCCAGTGTTGAGGGAGGCAACAGTTTGCCTTGGATATGAGGTTGGTGAGTGCACCCAGACTTGACAGAGTTTTTTAATATCAAGAAGTGACCAAAGAAGTTATGGCATCTGCCCAGGGTGTCGTTAATGGATCTCTACCCAGCAGGAGTGGGAGAGTCTCAAGGCCCAGCTGAGGCTGATGGGAGAAAAAAGAAAATCATTTCCTGTGGGTCCCCTGTGGAGCCGAGGCTGTTCAGGAAGCCTGTTACAGCTGATGAAGGGCTTCATATTCTTCGGACTAAGGTCGGATCCCGTGCATTTGTGTTTAGTTCCACTGCGTTTCTAAGTTGTGAGAGAGAGGTGTCTGGTTTTAAATTCCAGTCTGTCACAGATTCACTAACAGTGACGCAGAGAAGAGAACTCATTTTAAAACATGTTCACAAGTGACTTGTTACCTGGGTCCACTCACTTGTCAATCATCAGCTTGCACCAAATTGTCTGTCAGGAGACCCTTGTATTTAATTTTTTAACAAGTGTAATTGTGCACATGATTTTTTATTTTTATTTTTTTGGTGTATGTGTTTAATTAGGAAATTTCATTGTAACATGCAGGAAGAATCCCCATGTAGTACCAAGATATATCTTTATACAGACTTTCTGTGATTTTTTTCTTTCTTTTTTTTTTTTTTAAACAATAAAATTTTCTCTCATCTGCATCTCTGGAAATGCAACCCAGGGCTGACCTCAGAGGGCACCAGATGGTCTGATGGGGCTCTGCAGACCTGAGGGAATTATGCTGAAAGGAGGGGATGCAGAAACAGACCCAAGGAGCTGGGCAGGGGCTCTGCCCAGGTGTGTCCTAGCCAGTCCTCATAGCTTCATGGGAGAACAGGAGCTGGCTAGGAGCCAAGGCTCACTGTATCTCTGCACCCTTGGGGGGGGGGTTCTTCAGATAAATATAGAAAAGTCCCCCAACCCCCAGCTCCATACCCATTTTCTCAACAGCTGGATGACTGAGCTGGAGCTGGAGGTGGGTGCTGGAGAGTAAATGCTGGGCTGGGCGCAGCAGGTTCCCACAGACCTAGAGAGACTGAGGCAGGGAGTGCTCAATGCTGGATGGGGGCCTGGGGAGAAGGGGGCATGGGAGAAAGGGGTCTGGGGAGGAGGGGTCCTGGGAGGAGGGGGCCTGGGGAGGTAGGTACTGGGGAGGAAGTGGCCTGGGGAGGACGGGGCATGGGAGGAAGGGGCCTGGGAAGGAAGGTAATGGAGAAGAGGGAGCCTGGAGGAGAAGGGGCCTGGGGAGGAGGGGGCATGTTCATGATTTTACAGTGTGTAGTCATGTAGCTTCCGTCTCTCCCTTTCTCTCTCTCATTCTCTTCTCTTCCCTCCCTCCCTCTTTCTCTTCTCCCCCTCCCTCTCTTCTCCCCTCCTCCTCCCTCCCTCCCTCCCTCCCTCCCTCCCTCCCTCTCATTAGACAGAGGCTTCTTTATTTACAACATTGTTTTATTTTGATGAAAGTTACTTCAATTTTGCAAGTATTCTTGACCTTTAATAACCGCCAACGTAGCCTATAGTGACAGGAAAAACTGGTGCTTTTCCTTGTCAACACCACAGGTCTGCTTAGACAACAGGTCTCAGCTTCGCAGAATCTTCGAGGATCCAGGTTTCCTGTTTTTCATGTTTCCGGTCGGCATCATCTGCTTCCGAGAGTGCTTGTCTCCTTTAACGGAACAGGACAGAGTGTTCTCATCTATCAGCACACCAGCAGGCAAAGTACCTAAAGACACAACCCATGCTGGGTGTGGAGCCACGCTAGTGTCAGGAGGCAGAGGCAGGAGGAGCTCTGTGAGTTTAAGCCCAACTTGGTCTATAGTCAATTCGAGGCCTGTCAAATCTACACAGTGGGATGATGTCTCAAAAAAAAAATATCATCTTGTGATTGCTTAGTTATACTTTAGCTGTATTGGGCTGCAGTTGAAATGAAGGAGATCCTGGTGGATTTTGAATTTGTGATGGGTACTTACCATTGACTTGGTTGCTCAAGTCTTTCTTGTATTATAACCCAGGGCCTCAGCAAAAATGACAGCAGTCCTCCATCTCTGGATGACTGAGGCCCCCACCCATGTCTGCATTTTGCTCACCCTTCGCCCTTGTTCCAACCTCTTAACTTGCTCCTGGTCCTGCACAAGGGTTCCCAGCTCCCCACAGCTGGCCCAGCTTCAGTGCTTTTGCTCACCCTCAGCCTTTAGTCTGGAAGTGACCCCTCTCCTCCCCACAGTCTCTGTGTGCTCAGAGTCCAGCTGCCCTCAAGTGGGAACCACCGGTTCCCGCCCACAGATGCACTCTCCATAGTACCTCTCCTATAACACTCATTCATTCTCTTGAACGCCCAGGACTTACTAGGGGGCAGTCACAGGTCTCGGCCCTAGGAATATGGCAGTAGATAAAATGATGGGAATTCTGGAAATGAAAGTCTGTTAAAGGCAGCTGATCCTAAACACACAAGTCAGAAGGGGGTAAGTTGGAACCAGTAAACGAGGTGTGTTCTGAGACAGCTTCCCTGATGAGGTGACAGAGTCTGCCATCCCACCCCCTTCAGCCCTTAGTGAAAGTCTTGAATTTTACCCCATATCAAAAGACTTTCAAATATATATATATATATATATATATATATATATATATATATATATAGTCTCGCCTGGCGGTGGTGGTGCATGCCTTTAATCCCAGCACTCAGGAGGCAGAGCCAGGCGGATCTCTGTGAGTTCGAGGCCGGCCTGGGCTACCAAGTGAGTTCCAGGAAAAAGGCACAAAGCTACACAGAGTAACCCTGTCTCGAAAAACCAAATATATATATATAGTCTCTATTAGAAATAACATTTTCTAATCTTATTTAGTACCTGACACTCTGATTTATGTGTAGTGGACAATAAATGTTTGTTAGTTAATATAAAGAACAGTTGTAGGAGGATTCATGTATAAAACAAGATGTAGAAAACGAAGAAAAGTTTGATTAAAATCTGGACAAGAATGGTGGCAGCTCGGTGGCAGGGCACCTGCCTAGCATGCATAAGGCCCGAATTCCATCTCCCACACCATCCCAAAGAATGTTATTGGGGGAAAAATTCCTGTATTTGCCATCTGATTGAGATGGTGGTGTCTTCTGGATTGGGAAACAATTCCCTCACATGGGACTTTTATTTTAGAGAGATTGAACAAGAGGTCATAACTTAAATTTGCAAGCTTGTCATTGCATGGACCTAGTGTGCGGCTTACAGAATTGTCAGCCTCATGGCCACATGTGGCTTGGCATTATGACACCTGTCCTTGAAGAGCTCAGGATGTACAGGTGTTCATTTCCTTGGCATGTTGTCCTTGTCCTTCTGAGAAGCTAGCTTTCTTAGCAGTCCCTTTAGACAGTATGGGACACACATGCATCTCTGGCTATGTAGCTGACCAGCTTTCCTACACTTACCTTGGTTGCTTCCCTCCATGACTCTGGACTTCTTGATGCTGGCAAGTCATGGCGTAGAGCAGCTCACTGGCGCCCAGTGAGTGCAAGGATCTCTGTAGCAAAGGACTCAGTGTCTTGGGGATGCTTCTGGCTATTGTTCTCCCAAACCTTTGGGGCAGGCTGGGAACATGGCTCAGGGTCCCTGCCTCCATGTTGGCCCATGCTCTGGGACTCCTTTCTTCTGTGGTCCTCCCGAATCTCAGGGGCAGGTTGGCTGTTGAGTGGGGCACTTTGTTGGCAGGGGCGGGACTCATCTTAATAACATTCTTTGCCCCCCAATCTTTTAGTTCTTGAAAACTGACACTTCTTTCCTTTTCCACTTCTGGGGTTCCTTTAGGCTATAATTAGAAACGGCAATTAAAATAATTTATTATTATTACAAGCCATAGATTAAACCCTAAATTAACTTAAATCCAGACTTTAATCTGCAGGCTTGCTCTAGCTATAAACAAAGTTTGTGTTCCTATATGCAGAATTTTTAAATAAATAATTTGTATTAAGCTTCTTAAAGCAATCTAGTTCCTCTGTCCCTTGATTATTATAAGACAACTATAAAATATTAATAAAAATATATATAGTGAGTGCAGCAGTATGTTCAAGCAGCAGGAATATAATGAAGTATTGAAACGAGGCAAAAGTTTATTGCAGTTATTCTCTTTCAGGCTTTGATTCATATTGTTTATGGGATATTTTTATATGTTTGTATTATGACTTTAGAGAAATCCCCATTCCCTCTGCAGGTCTTGTGTTTTGCCTCCCCCCTTGAAAGGAAAGCGGCACACGGAATTGGGTCTAGCCTGCTCAGGGTTGGTTCTGGGCAGTCCCACCGAGCTTCTTTCTGTCAGAGTCCAAGCTCCAATCTAAAACCATATTTCAAAAAGTGAGTTGCACTTTAATTAGACTACAAAAGACATTGTTAGTGAAGAGCCAAAGTTTGTTTGTGAGTTACCGGACCTCCAGCAAACCTACTTATTGGAACCACATAAAGTGCAGGCAATGTTTAGTTAGATTTGGTTCTACCTTGTACGTTGGACTCCATTAAAAATTTTTAAATAATTCTTCTTGATTGTAACCCGAGTGATAATGCTAACCAGAAACGTTGCAGAGTATGTAAACACTAAGAATAAACATAGCTCACAGTTCTCTGATGTAGGGATGAACAGTTTACCTATATTTAAAGATACCACAAACTCACCAGCTTGCAATTGCCAATGAGAAAATACAAATTCTGTGCTTGTCATGCAAGCTTCTGGCTGAAATGCATCCAGATCTTATTTCTATGTCTCTTTATTACAAGCATGCACCTCTGAGTCAATTTATAGATATCAATTCACCTTTTCCTTGCTAAATATCACACACTAAGGGCAGTACACTTGTCACTAGAGAGACCAGGTTGATTGCTATTGTACTAAATTTTACAAAGTGATATCATATATTGTCAGAGAAAAGCTGAAGTGTGACAGAAAACCAAAATTAAAAAATAAAACAAATCATAAACTTATTTATTACTTACTCTTTGAAAAAGCATTAGATTTAGGACAAATAGTGTGTCCGTGTACATATGTACAGAATATCAGTTATGTTAGTGTGTACATATAGAATGTCAGTTATATTAGTGTGTATGTACAAAATGTCAGGTACATTAGTGTGTACATATAGAATGTCAGTTATATTAGTGTGTATGTATAGAATATCAGTTACATTAGTGTGTACATATAGAATGTCAGTTATATTAGTGTGTATGTATAGAATGTCAGTTATATTAGTGTGTATGTAGAGAATGTCAGTTACATTAGTGTGTACATATAGAATGTCAGTTACATTAGTGTGTACATATAGAATGTCAGTTATATTAGTGTGTACGTATAGAATGTCAGTTATATTAGTGTGTATGTAGAGAATGTCAGTTACATTAGTGTGTACATATAGAATGTCAATTATATTAGTGTGTATGTACAGAATGTCCATTGTATTAGGTAGATTTTTAAGACTTACCTGGGAATATTTGTCATCATTTTCTTTGCTGTGAAAATGGGGCATCATTAATTCATCTGAACAAAAGATGTTTGATGTTAGTAAGCTTGAAGTGGCTAAAATCAACAAAATGAATTGTTTTGATGAAATAATTTCCATTTTGTCTAAATCCAAAATTGAGTTAATATGTTCAGCCTGGTGTCTATAAGCCTGTGAGAAGGGAACTCACAGTGTTTTTATACTGTAACAGATGAATTCCACACATTTTAATTAGTAATATTAATTAGAGTGTGTAACTAAAATATGCATGTAAGGAATGTGCTTATTTCATTCTGGAGGGGACAGCAATGTTTGTGTTTGCAAATCCATTGACTTTGAAAAGAATTTTCCTCATTAAGAAGGCTCTCCTAATTAGGTAAGATTGGACAACAGTCATTAGGATTCCAAACAAACAGGATGTTTTATTTCTCTGTGCTTAAACAAGGAATCTTTTGTTTTTGGTGCCTTTGTTAGTTTTTGAGGGAAGTGTAAAAAGAAAAAAGAAAAAAGAAAAGGATTCAATACATACTAGCTGTGTTTTCAAAAATCCAGACAAAAGAGTTTGGCATAATATTTTCAAAATGTCAAACAAAATTAAGAATATGAGAAAAGTTGTAAGTCACATAGTACCCCAATAAAATGCCATGAATTAATTATTTTTGTAAAATGTTGCTCAGTTATTACAAAGCTCCAAGAGTAAATGTCAGCTGTCATGTGGAGGATGAGCAGCAGAGAAAATGTTCAGTAGGCGTTCCGGGTGGCCATTCAGCCACTTCGTTATCTGCCCTAAGGGTATAATTTGGCAAATGTGTATAAATCACCAGGATTTTTATTTCTATAAAGATGCTACATCCTACCTTCCTGCTCAAAATCCTTAAGTTAAGGAATCTAGCAGGGGATGAGTTAGTCACACACATGCTCAGTTTGTTGCTCCCAGGGCCCATATTATTTAGGTAATCTCACTTTGCCATAGGCGTACTGACATCATGGCATTAAAAGAGAATTTATAGAAATAAATGTGTATTTACCGAAATGCCACAATGAGTCCCTTTTGGAGTAGCTGACTGGTATTCTTAAAGACTTGCCTTATCATCAGATGCACTGCTCTAGAGAAGCCACCATGGGTCCCATCAGACTTGTCCTCCTAGAGAACTATACCTCACATGGAGACCCATCCACTTCCAGAGGACTCAGAGCGACTTGATGGAAACGTCCATCACTGCTCGCTCTCTCTCTCTCTCTCTCTCTCTCTCTCTCTCTCTCTCTCTCTCTCTCTGTCTCTCTCCCATACATAACTTGAGGCCGTGGGATGGCAGAAGTGAAGTCTTCTCCATCCTGAAGGTCTCCACAGTAAGCCAGAGAGTTGAAAGCAGCAGTAACCCCCCATGGCCTTGCTGCCACACTGGCCTGTGACCTCTCAAGGCAGTTGACTTTGGAGGCTTCATTTGTTTTGGTAGCCAAGGATCCCCACAGTAGGAGGCAATTAATTCAATTCATAGTCCTGGGTTAATTTTGTAATGCTGTTAGTGGATTATTTGGGTTTAATTTCCCTTAGGATTTCATATACTTCTCTTCCAAATTGTTCTTTTGTAAACTGCTGATGGAACTTCCCTTTTTGTGGTCAGTGGATCCAAACTTTTGAGACATGGATGAAGCAAAGGACACTTTTTTTTTTTTTTTGACCAAGTTCACACCCTGGAAAAAGTGGGAGGCTCCTAACCAGGGTATCTAATCCTTTTCAAAGAATGTGGAGCTTCTAAGCAGGTCACTGGTTTCAGTGGTGCTGATGGTATTGAAACATCAGTTAGAGGTCTTTACAGTCAACATCTAGAGGGACCCCTGTGACTAACTACCCTCCTGCTCTACCAAGTTCAGTTTCCATGTTTAGAATGCAATGATAATAATCCTATTAAAATGGAAATTGACAGTTTTCAACCATATTTTTGTTTTAGCATTGAGAAGTTTAACGAATAGAGAACCACACTGTAGGATATACACAGCATGAAACCACCACACATCTTTGGTGAAATGTGCCACTGCATACATATATGCATATGAATTTAGAAGTCGGGCACTTCTTGGTGAGATATACAGACATACACAATTTATTTATGTTTCTTGCTGGCTTGTGCTATTCATGTGCATGCTTTACTTTTAAGTACTGTTTAAAGATGAAAAATACATCGTGTGTGTGCTCATGCCATGGTGCATGTGTGGAAGTCAGAGGACAGCTTGGCTGAAGTCAGTCCTTCCCTTCTCCCGTCTAGGTCCCGGGGAATTAACTCAGGTTGTCAGACTTGGTGGCCAGTGCTGTACCCACTGACCCATTTCCCCACCCCTGAGGATTAATTTTAGAGGGGAAAGGGCACACACTAGAGATGAAGTAGAATGTCTAGGGAGAAAGCAAACTGTCCAGGATTCAGATCATATTGGAGAAGATATGGATGACAGAGACATTTGCCACTGTCTCCAGGTCAGGGTTATCCACACCACAAGTGTGAGACTAGTCTGATTATGGGTGAGAAGCTGGGATATCTGTGACACTCTGGGAATTTCCCCCTGGGATTTGATGAGGTGAGTACCATAGTATTCCTCACATGCACCAATGGCAGCTATGGATGAGAGAACAAGGAAGCAGTGACCCTGAAGCCAGAGGCTTCTCTAGCACAAGGTGCCTCCTTCAAAAGAGAGAGGCTTACCAGGCCAGCTTCGTGGCCTTACATCCTGTGCTGAAAGGTAGATTTGGAGCTGAGGCACAATCAGTAACTTGTACCATCACTACCATCCATCTAGTTATCCAAGCCAGAATCTTCCATTTGGCCCCACATCCCACTCTAAAGCTCATTATGTTGTTTCTAGATTTGAACATGATACTCAATAGTAGGCAATGTTTTAAAACACTCATCACATACCAAGAACTGTTCTAAGTACTTTGTGAATTTACTTTCTCAATAATTTCACCAGCACAAACTATGTGTATTCTATTTTGTGTGAATAACAACTAAGCTTCAGAAAGGAAACTGAGTTATTTGTGTAGGTTTCAGAACCAGGATTGGAACTCAGGTGTGGACTCTTACTGATTATTCTAGTGAGGTCTGGTCTCTTCTAATGTCTAAGCAGTTTTTAAGTTTGCTAGTTTTTCTCCATCTCCTTTGCAGTCATTATGTCCTCTTGCCTAGAACATTTACTTACTTTACATGCAAGTATGTGCTGGTGACAACAGAGGCCAGAGGAACTATCAGATCCTCTGGAACTGGAGTTAAAGACAGTTGTGCGCTACCGTGGAGGTCTTAGGAACCGAACCTCTGCTAGAGCAGCCAGTGCTCTTAATCACCGAGTCTTCTCTGCAGCCCCTCCCTTTTTTCTTCTTTGATACTTTTCCACAATGCAATCATTTATGACCTTCCTAATGCCCTCCAATGGCTTCCCACTTACCTCAGAATCACCAAGAAAGCCTACCCGTTCCAACCTGTCTTCTGTTTCTTTCTCTGGCTTAACTCTTCCCCTGTCTCTGCTTCATAAGAACCCTTTCCTCCAAATGGTTGTACTTTCTCTTGCCCCGCCCCCCCCCCCCCCCCAGTGTCCATGACATGCTGGAGGACAGAGTTTCTGTCTACTTGTCTGTCTCTTTCTTACGCATAGTAAGTGTTGGGTCTCAGTGGAGGTGTCAAACGCTGTGAAACGTCGCTCTTTGTGTGCAGTTTCAAGTGACAGCTTGTTTGCATCCACTTACCTCTGCCCTTACCAGTCTGTCTTGCCACAATTCCCTCCACCCCCCAATGTTCTGTAGACTCAGATAGCATGGTAGGACCATACCAGTGTGGATCAGAGCATATGGTCTATTGCAACGATACTCAGGAACATTTTAGTTCAAAACGAATGAATAATTTTTCATTAGTATTGAAAGTAGGTGTTAAAACTGGAGTGGTCTGCCTTCCAGCTTTTGCTGTTTGTTCGGAATTTCTTCTTGACTACGAAAGAGGAAGTTCTTTACTAAAGCTCTAGTGTGACTTTTCTCGAAATTGGAAAGTGTTAATAGTCTCCATGTCGGACAGTAAGACTCTCAGACTGAGGCTTATCTCGTAGGAGATTCTTCCCTTCAATCAGGTATGAGATCAGGTATATGATAGATTTTCTTTTCAGCACTGGGGAGCGCTGAATCCAATGCTTTATTCATTCTAGGCAAACACTCTGCCACTTAGCTATCTATACTCCAGCCCCTGCTCTGTTGCAGTTAATCACACCTGCAGAAGATCAGTGGGCTCCAATGGATCTTGCTGAGTTGACAGGAATCTCTTGTGTTCAAACAAAAGGGCACTGCCCAGCCCCAGGGAGGGCTTCCTGACAGTGCCATAGTCTCTCCCTCAGAGCAGCAGACTTGGGTGCAAGGCTCTTTGTTTGTTATCTTTCTATGCCTACTAGATACTTTCTGCTCTCTGGCAAATAATAATCATGGGGAACAAATCATTTCTACCAATGAGGAATGGTAGGGACCCAAGTTCAAAGGAGCTGATCTATCTGGCAAAGTACTTAAACTATGAGATTGTTTGTGTACCAGGGACTGCATATGTTTTCAAACCCTATGTCGAGGGGGTATCTCACTTAGCTCATGGATGCATGCTCACTGAAGCTATGGGAGAGGTCTACTAGGGTGGCCAATTTTAATGTCCAAAGGATCCTTGGTTATGGAGCCCTGTTTCTAACTCCCAAACCAGCCATTTAGTTCTGGGCCATTTGCCTTTTCCAATCTTCTTCTCACCTAAGCGCAATCCAATTGCTGAGTTACACGGAAGAATTTAATGGGCATTAGACGCTTACTTCGTGCTTTATGTTTCCAAAGTATTTTGAAACCATCTGTTAACTTTTGGCCCTTTTAGAGTGGGATAGGAGGTGGTATTATGGTATAATTAATTGCACTATTATGTATGGCAGAGAGACCTGTCTTTGTTCCAAGTAAAAGCACCATATACAAACTGTATAAAATTATTGTTTAAAAAATGTAACGATAGTTCCTTTGCTTCAAGAGTTATGAGTTTCTTGTTATAACGAACTTGTCACATTTGATTGTAAGACTGTGTTTACGTCTCAGCTTTCTCCATGACAGTTGACAGAGCTAGGTCTGGGAAGGTGCTGAAGCAAATGTGAGACAAAGGTGATTTCTCCGTGCAGGGAGAGATGTGGAAATTCAATTCTAGTGGAAGTAACCTAAAGAATCAATTTGTACAATGCAAGAATAGACATTAAATATTTATAAAAATTAATTCATAAGATTTATTCTAGGAGAGTGAATCCTCATGTTGGAAGGAGGTTTTTTTTTTTTTTTAAAGAGCAATATATTGAATAAACCTCCAGTATTAGATCTTCCAAGTAGTGGAATTTAAAAAATGTAAAACAATTTGCAAGGCTGATTAGGACATTGTTATTATAGCTCCTTTACTTGAGCTTTTACATATTTCCAATGCTTCCTTTTATTGACATTTTTTTTCCTCTTGGGAAGAATGTGTGATTTTTACTGGCTTGGCATGGGGTTTTGGTACCTCTTGCCAAAGACTCAAGATTTTTTTACATGAGGGACAAAGACCAGATGCTTAGTTAAAATAACACATAGTATTACACAAATGTAGGAAATAGAAATTGTACTAGAATTATTTTTGTCCTGTTTTGCTTTTGATATATTTTAAAAGATAAGCAAGCAGTCTTCTCAATATTCAACTTGAGCAGAATAATGTAACTTAATATGTGTGTGTGTGTGTGTGTGTGTGTGTGTGTGTATTTACATGCCACAGTATATGTGTGGAGGTCAGAGGACAACTTCTAGGGGTTGGTTCTCTCCTTCCTACTGGAGTTCTGGGGATCAAACTGAGGTGTTCAGGTTAGTGAAACAGGCGCTTCTAACCACTGAACCATTTTGCTAGCCCTTATCCAAGTCATTTGGTTTTATTTGTTCTTGTGGTCCTTAGAAGTGTTCTGCTCTAAATGTAGAATGTGCCATTAAAGTAATCATTTGCTTTAATAAAAATCTGAGGCTTTGACAAGTGTAGCCAAGACCTAGCCTAAGCCTTAGGGTACCCTCCCTGACTGCCTTCTCCAGGCTGTCTCTGAGAAGAGAATTTGTTGTTTAAACCTACATTGATGTGAGCTGCAGAGGAGGTCTGCAAGCACAGCTGGTCCCCATCTCAAACAGACATGAATGTAGGGGCAGATGTGTAGCTGATTTGGAGGGGCATCATGACTAATGTGGATCTCATAGATGCTCTTTCCTCTGGACGACATGTTGGAATATGCTAGGACTGGATTTTTCTTGCTAGTAGGGTCCTATTGCTCCTGTGCTTCTGGGTGAGGTCCCCAGCAGCCATGCTTGTTCAGCTCTGTCAGAGGCTTTGACCTGGCTTTGACCACTGTTGGGCCGACACTTGGGAGCTTTGACTCTATCAGACCTTGGGTTTTGGTAATCCCACCCGATTCTATGCTCTGCCTGTAGGATCCCATGGGAACCTCACGGCCAGTAGCCGCTGCAGTCACTTGAGTCATAGTGGTTAGACTTCATCATTGAGGAAGATATTACAGACCCCTTCAATGTTAGTCTTGTAAAATAAGTCCATGATGCAGCCAGGAGCTACAACATGGCAGATCTGTTGGTTGAAAGTCAGGCAATTCCATGATAAATGAATAAAATGCCAATTTCAAACAAAGAAATGATCAAAACCCCAGAAAAACCTTCAACCAAATTGTCACTATTGACTTTGGATGTGCACTTAGCACATCCAAAGTATACTGTGACTCTGGGCATAAATTTAATTAAAAGAGATTTTTTTTTTTCTGACAATCTTCTGGATCTAGACTGGAAGTTTTTGTGTTAACTGAGGTTAAATGAACTAAATAAATGTTAATATAATCCCCATTAAATACCTAATGGGTTTAATTCCATACTGGGTTTTAAAACTTACTAGATTTTAGATTGGCGAATCCTAGAGAGTGGATATTTCCCACTTGAGAGGGTGTAATAGAAAGAAAACAGATAAAGTTTGGAAAGGCTTTAGTTTAGAGCATATTTAGGTACACAGCCAGCTTTTTGGACAAGAGTCTCTTACAAATCCAGATGTGAATGACTCAGAAAATCTTTAGAACGGTGGGCCTTGGCTGATGAACCATGCTATACAGAACTGTCACTCACTGACAGAGGAAGCCAGTGATCTATGATCTGGGAGCATCCAAAGTGATGTGGACACAAAGTGAACCACTTCTCCATGCCTCTTCTTCCAACTCTAGATTAAGAACATTTGGAGCCTTTCCTATGTTTTCATAGAATTCAGGTTGATTTGTTTATACTTATCCCTTCGAAAGCCTTTCACATATAATTTATTCAGTTCCAAAGAAAAGAGATGTAGGAAGCCCTAGTATGTGGCCCAGGTGGGATGGGGTGAGAAAGGATGGGAGAGAAATTATTGTAGGCTCACATTGGATCTTCTAGCTTGGTAAGCAGTTTGCAATTCTTACAAATGCTTTGTGGTTAAAATTTCTTATTGGCACAGCTGTAGAATGAGGCCCTCCTTTTCCTGACCATTTATTCATGTCTCTTGGGTTACATGTTACAAGATTTTCAAGCAAAATAAGGAGTTTATTATAAGGACCCTGGGATGCCTTATGAATGGGATTGGGGCCCATAGAACACCTGGATCCAAGGACTCAAATCACTATCAGACCTTTCTCTTGGATTCACATTTATACCACAACATCTGTTTTGTTATCTTCTCTGACTACTTTCTAGGTTCAAGAAAAAATTACCTATGCGTTGTCAACACTTTCCGAGTGTACATAGTCTCAATTTTGGCCATATCATGAAAAACAGCCTTATCTCTCTCAGTTCCAGATTCAAGATATCAAGGAAGGACTCTTATTTGCCCAGTGCAGAGAACGTGCCCAATCCTGAATCAGCTTGTGACTGGGTGGGGTCACAGCGCACTAACAGAAGGCTGTATAAGGCTCTAAGAGGAATGGGGTGAATGGTTCTCCTGGGAGGGCCGTCTGAGGGGACACAAGTCACTTAGATAGATGGTGTAAAGTAAAACGTGGATTCTGCTCTCTGACTCCAATTCTGAGACAGGTCCCCTAACTGTCTCAGTTATGACTGTGCCAGAGGCAGAAGTCACCACTTGGTGCTGGTGTGATGTTCCTTTGTTTCTCTGTAGAGCTGCCAGGACAGTCCTCTAGCCCAGCTGGATGGTGGAAGCAGATAGTACTTCTGCTGGGCAATTTGAGCCTTTGTTTCAGCAAGCAGGTGTTCTGGTATGATATTTTTGTTGCTCACATGGGGCTTCGGTGGTAAAAACAAAACAAAACAAAATTTTAGATCTTTCTTTCCCCAGGGGTGGTTGGGGGCACAATTCCCAGCTATTTCTCCATATATCCATCAAAAGCAGAGCCAATGGTGGGAGCCTCGAAGATTCCCTCCTCTTGGCAGGTGGGAATCCTGGCTCAGGTGTTTCTCTCTGGCATTGGGAGGTACTCCTGACTCCAGCAGTATGTTCACACCAGATATCAAGTCCAGTCCCAAGGATTGCAAGACCAGATGGTTTGATCTCTCAATGTTCTTAACTCTTTTCAATATGCGCCTCTTTCTGAAATGTTCAAAACTGTTTATTTTGCAATAGTAATACTGGCTTCTCTTATTTATTCCTATTGAGTTTAGTAAGTCAAGGAATGTAATGCAACAGCTGAGAGTGAAACCTTGCCTTTTGAGCAAGAAAGTTACATTTTCTACGGAGTTGGCCAACTTGACATTCTGTGCCCAACACTTGGGCACTCTTCTTCAGAGACACGATCCCAAACTTCCTGTTTGTGTACAGTGGACTGTGTAGAGATCACAAAGGAGTGTTCATTTTGGAGATAGTAAAAATAACACTCTTGTGTGTAATTCCACATGTGAGCATATACACACTCTTTGGTAGTTAGCTTTATTGCTCTTTGTCACGTTTTGACAGCATTTACCCTAAATAAGAAGTAGCGATGATGGGATATTCCAATTCAGTCTTGCAAGCATATCTGTCTGCACTAAAATATTTGCTTCCAGTGACAGAAAGTATTTTAGAAGTGTTCATTAGAACAATTTGATAACTCTGTATCCATTATTAATAACTCAAGACAAGAAATTACATGTTACATGACTCATGTGACCAATAAGGAAGGCATCATTTCCATAATTATAAAGAATTCATATCACATCCATTTTACTGTTCTGTATCATTTGACCCATTTATGGCTCATTTTGAAAGAGTGAGATTTAAAAATTTATAAAGTTTTTTGAATGAAAAATCTGTCAGGTAATTTCTCCCTGAATATCTAGCAATATTGGCTCAACCAGGCTCTTTTGATCACTTCTAAGAAACTGACAGAGAAAGTTTGGGGTGCAATGGGTTAGACCTTCCCCCTCAGGAGGGAGCCTGGGCAGAGGGTGCATGTTTTGTCCCTGGGATGAAGTTGATGTGGACTGGCCACATTCTGGAATGAAACAGATCTTTGAGGTAGAGGGCAGCTACTCAGTGTCCACCTGCTGCCTGTCCAGCGGCCCTGCCAGCTTCTCCATGGCCCATCTGGAGAGGACATTAGCTCGTACTCGGCATGGTTGGCTGGTATCCTCAGCCCAGTAAGCTCGGGATAAATGTTGGTGATTGGCTGCTGCTACTGTGATTATACTTGTAATCTTTTAGAGATAATTAATGTGGCCATTGGAGGTGGGAGGAAGAGGCAGGGTGCATGACGGCTGCAAGGCTGGTGGATCCTGTGCCAGCAAGAAAATTCCTGAATAATTCCTGACCTAGTCTTTTTCTCACACCCAAATCTCAAATGTGTTGAGTTTGGCGAGCCACGGATTATTTTTGCGTCCGAGGACCTGGGCACCAGTGTTCTTTGTGCGTGGCTGTTAGTACCTGTAGACCTGACCTCTGCCTCCTCTTATTGCATTGCATCACCCCCTTTCTCCTCGGGGCATGCCTGTGAACAGCAGTTGCTGGAGTGATTTTGATGAAATGTGACATTTGTAGAGTGTGGCCACCGACCAAAGTATCTGAGCTATGGAATCCAATGTTTTACGAGCTACAAAATAAAAGCTGGCCAACATTTATTGCTTGTTCAAACTGCTTGAGCCAAGTTCCCTAAGCCCACAGAGCAGACTCCTTAGTGCTGCTAATTTTACTATCAGCAAACAAGAGGGAAAAGGGGAGATGATATCAAACAGCTGAACCACAGCCCTTCTGAGGGTAATATGACATGGTAATCCGGAGGGAGGAGGCATTTCTTGTTTCTTCAAATTAAAAAGAAAGTAACTATTATGGAGAAAAAGTTATAAGCAGAGAATATTCACTGGCAATGATTTACATATTAAGGTAGTCACTAGGCCATGTTAGAAACTCTCTAGGGAAATGTCCCAAATGATGGATAGAACTTTAATATTAATAGATGATTCATCATGATAATGTAAGTCATAGATCTAAATCTCCCATCATCAATGGACTAGTTCTGCTCCAGTCTATTATACAGGTAGCACATGTTTTAAATAGCACCATGTAATAGTTCTGAAACCGTCCTTTGTCTGTAATTGTGCAGTTCTGCTCACAGCAGCAGTGATGAGCTAACTCATTGATCTTTTCCATGCTGTCCAGGCTGGCTGCATTTCTCCCCTTTTGATTAATATTTAGTGATTCTCAAGATATGCTCAAATAGTACCTTTTTACAATTATAAAAGAAATTTTACTCAGCACATAATCATTTATCTCCATGAGGTGACTGTTATTATTTATCAGTTGGTTAGTCTATGAAAAAGATAATCATTTCCAAGTTCCTACTTGATATAATAATTTACTATATAATCAGCAATCCCATGCAAGTGTGTGGCTCTTTTATCTTAGTCTGAATTTTCTAGTCTTGGAAACTTGGACATGGACAGAGTGGTGGGATAGTCTCAATGGTCCTTGAAGACAGCGGCAACCCTTTTGGAATGGCAATGCTGGTATGATTATAAATAATGTACAATGAGACTTGTCTATTACTTTCTTCAACGGAGGCTACAATATCCATTAGTGAAGATCACAATCAAGGTTTCTTATCTTAGTCTAAGACACACATGAACATAGGTCCACAAATAGAACACACACACACACACACACACACACACACACACACACACACATACCAGGCAGTAGGTATATACTCAGGAAAGTAGACTCTCAAAGTATATCAAGAAAAGAGAGGCTTTCTTTAAGCCCACAAATCACTTCATAATGTGCTGTATTCCTCTTTGCTAGGTTATTATTCTATGTGTTGCTTTACTCTGACTCTATGTCTATGTCCATGGAACATCTACTCAAACTTTAGGTGCACTGGTTCATGTATTTTGTTGATACAAATTTTGTGAGATTTAGGAGCACTATTGTAAGGAAAGCCATTTGTCAGGAAGACTCCAGAGGTACCCCAAGCAGCACAGGCATTACATTACTCTTGAACTAGATGATAAGACTGTTGAAAACACCATACACTTCAGTTGCAGGACAAAGAGAAATCAATCTGGAACTGACTTCTTGGTGGCTATCTTTCATAGTGTTGGCGGGTGCTATGTAGGTTATCAGAGGAGAAAAGACATCTATGATCTTATCCAGCCCTGGGCTCTGCATGTTAGAAAACTGACCTACTAGGAAAGATATGCTCACTTGTGCAACAGTGGCATGATGGTTATGGGGTAACCAACCACTTTCTGATTGGGTTTGAGGCCTATTAACATAGGAATTGATTGATGCCTGGTATTGTAAACCTGATAAAAATTCATGGCTATGGAGGTCATACACCCTAGGAGAAAATCTAGTTATTTTGATAAATGGTCATGTTGTCAAACTGCCTCCTAAATATATATTTTGGTACACATAGATTACACTTCCTTTAACCTTCTTTTTGTAGTAGGTAGTAGTAGTTCTTGCAGAGACTCATATCTGGTCAAAGCACTGAGAGTAAGTCATCATGAATGCTCATTGTGGAGCATTGTGCTCCTAGAGTGAACATTTTGGAAGAGGATTGGAAAATAAGAGCAGGAAGATGGAGAAAAAAGCTGTGAAATGTGACATGGATGTTACATACGTGTGCTGGCAGCAGCTGTAATTATCTGCACAAGATCTACACAAAATCAAGCCTGTTAGAACTCCAGCATGGATGGAAAAGGGGCACTTAAGGAACCACCCCTCCCTGAGGAGCTATTCACAGTTGATGGCAGCTGGTGGTGGGAGAGCTACTTTTCTTTGGGCCTGTGGCTACTGATGGGTGCCTATGCCCCAGTGCATGGTCCCTGCATGGTCCCGTACCCATCACCATATGGGCAACACTAATGGGACTCATGGGTTATTTAAATAAAAAAAAGAAAAGACGGGAAATTAGAAGGGAGGTATGCTGGGAGAGACTAGAGGGTACCGAACAGGGAAGTGGGGAGTGAAGAGTGGGGTGTAGGGAGTGGGGATTATCAAGATACATTGTATACATGAATGAATTTTCAAAGAAAAATGGTGTAAAATTCAGCATTTCTTAAATTAAAAAAAAAGCCTACGAAATTCTGTTTTGTTATTGTTGTTGGATGGTGGCACACGTCTTTAATCCTAGCACTCAGGAGACTGATGAGTTTGAGACTAGCCTGATACATATATAGTGAGTTCCAGGCCAGCAAGGGATGCATAGTGAGACTTCCATATAGTTGGACTTTTCTTTGGTCCTCCAGCTCACAAATAATGACATGGAGACTTATTATTAATTATGAAAGCTCAGCCTATAGCTTAGGCTTGTTCCTAACTAGCTCTTATAACCTAAAATAATCCATTTATATTGATCTACATTCTGTCACCTGGGGTTACCTCTCTTCCATCTTCCACTCCTGTTTCCTGTCCATGTCTCCTGTGTCTCTCTCACATGCCTAGATTCCTCCTCCTCCTTTCTCTCTCTGCCCAGAAGTCCCACCTATACCTCCTGCCTAGCTATTGACCATTCAGCTTTTTATTACCCCAATCACAGCAATATACCTTCACACATTGTATAAGTAACCCATAACACTCCCTTCTCAAAATATTGTTTCCTTTTTAGGTAAGGTCTATAAACCATTGAGAAATACTAGGCTAACAGGCAAATCTGAGTGAATTTATAGACTTGGCTTCTGTTTTAGTTTGAGTATTTGATTTTCTTAAAGTTTTTAGATTCCATTTATCTATCTATCTATCTATCTATCTATCTATCTATCTATCTGTGTGTGTATTGTTTAGGTAGGAGGACAACTTGTGGGAGTCAGTTATCTCTTTCCATCATGTGGTTTGGTAAATTAAACTCACATCATCAGTTTTGGTGGCAAATGCTTTACACATTGAACCATTTTATCAGTGATTTTTTTTTGGGAATAAATCTTTGCTTATGTCAGATCATATTTATTTTATATTTTTATTATGTTTAGATCATAAGTATATATATCTTCAACCTCCTTTATTTTATGGAGGATATTTTTATTGTCTGTGACCTACAAAATATAGATGGCTTATGATAAGAACTTAAAACTCCTTGTTAAATAACTGAAGGAAGGAATGAGTGACTAAGCGGGCTGGGACCTTAAGCAGAAAGATTATCTTTGCAGTGTGTGTTGCTATGTAATGAATAAACCCTTTCAAGTTAAGTACTTTTTCCTTCAGAGTGACTAATTTCCATAGGGTTGATTGAGTTGAGATTGACTTGATGTCAAGTGGTTAATCATTTACTCTGACAAAAGTTAAAGATTGGCTGTTATTCAGTCTATTTCCTCTTGTACAGGAATGAGTGGTGTGTGTGTGTGTGTGTGTGTGTGTGTGTGTGTGTGTGTGTGTGCATTCATAACACACATACATTTTTCTTATCTATATTTACTCAGAACATACTCCTCCACCCTCCAGCAACTACTGAGTGAAAACATGGGATTTAGGGACCTTTTTACCTTTTATTAAAAATCTAGCATTATAGAATTATAGGCTCGACTATGTTGTGCTTTTAGCTCTTTGATCTGTATATATTTTTTCCTGATAAACACTAGGTTAGGGCTTTTATTATGGTTTGGGTATTTGTTCTTCTCTTCCATTCTCTCTTTGCTCCCTCTCCTTTCCTAGATCTTTGCCTCCTTTAATCTTTCAGACTTTTAGAATATGTACTAGAATAAAGATGACGATGTCCCTGGCCTGTTGCACTCCAGGTATATGCTCACAGTATGGCCGGCATTAACGGCATTAACGTGGAATCATTACTTTATGTGTTTGGCGGGTGTCAGTGTATGGTCATGTAAGGGCCAGGCCATGGTGGAGGCTTGGCTAGAAAGCTATATGAACAACATTTTTTCCTGCATTGTTCTGTTCTCTAATGAAGATGGCCCACAAACTCTCCACCTAGTATAGGATGTTAAAGAACCATGCACTCCTGTGTTAGAGACTATGGTGGCCAATTGGGTGGGGTCAAGCTATCTCTTTTCATGGTACCAGAGTGTTTTTAAAAAACGAGTTAAGATGCCTGATTGGAAGAAGAGGCAGAAGAAAAGTTCACTCCGAAAGGTTGCTGTAGGCCTGGAGACAGGAACACTCATGATTCCCACCCCCTTCCTTGATTAGTTTTAAAGCAATGAAAACAAGTGTCGCAGCTAAGTGACACTCATGATTACTCCTAAGAACAGATCAGCGATAGCAGCAGCTGGGGCAGGAGGGACGGACAAGGGAGGCAGGAAGAAGGGTGGGAGCATCCACTATGATGGGAGAAGCGCCGAAATGAAAAGAAGAGATGTGCGCATCCTGCTTCTTGGCTTCCTTGTAATCTTGGGAAAGTTATGTCGCTCCTACTTTCTTCATGCAAAAATATTTGAGACTGCTGGGCAATCCCTAAGGGTCCCCTGCCTCTGAATCTGTATATTAGTGACAAGACAAGAAGAATTTGAGGGAACTTGGCTGTGACTGGTGATGGTGGCTCAACTCAGATGTCATCGAGCTTCCCACTTCCTCAAGTCTGTGGGACAGTTTGACGAGCTCTCCCAGTTTCCGTTTCTCAACCTGGGTATAGATGAATGCCTGGCTAACAGAGAAAAGAACTGATGGTTAAGTCTGTCAGGAAGGCGGGAGATTGGGGCCATACAATTGGGGCACTTGGAAGATTCACCCCAGGAGACCAAGCATAGAATGGTGATTGGACGCAGGCTCTCATCATTAGATGGACTAATTCTGTCAGAGCATGACAGACTCTTTGGCTTAGCACCCAGCAGTTCCTGGGAGTAAAAATTCTGGAGCAAAACCTCCATGTCTTAGACCATTTAAAAGCCAAGAGGAAGAGAAGGAATTTCACTTTCTCAAGCAGTCCTGACGTCTGAATTCCAAAGGTGTTCCAGAAACAGAGCATGTGGACTTGGACCATTGACCATCAGAGTTTTCCCTGTAGCCCATCTCAGGGTAAGCCTGGGGATAGTCAGCTGTGGAATGTCAGACAAGCAGAAACTTTCTCAGAGCCGTGCATTGCTGTACGATTCCCAAGAAAGCAGTTCTGTGAAGCCGTTCTTATTTTTGCAGATGGCGTATCTGAGAAAGGGATTATTTAGTGATTGCAGCATTTTTGTTTTATGTGCCTCTGAAGGCAAGAGATGTTTTGTCTTCGATCAAGCCTTAAAACAATATTTATCCTGGCATCTTCCCATTTTTCTTTCCACATGGAAACTCTGATATTTTTAAGACTAGTTGTGAAATCATTCCTAGGCACGCACATTATATGGAGATCTTAGGAAAACTTTGAAGGAAAAGGAGTAGAAAATGATAGTTCTTTTATGTTGCAGACATTGCCGTCCATTCTGATGTTGGGCTTTTCTTGATTAGCGAGATGTAACAGAATATGGTAGTTATGCTGTCTTGAGAAGGACAGAATATTGGAAACAGTAGGGAGGATGAGGACTTGAAAAGAATGTTCCCATGACAGCATTGTGAATGCAAGGCTATCTTAGACGTAAGTAAAGCACCAACAATAATTTTGGACTAGGTACATTCTTCAATTATGCATTTGGTTTTGGGTAATAAAAGACATGATTTTCAATAATGTTTGGAATTTAAATATACTCGTCCCCCGCCCCCCTTTTCAGGAGCATACTTACCAATGCAAGAGTTACCTTCAGCCCATTCTTGTCCATTAAAAATTAAATGCTTTTACAGTGAATTATTAAAAGTGCTAGGTTGGCTGCAAATCATCAAAGGTACCATAAACCATTATGCAAGCAAGTGAGCGAGAAGTCTGATTAAATCTAAGCCATCAGAGCTGTATACATCTCTCAATATCCATTGCATTCGAAACTACAAAAGCAACTATAAAATGCTACATTAAGTTACTTTAAAAACTCTTCCAGGATTTTCAAAATTCAGCAATGACTTGCCTTTTCAATTAGGTATAAACCAAGAACCTTCTACCACCAAAGCTCTGGCATACCACTGCGGAGGAGTCATTCCAACTCGCGCTAAATCTGCAGCAAAATTAACCTCATTTTTCCAAACAATATTACAAACCTAATGGAACCAAGGCACGCAAACAGAGTTCGCTGGAAATCTTGTTATGCAGTCCTCTTCTCCCCCAGATGTCTACTATCATTTGATCATAATGAAAAACATATGATGTGTCCTAGATATAAGAAAACCACATTGGAATGTTAGAAGTATTTAAGTATGTCTAAAGAATAAAAAGACAATTTATCATTTTGGTTCAAATGAGACAGTGCTATTGTTTGGGTCTGATTTGAGTGTGTCCCCAAGAACGCACGTGTTAGAAGCATGGTCCCCTATGTTGTGACATTGGGAAATGGTAGAAACTTTCTGAGGTAGGTCTTTGTTGGAGATAGCTGGGTGATGGGGGCTCTGGAATTAGTGCTGTCTTGGGCCCTGGTTCATTCTCATCAGAGAGCTGCTATAAAAAAGCAAGACTTGCCACTTCTTGTCCTTCAGTTTCTCATTACTATGTGATTCCTCTCGATTAGGATGCTCCCCTAAGCCCCACCATTGTGTACCATGAGTCCCTCACCAAGGACCGAACAGATGGGATGGCTCAGTTGTGGATTTTCCTCCCTGGCAGCTAAATAAATATTTTGAACACATGTATTCTCTAGCCTTAGGTATTGTGTTATTGCAGTGGAAAATGGATTAATAACTTATATGAAATGTAAACTATCTAGGTAGTACCTAGCACATAGGAGATACTCACTAGGTGAACACTCTTGTTCTTGCTGACTGCATCTTTTTTTTTTTTTTTTAATTAATAAATACACAAACTCCACCATACTTACCTTATTTAGCGGAACCCACATGCTATGAATCTGGCAATGAGTGATCCTGAAGCCAGTAACTCCAAGTGTTACTGGCTTTCTTAGGGTTCAGCCATTCAGACAGCCAACCAGCTCCTCATATGTTCATACGATGGTCTATTGAGACAGCTTTTTGATAAGTTAAAAGATATACAAGAGAAAATACAGATAGAAGCATTGTTTAGTGAGGCTGAGGAAATGCTGAGGAGGACTGCAGGCAGAGCTGGTATTTGTAGTTGGGTTTTGGGTAGTTTGCTCCTGCCTCCTGCCCAGTGTTCACATCTGTCAAGTGGAGCGAGGATCAATAATCCCACAGCTTAGCTGGAATTGGCTTGGGTAACTAAAGAACCTGCAGGAAAGAGTGAAAAGCAAGCATTGGAGACCCCTAAGTGTCAGTGACCTCACATGTAAGTCCACACTGGGATCTCCTGAGCATGTGCCGAGCCACATTAGGAGGGTGAGGGTAGCCCCAGAGTTCTTGCTTCTGTGGACGTTGGAGCGCTAACCAGCTTGCAGGATGCAAAGGCTGCCAGCCCAGTGATCCCACTCTGGGAACCATTAGCATAGGCTGTCTAATTTAATTATTATCACACCCCTGGAATGATAATAAACCCCTGGAATGTAGGTTTTAAGTTCCATTTTATAGGTGAGAAAACAGTTAAATGGCTTAAATCCCAGTTAGGGAAGATGAGAATTGCCTTCGAAGAACCTTCAAGATCTTGGAATCCCTTCAGTAGGTAAGAAAGATGCCAGACTATAATTTGTCTCTTTTCTCCTCCTACACGCCACCCTGAAACAAGGAAAAGAAACATTGATTACTGCTAGAATGAGGAATAGTTAACTTCTTCCCAGCTCTGAGTTGAGTGAACCGGAAAAGTGGGAAACGACACAGTGAAGGTATTTTAAAATTACGATTGTTATTTTCCTCAAGGGGCTGGTGTTATTGGGAGAAACTTCCACAGGTCCTTCTCCAGGTCTTGCTGTGTGTGCTGAGGATGTGCCCTGACCTCTCTGTTTGGTTTTTTTCTCAGGATTGTATCAGCAATCAGCAACTTTGAGGTGACATCTCCCTCTGAGACACAGAAGGCCTGTTTACTGCCTGCTACATAGCAGTGACTGACTTCCTGAAGCTCCGTAGTTTTCTATGAGGATACAGCTGCTCATGCAGGTGTCACATCTGCTTTCCCCGACCCAAGACTTGTGGTTTTGGGAATCATCCATCAAACAGTCACAGGCTAGCTTACTACCTTACACACACACACACACACACACACCACCATCACCACCACCACCACCACCACCACCATCACTACCACCACCACCACCACCACCATCACCACCACCACCATCACCACCACCACCACCACCATCACTATCACCACCACCACTGCCATCACCACCACCACCACCACCACCACCACCACCACCACCACCACCACCACCACCACCACCACCACCATCATCACCCCCCCCCCCACAACAACAATTAATGAAAAAAGAAACAGTACATTTGAAACAAAGCAAGGAGGAGTATCTGGGAGGGTTTGGAGGCAAGAAAGGGAAGGAGAAAATGATGTAATTATACTATAATCTCGAAAAATAAAATAAATAGTTTTAAATATAAGGTAAAATCAAATTGAGACTATGAACTGTGGCTAGTAAGGATACAGTAATGATGGAAATACAGCTTTCTGGTGGAGGAAGGACAAGAATTCCCTAGGTTCAGAGAGACAAGAAAACGCCCTGAGACCTGGGAGCCAATGGTTGTGCCCATGTGGAAGAGGAAGGGCATGTGTGGAAGGTAGTGAAGGGGGCGGGGCTTCCCATTTTGTATCTGTTATAAATGACTTGGGCTGAATTAAGGTAAGGGCTGAGTGTGCCAAAGGGTAGAACTAAGCGAACCACCACCATGGTTCTTGGTCATTAATCATTCTCTCATGTGGGTAGGCACAGGGAAGGGTGTTGTAAGGGACACCTCTATGGCTCCAGCTGGTGGATGAGGTGTCCATGTCTCCTGAAAGAGAAGCTCCAATTGATGTCAGCCATGGAGACTCTGCTATGCATATAGAGCTTTATGAGAACCAAGACCATCAGTGCAGATGAAAACATAGAAGCCATTAGCAGGACAGGAAAGCCAATCAAAAGCTTAACAGGGTACGGATACTGCACGCACACACCCAGACACGGCCACAGCTCATCTTGTGTTTTGAGAGCCCGGGGTGCTTTGCACAGGGGTCTTCAAGGGTCTGGAAAAACAGCTTGATGGAACTACACACATGGTGAATCCAGGGGTGGAGAAAAGGAGACCCTGCCCCTTGGTCCTGGCTGGGTACCTGGAAGCATGTGAGGAAGGAATCACTAGTAGTGCTCAGGCACTTGTGATGGTTAGTGTCAACTGCCAGAATGAAAGAATCTAGAACCACTTGGGCAGCCCTTTGGGTATGCCAATGAGGGCTTATCTTGGATCACTGGTGTGAGTTAATTGTGGCTGAATCCTTCTGTGGGCAGGGCATCCTGCACTGTATTGATGACTGATGGAGAAAGCCAGCTGAGAAATAGCGCATGTTGATCTCTCTGTTTCCTGACTGTGGATGCTACACGATGAGCTGCTTCAGGCTCTCACTGCCTTGACTTCCCCACCATGATGGACTGTGCCTTGAACTGTGAGCCGACGTAGGTCCTTTAACTCACTTTTGTCAGGGCATTTGATCAGATCAACAGAAAGGAGGGAGGCCGTGCTGCTATCTAGGGGAGGCCTTGGAAGGAAAGACCAGAGTTTACAGATTCAACTTTCTTCCTCCCTGCCCAGTTTCCCTTACTAGCATGGGACTGCTCTCCACCCAAATCGCCAACAGGAGACTTGATGGAGACCCTAACTCAGGTTCGATTCCTTGGTGTTTGAATCTCACCTGTGTTTAAGGGATTTGGACCCAGGGATAAGGAAGACTTGATTGTGAGGCTTCTGGGCCAGTTTGTTGTTGCCAAGCTTTCCATTGCTCTTTGCATGACTGGTAATGATGTTATGGGCTTCTGCTGTGAATGCCGATATCTGGTTGGAGGGAATTTTCCTATTCAGGACTATTGCATGCCTTCCCAGGCAGGCCCAACAGAAGCATACATAAAGCCAGATGGAAACTGCAGTTTGAGTTAAGGGCATAATACTGGCAGAGCACTAGGTGCTGACCCTTTGTTCCTGACCTTCTCCTGGTGCACACATGGTCCATAGCCAACTCATATGGCTATCTCAATAAGGAGTTTATTTGTCTTGGCCTCCTCTGGGTGATGAACAACACAAAGAGTGTTCAGAGTTATGTGGACCTTCTGGAAACTTTTTTTTACCCTGGCCATTCACGGGCATGAAATGTTTTCCTCCTAATAGCAAACCTATCAGACGTTTCCCAGAGGGGCGTCCTGGGAACGAGGGGCCTGGGACATGACTGCTGCCGAGCAGTTTTGTACCTCTCAGTGCCTTGTCACAAACCCACCACCCAGAACAACAGCTTCACTCCCATGGTACAGACTCAGTCACTTTTGATGGCGCCCGAGCTTTGCGGGATGCAGCGTCAGTGGAGATGGAGGCTCTAGTTAAAGGGTTAGCTGCTGTTTGAGAACAAAGCCAAAGTGATAGGGAACCAAGTCAAGTCCAGCCTGTTTCACTTGGGAGTTCCAGGGCGCTTGCAGGTTATGTGTTTGTGTGTGAGCAGAATGGACCATGAGATGCCTCCTGTTCAGGAATGGGGCTGCTTTTCTGAACCCCCCCCCCCATTACCCATGTTATTATTGGCAATGATAATGAAGACTTAAACCCCTCTGTCTGTATCATTGTGGTCCACAGACTGACCTTAGATTACCTGGTTGCTGGTTGTGGAAGATGGAGTAGTGTCCCTGTCCTAATCCCCAGAGCAGTGAGTACATTGCTTTAGGTGGCAAAAGGAACTTTGCAGATTAGGTTAAGGACGTTACTATGGGCTCCTGGGTTGGCAGAGCTGGTCCAGCACAGTCCCAGTGTCCGTGCAAGAGGAAAAGAGGAGGGAAACAGGACAGGAGAGCAAAGCTGTAAGGTGGAGATAGAAGTCAAAGGAGAAGGGAGAGGCTTTAGGAGGGAATAAGGGTCATAAGCCAAGGAACAGAGGAGACGTCTCGAAGACGGCCAAAAAGCAGATTTTCTATTGGAGCCTCCCATTTTAGACGTCTGGCCCAAACCAGAGCTGGAAGGTAAGAATGTATTGCTTCAACATGCTGGGTTTGTGGGAACTGACTGCCACTGGAAACCAAGAGTGTACTGCTGGTAACTGGGTGCTGTTGTAATGAAACCCCCAAACGTGGACGCGACTTTGGATTGGGAAAAATGAGAAGCTAGAATGTGTGTGTGTGTGTGTGTGTGTGTGTGTGTGTGTGTGTGTGTGAAGCCAAGCCCAGATTTTTTTTTTTAATCTGGGTTTTGGAGATTTGAACTCCAGTCCTGATGCTAGTGCTGTTACCCACGGAGCCATCTCCCCAGCCTAAAGCTGGAAGAATTTTGAAGAGCATCATAGTATAAGCCTAGGTTGCCTTGTGCAGATCTTGAGTAGAAATGTCAGTATTAAAGACTGCCTATGATAGTTTAGAAGGAACGGTTAAACCTGTGTGATTTGAGGAAATAGACTGTTGCTAAAAGCATATAAGCTAGAGTCACTTCTTTTAAATTTGTTTTTTCAAGACAGGGTTTCTTTGAATAGCTTTGCGCCTTTCTTGGAACTCACTCTATAGCCCAGGCTGGCCTCGAACTCACAGAGATTCACCTGCCTCTGCCTGCTGAGTGCTGGATTAAAGGTGTGCGCCACCACTGCCCGGCTTAGAGTCACTTCTGATGAGGGTACAGAAGGAAGCAAGGGGCAGGCACATCACAGGAAACGGAAGACAGACATAATACAAGAAAGCTGAGCAACGGAAGCAGAGGGGAGGGCACACCCTTGTTTTCCCTTGCTGCTAATGATACAGAGTGAAAGGAAACAAGCAGATTGAAGGAAGAACAATTTAGAAGAAGAAGAATTAGGACTTGAGGAGTTGGGAAATTCCCAGCCAACCCACATTGCAAAAGACACTAAAATTCAGTTTACTGTCTGGAAAGTATGCCTGAAGCCAAAAGCGTGGGTGTGGCTGGACTGCTTGTTGTTAGAAGTTCAGAAGGACATAAAGACTGGAATATGTAATCACCAGAAGGTTCTGTGATGAGATTAGATATGACCCAGGGCTCTGGTAGGCCACATAGCAGAAACCAGGGATGGAGAGAAGGGAAGTATCTCTAAAGGACACTTTTGTCTGGTGACACACGCAAGGGGCCTCAGGGTCTCCGAGAATGTTCTGTGAGTACAAACACTGTCAGCTTGGACCAAAAGGGAGAGAACAGGTAAAAAAAAAATTAAATAAATAAAAAAATCAAGGAATGATACAGGAATTTCAAAATTCCACAGGCAGGAGGCAGTCTAGGAAGACTCCTCCTCCACCAGACACACGACACCCTTCAAGGGACAGAAAGAAGGCTTCTAGGGACCCTGCTGCCTCTGGATTCTGAGATCCCTGGGAGCAGCCTCCCCTGCCACCTTTCATTTTCTTTCTACGAGATGCTTTTGCACACACAGAGAGAAAACATGTCACCACTGTGGAGAAGTCCTGCTCCTTAAAGACAGAATCAGCCATCCTCATCTGTGAGGGAGTGATGGGACTGTTTGCTGCCTGATGGGGTGTAATGAGAGGGACTCATCACTTCCGTGGGATTTCTGTAAAGAAGAAAAATCTCTCCAATCTAATCTTGAGGAAACAGAAGACAAAGAAAAATTGAGAGAGAAACTACAAAATAACTGGCCTGTGGGCTTCAGAAGCCACAGAAGACAAGGGCTTCCTGAGGAGTTTACCAAGATGAGGAGAAGAAAGAAAACACAGGATTTGGGGTTCAACTCCTCCCTCCCCGCTCCCTCCCTCTCTCCCTTCCTCCCTCCTTCTCTCCCTCTCTTTCTTTGGCAGGACCTTATGAGGCTCAAGCTGGGTTCACTATGTAGCAAAGAATGACCTTGAACTTCTGATTCTCCTGCCTCCACTTCCCAAGTGTTGGGATTGCAGACATGCATCACTGTGTCTAGCTTTGACTTTTTTTTTTTTTTTAAAGATTTATTTATTTATTATGTATACAGTGTTCTGCCTGCATGTATCCTTGCAGGCCAGAAGAGGGCACTAGATCTCATTACAGATGGTTGTGAGCCAACATGTGGTTGCTGGGAATTGAACTCAGGACCTCTGGAAGAACAACCAGTGCTCTTAACCACTGAGCCATCTCTCCAGCCCCTAGCTTTGACTCTTAAACAACAACAGTATTTTTCTCTCTTAAGATAACTGCCCAGTAACTCACTTCCTGCCTTTCATTTATGGCGCTCTCAGTGTGCTTCTGCTGAGTGAATGAGGCAACTTAAATGTCTGGGTTTAGGGAGCAAGACAAGGGAAGAGATGAATGAAACTTTCATTACCTAGTTCACAAGGCAAAGCCAGACTTAGGGCTCTGCCAAGTTTGACTAAGGCATTTGATGAAAAGCTTTGCTATAGACAGAATGAACTAATTTAGAAAAGTAATCAAATGTGACATTGCCGTTCACCTCCAAAGAAACAACTGCCGGTGTCACCGGTGATCTCCCCTTTCCTCTGCAGTCATTAGTGTGAGACTGTGAGACAACAAAAAAACAGGTGAGCTTGGGGAGGTGCGTGAGGCGGAAACAAGGTCTGGGATGTGGAGGGAGTTTTGAAGTATCTGCAAGATCTGCTTCAGTAAACCCAGTTTCCCAGCTGTCCAGTGGGATCCAAGAAGCAAAGTCCAGAGACCTTTGTTCTCTTGTAGACACGCCCTTTGCTCCTGAAGGAAGAACTTTGCAGCTGCTCTGAGCCAGCCCATGCGAGCAGGCTTCTGTCTCAGGCTCCTGGAGACAACAAGATGGACAGTAGATGAAGCAGGTTAATAAGCTACCAAATGTTCTCAGGTTTGTTTCTCAGATTCTGATCTACGTGACTGCTGCTTGCTGTATCATGTTTGATAGCAGACCCAGCCCTTAGATGCCCCTCACTGGCTTGGGATAAGAACACATGCACTGTCTTAGCATTTTCCGGAGTTATACCACTCCTGGGCATAAGCACAAAGGATGCTTCATCCTACCATAGACACTTGCTCAGCCATGTTCATTGCTGCTCCCTTCAGAACAGCCAGAAATTGAAAACAACTTAGCTGTCCTTCAACTGAAGAAAGCTGTTAAAAAATGACATCATGAAATTTGCAGGGAATTGGATGGAACTAGAAAAAAAAAAAAAATCATCCTGAGTGAGGTAACCCAGACCCGGAAAGACAAACATGATCAGTGCCTTGTTCAGCCATCATCAGAGAAATTTCCTCCTGCAGGAGATGGGAACATACAGAGACCCCCAGGCCGACATTCTGTGGAGGTAGAGAAATGACTTTGGAGCACTCAGTTCTAAATACCTAAGTGGGATTACTCCTTCAAACCCCTCCGAGCTCAGGGAACTCCACGGAGTAGTGTGAGGGCCAGAGGGGATGAAGGACACACAAAAACCAAGGCCCTCTACATCGCATGATCAAAGCTCCTAAGAGCCGTTGAGACTGAAGCAGCGTGCCCAGGGCCTTCACGGGTCTGCACAGGGTCCTCTGCGTATATGTTATAGCTTCCAGTTTAGTGTTTCTATGGGACTCCTGAGTGTGCACACGAGTGGGATTCTGACTCTTGTGCTTTCTCTTGGGCTCTTTTTCTTTTGTTGCTTTGTCTTGTCCAACTTTGATGTGATAGTTTTTGTTTTATCCTAGACTTACCTTGTTATATTTTATCGTTATCTCTTAGAAGCCTGGTTTTTTTTTCTAATGATACAGAAAGGGAATTGGATCTGGAAGGGTGGAGGGGTGGAGAGGGACTGGGAGGAACAGAAGAAGGAGAAATCATAGGGTATGTTATTTGAGAAAAGAATCTATTTTCAATAAAAGGAAAAAATAATATGCTATGACTTTACATACACGAACTAATAACCGTGGGACTTCTTGCAGGGCTCTGATGTAGCCCAGTGGGTACAGACTTAAGCTCAGTCTTTCTGAAATACAGAGTATTTAGCAAAGCTCCTTGAGTGTTGCCCTTTGATCTGTGAGGATTCCTGTCCATTTGTTTGGAGGAATTGGTTATGACTTCAAAGATCCGCTGCCATCTTCTAACTCCTCTCCTCCGTGTGAGAATGTGGCTTAGTGCGGGGCAGGCTAGATTGCAGTCTAACCTGATGGATGGTACAGCCAGCCACAGCAATTAGGCAGCCAGATGACAAGATGGCAGAGACACAGGGAGAGCGCTGGACCACACAGATAAGGGCCAGCAAACACGGACGGTGAGCTTTGCTCATAGACTATCTGGACATGTTGTGTCATCCCTATTAGATACTTTTGCATCAAAATAGACATTTGGGGAAACTGCCCAGAGGGTGATTTAAACTAGGCAAAGTGATAAGGAGAATGGAGGATATCAGGGGTAGGAAGCAGGCAAAGTGGACATATGCTTAAGGACCCGAAAAAAATATACCCAGGGCATCTTAAAGTTCACTTAGAAACGGTAACCATAAGGCAGCAGTTTGGTGTCCTGTACTGAGGTCAGAAGGTCTCCGATTCAATTTTATCTCTGCCACACGAAAGTGGTATTATCCTTGAAGTCGATGCCTTTCTTTAAAACACTGGGGTGGGACACCCTAGATGTCCCTGACTAGGATATGTACATGTGGTCTGGTTAGTGTGAGCGTTTTAGTCAGGATTGCTGAGGTCAAACACCATAACCAAAGCATGGAGGGAAGGGTTTTGTTTCACCTTCCAGCAATAAGTTCATCACTGGGGAGGCAGGGGGAGCCAGAGCAAGAACTCAGGGGGAGCCTGGGAGCAGGAACTGGAGTAGAAGCCTTGGAGGAACACTGCTTACTAACTTACCTCACATAGCTTGATCAGCCTGTTTTTTTATAGCACTCAGGTCCTCCAGCCCCTGAGCGGCACTGCCCATAAGAGCTGGGCTCTCCCTCGTCAATTATCAATTGAGAAAATAACAAATAACCACAGGCTTGTCCATGGGCCAGTCTGGTGGGGGCAATTTCTCAACTGAGATTCCTTGTTCCCAAATGACTCCAGATTGTGTCAAGATGATACAAAAGTACCCAGCACACTGCCAGCTTTGTGTTGTGAAGTAGAAGGACACGCAGGATGAGACATAGGCAGGACCTGCCCTGGGACCTGCCCTGGCTATCTTCAGTGATCAGAGGACAATTGTGGGGATGAATGGGGAGTTATTAAATTATTTCAGGAATAAAGCTGGGTAGAACTTGACCTCCTAGTGTTATAATAAGAGAGGCTAGAGCTGACTGGGAGGGTTAGGAAGGCAGAGACTCTCCTCATCCATCCTGGAACATGTTCCTTTTCTCAGCCCAACATGTAAGAAATACCTATTTTAACCCTGCAGCATGGATTAGCTAGCCCATTAGACTGTCCCCTAAGCAATAGTAATCAGGCATAGATATGTTTTGTTGGGCAGGGGAGTGGAGGGAAGGGTACAGATGTTCCCAGGGCTCACACGGGTAAGGTGAGCCTATGTTGGATCTTCCCGGAGGCCCAGGAAGAGCCCAAGTGCACTGTCACATCCTTGGGAACCTGGGCTGGAGATTGGGTGCAGGAGTCACAATGGCGGAAACACATCTAGCTCTTCTCTGGTTCTATGTACGGCAGGCTCTGTCTGGAGCCCCACATTCAGTGCAGTGAAGGAGAACCAGAAACACCCAGAAGGGAGGCTTTCAAGTGTGTGATGGATTCATATCCCTAGTCTGGGCACACAGGATTCTGATTGCAGGTCTGTGTTTCAGCCTTGGACTCTGCATTTTCAAAACATGCTGGGTGATTCCAGTGCAGGAAATTTGTGGACTATGTTTTTATTTAATTTCTTTATTTTTATGGTTTTATGTCTATGTGGTATATGCGTATGTGTACCCATGGGCAGGTCTGCTTGCCATATAGAAACCTGTGGAGGCCAGAGGTCAAAGGTGGGTAACCTTTTCAATTGCTCTCCACCATATCTTTTGAGGCAGTGTCTCCCACTGAACCTCACTGTTTTGGATCGGCTGGCCAGCAAGCCCCTGTGAGCTACTTAATTTCACCCCACAGTGCTGGAGTTACAGACACACAGTACCACACTTGCTGGTGTATGTGGGTTCTAGGGTGATCAGAACTCAGGTCCTCAGGCTTGCACAGCAAGCGCTTGAACGCTAAGATGACTCTTCAGCCATGATGGATTATATGTAGAATAATATCTAATCTGGATTTAAATATTTTAATTGAATAAACATTTTAATCTGAAATGGGCCCTAGCCATTTGGTGCTTTATTTCGCTGGTGTTTAGTTCTTCCTTACCTTTAGCTATTTGGCACATCGTGTATTATTGCTCCTGGGAATGAGCGATGCCGCCGGATCTGGGAGAAAGGAACACACTTGGTGGTATTCCTTCCTACTGCTATGGAAGCAGGGTTCTCCACTACAGTCCCTACAATCTTTGGGTTGAGAAGGCCACAGGGAACCTCCTTTAGCATTTTCCCCCAAAATCACTGTTCAAATAACTTGTACCATGAGGCAGATCATGTGTTAGTTAGGGGCTTCTTGGCATGTTTGGAAGGAACCAGAAGGTCTAGGATATACAGGAATGAGTTGGAAGCCACATATCTACTACATCCATTAGAGAATGGCAAGAAGAGGCAAAACTTGAGTTACGGGGCTGTAATTTCATTTCAGGATTCTGGAAGTAGCATAAGCCACATGAACACTTCCTTGGCAGTTTAGGAAAACTTCACTCTTTCCTCACCCCACTTTCTGCCGTAGAAGATTAATAGCTCTGTAAACTACAGTTGTATTAAAATATATGTATTATATCTCGATATGAGCTTTTCATACAGGTATGAAAATGCCCTCGACTTAATGCCTTGACCAAGCAAAGATTCCCAAAAGGTCACGGACTTGGAGTCGGCAGACTACTCTGGGCTAACAGCTGAAGCTGCAAAGACAGGCGAGAGAAACAAGCACACAAAACAAACACAAACATAAACATAGGCAAGAGAAAGATGGCTAACTTCAAGTTGATGGCTGTGGCTGTGTTGTGGAGAGTGGGAGGGTCCTGAACGCATCAGTCAGTCGGTCTCACCGTTAAGAGCAGTGAAGGAAATTCTAGGAACCAAATCATGCTCTGAACGGCAGAAGAAATGGAAGCGGAGGAAGAGAAGAAGACAAAAGGAGGGAGGAAAGGAGGGGGAAAAGGAGGGGGTGGGGCAGAGGAGAAGACCAGCACCACAAACCTGTTCCGTGTAGGGTGCTGTGAAGGGAGTGCTGGGCTGTCAGGGCAGTCCTCACTGCTTCCACAAGGGGGCAGACTCTACTCACTGAAAGAAACCTCTAGCTGCCAGCTGCTACAGGGAGCATTCCCCAGTTAGTGGGACCTTTCCATTCACTGGCCCAGTTCATCAAGTTCCCGGGATAGTCAAGGTCTCATCCCTGGGAACAGTACTGGGTGGATTAAAGGGGGAGAAAAGCCTGACTTTACTCAAACTTCGAGTTTCATACAACATAGAATATAGAATTACAGCTAAAAAGACAACAAAAGACAGTTTGCCTTGCGTTACTGTTTTAAATGCAGGTGGTGTTTCCCTCTATACTGAAAGGCATATACATATACATCACTCATGTATATCACACACACACACACACACACACACACACACACACACACACACACACACACACCACAGGTGCATCATTGTTCTAGGAGTTTCCGAAGGGTGGAGAGCATTTTTGCTAGTCTCGTCTCATGATTTCTGTTTTTGCTTCTGTTATATTTTCAATACAAGATGAGAGTGTATGCAAACGTGTGTGGGTCAGTTAAAAAAAATCCATAAACTCCAGCCTCTGTGTTAGAGGAATGTTGTTATTTGGAGAGTGGTTGAATATAACTAAATTACTGCAGATTGTTCTATGGTGCTTAAAATGTAATCTCTGCAAGCAGCTGATTGCTTCTGAGCATAGCATGACTGGCATGGCGAAATGGAAAAGTCTGAGCTGGGATGCTAAGTGAAATCTGTTTCTTCCATCCCCCAAGTCATTAAACATTATTATTTCTGAAAAGAACATTGCGATGTCCATGCCCTTTTCTTTCTGGTAGAATTTGTCCTATTTTTGAACCATATAGATATAGCCACCTTGGGAGCGTGTGTGTATTCCAGAATAGACAACTAGCGAATTAAAGCTGCATCTCTTAAAGGTGCAAACACTCTGTGAAATGGTGATTGGGTCACACCCCGAGATTAAAAGGGACATGGAATTTTATTATCTACGATTGAGGATGAGCTGAGGAAAATGCAAATTTGCTCTTCCAAAAATAGACAAACAAGTTTAGAGAAAGGAAGAGCAAAGCTATTGAAGAGCGGCTAGAAGATGGACTTCATTAGCCTCCCGCTTGTCAATGTGCTTTAGGTGGTGACAAAACTTAGTTTGAGTGAGTAACATGGACAATGGCTTTATTCACGTTGCCTGTTGACTCTGATGACAGGGAAGACATGAAGGGAAGCTTCTGCTCTAGAGAAAGGTGGTGAGGCTCATCACTCCTAGTCTCTAAGTGTAATGAGCCAAACATTACCCCCAGTTAGGACTCCTCACATAACATTTTATGAAGCACCTTCATGCTAATCTAGCCCTCCGCTTCCATAACGCCCGTGCTGTACTGTGGTGACTCAGATGATTGTTTCCTGGTGTGGTACTTTCTCTCTGCCCGATTCACAAGCTGTGTGCCAATCTCATGAAGCTCTTGCAAGGAAAAAAGAAAGAAAGAGAGGCCCTCTAA
Organism: Onychomys torridus; assembly: GCF_903995425.1. Taxonomy (NCBI): domain Eukaryota; kingdom Metazoa; phylum Chordata; class Mammalia; order Rodentia; family Cricetidae; genus Onychomys; species Onychomys torridus. The sequence goes on from NC_050445.1 coordinate 8,354,351, forward strand.
ACTCACTTCTGGTTCATAAGAAGCAGGAGGGCTGACTATAAAGAATGATTCACTATTGGTGTCTGCCTTACAGCCATGGAAACTTGGAAGAAGATCAAACACCCTCTCCAATTTGGCCACCACCTTCCTGGTTTTGATAGTGTTTTTAAACGAAACCTCTGACAGTCCCTGTCAGAGCTATGAATTTGTACCTTACAGAAATCGTCTTTCAGAACTGTCTGGAACACAGACGTAGAAGGCTTTGGAATGAAGAACTATACGGGGCATCTGGCCTTTTCTCTGAACATTGATGTGATCTCTTATCTGGAAATCATAGGCTTTGACCCAATCTTTTGAGGTTCCCTTTCAGTTAATTGGTGTTAAGAGAGAAAGTCAGATAGACCCGGGGGAATGACGGAGCTCATGAAGTTTGGATTTACGGTGCGCACAGCACCGAGTCTTTGGCTTTCTCTTATTTGAGCTTATCCCCTGAGAGACTCATTTGTGTTTAGTACCCACTTTTATTGTTCGTTCTTACTAACCTCCAAATCTCAACGCACTTTTAGGAAAAGAAAAAAGGAAGAAAACCAAAAGTAATTACTTGGGGACCGCAAAGGCCATATCCGTATATGAGATCAAACATTTTCTATCTCCCCTGGTTGTTTACCTCTAAATAACCAATCTTCCTTCCCAGCTCCCAACTTGTTTTTGTGACAAAATCAGCAGGGGTTGTCTTCAGGCTAATTAGTGGGGCTATTCTGGGATCCTGCAGGGAGAGGGGCTAAGTAGCTTGCTATTTCCAGCTTTGGTTTCAAGGGAAACCGAACCCTCAGGGAGAGGCTGGGCTGTGCTGACTTCTCAGTTCACAAGTTAGTCTGGCCCTGGACTCCTCCCCCCTCACCACAGCTGACTGTGCCACCCAGAAGAGGACTTCCAAAACCCCGAGGACCGTGGCTTTAGGGGCTTAGTGAGTCTCAGTCAGGTGTCAAAGGGTTCCAAAGGAAAGGGAACAGGGGTGAAGAGGGCAGTGAGGGCCGAGACTCACCTCTGCTCTCAGCAATAAGGAAGGACAGCCTGCGATCTGGTGGTGCTGTGTGGGTTTGTGAGGTGGCTCAGAAGAGCTAGTGTCCGGTTCTCCCTCAACCCAGTCTCAAAGCCCGGCCAGTGTTCTTAAGGCTGTGCACATTGGCCTTTATATATCACCAAAATATCACTCTAGACCAGTGCGTCTCCACCTTCCTAATGCCCTGACCCTTTAATACAGTTCCTCATGTTGTGGTGACCTCCAAACATACCATTATTTTCGTTGATACTTTATGAGTGTAATTTTGCTACTGTTACGAATCATGATGTAAATATCTATTATTTCCGATGGTCTTGTGACCCCTGTGAAAAGGTTGTTTGACTCCCCAATGGGGTCTTGACCCACAGGTTGAGAGCCACTGCCCTAGATTTCCCTCTTCTTTGTTGTCCTTGTGATATCCTCTCAGAGAATTCACAAGCTGCCCAGAGTGTAGCTAGGCAGAGTTTGCTGTCCAGGAGAGGATAACACATTCTTGACAGGCAAGAGTGGGGTGTGGGGAGTGGCCAAAGAGACACTGCAGACCAGAGCACTCCCAAGGGTAATGACGGACAATGGGACCATTGTCCATTCTACAACTTAGAGGCTTTGTACTCTTTCTAGCGTCTGCAGAGTAGATTGTCCAGGTGAGGGGCAGGCCCATTTGCTTGGTTCTTATAGGAGAGAGTGAGATGTCTTGGTTCATTCCCAGGAGCCCCTGGCAGGAAAGTAATCTTAGGACCCCCTGGGCTGCTCAGAATGTCATGTCTCTACCTATGGCCAGAGATACTACTTTGGTTCCATATTTTTGACCAGCAATCAGTCCTTGTTTATTAGAGAGGGGTCCATTGGCAGTGTCCCCCAAGCCTGCAGATACTGAACTTGGTAACTAACAGTAAGGGAAAACCTCCTTAGCTGCAAACAACAGATACCCATTTCGATTTCAGATGGATCTCTTTTTTCAAGTGTTAAAGGTTGCTCCTAATTTTCTGTCCTCCCTACCTCTCAATTGTATTGGTTTTGCCTGTTCAGTTTTGTTGTTGTTGTTTCGTTTTGTTTTTTTTTTGAGACAGGGTTTCTCTATGTAGCCCTGGCTGTCCTGGAACTCACTCTATAGCCCAGGCTGGCCTTGAACTCACAGCGATCCACCCGTCTCTGCCTCCCAAGTGCTGGGATTAAAGGCGTGCACCACCACCGCCCAGCTCTGTTCATTCTTCAGACATGTTAACAACATGGCTTCCAGACACCCGAGACTTACAGCCATCTATCTATCTTACAGCAGCCTAGAGAGGATATGAGGTCAAGTTTGAGTTTTGTGCCCTCTTACAGTTAGAGTTAGCATCACCTTCATCTACCTTTACAGAAAAGATAGGTTCTGTTGCCTGGAGTATGTGGGGAAGTGGTTCAGGGCACCCTAAATGTCCAGCACACCCTCTTTATCTGTTCACACCGAGAATGCCATTGCTGCAGGACCAATATGCTAGCACCATTTTCTTGTGGTGTGCAGTTTGTCTTTAAGAAATCTGAAAACAAAAAACAAACAAACAAAAAAAAACCCCCGATAATCTGTATGCCAGGTGGTGGTGGCACAAGCTTTTAATCCCAGCACTCGGGAGGCAGAGGTAGGCGGATCTTTGTGAGTTCGAGGCCAACCTGGGCTACAGAGTGAGTTCCAGGAAAAGGCTCCAAAGCTACACAGAGAAACCCTGTCTCGAACCCCCCTCCCCCGAAAAAAAAAAAAAAAAGAAAGAAATCTGCTACTGCTACTTCTGGCCTGCTCCCCTGTGACTACTTCAAACCTATGTTTGATTCTCTCCATGGGCTTTGGTTTCTGCCCTTGCCTCGTGTGGGCCTTCCCACACAGTTACAATGCCTACCTAGCTTATCAGTACTTCTCAACACTTAAGGATTCCTTAAGCGTGTGTCCCAGGACCTCTTGTGGCTTCATCATGGGCACTTGGAGAATCCACTCTGTGTTTTCACAGTAGACTGGCTCTGTGTTCTCGCTTTGGCGGTGACCCTTGTCTAGGTGGAACATTGTTCTTCATGCATGGCCAGGTAGGGCTGGTCCCCTGACGCCCAGGGCCTCTGCTTGTCTTCTCCGACTCTGAACTGGGATTGATCAGGTCCCGACAGGAAAGCAACTCATTGTACTGAAAAGAGCATGCCAGCTTTGGGCCTGGACAGATCCCTAACCAGCATGCTCATTTTGAACTTGGCAAATGTGGGTCTGGAGGAACAGAGGGCATGAGCGTCTAGAGGACACCCATTCCACATGTGTGCTGGCGTGCTTTCCCTTTCCTGTGTGTGGAGAGTGTTCACTGTATGACAGATGATACACCAGCAGTCATGTTCTCCTGGAAATTGATTTAACTTTTAACACTTTGGATTTGATGTAAACCATGTTAACAGCCAGAGAAAATGACTATATTTCCCATCTCTCAACACTACTACAGTTCCAAAATGCCTTTCCTTACCAACTAATGTATATTAGTTTCCGTAATGTGATGCTGCTACAGTTCACCCATTCCCTGGTCCCTTCATCCATCCATTTGCAAGTATTTGAGTACTAATGAGGATCTTTGGAAGGTATCAGGACTGCGTTGTTGAATAAGACTTTTACCTCAGCCCTTAACCTGCTCTCAACCTCATGAAAGGCTATGCAAATAAATGAATAACTACTGAATTCATGTCCAAGGGGACATATGCATCTGGAACATCAATCAGAGGCTCAGAGGGGCCGTTACCTTGTGGGCTAGGGGTAGGCAGAGTTTCACTGGAAAGAGAGCTCCTCCACTGACTCTTACAGAGAAGGCAGGATGTCCTTGGATGGGGAGCACATTCCGGGAAGAAGCAGGCTGGACAGAAGCATGAAGCCATTATGAAGGGTGTGCACAGGACTGACTCAGTGCAGTAGGGCACAGGCTGAAGGGCAGGGAAGAGAGAAGCAGCAAGGGCGTGATGCTGAGGGGGCAAGCATAGCCCACAGCTTGAGAATTTTCAAAATCACATGAGAAGGTCTTGAGGAGTCTATTTGCGCTTAGATATGTATGTTAGGAATACCCCTCTGGCCCTAGTGGTAGTATTGCCTGGGAAGGGTGCTATTGAGGCAGATAGATAGAGACTAGGCACCAGTAGTAATCTGGACTTGGAACCACAAAAGCTTAAATCAGGTCAGCCAAGGGAGGCTGGGAGACTATGGAATAGCTTTAAAATACATTAAAAAAATAAAGATTTAGAATAAATACCTGGTTTTAGTTTGGGGTGGTTCAATATTTGAAGAAACCATTAACCAGGCTGGGAATAGTTTTGTGGATATTGTTCTGTGTCTGTCTAGCTGGGATTGAAGAGGGACATCCAGGTTAAGATGTCTATGTGGTCTGTGAATATAGAGGGCAAGAGAAGCTTGTGTTTAAGACCTTGACTTGGGAGTTATCTACAGGAGGAAAGGGTGGCTAACTGCAGAGTACATGAAGTTGTTTAGGGAGAACACAGAAAGTCAGTGGAGTAGAAGATGGGTGGGGTATTGAAAACCTCTAATCCCAGCACTTGGGAGGCAGAGGCAGGTAGTTCTCTGTGAGTTCCAGGCCAGCCTGGGCTACAAAGTGGGTTCCAGGAAAGCCAGAGCTACACAGAGAAACCCTGTCTCATAACACAAAGAAGAAAGGAAGGAAGGAAGGAAGGAAGGAAGGAAGGAAGGAAGGAAAGAAGGAAGGAAGGAAGGAAAGGAAAGGAAAAGGAAAAGGAAAAGGAAAAGGAAAAGGAAAAGGAAAAGGAAAAGGAATAGAGCCGAGGGCAAAGCTTTGGAGAATACCAATCTTTAGGTTGTTGACTTTTGACAACTCCATGTGCATATACAATGTTGAGATCACGTCCACCCCATTGCTCTCTCTTCCCCTGTTGTACTCTGCCTGAACACTTTTTTCTCAATTGGTCTCTTTTCGAAGTTTCATGTCTTTCCCCCTCCTCTGAGTTTGATCAGGGTTGAGACAATTTACCAGCAGTTGTACCACTGAAGAAAATAACCTAGCCCCTCCAGCAGCTGTTGACTCCCAACAGCTCCTTAGGAAAGGGTGGGGACTCGTGAGCACCTTCCCCTTTTGTCATGGATTGTTGAAGAGCCCAGTTGTGTGCAGATGTCCTCAGTTGCTGTGTGGTGTTAATGAGTACACTAGCCAAGTGTTTCATGGCACTCCCCTGTCCTCTGGCTCTTCCAATCTCTCCTTTCCTTCCACAGTGTTCCCTGGCTCTTGCAGTGCATGAGGTGAACAAGTTCTTAAGAAGAAGGGGGCACCGGGCAGTGGTGGCGCAGGCCTTTAATCCCAGCACTCGGGAGGCAGAGGCAGGTGAATCTCTGAGTTCAAGGCCAGCCTGGGCTACAGAGTGAGTTCCAGGACAGGTGCCAAAGCTACACAGAGAAACCCTGTCTTAAAAAAAAAACAAAAAAACAAAAAACAAGGGGGAACTGATACTAGGCAAAGAAGTCAAGGGCAGATCCCAAGGGCTTTTTCTGTTCAGTATATTGTGAATATTTTTCTACAAAATAACACATTACACACATAGAAACAGGAACCTGAAACTCCATATCCATGTTTGACAATTAAATTAACCTTGGGAAGTAAGTAGGGGGAATATTATTTTCTCTGTTTTATTCATGAAGAGACAGGGGTGAACAGAACTTAATTTGCTTACTTAAGCTCTAAAATTAAAAAGTAATGGAAATGGGGCTAATATTTGCATTTTGAGTCACACTCCAGGGCTCTCTTCATTCATAAGCCAACAATAGGGTGGCAATGCTATATGGGCTGAATCATCAAGGCAGGAAGTTACAGCATATCTTAATTAAGGGCATATCTGAGTCAGAGTAAACAAAAACCATTGGATTGAATTATGAACGGCTGCTGAACAGAATTGCATAGTTTCCTGTATATCATTAGCAACTAATTAATTGCTGCCATGCAAATAACTTAATGATACAAACACGAATAGAGGTGAAAAGAATTCATAAGCAAAGTAAAGAGTATGTGACTATTAGACAATAGAGTGAAATACTTAACAGTTTGGAGAGGTGAGAGGGACTTTTCAAGATGTGTGTGAGCTAAGGAGCAGGGAGGGTCTCTCCTGGGGATGTGCCAGTCTGTGACACGTCTGCCCTAAACTTCATAGACTCTCTCTGTGTTCAACAGTGATACCGGCCCATGGATGGGTATGTGTAGGCTGCCTATACCAAGACTGCCTAGGGGAGGACTCCCGTCCGTGTGTGTGTGTGTGTGTGTGTGTGTGTGTGTGTGTGTGTGTGTGTGTGTCCTTTACTCACAGATAGAAACAATGATGCCGAACTGCAGAAACAGCTCAAGGGCCAGTGGACAGCAGACACAGCAGCGGGATGAAGACAGTGGGAGTCCTTTTTATTTATTTAATTAATTTATTAAAAATGTTATACATTTTAATTAAAATAGAATGACATCATTTCTCTCGTCCCTTTCCTCTCTGAAGTCTCTTTTAAGTCCCTTCCCTCCAACTCCTGTGCTCTCAAATTTATAGCCTTCTCCTTAATTATTGTCAGACAGACACACACACACATGCATATGTACGTATAAATATATAAATGCAACCTGCTGGGTCCATTTTTGCTGTTTGTGTGTATGTGGTTGTCAGGGTTGACCAGTTTGTGTAATGTAACCAATTGGGGGGCTTGTTCCCAGGATAGGCTAATTCTCCCTCTCTTAGCAGTCAACTGCCTGTAGTTACTCATTTCAGGGTGCAACCCTGTGAGACTTCTTCCTTTCTGCATTAGAATGTCTACTGATATCACCACTATTTAGATCTTATTTATGCAGTGATTTATATGAGAGACTGCCTCACAGCAGACTCTCTGGTATTTTGGCTCTTACAATCTTTCTGTTTCCTCTTTTACAATGATCCACAAGCCATAGATGGAGTTGTGATATAGGTTTATCTGTTGGGGCTGACCTCCTTACAATCTGCTGATCTGTGTGTTGTGTCCAGTTGCAGATTCCCATGATGGTCTCCATTCATTGTAAAGAGAGGCTTCCTTGATGAGCGTTGGTAGCTGCATTTACCTGTGGGTATTAGGATATGATTTAGGACATAGCGAGGAAGTATGCTCATTTACCAAAGTGGTAGTAGAATGTCTTATAAGATACATTACCCCACTAGCCCCAGGAAGTTGACTAGACTTCGAGTACCAAGTATGGTTTGCCTCCCGTTGAGTGGACCTTAAATCCAATTAGACAGCTGTTGGTTACCATCAACATGTGACCAACACTTGTACCTTTGCAGATATCTTGTCATGCTGGGTCACTGTTCTGTTTCATAGGTGTTGCTGCTGTGTAGGATTATTAACTGCTTCCCTCCTTTGGCAGCTCATATAATATTTTCTGGTACCATGGAAGCCAGACCACTGGAAGGAGGCTTTTAGGTGAGATCCAGCTCAAATGCATGCTGTATTCTAGTGGGCAGTGTCTTCTGCATTAGGGGCTTACTTCCAACCTCTGAGGGGCTCAGTAGGAAAGTATCATCTGAAACAAAAGGCAGAAAATGATGACCTGTTGGTTACCATCGCCTGCCTTCTGGTTTTTTTTTTTTTTTTATACAATCAAACAAAAAATTCAAACAACCAACCAAAACTCTCAAACATACTAGAGCACAACCGTGCCTAGTCATCAATACATTGTTCACAGCTGTGTTTGGGACACAAGGACAGAGCAGAGTGGCCGTGCAAAGACCGTGTGGCTAATGATTGTGCAGTTGTTGCTACCCAGTCCTTTTGCACATCCATGATCTGTCCAGCAAAATTCTGGAAGGGTTCAGCTCTGCTCCGAGCTCCAGGCATGGCGATTTACAAAGAGAGACAGGTCCAAAGGAGAATGTTTGGAGGAAACTCCTGGCCACAGTAAAATAAATCAAAATTAAATATCATTTAAGATGACAAGGAGATGGAGACATTTTAACCCAGACATCTCAGAGGTGAAGGAAAATATAGGGTGTGGAAGATCCTCCACTCAAATTTCAAAGACTAAGCTGAGTGGAAAGACTTTGTAGACCCAAGGAGGACTATCGGTAACAACTCTAGAGAACTTATTTAATGTACTTTGTAAGAGTAAATTAAGAGAATGTAATGGGCTGGTTTAGGAGGAGGTATTCCTGTGTGAAGGCATTCATGGTGGGGCTGGAAGATGACTCACTGGGGAAATTTGCTAAGAGAGTCGGGAGCAGGAGTAGTTAGGACTTGGGGGTGGTGTGCGTCATACTCTCCACCACCTCTGTATCCATAGCACCTGTAATCTGTATTATCTCATATTATCATGAACCCCAGTTTATAGCTGAGGAGACACTTCTTTAATGTGGCTAATGTTCTGGTTAGGTGATGTTTCCCAAGGGATTTCGGGAGTGGGGAAGCAACCAGAGCTCTGAGATCTGTACAAATGGAGGACCAGGCTTGGTCCATGCCAATCCCCCGAGTGCTGACCACCCTACTGGATAGGTAGAGATGTGGATGCCACGTTTTCCACTCAGAGTTTTCAGACTCCACAGAACAGGCAGATAGGCGGATCCAAGGTTTATCTACCTACCAAGCTCTGGGCTATCACATTCCAGGGTTGCTCTTGCTTGACGAGGTCTGTTCTTAGCCACCCAGGCTGGGGCTGCCTTTCTGTAATATAAGGCTCCTGCCACTTGTACTTTTGGGCTCCAGAGCTTCTGCACCAACCACCCCTACTCTAGAACTGTCTCCCTGGGCTGCCCCCACCCCAGGACTGTATCAGCCTCCATCTAGGCACTCTGGCTCATGTTTATTCCCTGTCCTCAGGTCTCTAAGGTAGTTCATTGTAAACAACAGACTCCCTCTTCAACGTGTCCGGACACTGTCCTCTGTGTCACCTGAAGTGATACTCTGGAGTTTCTGTGTGGTGTGACCTGTCTATAAGAGGAATCACTGTCTCTTCATAATTTGTATTTTGTGTTTAAGGCTTGTGAAGGCTTCCAGCATTGTCCGGAGGGCAGGGCTATCCCACAGACCCTTCATCCGGGTGGCTTGGCCTACCTTTTGATGAGGCTTTTTGCTTCCCTTCCAACCCCACTGTCCGGCTGGGGAGGCTGCAGCAGCTGGCAGCCGTGTCCACTTGGGTTTCTTTTCAAAACATTGCTTGTCTGGTATCTGTATCGTCCCTCACTCCCCCCACTCCCCCGTCAGTTGTTCAATCACTGCCTTCATCAGTTTTGAAGCCCTTCTTCCTCTCTTTAGAACAGTACATTCTTTCTTATACTGACTCTTGTCCTTACCGGGCCACACGGAGGCTGCTTCCGCAGTCACTTTTCCTATGCGTTCCTATGTTGTTCATGAGGCTCTTTGATCACACACTGATTTGGTGTGTGTGTGTGTGTGTGTGTGTGTGTGTGTGTGTGTGTGTGTGTGTGTATGCAGCTTATAGTTATAGTATGTTATAAAGTTATGTTATCCAACATGTTGCTTCCACTCATAATGTCCCTTTGCACAGCTCCATTCTAATCGACTCATTAAAAACTACAAGACATTGCATTATTAAACAGGGTCTTGTCTCGCAGAAAAGCATATATTTTATTTAAGGAGCAAACAAAATTGCAGGTGACTTGATTTGACAGTTTTACATCCCAGATTTGTTTTATTTTTTTTCCTTCCTTCCTTTCTTCCTTTTCCTTCCCATTTTTCATCTTGAAATGCTTGTATAAGTTATACTTGACTGGTGGTCAAAATAGCTGACTGAAACTGTTAGTGTTTTCAGAGCACATTTCCTCTCATCCTCTCCGAGAGGCTGCCAAATGGCTGTGTTCTCCAGACGAGAGATCATTCCAGTTAGCGGCTCACCTTAATGATATGGGGAATGAACACATACTGAGTTTCCCAAAATGAACAGCGCAATCTCAGGAGAGAGCTCAGAGTTCGGGGCCATTTTCTTAACTAAACTGCTGATCACATTAAACTGGTCGTTTCAGCGACTTTTGCTCTTCTTATGAGGGAAGCGGGCCTCCTGCTGGGTAATGACTCTCCTTCTGATCCTGGGAGCCCCCTAGGAAAGGGGGTTGTCATATGCCAACCTGGCAGGCAGCCTCTGCTTCTTCCTCTTCCTTCTACATGACTGCTCTCCTTCTGGGTCCTCCATGGACCCCAGTATATTGGCAGGCTGTGCTGTTTCCATGGGTACAACCAGAGCCCCACTGCTACTGAAAGACAGCCTGTGAGGTGCCAAGGAGTCATCTGGCAGAGCTGGGGAGACATGAACTCTCCTTTGTATCCTGTGTATGGCATGTCACCAAAACTACCGTGTTCCAAATCCTCAAAACGTGTGGTGAATTGGATCATATTAGTTTGCCGAGGTGCCATAGCAAAGCTCCACAAACTGAGGGCAGCCCAAACAACAAATCTTTATGATCTTAATTCTGGAGCCTGTGAGTCTAAAGACAGGGTGAGAGCAGAATTCGTCCTTCTAAGACTTGTGAGGGAGCATTTGTCTAGTCTCTTGCTTAGGTTCTTGTGGCTTTCTGGCAATCATTGGCAATCTTTGGCTTGTAGAGCACTGCCCTGATGCCTAACCCTCATCTTTACACAGCATCCACCCTGTGCTTGTCTGTGTTCAAATTTGCCCTTCAGTATGACCTCCAGTATGACCTCAGCTGAACTACATCTGCCACCAAGTCAGATCACCTTCTGAACTACTGAATGCCTAGACTTCACTGCATCTCTTCCCATTGTTGGGAGAGGGCACAATTCACCCATAATGCCAATCTTCCTGGGCGTCTTTAGTTTTCTTCTTTATAAGAAATTGTTGACAAGATTGTTGATGAGCCTAGGATGACTCTGTGTTAATGGAAAGCAGTACTTAATTATAGGTATTATTGTTAAGGATGCATGTGCTCCTGTTTGCTTGGTGGTTCCCAGAAGGGGATTTGCACAGATAGATGCTTCAGCAGGGATTTCAGGAGGTATTCCCTCTCTGAGGGGGGTACTCATGGCATTTTCTCCTTAGGCAGGTGTTGGTATTGTAAGGAGGCTAGTTTTGGACAAAGTAAGAGGTACTCTCGATGTCTTCTTCCTCCACAGAGGATGAATGGTGCCTTTCTTCACAAAAAACCAACCACAACAGCCTTCTCAATTCATCCTCTTGACTTTTCCGAATACTTGGCTCCTGGTTCGACTTATAACCTACTTGGGCTGCAGTGGGGGTGGAGTCACACAAGCATAGAAAGGGTTTTTGGATCTTTTATTTGGACTAGACACTGGTTCAGCAATTTTTATGTTCCCTGGATATACATCTTGGGTCCCAGAGAGGTAAGATGGCTGCCTGAGATTCCACATTAGGTTAGATCCTTCTTCACAGTTCTTCACAAAGCTGAACTTAAATCTGCAGACATTTTGTGTACTACTGGTCAGCTCCCTTCGCTTTTTCTTTCTGTTCTTAACTCATTTTATTACATATATATATATATATATATCTTGTCTGTCTATTCCAGAGAACTTAGCAGTTGAGGCTAAGCTATGTGTTTGGAAGCCTAGAATGGTGACTCAGACTTTAGAGTACATAGGAAATCACCAGGAGGACTTGTTAAAACACAGATTGGCAGGCTTGCCCTCAGGTTCTGGTTAGGTAGGTCAGGGTAACTCCTAGTTGTTGCTGATCCTGCTGATCTAAGGACCACACTGTTGCCATCTGCTGACCTAGAACTGCTGATGGGATACAGTAAGTGCACATTTGGGGATGCATGGTGATGGTGGGAAAGGTGGTCTGGGATACTGGGTGACATGGGTGCTTAACTGTTCCTTCTGATTCTCCAGGGTGTTGAGTATAACGTGGCATTATTTACTGAGAGCATTTTGGAAATGGCTACATCTCTGGCCAGACCTGCCACACTCACTGAAACTTGTCAGGAGAGTAGGTTTGGGGCTGGTGTTATGAATTAAATAAGAAAACCCCTTATAGGCTCATGGATTTAACATTTAGCTGCCAGTTGGGGGCACTGTTTGGAGAAGTTCTGGAACTTTTAAGACCTGCTAGAGAGCATTCATCACTGGGGGTGGGTTGTGAGGGTTTACAGCCTCACTCCACTTCCTGGGTGCAGATGAAATATGATCAGATGAAAAGTGAAATGTGTCAACTTCCCTTTCCTACATACATGCCATCTCTACCACAGAGATTTCTCTAGGCTCTGGAACCATGGGCCAAAAATCAACTTTCTTTCTTAAGTTGCTTCTGGTCATATTTTATCACAGCAACAGAAAAGTACAGATAGGGTTAGTGTGGGAGCAGAGGCAATACACCTAGAGTTTCCCTATCTGCTATTTCATGACAATACTTTTCAGAACTCATAACCTTAGTGTCAAAGGGAGCTGTGAAGGCTGGCATTCTGTCTTTGACATACAAAGGCCTTGCCACTAAAGTCCAACCCCTCCAAAAGGACAATTGCCATCTTAAATATTTTCCCACTTTAGCAAAATACATCACAAATTATTAAAACCATAGCAAAGAAATAAAATAAATCAGTAGCTGTTGGAAAATTTTAATTCCCTTACTTAAATGTCAGTTAAATTTAAAAGATACATTCATGTAAGCCAGTCCAGGGCATTGCCTGTGTATTACCCAACGTGCCTCCTGCTGCCTTCAAGGAGCGTACCATTTGGGGTTATGTGGGGTTGGTAGTGAGGACAACAGACACCTAATGAACTTGCTAAGACGGGCTCCAGGAAGACAATGCAGGGCTACAGGGAGTGCTGTTGGCCACTCTCTGTGCCCTGCTGCATGATAGACACAAGGCTTCAGTCTGTAACAGGTCAGGAAGCCAGCCTTTTGCACATTCTTAGACTTGTAGATAAAAGAATTTAAAAACCAGCTTATAAAGAAATGCAAAGATGTGCTGGAGAGATGGATCAGCTGTTAAGAGCACTGGCTGCTCTCTCAGAGGTTCTGAGTTCAATTCCCAGCATCCACGTGGTGGCTCACAACCATCTATAATTGTGGTCTCATGGGATCAGATGACCTCTTCTGGTGTGCAGATAGATGTACATACAGACAAAACATTCATATACATAAAATAAATAAATCTTTAAAAAAGGGAAACACAAGAGGACAGTTTTATTAGAGTCTGAGGAAAAAGAAAACATAAACCAGAAAGCCAAGCAAACAACCAGGGCAGGCAAGCTAGAGAGCACAGCAGCTTCCAGAAGGAGAGAGAAAGGAAACAAGAAAATTATGCTTTCTGAGCTAGAGGGTGGGAGAACAGGTAGACTCAAAAGTGGAAGTCTGTGGTAGATGCCTGAGGTCCAGAGCCTTCAGGACAGATGGAGGTCAGGGGGTTGTGGTGGGGGATGGAGAGAGGGAGAGAGAGACAGAAACAGAGACAGAGAGAGCGAGTACCTGGGGTGTCAAGGCAAGCAGGCTTAGGATTTTGGCCTGAGGGAGCTAGAGAGAGGGATTGGGGGAAAAAGAAGTCCCTGAATTAAAACTCAGAAAGTGGCCAGGTTTAACAGAAAGGTCTGTAAGCAATGGCATCAACAGAGGACTTTTGGGCCTGTAAGTACAAATCCTACTAAGGGCCACTCACTCTATTCTTATAGAGTCTCAGGCACACCAGGTTCCATCTCACCTCTGGCTCGAGGCTGTTCTCTGGAGACTGTAAAACAGATTTTCTTCTTATTGCTCATTTGCCTTGTGTTGGCCAGGGAAGAGCCTGCTGCCATTTGTAAAGGGGGATACTGACCATCACCCTGGTATTGTGTCAGAGAACTCACAAGGTTGATATTCAGATATCTCAGAGGCTCTCTAGAGTAGGAAGAATCTGTTTGGCATTTTGGCAGAGGGAGCTGGTAAGAACTGTCTCACATGGTACCCAAGAAGCAGCTGGCTGCAAATACCCTTTCTCATTCCTTTCTCATTTCTCTGCCCAGCACGCCCATCTAGTCTCTAGAAGGTGGTGGACCGACAGCCCATGTGTGAGCAAGCGAGCAGGTTGCCTGGAGAAGGAGCTGGAGAGGATGTGCAGGGAGCCACAAGCACCCACCAGACAGAAGATTAGATGCTGAGGAAGAGGAGGGCAGAATCTGGTATTGGGAGCCCCTCTGCTCTCAGAAAGCTGGGAAAAGGAGAAGGTGGGGACAAGAAACAAGGCAGGGGTGGAAAGAACTACATTGTGCAGAGAAATAAGGACTTTATCTAGAGGATATGAAAAAAAGCAGACAGCATCTGCTAACAGGAAGAGAGAGTTGGGGTTGGAAGTCTGGGAGGGATGGAAACATCACTTGCACCTGATGTTTATACTTTTTGAATTTTGAATCATGAAAACCACCTATTCAAGTATTCAGTAATAAAAACTAAGCAAAGCCTTTCCTTGAGTTTGAGTTGAGTCTATGAAAATTTCTGGAACTCATTGCTATGGTTTGAGTACAGATTGTGTTCCCCTCCCCCCAGCTCAGGCTGAGGTTTAACTTTGGGGCTGTTAAGAGGGTGGAAACTAATCCACCTGTGGTGTTTAGAGATGGAGGCCATAGGAGCAGATAAGGTCATCAGGGAAGAGATTACACAAGTGGATGCTGGTGGCTCTGTAAGAACACGGAGCGGGAGAGACATGCCCATGTCTGTGCGCCCATGTCTCTCGATATGTGATCCCTGTGTCCTGTGTTACCTTGAGACTCCACTAGCAAGAGTGATATCACCAAAATGCAGCCCCTGGATGAGGAGCCTCCAAAGTTAGAGGCCCAGGCAAACTTCTCTTCTCTACAGCTTATCCAGCCTGTCACATGTGTTATCAGTAAGAAAAATGGACCAAATGTTCTACCAATCACTTGAAAATGGTTGTGGTTCACATGGAACTACCGCAAAGGATAGAGCGTGGAACCAGTGGGCAGAACGCTGAACCATGGAAAAGCCACAGGAGTCAGCTGCTGGTGGTTCTTGAGAGTGCACAGGGGATGGGATTTGGGAGTCAGGGAGGGTCAACTGGTCCTCGAATGGGAGTCTGGGAATGAAGGCGATGGTCTGATACTTGAAGATCGGAGGGCCGGCAAGGGCAGTGTGCTGACAGTCTTACTTGGTGGAAGTTGAGTGGTTCCATCTTACCCTCAGGGTGTGGAAGAAGGTTCCAAGCAGAGAGAGGTAAAGTCCAAGGTCACGTACGTAGGGTGATCTCGAGGTTCTCTCCTGCACCATTCCGCCCCAACTACAGCCTCACCTCCCCTGAAGTCACACCCTCCGTTGCCTTAGCACAGTCAATGATTATTTTCTAAGACAAGGATAATGACTGATAGAAGGAAAGGAATAAAGCAAGTTCAATGTAGATGAGAAACAGTTTAAAAGCTAATTGGCGGTGGGAGGAGCCAAGACCAGGTGGCACTCTACTTTGCCAGGAATCCTCAAATGGCAGTCTGATGCTAATTTGTATTCAAAAGGAAAAAAAAAGTATAAAGCCATTTGCATGTAAAAATAGAACACAGCATAGAAGATGGAGATATCACATAAAGAAATTCAATTTGGACTGACAAGACTGAGCACTTTTTATGGGGTTAGCAGATAACTATGGAGCCACAATTTATACTAACTCACAGATTGTATTAATGTAGTAAGGTTTTCACAAAATTAAAAAATGGCTATCTGGAAGAAAAGGGCCGAATATCCAACTCTAATGGTTGTGGTTGTGTGTCAACTTGACTAGATTAAAGGATGGAGTGGATGCTGTCGGAAAGCAGGGATGTTCCTGTGCTCGGATACCTCAGCAGACCTCTGCAGGGAGGGGGATAAAACCAAAGTTATAATCAGGGGAAAAACAGCAGTCCCCCATTAAGGGCAAGGGGGTATCTTTGTCGTGTGTGTGTGTGTGTGTGTGTGTGTGTGTGTGTGTGTGTGTCTTTTTTGTCTGTGTAAGTGGCTGTATTTGATCTTGTAACATAGTCACACAGTGGAATTGTCTGATGCTGCTTTTCTGGGAAGTTGTTTGTAGTAACTAGGAGAACATCCAGGCCTAAGGGAATCATGCTGGTTCAGCCTAGCATGTCAGGGTTGGCTTTGATCTTTCTCAGTGCGAATTTATGCAAGTGAAAGGTCAAGGCTGCAGAATGTAACTTCAGAGTCCTCAGTGTGTGCATCTCCACTCTTCTCTGTACCATGCTTGCAATTAAGCGCCCTGCATTTGGGGTGGGTTTGCTAAAAGCAATCTTGTTGTATTGGCCCTCAGTTTCTTCTATAGTCTCCACTTCTTTGTGTTAGCTCTAGAACCTGCTGTGTGAATTTTGAGTTAAAGCAGCTACTCCTATTTTCTCTGATTAATTTTTTTTCTGTGGGTCACAGGATCATATGTTTCCCTATAGCTTTATCACACACCCTTCACTTATACAGGTTATGTGAAAGGACAGGGGAGATTTCTCCGGGTTGAAGTCTATGTAGGGATGAGGGTAGAGAGACAGGGGAAAGTTGGTGGTCAGAGATGGGTTAACCAAAACTAAGGATGCATTAAGAAACCTTATGGAAATCTACTAGTTTATAAGCTAATTAAAATTATATATATATTTTAAAGAGAGTTTGAACAGAAGTACCCTGCATGGGAAGAGAATACTGCTCCTACAAGACATAGGTCATTAAATGAAAATCTCAGTGCTAGCCATGGGTTACCCCCTTATGAACATTTGGTCAGGGAAGCCTCAGAGATAACTTAAACAACCCAGGCTATTGCCATTGCTTTTGGTTGTCTAGCATAATGAGATGGTTAGACTCTATTGCTGGAGACACCACTTACTTTGGATGCAGGATGTAGAGAAATCAACCTCAGATGACCAGGAAACTCTTTCCCTACTGCCTAGCTTATACAATATCCCAGAGGCTGCCAGCTGCTGAAGGACAAAATATATCAATGATGTTATCTATCTTTGGACCCTGCATGCTACAAGACTGATCTGCTTGGAAAGATGTATCTGCTTGTGCAGCAGTGGTGTGATGGTTATGGGGATGAGGAACTGTTTTTTGCTTGAATATGAGGCCTGTTCCATGGGAGGGCTTTTATGCCTGGAACTGAAACCCCGGTCAAAGGCTCGTGTTTGGGGAAATCATAGGCCCTAGGAGTGAACCTGTAATATTAATTGTTATACTAAGTTGCCTCTAAATGTATGTGTTTATACTCATAGAGTTGCATTGAGCTTAACTTTGGTCAGAGAAGCTTTTTTCCCCCCAGAGAATTATAACTATCGAAACGCCAAGTATAAGTGACTGTGAGTACTCATTTATCAATGTGTCATCTATATCAACCTTCCCTTCCCAAGGTTCAGTGAAGAAGAGAATGTAAGAGTTGGTGGACAGGGAGGAGAGCTGGACATGACATGGCTGTTGTACATACCAGATCACAGCAAATATTGTTACCTGCACAAAACATGTGCAACATCAAGCCAGTAAAAATTCAAACAAAACTCTTATTCCCCTGACTGAGGAGTTATAGCAGCAGTGGATGGTTGTCAAGAGAAGGAAGCTGTCTTGGTTTGATTTCAATTGCTGTGATGAACACCACAAGCAAAAGTAACCCAGTGAGGGGAAGGTTTCTTTGGCCTACAAGTCCCAATCACAGTTCATCATTGAAGGAAGCCGAGGCAGGAACTCAAGAAGGGCTGCTGTGGAACAATCCTTCTCTACACTCTGAATATGTATTACTCTCACTGGCTAATAAAAAGCTGATTGGCTGATAGCTGGGCAGGGAGAGATTGAGCTTGAGAGACTAGGAGAATTATGGGAAGAGGGAGGGTGGAGTCAGAGAGTGACTGGCAAACACAGAGAAGCAAGATGAGACTGTTGAACTGAGAAAAGGTACCAAGCGACATGGCTAAACATGGATAAGAATTATGGGCTAATTTAAGTGTAAGAGCTGGTTGGTAATAAGATCAAGCTATTGGCTGAGCATTTACAATTAATAGAAGCCTCAGAGTGGTTGTTTGGGAACAGGAGGTCGGGACAAAAACTTCTGTTTACAAAGGGTGAAAATCTGGAGGCAGGAATGGAAGCAGATACCATGGAAGACCGCTGCTGACTGGCTTGCTCCTCATGGCTTTCTCAAAATTCTTCTTACACAATTCAGGACCACCAGTGCAGGGGAGACATCACCTACAGTGGACTGGGTCATCCCACATTAATCACCAACTAAGAGAATACCTTACAGACATGCCCAGAGGTCAATCTGGTGGAGGCAGTTCCTTAATTGAGGTTCCTTCTTCCCAGGTGTCTTAGTTAGGGTTTCTACTACTGTGAAGAGACACCATGACCATGGTAACTCTTAAAAAGGAAAACATTTAATTGGGTGGCTTGCTTATAGTTTCAGAGGTTCAGTCCATTATTATCATAGTAGGGAGCACAGCAGTGTGCAGGCAGGCATGGTGCTGGAGAAGTAGCTGAGAGTCCTACATCTTGCAGGCAACAGGAGGAAATGGACTGTGTCACTGGGCCTGGCTTGAGCATATATGAATCCTCAAAGCCCACCTCCACAGTGACATACTTCCTTCAACAAGAACATACCTACAAACATACCATAACAACAAAACCACACTTCCTAATAGTGCCACTCCCTCTGGGGGCCATTTTTTTCAAACCATGACACCAGGTGATCCCAGTTTGTCAAGTTAACAAACTGACCAGCACAGAGAGTCATTCTCCTTTGAGTACATGCTGCTAGTGGGTTGCTCTTGCCTCAGTGGATGCTGCCATACTCATGTGTATATGAGAGTACTAACTGGACTCTGTGTTAGCAATAACAACAACAAAAAGAAGGACATGCTGTTGGGAGGGACATGCAGTGGGGACACTGGGTAGATTTGGAGGAAGGTGATTAAGGATGGGTATGATCAAAATATAATGTTACATGCACAGGATTTTCAATCAATTGCATGTGGTGGTATTGTGTTCCCCAAAATATTATGCACCCTAATAAACTTATCTGGGGTCAGGGCACAGAACAGCGACTAGATACAGAGGCTAGAAAATGGTGGCACTCACACCTTTAATCCTAGCATTCCAGAGGCAGAAATCCTTCTGGATCTCTGTGAGTTCAAGGACATATTGGAAAGAGCCAGGCCTGGTGACACACGCCTTTAATCCCAGAAAGTGAGCCTTTAATACCAGGAAGTGATGAAAGAAAGCACAAAGGTACATAAGGCGTGAGGACCAGAAACTAGAAGCTTTTGGCTGGTTAAGCTTCAGGCTTTCCAGCAGCAGTCAGCTGAGAGCCATTGGATGAGGACACAGAAGCTTCCAGTCTGAGGAAACAGGATCAGCTGAGGAACTGGTCAAGGTGAGGAAGCTGTGGTTTGTTCTGTCTCTCTGATCTTCCAGCATTCACCCCAATACCTGGCTCATATTTTCTTTCTTAGAGCAAGAACAAACCAATTACACTGAATCCTAGCCCATGGTCGCCTGCTCTAGACTGTACTGTAAAATGAGGATTCTCAGGTCCTTATACTTCTCAAGTAGTTTAGAAGGCTTGAGTATTGAGTTTGAGTAATTCTAGTGCAGAATTCAATAGTCTCATATTGACTAGGTGATGTCTAAGACTTTAATTGATTAATTTATAGCACCCTTTAAAGTACTTGCTACTTCTTAAAACCATCAAAAGTAGTACCAAAAATAGTTATTTTTTTGTTTCCTTGCTCCATGAGTTGCCTTCCAAAGTCCAAGAGTTACCATTAAAACTTTGAGAGAGAAAATATTGATGTGTGGCTTTCAGATGGAAGCAATTGTATGTAGGACTGCCCACTACAGTGAATAATGAATTTTGCTCAAGTATGTCACAGTGACAAGATTTAGACTTGACAAAGTCTGCGTCCCAGAAAATGAATGAATATTGTTTTTGTCTGTGTCAAGTGTCCTATATAGTTTCAGACAAGAGAGATTTCAAAGTGATGGGCATGAGTGGCAGAGAGAGGAGTTTGCTCATGGCAGCCTGGGGCAGAGAATAAGGAGAAGGGCAAGATACACCCTCAGAGACAAGCTCTAGTGACCCGCCTCCTCCAGCCAGGATTCACCTTGCACAGTTACATCTCCCCCACCCCAGAGAGTTCCTTCAACATTGGATTATGCCATTGATTAGGCCCAAGCTCTTAGGATTTAATCAGTGCCCAAAAGTGTTCGTTAGCCATTCCATAGTAAGTCTCTCCATCCAAGGAAGGGGACAGTGAAGATTAACCATCACACAGGGTAAATTGCTAGAAAGTTCAAACCCAAATAAAATTTAGATTGAAAATTTAGAACAAAACTCTTTGAATTCTAACCAAAGGACAAACAGAACAAAATGAACAATAAACAAAACTAAAACCAAGACCAAAACCAAAACCAAATCCAAACAAAAGCAAAAAAATCTCCAATGGAGTTCACTTAGAAAAGATTTAGTGCTTGTTGAGAAAGAATTCTGCAGAACATTTGAGGGATGCTAGCATGGACATCCTTTATTTATTTATTCATCCCATCCATCCATCCATCCATCCATCCATCCATCTATCTATCCATCTATCTATCTATCTATCTATCTATCTATCTTGCTATTGAACAATCAACGTGGAGTGGCTTTTTGATTTTTGGGACTCTGTGGAGATGGATTTCAAGCTGTAAAAATCAGCCCACACTGTTCTCTATAAGTGTCCATAGCCTGGGCTGATGGGTCAAACCTGGGACACATGGAGAATTGTTATGTTCCCAAAGCTCTTTTTGAAGCTCAACTTGAGTATTTTCTCTGATGCCTAAATGGGGGAAGGAGAGGGGTACACAGAAGGTACCCAGAGGCCTTTGTTCTGTCTGCCTTTGGAAACTTCCAGTCAAAAGTAAGACTTTCCCTAGAGTGACTTGCATTTCTGCTTTTCAAAGTGTGATGCAGGGACTGGTAGCTTGAACTGGCAGCCCGAGCATCCCCTGCAGTCACTGAAGCCTCATTTGAATGACTCCCAGGTGACTTGTGCACACATCGATGTTTGAGGCGCTCTTCCCTTGGAAGTAGCTGGCAAATCTCTTTCTTAGATGGCACAAGAGCCTGCTTATGACAGTAGGTAAGGGGACATTCTTACTGCTGTGGATTTCATTGAAACAGCTCTGTCAATTAAGGAGGTTGGAGGTACTATAGAGATCTGGTCCCTTGTGGTCCATAACTGCGTTTATAAGGCCTATTTGATCTCTTATTGAAAGGGACTAGACCCAGGAGACTTGCCCACCAACCAGGAAAACATGTGTAACTGACATCCCTGATATCTGACATGATTTAAAAGTTGACAAAGAGATTCATAAGACCAAACAAACAAAGCTCAGTGATCTGTTGTGTTCCTGTGTATGTTTGTGTGCATGTGTATATGCCTCTCTCTCTGTGTGTGTGTGTGTGTGTGTGTGTATGTGTGTGTGTGTGTGTGTGTGTATGTGTGGTATGAGGATAACATTAGCTTCTCAGGTCAAAAATAGTATA
Organism: Onychomys torridus; assembly: GCF_903995425.1. NCBI lineage: Eukaryota > Metazoa > Chordata > Mammalia > Rodentia > Cricetidae > Onychomys > Onychomys torridus. Next base: position 8,375,844 of record NC_050445.1, read on the forward strand.
TTTTGTTTCCTCTGCGTCACATTAAAATTCCTGGCAGAGTGGGTCCCTCATGAAGTGAGCGCTCGATAAATGTCAGGGACAGTGATTTGCACCACACTCGTAATATTTTTAATGTGATTCCTTCTGATGAACGCTCTGCTTCTTATGCTAACTTTTATATACCTAGCAACCAAATGGTCCGGTGCTGAGTGCACAGAATTCTGGGCTCTGGCTAAGTGTGATTAGATATTGATTTCTGAGTCCCATGAACATTAGCAATGCAGAAAGTATTGGGCACCGGATCATTATGGACTGTGGGGCTGACGCTGGCAGGCATCCAGCAGTCACAATTTGTGGTAAAGTTCTGGAGAGGCTATAAAGCCCAGGCTGTGTATGAGTTTGACCCTTTCATGTGTGTGGCTTTGACCTTCCCCTCAGTACACTCACTGTGTCTTGCCCTACTCACCTCCTTGTGCAATACACTCTTTTAGTTCCAAAGGAAACTGGGTGAAGAAATGTTTACTGCAAATTTATCCCGACTGCTGGAGGAAAAAAAAGTTCCAAGCTAGGTACATGTGGCAAGGATTCTCTGTGGTGAGACTGCTGTCAAGGAACTGTGAGGAAACATTTTTAAATCCTGAATAAGTAGTGAGTGAATAAGAGGGGCTGGTTAATATATTCGGAAGTTGGAGATGGATCAGAATGGCTGTATGTACAATTTTTTTCTTCAAAAATTGGCCTTTGAGTTATAGGGTCTGTCTTCTGTCCTTGGGTCTAGGTTATTACTGCTGTGTCTACGGTGGTCCAAGGAATATGGTGGAAGTGGTATTGGCCCAAGACTGGGAGCTTCTATTTCCTGTGTCTTTTCCTCTCAGGATCTAGCCAGATAGAGGCATTTCATAGGTATTGTGGTGGGCTGCTGTAGCTGAGCTTCCAGAGAATTACAGGTATTAACTGGGCAACTGGATATGCCATCTTGGATGTGCAACCTGAAACGCAAAAGTCATCTCATGATGAAATGTAGCTGTTTATTCATTCATTATTGCTTTTGCTCTGAAACAAACAAACAAACAAACAAGCCAGCGAAAGGCTTCTTATGACTGTAAGTCATCATCTGAGCACAAGTGTGTAGGGACTAGAGAGAAGTAGGCAGTGGAGCCAGGCACCTCACAGAGCACAAGAGAGAGCAATGCATTCCACGTGTTTTAAGCCTCTTGCCTTTGGGGTGGATTCATAGGTAGCAGTGGATAACTGTAACACAGTTTCCGTATTCAGAGCAGGAGGTCACGTGATAGCTATTCACATTCATTCCCACTCTCACAGCAGCTGTGTAGACTCCACTGCCCCGTGCCAGCGCCAAGCCCATGTAAGCTCAGAAGGTTGTACTCTTTGAAGTCCACACTTCAAAAGACATCTTCGTTAAAAATATTGTTTGGAAACAACAAATCTGGAGACAGTGTGGAGAAAAGGGAAACTTTATTCACCATTGATGGGGTTGTCCAAAGTGGAGAATCCTCAAAAAGTTTAAAGATAAATCTCACTATGGCCCAGCTAAACCACTCTTCAGCATATCCCCAAAGGACACGACATCCCTTCTACAGGAACTCAGCCATGTCCATCGATTCTCTGGTCTCACTAGCTAGGAAATGGAGACAACCTTTATTTCTCAGTTTCTACTGCTTGGATAAAACACCATGACCACAAGCAACTTGGGGAAGAAAGGGTTTATTTTACACCTACACATTGTTAAGTCTAGCTGCTGGAAGCCAAGGAATACCATAAAGTCACACCGCACAACAAACCACACTCTAGAGATTTATTGGGAGGGAAAAACCCCTTTCATGTGTGTGGCTTTGACCTGTTCCTCAGCACACTCACTGTGTCTTGCCCTACTCACCTCCTTGTGCACACACACTCTTTTAGTTCCAAAGGAAACTGGGTGAAGAAATGTTTACTGCAAATTTATCCCGACTGCTGGAAAAAAAAGTTCCAAGCTAGGAACTTTCTTGTTGAGCAAGAAACAGCAGCAAACTGAACAGGATAGCGAGCTCATATAGAGTTTCTTGGGAAGGGGGTGGAACTTTGCAGGGTGGAGACTGGTGGGATTTCATGTCCTGAGATTGGGCTTTTTGCTCTGCAGGGTGGGGCCAGGGTCCAGCAGTTAGGACAGTTAGAGTGTTCTGTGGGTGGAACCTGGCAGTTAGAGGTCCTGGGGGGCGGGGCTGGCCACTCATGTGGCTCAAGGGGCTTACATGCATCGCGGTCCATTACTGAAGGAAACCAGGGCAGGAAACAAGCATAAACCATGGAAAAATGCTGCTTTCTAGCTTGCCCCTCATGGTTTGCTCAGCCTGCTTTCTTATGCACCCCAGGACCACCTACCCCTCAGGGGTGACACCACAATGAACTGGATCAAGTACTGATTAAGTGGGGGCATTTTCTCAATTGAGATGCCTTCGTCCCAAAGGGCTCTAGCTTGGGTCAAGTTGACAAAAAACTAGCCAGCACAATTGAGCCCTGGTCAGCTTGATACACAAACACATAACTATTTAAGTGGAATCTTTTCCTTCTTGTTCATCCCCACACTCCTATATTTATATTACAATATAGAACATAAATAACTTTAAAATCCCCACAGTTCTTAAAAGTTCAAACACAACAAAAGTTAATTCTCTTTATAACATCCAGAATCTCAAGTTCCAAGTTTCCATAAAGTATCCAGTTTCTCTAAAATTCCAAATCTCTCTGTAGTTGTGGGCTTCTTCATCATCATCATCATCATCGCAATAATAACAATTTAAATGATTTTTGCTTCAGGAGGGAGGAACCAGAGCACAGTCACAGTATAAACAAAGCAAAACCAAACTCCAACAGTGTAAATGACAGTCTCTAATGTCTGAGATCCACTTGTGGTCTTCTGGGCTCCGAACAGCTTGGGCAGTTGAACTTTGCTGACTCTGCCATACACAGCACACACAGCTCGTCTGGTAGGCTCAGGCAGGCTCCATTTCATGGCTGCTATTGTTTTGGAGGTTGTCTCATGGTACTAGGATCTCTAAAATGTTGGGGTCTCCTGCTGCAACTGGACTGTACTTTCACCAATACCCTCCCCTGGCCTCTCTTCAGGGACTCTGTCTCTGCTGCATGACGCTAAGCCTCAACTTCTCTCCATGACCTCTTCAGTCTAAGGGTTTTATTGTATCTTCACCCATGGCTGCTCCATTCAAGCCCTCAAAATTAGATTATTATACAACCTAAACATCTTTCAAAAGAGTGGATAATGAAAATGTGGTCAATATGCCCTCTGGAATAAGATTCAGCTGCAAAGAAATATGAAATCATGAAATTTTCAGATAAATAGATGGCACTAGAAAAGATAATATTGAGGCCCAGATGGGTGAAAGCCACCCGAGGCCAGTCTGGGTCCTCAAGGCCTGGGCTGGCCAGAAGACATCCACAGTCCTGCCTGGTGCCTTGAGGCACCGAGCGAGTGGGGGCTATTATGATGGGCAGGTGTGTTGTGGAGAAAGGGGAGAAGGAATGGAATGGTTCATGTGCTGTGGAAAGAGGTGGAGCAGAAGAAATGAAGGTGGTGAGGAGTTTCTTCTAAGGTGGGCAGCCTGTTTGCCACCCAAGGCTACGGCGGCATCCAGGCCAAGGGTGGTGTCTGAGTCCATGGTCCTATTGCAGTGACATCCTTGGCTCCTGTTACCACCAATGGCTGTGGGGATGTCTGGGGTCTGTCCACGACCTGAGGCAATCTGGTGTTCCAGAGCCATGCTGCAGCTGTGCCATACTGATCTGCGGGGCTACTCTGCCACCTGGGGCCATGGTGACCCCCGGGGGCCAGGGCTGCTGCTGAAGGCCATGGCTGAGTCTGTGATCCTATCGCAGCCTGGAGGGGGTCTGTGTTAACATCCATGGCCCAGGTTGCCACCAAAGGCTACATGGAAGCCTGGGGTCTAGAGTACAACCTGTGGCCTTGTTGGATGTCCAAAGGCTGTGTGACCACTGGAGTCACACTCATCTGAGTGGTTTGCACTGCCACCTGTGTCCATGGTGACATTCAGACCTGAGCTGCTGCCAAGGGCCAAGTGTGGGTCCATGGCCCTATAGCAGCAGAGTCTGAGTTGACATCCATGGATCCTGTTGAACCCAGGGTCGTGTGGTTGACTGGGGTCTGGTCAGCTACCTGAGACCATGTTGGTGTATGAGGGCCAGCTGCATCTGGGTTCATGCCAGGCCAGAACTGCAGCTGAGGGCCATGTGTGGGGCCATGGCCCTACTGTAGCCAGGGTCTGTGTTGATGTCCATGGCTCCTGTTACCACTGAAGGCCATGCAGATGCCCAGGGTCTGGGCTACCACCTGGGGGCTATATTGGTGTCTGAGGGTCATGCTGCCAACTGGGGCCATGCTGATCTGAATGGTCTGTGCTGCTGCCTGGGGCAGTGATGTCATCCGGGCCTGAGCTGCTCTGGAGGGCCATGTCTGGGTCTGTGTTCCTGCTGCACCTGGGGTCTATATTGATGTCTGTGGCCTGTGTTACCACAGGGGGCCATAGAAACCATGTGTGATGAAATCAGGGGGCCATGCTGAGCCAGCCCCAGTCGTGGGAGAGCTGTCCCTCCTCCAACACACACACTCAAGAGAGATGGCCCCATCCCTCACTGAGAACTGGCCCTGAAGGCATGGATTTAGGAGGGCTGGCTCCACCCCTTGCCTGGGAGGGTAGGACTGACTGCCCCAGTGGCCTAGAATGAGCAGCTCAGGTACCCCACAGTCCCATGTGTAAGGCTTGGGTTGGTCCACCCTAACATCTACCTCATTTATGACCTGCTGGAGTGAGTAAAGGGACCGGTCCTATGGAACCATAGTCCCAGGAACTCCATGACGTGGGGCAGCCATGGGATATCAGAGAGGAGTTTTGGTGAGGGTCTAGTGATGATGGTGTGCCGGAGACCAGAGGCCTCGAACCAGCCCAAGGACTCATTGCAATGATCATGTGGAAGCAAAGCTGACAGGACAAAGGTCTACTGTGTGACACACCAAGATTCCCAGTGTTGCCAAGAGGAGCCAAGAGGTGGGTTTTTGTTTGTTTGTTTTTGTTTTAATTTTTTAAAATTTTCTTTTGGGGGGGACACTGCAAGGGTGTAGGGTGGATATGGGGGGACTGGGAAATGGGCAGAATTGGGGTACATAATGTGAAATTCCCAAAGAACTAATAGAGAAATTATGTTTAAAAGAAAGATGGGCTGGGCAGTGGTGGCGCACGCCTTTAATCCCAGCACTCAGGAGACAGAGGCAGGGGAATCTTTGAGAGTTCGAGGCCAGCCTGGGCTTCAGAGTGAGTTCCAGGAAAGGCACAAAGCTACACAGAGAAACCCTGTCTCGAAAAACCAAAAAAAAAAAAAAAAAGACAAACATCTCTCTCATGTGAGGTATCTTTTTCCAAATCTTCAGATGTGAGTACGTGTTAGCATGGAAGTGGCGAAGCTCCAGAGGCCTCAGTCCTAACAAAGAGCTACAGACAGCTCAGGAATGCTGAGAGTGGGAGAAACAGGCTGCCCCAGGGAAGAGCACCCCAGTTAGTTACCCAACACCAAATGGCCAGCCCTGAAAATGTACATACAAGTAACATTACACAGACTTAGTAGGTTCTATTTATATATTAAATAAACATATATGTGTGTGTATAAAAAGAGGCCATGAATTTGAAAGAGACGAAGTGGGTGTGGTTACATGGGAGGATTTGGAGGAAGAAGAGGGAGGGGGAAATGATGTAATTACTATCTAAAAGAAATAAAGTATTTCAAAACGTTTTTGTTTGCTTACTTAGCATGTGTGCATGTGTGTTTGTGCGTATGCCCATGAGCAGGGGCATAATGGCACTAGTGAAGAGGTCAGAGGTGAAGAGGTCAGAGGTGAAGAGGTCAGAGGTGAAGAGGTCAGAGGTGAAGAGGTCAGAGGACAGTTTGCAAGATTCAGTTTTCTTTGTCTACCATGTGGATCCTGGGGACTGAGCTCAGGTTGGAGAGCTTGGTGGCAAGCCTTATACCCACTGAGCTCCTTGCCAGTCTTGAAAGCTGTCTTCTGGCTGAGAAGATCTTGTGCTTTCCTTATTGAAGTATAGAGAAGCCACCACAGAGTTGAGACCACCAGTTAGTTGTTCTTGGCTCCACTTTTAAGCCCACATCCAAAGGGGGCACACGCACACTGGGAGCGTGTCTGTTAGTGACGTCACTAGACCCCTCCCTCCCAGTTTCCATCTCTCATCAGGCAGGGAATTAACCAGAGCACTGAGTGGTGTCCACGGAATTCCTGTTTTTCTTCCTGATATTCCCAAAGGATGGCAGCTATGCTGGAGCTGATGTTTTATTATTGTTTCTCTTTTTACACTGTAGGGAAACTTTCCCAGACTGTGAGCCATAGCACAATGGTTGCTAGGATCCTCGCAAAGTTTTGGTCCTAAAATTCAAGGGTAATTCTGAGTCTCCATGTCTGCCTATTTTTAACTCCAGATTCTCAGCACTGATTACACATTAGACTCACCTGGGGAGTCTTCACGAATAAAATGGATCATGCCCAGGTCTTATTATAGATTAATTAAATAAACATGGCTGAGGTCAGTATCCTCACACTAGTATTTAAAAAACTCTCAGGTGGTTTACAGGCGCAGTGAAGGCCAAGAAGCACACCTATTCCAGGAGTCATTGACTCTTATTGTGGCAGAGAAAAGAGGATTAGATTTCCTAATGGCGGATATGCCCAATCTTATCTATTTAAAGCATGTGTACAAAATTGAATCTTAATAAATAAAGTGAATGCTGGGAAAGCCATACTGCTTTTCATCGCTTCTCGTTGACACTGGCTCAGCTTGCGTGTGGATGGTGGTGATGGAGAGTCCTCAATTTACAATTCTCCATTAGAACCCTCTTTCCGCTATGCCTGGATGTTTCCTTTTCTGATCTGTTTCTAGTGTTTCCTCTCTTATTATTTCTTAACCCTCATTAGAAAGGGCTCGGTTCTCTCCTTTGTATGGTTGACGGCAGAGCCGGTCACCCGAGGGCAGAAGTGCCCTACAGCGCAATGTGGAATGAGAACACTGGGGATACCAGGATGGATACGGCTGCCCGCTTCTCTGCCCACTGACAAAGGTGTAGCTACTTACTCAGCTAAAATTCATCAATATTCCAAAAGCAAGCTGAGATCCACTGAGCCCCTCAGCATTCTTGGCCGAGTTTCTGTGGCATCCATACTAGAAGGCCCTTGATGTAAATCGTAGCCAGCAAAAGAGCCAGTGGACAATTGCTTTGGGTTTTCACTGCAATGTCACCAATTTTGTGAATCTCCAGTAATTTTAGGACTGATTCTAGAGATTTATCAATGTGGTCATTTTCTTTTTTTCTTTCTTTTCTTTTTCTTTCTTTCTTTTTTTTTTTTTTTTGCTTGAAGTACACTGCCATTTACACGTTCATTATTGTTTTTGCTCTGGAGCACAAAAGCTCCATTTCCTCCACTTTAGAAGTCAGACTTTTAAATGGTTACCCCAAGAATCCCAAGGCTTGCCTGGAATCACAGAATTCCCCCTTGAAGTTCAAATCTTTCTTAGCACTAATTCAAAAGGGAGTTATGATCCTGTGATGGACTCATGACATTTCTTATTAGGATATAAAAGGTCAGGTTTTAATACCTTTTTGTGATATATGCATCTGGCTCAAGATCAGGCAGCTTTGAATGATGGAATTTAAATTGTAATTTAGTGACGGGGTAAGGGTGAGAAATTATAGCGCTGCGGCCGTGCCTGGGCCTCACAGCAGCCTCAGCCCCTCTTGGGGGTCTGCAGGTCAGTGTTGTTACTTGAAGTTGTGCTGCAGGGCCAGCATCAAGGGTTCCTCTCAGCTGTCCGAGTGGACACCTGACATCCTGCCGTGGAAAGGTAAAGACAGCCCTCAAGTCACAAATCCTTCCATTTTAGACGGCTCGCAAATTCATGAGGCTTCATTATCACTCCCCATTTTGTCCAACTATCTCAAAACTCTTGTTTCATTTTCTCGTTTTTCCCCTCAAAACAAAAGTGTTCTCAGGCACACGAATATCCTGACCCAGTATTTGTTATGTATGAAGTAGGACTGACTGAGACCAGATGAGCTGGGGGAGAGGTCCTCTTTTCTAACCTAAGAAGACTCACAGCTCTCTCTTCTTGTACATGAGCTAAAGAATTGATCTGACCAGCAGGGGGCGCTGACGGGTGCTACTAAACGGGGGGGGGGGGGGAGGGGGGGGACTGTGAGGCAGAGAGGGGCAGTGTTCTCGGAACTGCAGTTCCCTCATCTTTACGTGATCCCTCAGCCTCGGTTTTCTTCCCTATACATTACCTAGTTAATAAATTTCCTTGAAGCTAGGGTAGAAGGGCAGCCTCTCTCACAGTGCTCTATTGTTGCACTGTTTGTGTGTGTGTGTGTGTGTGTGGGGGGTGTGTGTGTGTGTGTGTGTGGGGTCATGGCTAGTGGTTCACCTGCATCGTGAATTCTTGCTGGTCAGGCAGTGTGCCCAAAGGAGTGAGCTTGCCTCACTACCACCACCACCACCATCACCACCACCACCACCACCACACCCCATCACCACCACCACCACCACCACCATCACCATCACCACCATCACCACCATCACCATCACCATCACCATCACCACCACACCACCACCATCACCACCACCACCACCACCACCACCACCATCACCACCACCACCACCACCACCATCACCATCTCCACCATCACCACCACCACCACCATCACCATCACCACCACCACCAGCACCACCATCACCATCACCACCACCACCACCACCACCACCATCACCATCACCACCACCACCACACCACCACCATCACCACCACCACCACCACCACCACCACCATCTCCACCATCACCACCATCACCACCATCACCACCATCACCACCACCACCACCATCACCACCACCACCACCATCACCACCACCACCATCTCCATCATCACCACCATCACCACCTCTACCTCCACCACCACCACCATCACCACCACCACCACCATCACCACCACCACCACCACCATCACCACCACCACCATCTCCATCATCACCACCATCACCACCTCTACCTCCACCACCACCACCATCACCACCACCACCACCACCACCACCACCACCACCACCACCACCACCACCACCACCACCAGCACCACCATCACCATCACCACCACCCCAACAAGGTGGAGATCAATACAGGAGGACCAATGATGTCAACCTCTGGCTTCCACATCCACATCCATCTCCTACCACCGAAAAGAAGAAGACAACAGAAAATGACTTCAGTTCAACTTGCAGTACGGCTAGAACTAAAATGCAGGGGTACGATCTCTGTGAGCATTTTTTTTTCTGGCTTCTGTTTCACCCCACGAGGTCACACAGGTTCACTGTAAGAAGTGCCTGTCAAACTGACCGGATGTAAATCTCGGTGTTGTGCTTATTTGGAACCAAGGGCTGCGTGTCTGTGTTTTTAACAGGCTCCTGGCCCATGCCAGCTGCTAATGCTGTCCATCACGATGAGTATTGAAGCTTTGGGTGAGGTCAGCAAGAACCTCTTCCCCTGGGTTTCCTCTGGTGGGTCCTGGATAAACCCTCTACTCATTTGGGATCCCCTCACCAGTGAAACTGTGTTTAAAACAACTTAAGAAATGTAAAGACACATAAAGTATCTTCATTTGGAAAAATACATTCAAAACAGAATTAAATATAAGTTATTGTTTACTGCTGAGTTCCCCAGGAGCCTTAGGCAAAGCTTTCTTCTCCTTCATCTTCTTCCCACTAAAGCCATTTTCCTTTAGTCTGAAGTTCGGGCCAATCAATACAAGAGTTAACTTTCTAATTCAATTAAAGTTTTCCTTGCTTAATTATTACTGATATTGATTTTTTCTTACTCTTTTGTAAGGCCTTGGAGTCTGGAAACCCACTCATTAAAGTGAGCCAGAAGTGGTAGTGTGTGCCATCCCTTCAGCGATGGGGAGGTGGAGGCAGGAGCATCAGGGATTCAAGGTCATCCTTAGCTCTGTAGCAAGTTCGATGTCAGCTCAGGTTATATAAGCTCTTGTCTCAAATTAACAAGAACAAACAAACAAGATTAATATTGATCCTGGTAAACAGAGTATTTGAGTGGCCAATATTTTGTATATGCGGGAAATCTTCAGAATGTACATGCCAATGATTTAAGTGAAATTCCAGGCATTTATAGCCATTCTGGGAGGAAAGCACTTCCTAAGTTTTCTCTGTGCATCCTAAAATGCAGAAAAGCAAATCCAAAGTTGGTCGGCATCCTGGTTGCTTCAGTCTGGCTATGTACAATTTAATCTTTGGACTAAAGCACAGTGTGTATAACCCTAACAGGCAGTAAGCCAGGCCAGGTTCTTATGACAAAAACCATATGGACAGGAAGGATCAGAAACAAGTGGACACTCTGAGCAACATTTACTCGGGACTACAGTCCAAACCGGTGGCTTTGTCTGCCCAGTCTGAAAAGATCCATAGTAAAGTGTTTGCCTTCATTGTAGACAGTAAAGTTGTAGACATTGTAGACAATGACCCAGTAAAATGTACTTGGTTGAGAATTTATCAGTTTTGCCATATCTCATCAGCTGTCTAAGGATCTTATCAGGGCTCAGGTTTGGGGGATGTGTGTCATTGCAGCTCTTCCTGATTGGGTGCCAAAAATTATAGGGGATAAAATATTTTTCTTATCTATAACACAAAGAATATTAAGTATTTGTCTATTTTTATGTGTATGAGTGGTTTGGTTGTATGTGTTTGGTGCCGGAGGATGTCAGAAGAGGGATGTGATCCCCTAGATGGTTTTGAGCTGCCACGTGGGTGCTGGGAACCGAACCCAGGTCCTGTGTAAGAGCAGTAACTGTTCTGAACCCTGGAGCCACAGTTCCAGCCTCCATGCAAAAGTGGGACCAGGGAGATGAAAGCATGCACGTTTATTTAACACGAGTTGTATGTGACAGGGGAGTCTTCAGAAGTGAGGACCTGAATAGGAAGTTGATGCCTTTCTATACAGAGCTTGATGACAAGGACAGCTGTGGAGAGATGATTGGATAAAAGGGGTGTGGACTAATGACAGACAGTAGACAGGGGAGGAGAAGAGGAGGAGGAAAAGGAGGAGGAGAGGAGAGGGAGGAAAAGGAGGAGAGGAGGAGGAGGGGAGGAGGAGGCAAAAAGGAGCAGGTGGTGGAGTGGCCAGGTGGCATCGTCTTCACTGGCTAGTGATAGGGACTCAGCTGGTGGTGCCCACTGGCTTAATGCTGTGGTGCAAATTCAGCCAAGCAGATTGTATGGCTAGTCAGCGAGTCTGGAAAAGTGTGCTGTCTCAAGTCACAGCAGGGCAGGCCTGTGAGAAGCGGTCCCCTCCAGAGAGTGCAGTGCAGCTCCACATGGCTCATGGGAAGAGCTACTTCACTCAGTCAGAGGCTCCAGGAAGTTGGGGCTAGGAGAAGAAAATGGAAACTGTGGAATTGCAGTTCAGTTTTTAGAGAGACAGGGCATTGGTTTAAAAAAAACAAATTGTAGGCCAACTCTTAAAGCCCAAGAAAACCACCTAAAGCAAGTAAAATTAAACGCTTTGTTCTCATGAAAAGCGTTCTGGAAGCCAAGCCCTGTTGTGAAGCCCTTCCTGTCCTGAGGGGGCTGAGGAGGGATAGGAGGTTATCATGGTCTTCTCTGCATGGAAAATTCCTAGTACCCTCCACCCCCACCCCAAACACAGGGAAGCTGGTGTCCACGTCTGCTGTTCTACAAACATCTATGTGAAGTCAAAGCCTAGCAGATTATTACCTTCATTCCTGCTTTATTGGGAGGGCAGGAGAAGAGACTGGCCATCCCAACCTTCACAATGATTTGTTTAGGAGTGTCTGATGTATTTTGTGAAAGCTGATTTCTCCAAGATGGGTTTATGATTGAGGGTACAGGGTCTATTGCCAAGGCTGGGCACTCGACACTTGGGCACAGTTCAGGCTTGGCTCTGGGATTTTGTTGAATGACCTTGGAAGGAATAGATAACCCCCACTGAGGGAAGACTGTTTAAAAAACACTTCTGAGTCTAATAATTGGGTGTCTCCCTTATCTCTTTAATTTTCATAATCCTGTGATAGAGTATCTTTCTGTAGTAGATCTGAAAACCAAAGCCTTTGAAAGAGACACTTTTCTGGCCTAGTCACTTGCACTGGAAATACAGTTAAATAAGACTGTATGCAAAGCATTTAGACTGTAGGCTGGCATATAGTAAGTCCTAGTCAGTGACGCTGCCTGCCGCCACTGTCCAGCTCCAGTGTCTCAAACAAGAGGGTGTATTTTCTACAAGACAGGTTTTTTTTTTTTCTTTGTTTTCTGCAGTATTTTTGTTGTTGTTTTGGGACTTTGAGCCCAGGGGATTATGGGAGCCATCGGTGCATTACAAAGCATTGCAACCTGTCACTCCATGGACCACTTGGTTGATGGTGGTTGATCTGACTGGACAACACTTACAGGTCAACAGAAACTATGAGAAAGGAAGTCCTTCATGCTAGAAGACCGAGGTTGAGTAGGGACAAAAGCAGAAGGCTCTGGAAAGGTGGCCCCACCATGGTAGTAGAGCATTTGAGAAGCTTGCAAAGTCAAGGCTTTGCTGGATAGTCATTCTGTGGACACACAGGCAGACCCTGCTACCCCTTCACATGAGACAGCATTTACATGTATCTATCCTGTTCCAGTGCTGTGCTCAGATTTTGTCTTGGACTCAGAGATTCTGATCCAGGCTTGGACTAAGGAGCAGAGCTAGGGTAGAGGATGTCTTAACTTCCAGTTAAGAAAGTTATGCTCCTCTGGCTGCTAACCAAAAGGAAAAGACTTTTCCTTCCCTTGAGCTGTTGGCTCCATTTATGTGAGCCAACTGGTGAGGGGTTGGGATCGCAGGTTATGAGAGAACAGCTGGTCTGACTGACGGGCGATGAGCTCGATAATCATGGATTTTTGATGCCTTCAGAGTGGGTGCCATTTGCAATCATAGGAGAGTGGAAGAGGGGAAGAAGAGGTAATGATATAGCAGCCCATGGAGACAGGAAAGCAAAGCTTATCTGTGAAAGGGGTGTTGAAGCAGGTCCCCCAGGAGAGGCAGATGGAAAGAACCTTCAGCTTGATTAACTTACCCAAGACAGTGAAATCTCATGGTTCAAACCCTGCCAGTAGAACACGGCCAACTGATTTTCTAGTCCTGTTTAACAGTAAGGGTTAAGTGTTATATATAGAGCCTTGAGATGTTGACTCAGTAAGGGTTAAGTGTTGTATATAGAGCCTTGAGATGTTGACTCTGCTGCTTCCTGTGGCAGAGGTTGAGCTCAGGAAAAGAGGTTCTGCACCATTGGACATACCCTGGTTCAGTAGCAAGTTGGCTGGACGTGAAGTCTAGGTTAACTCAGCCAAGTCCCATCACCCCTGAGTTTGTGACCCCAAAATATACAAAATAAGGGCACATTGTTAAAGGCTCTCCAGTGGCTTTAGTAGTTCTTTTACTCCAAGTCCTGAATACTTTCAATGGGTGTCTTAGTTTCGGTTTTCATTGCCATGCAGAGACACCATGACCACAGCAACTCGTATAAAGGAAAGCATTTAACGGGATGGCTTACAGTTTCAGTGGTTCAGTCCATGGTGGGACATGGCAGCATGCAGGCAGTATGGTACTGGAGAAGGAGCTACATCTTTTTTTTTCTTTTTTTTCTTTTGATACAGGGTTTCTCTGTGTAGTCTTAGCTGTCCTGGAACTCACACTGTAGACCAGGCTGGCCTCAAACTCACAGAGATCCTCCTGCCTCTGCCTCCCGAGTGCTGGGATTACAGGCGTGCGCCACCACTGCCCAATAAGGAGCTACATCTTGATCCCACAGGCAACAGGACACGAGTGAACTAGGCATAATTGAGTATCAGAGCCCTCAAAGCCTGCCCCCACAGTGACACACTTCCTCCAACAAGGCCACACCCACTCCAACAAAGCCACACCTCCTAATAGTGCCACTGCCAGTGAGTTTATGGGGGCCAGTTACATTCAAACTACCACAGTGGGCATCTTATTAGATTCTCTCTCAACCGATAAAACTGGCTTTAGAAGGACAGAGTGGACAATTTGGACTTTGTGGCTCCAAGTTGGTGATGCCTCACAGCTTCCCAGTGTGGAGGTGGTAGTGGTCTCATTTTCATCATTTTTTTGTTCATTTCTATAATGTGTTACAATGTCGCACCTTGTTCATGGCCTCAGAACCAGCTGTGTGGCTCTGTTGTCCACAATGCACCGGACCTTGAGGTCACAGTCTCTACTGCTCAGATGTCTCCTGTGTGAATGAGGCATTCGGTTGAGGTAGTGTCTGGTGCTCATTCATTCTGAAATCTTTGCGCTTGTAAACCCATCACTGCTCCAGGGAAAGAGCCAGCAGGTGTGCCCTGGTCTGTGGTGCTGAGTTTTATGGCCAGAGAAGACCCTGGACTCAGATTCAAGAGAGTCTCCTGCGGCAGCACTCCCAAATTTGTAGTGTGTGCTCACAACCCTGAGGTGTTTTACTGCTTAGAACAAGGAAATGGTCTAAAATCAGGAATTTTCTTATTTGTGGAAATAAATAAGAGAGATTGAATCCATCTTGTGTTTGCTACCGAAAATAAGAAAAAATAAAACAGGGGGTTTTTCTTTTCAATTAGGACACTGCACTGATCAACAAATGTGTGTTAACAACAGATATTTAGCAGAAACAGCCAAAGCTTCACTCAGGGTGTCTCTGGAGCACAGTGCTAGTTCTTAGTTCTCTGGAGCAAGGTGCTAGTTCTTAGTCCTCTGAAGCATAGTACTAGTTCTTAGTTACTATACATATCAGGGAAGAAAAAATGGCCATTGCTTATACTTAGACACATAGGGAAAACTGTGTTTTCTGGAAAGGGATGGGATATTTTCAGTTAGTGTTGTAAATGGTGGTGGGGTGGAGGAGGGGTGATCTTCAGACTCAGAGCCAACAGAAGAATCTAGTTTCTTTGTTTCTGATGCTTTTTGCAGATGTGACCTCTTGGTTTTGACATCAGATGCTCCTATGCAGGTTTGATTTATAGAGTGGCTAATTCTGAGCATAGGGAAATCAGGACGGAAATTTTGGAGTATCAATCACAGCCTTCATCTGCTTCCTTGTCTGACATGGCTATAATTTGTAGGTTCTACATGTAAATTAGACACTTTTTTCTTCAACAAGGAAGCTAGAAAAAGTAAGATGGTCCCTAACCCCTCTGTATATGTCTATAAACAATGTCCATGTAAGCTTTAAGGGGAAGTGATAGGGTTTTGTCTTTTTTATAGGGACAGGCTTTGTCTTCTGTTATTTATGACCAGGTTTCAACAACCATGTTTAGACTCAGAGAGCTAAAACAGGCGCTTCAGTATTTGGAAAAACATAGAAGCAAGTGTAAATAATACATAAATAGTTAGAATCTAGTTGAAAATCTTAGGTATCATTTTGGTGTTTTGCGTTTTTGCCTTGGGGGTGGGGTACACTGAATTGGGGAGAAGTTCCAGAAAGAGTAAGAATTGTGTGTAGATTGGTGGACACTGGATAGATTGAGCCCCTCCATGTTCCTCTTCTCTGTGGCCTGTCAGTCCAGCCCTGCCTTAGACTTGACATGACCACAGGGAGCCAATGCCCCCTCCCCGAGAAGATACTTCTGGAAACAAGGGCTGAGAGACATTCATCTAAATTTTGGGTGGCTAGGGCTCCTATTTACTCTCAATCTTTCCTTTTTTCATTACTACAATCTGCCCGGAGTTCAGCACAATGAGACAAATCACTTAAGGTTTGGAGGACTCTGAATTTCCTCTTCAGTACCTTTGTTTCAATAGGAACGACAAAACCTGTGTTCATATGATGCTGTTCCATTTTTGGTGGTCTGCTTTTCCAAGTTATTGCCTTGGGGCCTGATCTGGGACTTCAGAAAGTTGCCTAATTGAGAGGATGGAGCGTGAGGTGACTTAGGATCGGGTCTCATCCCATTGTGTGGCCTTAATTCATTTACCAAATCTTAATGACCTGTCTCACTGCCTCCGCATGATGAGGATAAAATAACTTGCCTACTCAGGGCGTGCTGAGAGTTGGGAACGTGCTGTGTAAACATTTCCACAGGGTGCTGGAAACACCATTTCAGTTATCCGTGTGGAGAGTGGATTTTGTGGAGCGTGAGGGATCCAAGGCTCAGGTCCTTTACTATGCAGCCTTACGAGGCCTGTTATATAAGATTATTACCATGAATATTCTTATTGCCCAGTTCAAGAGTTTTGTTGTTGTTTTTTTCTCCCAGTGATGGCCCAGAGCACCTACTTGGCCATGGCATCTGCTGGCTGGAATCTCCAATTTGGGGAAAAGTCATGCTCTGTAGTGTGTTATTGGGCATGACGTAGTAGCGTTGTCACAGTCAGATCTGTCATTGTGGGGTCACCTCAGCATGTCTAGCTGCTAGGGGATTTCTCTCTTTAGTTCTGTAAGTTCAAAGGTAAGGCTCACCCTACCATCTTTATTTGTTTCGGAAGTGTGTGGTTTCTACAACCCAGTGTTTCATGCACATCTGCAAGTGGCAGCTTTGAACAGCAGGTGTGGAGCAGCTAAGGCCACAGTCTCGCTCTGGCTGCTTGGTTCAAGTTTTGCTTCTGTTCTTAAGCTTAGTGACTTTCAGCAGCTCAGGAAATTTCTCTGGACTTGAGTTTTCTCGTCTGCACAAAGAGGGTGCTGGCAAGTGAACGTATAAAAGAAGGTTTGTGCAAAGTGGCTGACCCAGTGCTCGGCAGCTGCGAAGATCTCATCTATGTTGGGCATCACTGATAAGCTTAGAAGAAATTAGTGTTTGCTTAGGTGTGACCTGAAATCTTTACTAGACTGTGGGCGGATACTCCAGATCGGGGATCAGCAAACTGTAAGGAATGAACAAACACAGCTTATTGCTGGCTTTGGAAATAAGGTTTTCTTAGACCACAGTTGTGTTTATATGTCCCTGTGGTGTCTATACCGTCTGTTGTTCTTCTGCTGAAGTCGTGATGGAGTGTGGTCTATGTACAGAGTCTTAGTCACTGACTGGCACTTTCCCGTAGACACCAGCTGACAGTTACAGACTCAGTTGAGTTCTGATTTCTCTTTGAGGCCCCTGGCAGCCTCATCACAGATAATATCACTTGTTTGCATTGTTTTCCTCGTGTCTAGGAGGAATGGCCAAAGAAACATGGTTGTGGCCTGGAGAGATGACTCAGTGGGTAAGAGCACTCACTACTCTTCTGGTTGACCTGAATTTAGTTTCTGGTAATTCATAATGACCTTAACTCTGCCTCCAGAGAATCCAATGCCTCTGTATATGCACATACCCACCCATTCACTCATATACACCACATAAGTAAAAATAATAGTAAGAAAAGTACTATTGGTTGGACATTTGACATATGTCAGTCCTTGGCAGTGGATTGATGCAATGGTATCGTTGATGCTAATTAACCAAGAGGGTCAAACGCCACGTGTATAATCCTGCCGACAGAGCGGTTGGCTACAAGCCCCTGGGTGGTAATCATGATGTGCCTTTCATGTGTGGTCAATAGGCTTAACGTTCAGCCTACTCTGGCTTTAACCAACTATCTCATCTCTTCCTAATCTTCACACTTTGTAGTTGTTATTTGTAAACATGGAACAGATATAGGAAAAAATACATCAAGGTCATCAGCCACATCAAACTGAAGGGATATTCTATGTTGACATTCTCAAAATCCTTAATAATACTCTGAGTGTTGGTAGACACGGCTATCTCCCACTCCTGACATTTTAAGACCATAGCTGAACATAAAAATGTGAGAATGCAGATTATCTTTAAAATGACATTTTTATGATAAAAGTAATCTATTAAGAAGTCATAGAATGGTTATAGCCATTTGACATTGTTAACAATATAATGATGTGTTAAAATGCTAGAGGAAGGGTTATGTCAGGGTTTGATGTTTTTATAAGTTGCTGCTGTATAAAAATGTCAAATACGAATCATCTTATACTTGACATTTTTCACTTGGTTTTCACTCTCAAAACAGCTGTATGAGTTCTAGGAAGAATTTTGCTCATACTCTGGATTTCCCTTCCCTAAACCATTTCTCCCCCATCCATGCCACCAGATTATTGCCTTCTGATTTATTTTTTCTTTTAAAAGAGCTTTTGCTATTCTCACATATTTGTTACAATGTCCTTAGTATAAAAAGAGAATGACTTCTTCATATAGACCTGTGTGTGTGTGTGTGTGTGTGTGTGTGTGTGTGTGTGTGTGTGTTCTCTTTGGGTATGTACACATGTGTTCATGCGTGTGCCACAGACGTGCATGTACATTTAGGTGGTTTGGGATATTCTTTGGCTTCTTTGCAATACACATGCAGATCCCTTCTGTGCTCGGGGCAATGAAGGTGCTCTGAGAAAATCAGCAGAAACATTTGAGAAGAGCTGTATGCTGACTTTGCCTCTGAGTGCTCTGAAATCATGGACGAGCATCAGGCCTCAGTCCCACCAACTTCTTCCCTCACTCACTCTCTGCAGGTTTTCTTTCTCTTCACTGACTCTGTCCTTCCTTTGTGCCAAAGCAAATGTAGAAGCTAGTCTCTCTGCCTGCGTTTTTGAGCCCACACCTTCCACATGGTGCCCAGCTTCATCCCATCAACAAAAGCTCTCGCTTTCTGTGTTTTGGTTTTTCAGTCTAATGCCTAAAAGCTTCACTGTTCTTTTTTACCTCAAGAGACTCCTCCTTGATCCACCTCTGCCAGGTCCCCCCTTCTCTCTCTCTCTCTCTCTCTCTCTCTCTCTCTCTCTCTCTCTCTCTCTCTCTCTCTCTGTGTGTGTGTGTGTGTGTGTGTGTGTTTCTTTTTGAGACAGGGTCTTCCTGTGTAGCTTAATGTCGGCCTGGAACTAGATACCCTCCTGTCTCAGCCTCCTTGGTGTTGGGGTTCTAGAAGTACCCCACAACATCTGCCACTCATGGTTACTTTTTTTTTAATTGTAAGTTGTCTATGTCTAGTTTTGACACTATTCCTGTCCACCCTCTCCCGGGTTCCTTGCAGACTGGTTCTGGTTTTTCATCAAGTGCAGAGTTAGTCTTTCAAAGAGTAGAGTGGGCTTTTGACTCACAATACTGGCTGTCTGTCCTTGGTCCTTCTGTTTTTCCTGAGTTTTCTTCCAAACCTGAGACCTCTTTCTGGAAGCCTGTCTTCTTCAGAGCCCCTGTTGGCTGCAGTTCTTCACACCCAGATCACCTCCTGCTTTGTGACGCCTTTCTTGTGACCCCCACTCCTGTGGCTGTTCCTGCAGCTTTGATGTTGGCCTTCTCATTCTTTGTTTTGTGACTAGAGACTTTATTTCTGCCTCCAGCACTGAAGCTTATGGGGTGTCATACCTTTCCCGGGGATGCACTGATCATCTCTCGTGTGTATGCAGAATAAAGTCCACCAGGTCAGTGCTGCTTTGGGAAATGCCATCTCTGTGACCTTATGTAAATAAACACACACACACACACACACACACACACACACACACACACACACACACTAAATACTTTTGCAGAGACTTTTGCTGTTACACAATGTTTTGAGAATTCTCTTGTCAGAAGGTTCCAAAGAGAAACTTTTATATTACTGTTCTTACAAAGTAACAAGCAGCTTCAGGCTATAAAACCTTTTCAAATCGTTTTTTTTTTCCACAGAAGGGATTTGCATGCTGACTCATTCCTACTATATTTATAACCTATCACCAAGCCACTGCTAAGGCAAGATTTCTAATAAAGCTATGGAAATTACATGCACCTCAATGGGCCTGAATACATTTACATTTGTAGTATCTTAACATTTTCAAATTTATTGCAGATTACCTTGTTTGTGTATGTCTGTACTTTAATGGTTTTTTATAGCAGAAAATAGCGGTTTATGATTGTATTCCCAGTAGAAATTTATTATGAATCCACCATATGGAGTGTTGCATAAAACTAAGCTTGTAACATGGGTGGTTTTAATATTGCTTAGAAAGACCTATTGTACTTTATTGAAAATTAGTGATAATAGGAGTGTCAAAGATGGGGAGTTTGCTTTATGAGGGGAGTCTTTATTTTAGGCTTAAATTGTCACAAAGACTTTTAGATTTTCAGATGAAAGTCATCTATCTTTTGATATAAAGACACCACATCATTGTTCATCCCTTTTCCTGCCCTACGCCCAGTTCCCCTCATAGTAGCATTTACTAAAACTATGACTGAGCAAAGAGACATGGCACGCCAGTCCCTGCAGCATGACTTTCCATGACACCGTTTCTTTGGACTCGCTTTGAGTCGTGGTCATGGAAACGCCTGAGTACTTTTTCTCTCACTCTTTTCTTCTACTTGCTTTCTTCAGTATATATTGGAAAACCCACGTAATGGATTTAAGGCACTTATTTCCATTAGTGTTTTTGGTTCAGGGAAATTATAAAGGTTGGGAGAAAACGAAACTCACATCAATCACATTTCCTATAAGAATACCCTGGCATAACATAGACATTCATTCTGGAAGATTTCATTTTTGACTGACAGTTCTTGAACTGCTGAGTTGGTAAGCATGGACCTAAAGATACTTTTATTTTTTCGAAGCTCACAAGGTTAAACAAAAATCTGCTTTAAATTTTCCATCAAGAGCTGATGATGATTTTATAATCAGGAAAGACTCCAATAAACACAATTAACAATATTAAACACTGAAGACATCCTTCATGGCACATTTCCTATCCTATAGCTTTTGCTGGTTTCCACGTATGTACCTCCAGGACAGACTGCCATGGCAGACACAGCCACACTGGAGAAGGGAGTTGAAGGATTGCTTTGAACCATCTAGGATTGTCTACTGTCGTGTTGTGTGTCTGAGGCACACAGCTGTGTCTAGTGCTTTGGACATTTATCATGGCTGGGAACATCTGCCAGTGCTGAAAGGTTTATTATGCAGACTACATGTGTTATTGTTATAAATATGAAAATTTTGCAATGAGCTTTATAAATGTAAATCACCGCAGAATAAAAGAATCTTAAAAGTCAGTTCATTATTGTTTCCCAGACTTTCAGTATTCCTCCTCTAGTGGAGACCTCCTGAGTGGTGGGACTTTCGAAGCTCTGAGGGTCTTTGTATTGTAACTCTGGCCTTGTCAATTTTTCTTGTCTTACATTCTAGGAAGAATTTTAGCACTTTTACTACAAACAGCAAATGGTTCATTAAAAATTCAAAGTACATGTGTGAAGCACATTTTATTCTTCATGCAAACTGCTGTTGAATTTTTGAGGGACTCTTAAAATTTTAAATATTCATGCGCATGAAGAAGTTCTGGGCGCTGAAATGTCTTTGAAGTGTGAGTTTCTGCACTCAATGTCTTTCTTACCTATCTGTCACCTTCAGAATATCAAATTCCAAGCCTTGCTTTCTGCAAGGGAAGGGATTTGGTGATAAGGCTTTGACCATCATGGAATTGGGATTTACTAATAACTGAAGTTTATTTTCTATAAATGCTGTTAAAATATTTTTTGTAACAATAATTAAAACCAAACCCTGAAAAAGCATGTGAAATGAGAGCTCAGGGGTGGCTGGCTAGGGGTTAACCGTGGCCAGCAACGCACCTCTTCAGCCCCTTGTTTTGATATTGACGGCATGGTATTGACACTTCCAATTGAAGTCACCACAACTGGTCAAAGTACTCACTTCTCCGTAGAGCACAGGCTAACAAAACAGAGCAGTCAGCCTTCTGAAGTAGATTGTTCTTCTTTCTTTGGAAAGTCTTCACTCTCATTTGTAAACTAAAGAGCAAGCATTGACTCCAAGAAGCGTGCAAGAATGGACCTCAGAGGAAGGACGTTGGGGCTTTGTCCCAGCCTCAGCAGAACCATGGCTGTTCTTAGGCAAATAAATGTTTTGATATAGAAATAAAATGGGTCTCTACTCATCATCTCATTGGGATGGTATCGCTAGCAATCCACAGAGTCTGCTTAATGATCAAAAAGAATTTATTTGAGAGTTAACTCACAAGACAGAATAAAGGAATTTGTTGCAGGATCCTGGAAGAGTGAGGCACAGCCCAATTCTGTACTCTGGCAAGCTCTGCCCTGCTCCATCCCAACATCCAAAACCACAAGGTAGCAAAGACAGCCATACTGCATCCCAGGTCTTAAAGGGTCCATGTCCCGCCCCCCCCCCCTCCAAGCCATGCCCCAGGGGCATGTACCTCAAGATCATGACCGGTGTAATAGTCGTGTGCTTCCTCATTAGGGGTGGTGCTTCAGGGCCTGGCAAGAACAGCTACCCACTGCATCATCTTTCTCCCACTTTTCAGGTTGTGAGCTATTTAAATTTATTCGTTTCAATTCATTTTTACAAGAATGAGCGGCTCAAAGTGAGTATTATTTCCCACACCAGGCACAGAGGCACCCTAGAAGGAATTAGTCAGTGCAGAAACAGGCAGGCAGCTATGAGACAAAGGAGTGATGGGAAGAAGCAGCGTCCCACAGCAAATGGAAGCGTGTGTTGACAGATTGTACATCAAGACCCAAAGAAATGCCTGTATGAAAAATTTCTAGGAGACCCTCAGACTTTAAAAGGTATGTTGAAATAGTTGACATGATAGCAATCCAAAAGGTTTTTTCCTCCTGTTTTTTGGCATTGTAGTGTCCTTTAAAACTGGCTCTTGGTATCCTAAAAACTATAAACAGAGTAGATGTATGAGTAGTGAGAGCCCAATGTAAATTACGCTTTTAAGTTGCTTATGTATTTATTCAGATGGCCAGCTTTTGGTCAAACACATGCTTAACATATGTATCTGCTTAAAAACATAAGCTATTTATTTATTTATCGTCCTGTAAGAGAATAACAAAATGTTCAGTTGAGTAAGTGAACTATTTCATTTCGTCCTCATCTATGCAGGCCGGCCTGGATAAGAGTCTGTTCCAATTATAGCAAATACACTGATGCTTTGCACATGTCTGAAACATCACTGGGCCTCAAGCCATCAACTCTCCGCAGCAGATCGATCTCTCTTGGGAAGAGGAATATTGTAGAACCACTCCTGTGACTTCTCAGTTCCCTGCCTATATGCCCCTCTTTCCAGAGAAAACCACATAAAGTCTGAGGGAGGGTAGGGAGGGGTGGGTTAGAAGAGGTATGTGGACATTCTCATCTACACACAATACTGATAACTTAATCTCTCATAAAAGGAGACTTCAGAGCCCAGCATTTGCATCTACAAGCTTACCTGTCAAAAGGCCATCTCCTCTCCCTGTTCTCTCTAATGTGGATTAGCACCCAAATCATACAAACAGGTTTAGGAACGAAAAGTTACCTTAGTTAACTGAGAAAGTACTGTTTCGAGAAGATCCTAAAACGAAAGTCACAAGACAGTAAAACCTTTTATGGTATCTATGTGTACCTCGGTACACAAAACAGAAGAACTTTCAAGAAATGTTCTTTTACTTTCCACTGACTAATAAATCCAAATGGGTATTTTATTTGCAGTCTGTTTTCCTAACTGCCATCGTAGCTTCTGTCTGTTCACTGAAGTGAACCAGTTCAGAGAATGGTAAATCTTTGGAACTCCACACCGGCTTGGTGTCA
Organism: Onychomys torridus; assembly: GCF_903995425.1. Classification (NCBI taxonomy): domain Eukaryota; kingdom Metazoa; phylum Chordata; class Mammalia; order Rodentia; family Cricetidae; genus Onychomys; species Onychomys torridus. Next base: position 8,399,527 of record NC_050445.1, read on the forward strand.
AAAGCTTTTGAAGATGATTCCCAAACAGCTTTTGATCTTTGTCATAGCCACAGATGGATTTTATTTTACTTAGACTCCCTTTTCTTTGTAAAAAACCTTTTATTTATGGCCATATGTCTGCTTGTCAGTGTAAGGGCCACATGAATGTAGTGCCCATAGAGGCTAGACAGCAGTTCTGGGACCCTGGAACTAGAGTTACAGACAGTTGTGATGTACCTGACATAGATGCTGGGAACCAAACCCAGGTCCCCTGCAAGAGCAGCAAGTGCTCTTAACCACCGAGCGTCTCTCCAGTCCTTTACTTAGACATAATTAGTGAAGAATTATTCTTATAGCTTGAATTTTGTTTGATCTTCTATAGCTTCACCATAAGAATAAGGAAGAAATTTATATAATAATAGAAAGAGTAGTTTTATAGATTTGTGATCATAGTTTTTTGGTTTGTTCTTCTAGACAGAGTTTCTCTATGTAGCCCTGGCTGTCTTGGAACTTACTCTGTAGCCCAGGCTGGCCTTGAACTCAGAGATCTGCCTGCCTCTGCCTCCTGAGTGCTGGGATTAGAGGCATGCACCATCATGCTCAGTTGATGATTATAGTTTTTACTGAAGCATTTCCTATATTGTTTTAATAATTTGTTATCCACAGGCATTTTATTCAATTTGCTTCTTAGATGCAGCACACAACATGTTTTATTATCTGTTGTTTCTGATTATACATTTAATCTCTACTAGGATTTAGTTTTTCAGTTTAAGTTTCAAAACATTGTCATTGAGTTTTGAATAGCAAGGTGTGTATTTGATGATAAAATGAGATTTGAGAGTTCTGGTTTTTCTTTCATTTGAAGGTAGCATAACCTCATATTGTGACATAAATAGTCATTAGAAACAAGAATTTGTAGTGAGCTCCAAGTGTATACTTGGTATATTAGATGACTTTTGTATGTCCACATGTATCTCGTTAATAAGCCTATGAAATATTATGTCTAGTTTTTAAATGAACAAATTGAGAATCGGAGAGATTAAGATACTTGCTCAAGCTTACAGAGCTTCTAAGTGGACAATTCTTGATGCATTTTTCTCATCACTAATGATCATTAGTACAGCCACTGTTTACTGAGTGCTTTCTAGGTATCAGTGATTGAAGCCTTTTTGCATACATTGGCTGTTTCACACAGGCATCGGAGGAAGTAGTATCCACATTTTCCCAACGGAGACATGGAAGATCTCCAAGGTTAAATAAACTTTTCAAAGTTACACATCTGGTTATTGATTGAGGAGGGTTTGAGCATTCCAGCATGCTAATTCGATGCGGTTTTGTTTGTATATCACAAGGGAGAGCCCAGGGTGGAACTATTAGAACAATCTCGGAGTTTCCACCATGCCCTTGAAGAACAGCGTTTTCCCTCCTAGTTCTTGTTGTTCTTCACGATAAACTTTAGTGAGGTGGAAACAGAATTTTCTCTCTGAACTTAGCTCTATATGAGCCTTTCTAACTGTTGAATATTATTTAATGTTTCCTGAGCACTAGGTGTAGGGGTTGTGTTGTAGATGTATCATTTGGGCATGGGCTCCCCACAGTTAGTGATGTTCTGCATTTTAGTTAGTTGTGGATTTCTGCAACGGTCTCCTCTGGGGGAAAAAAGGCAAGCTTCTTAGATGAAGGGTGAGAGCTAACTTTACCTGTAGGTATAAGAACAGGTTTTTAGAATGCAGCTAGAGATTACGCTGGTTTAGGGAAGTAGTGGCAACAGATTCTTCTCGAAGGTCCATGACCTCACCAGCCAGACGTAGTTGGTTAGGTTTATTGTACCAGGCATAAATTCCCTTATGCCCAATCCAGCTCTTTGCTACTACCGGGATCTCAATGCTACTATTGTGTCTCTGCGGACAGCTTGCTGTGTTGAGTATTGCGGTTTGTAGGAGTCATAGCTGAATAGCTGTTGATGGCTTTTCTCCCTTGGCAGCTTATTGTAGCTCCTTAAGTACTAGGAGAACTAAGTCCTCAGGCAGGAGGCTTCCAGGCAGGTTCCAGTTCAATTCCTCCAAGTCCTGTGTTGGATCATGTGGTGCCTGGAGCAATAGTATCTTACCCTAAACTTCTGGGAGGTAATCAAAGGGAAAGGTGATAGCTTATATTGTTTTGGGGTCTCCTAAGATCCTCTGACTGAAAGATTTTCCATGCCTGGAAGTAGGGTGTTGGTAGATAGTCTATGTCTTTTGGGGAAGAGCATTGTCACCCCAATAAGGGTAACTTCATAATTTCATGTATATTTATAATAATAATAATTTCATGTATATTTATAATAATAATAATTTCATATATATATATATATCACATCTGTATGTAATTTTGAGTTAAAATAATAGGATTTCTATGATTGGTTCAAATATCCAACTGAAGCATATCTACTTGGTTTTAAACCCTGATTGCTTTGTAGGTATTCCTGCCTCAGGCTCCTGTAGAAACCTGTATTGATGGGTGACGACTGGTCATGATGGTTGGTTTTCATGGTGATTAAGCATGCATCTAACCTAAGTAAATATAAAATTAAGGGTTTGCTTTGTTTATCTGCTTTTCCTCCAGTCTAAATATTGAACCCAAATCAAGGACATTGGACATGGGAGTTTATTGAAGTTTGATCCTTCCATCCAAGGTTTGCTTGGCCATCCCTTGAAAGCCTGAAGCATTTCATATGTATCAGTTAAAACACATGAGAACCCTGGGAAAGGCGGGACTCTGCCTGCACAGCTGTTCTGCAGAACGGGGTGGGGGTGGTGTCGCATGGTCAGGTTCTCATCCTGGCTGAATGCTGGTCGGAGCATGGCTGTCCTTCCCCAGGGAGAGGGCTCTGGTCCATGGCAGCCTGAAGATGTGGGAATACCACATCGCTCTCATTCCTTTGACTTTTCTTCTGACTTCTATCTTGCTCTGGCTCTGTCTAGAACCAGAGCTGTCAGCACCCTCATTTTTATGTTCGTCTTGTTCGCTAGCCAAGGATGAATCATGATGGGTTTACATTCCCAAGAGCCTGTGTTTGGCTGGGAAATAGCAGCAGGCCATGGTTTAGTTTACTCCACAGCCTTATTTTAGAGATGGAAGGCAAATATTATCTGGGCCCTTCTCTCAGAATTTCCTGTGGTTTTTGGGGTCATGGCCAGGGGCTGGCGTCCCACTCAGGCGGTTTTCTGAATTGGGAAGTTGACGATTTTTCTGTCATCAGCTGTCAATAATGTAGCATCCTGAGTACTTTCCCTCTTGAACTCAAAAGCATTGATTTCTTGTTTCTCATGATCAGAATGTTTCTGAGACACTGAATAATCTCACATCATCTAAAGACTCAAGAAGAAGGTTACAACTCAAACACTCAGAGAAGATTCATTTGAATTGAGGAGAGAACTTAGGGTCTGGACAGAGTCTATACTTAACATAGTAATGGCACAGAGTTTCTGCTTCACAGATCCCAGTGAGAAACATCAGTGCCTTGGAGCTTTAGGTTTACCGAATACAGAACCCCATTGCTGACTTGGCAAAGGACATCTTTTTATTATTGAAGAATTAAATATTACATAAGTTCACATAGGATTTCAGTTAACAGAATTAAAATACTTTGTATGACATCCACTTATTCATCAGTTAAGAAAGGCTTCTTCCAGGCTTTCTAGCCCCGGCCTGTGAGAGGACCCTAGGAACACCTCCAGATGAACCAGGAGCCTGGGGCGCCAGGCGGTTGGGCACTATTATGAGGAAGCGTGATCCTGCCCAGGGCCATGAAGGACTAAGAGGGGCAAGAAGACCCACACGCAGGCCTGGGATGGTCTGCCCTGGGCTCCGAGGAGAAAACACGGGCCCGCCCTGCACCTTCCAGCATCAGGAAGACGAGCATCACTATGGTGAGCAAATGTATGGTGTGGTATAGGAGAGAGAGACAGAATGGTTCATACCCTGTGGATAGACGCATATCTGAAGAGGCCAAGTAGTTGAGGAGTAGGCTGAGATGATGTCTGGGCCTGGGCTGCTGCTGCGGTCCATGTCTGAGTTCAGGCTGTGAAGCAGCCTCCGTCTCTGTTGATATCCCTGTGGCCCTGCCCCTCGCTGGCTGCAACCCTAGGGAGAACTGGTCCAGCCCTTCACTGGCTGAAGCACTCAGGAGAGGGCCCTACACCTCCTCTGAGCAGCACAGCAGAGCTGACCCTGCTGGAAGAGGTGTGAGTGAGCCAGCCTCAAGGTTGAGAGTGTGGGAGAGCTGTCTCCACTACTCATCTGTCATGTGGCAGCATGGGCAGAGGAGAGATACCCCCGCCCCAACTGCTCACCGCCTGCGGCAGAGGAGGGAGCCGACCCTCTCCCTTACCAGCTGCAGCGCTCAGGGAAGCGGGCCCTACTCGCCTGGGCAACACAGTAGAGCTGGCACTGATGGTCTAGGTGTGGGAGAAGGGACCCTGTGAAAGCTGAACTAGCCCTGCCCCTTGCTCATTGCTGCAAATAGTGACCTAGCCAGGGCAATGCTGAGAGCTCACCCTGGTGGTGAGGACTGGGGAGAGCTGGCGGGCTGGCCAACTCTGCAACTGCCCAGGCGCAGAATCAGGGTTATGAGTGGGCCCAGCCCATCATCCACCCCATCTATGATCTGCAGGATCTTGTGAAGGGTCCTGCAAATCCTAAGCTGCAGGACCTCCATGACACAAGGGCAACAGCAGGACAGCCAAGAGGAGTTCCAGTGAGGGCCGAGCAACGATAGTGCAGCAGAAACCAGAGGCATCGAACCAGACCATTGACTCTTTGCAATGAACACTTGCAAGTACAGATATATGGACAAAGGGGTTTTACCATGACTCACTCACTGTGTCACACTACAGCTTCCATGATGAGATTTTTTTCCCTTTTTTTTCTTCTTAATTTTTTTGGGGGTGGGTGGGTGGGGGTTTACAAGGGCAGAGGGCAGATATGAAAGGAAGGGAAATGAATGGGATCGAGATGCATGATGTGAAACACAAAGAATAAATCAAAAGGAAGTTAGAAAAAAAAGGCTTCTCAAGATCCTGCTGGCTAGGCAGGTGGACAGTTGCACTTTGAAAAGAAACGCTAGTCATTCTAACACCCTGGTCATTGAGCTCTTTGATCTCAGATAAATTTCCTGCTTTAATTTGCCCATTCATAAAATGGAAATGAGATGTATGTTACAAGATTTTTTTTTTTTTTTGAGAAAAAAAATAAATAGGAAACTCTTGGCAAGCGGAATCCGTTAGCAACTATTGGCCTTATTAATACAGGCACCATGTCTGTTTCTGTTTCACCGAAGTACAAATGCCTAAGGAAAGCCGTCCCCTGCATTTTAACTGCACTGAAACAGTTGAAACGCAGATACAAAGGAACACACACCCAAAGTATGGTTACACAATGGTGTGGGATCTGTCACATGTGGCTGAGCATCAGTGACTTTGAGATGCCAAAGGGAGAAGCTGGGACTGTCCTAGAAGTCCTGGCTTTGTGCCTGTGTGGTTGGGGAGCTTCAGGGAGTGGACTCTCCTCCCCATCAAATGCCAGTGTACCCCCTCAACCCACCCCAACCCCATCACATTCTGATTTCCCTCCCATTGCCTGCCTCCCCAGCATTCACCTCATCCAGCCGAGCTCTTCAGGAAACCACGCTGCTCTCTGCTTTTGTACATTCATCTTTCTTCCTTTTTTAATGCTTAATTTCTCAGTTTTAGTACAAGAAGTGGTGATATTTTATTTGTGCTCTAACAAATAAAGCTTCCTTGGAGAGCAGAGGAAAAAGCCAGCCACTACATTAAATATAGAGGTTAGGCAGTGGTAGCACATACTTTTAATCCTAGCATTTGGGAGACAGAGATTCATCCGGATCTCTGTGAGTTCAAGGCCACCCTGGGAACAGAGCCAGATGTGGTGGCACATGCCTTTAATCCCAGCACTAGTTAGCCATAGAGGTCTGGAGGGCTGTATAGACAGGAAGTGATAGAGCTGGGCAGAAAGAGGAAGTGATGCAGCTGGGTGGAGAGAGAAAGTAAGACGCCAGGGCATAGAAAGGTATGTAGGCATGAGTACACAGGAAGTAGTTCTCTCTCTTGGGCTTAGAATTTCCTAGCGGTAAGAACTTGTGGCTGGCTGGCTTGTTCTATTCCTCTGATGTCTCAGCTTCCACCCCAATAGCTGGCTCTGGGTTTACTACTAAGACCATTTAGCAATTCGTGTTACAGTAGTGTTTTCTTTTTCTTCTGAATGGTGGATCATTTCCCACTAGACTCGTGACCCTCTCACATTCTCGCTATAATCTCCCCCAGCCAGCTTCTCCTTCACATGGCTTCTGGCCTTCTGACTTAGCTTCTCATTCTTGTCCTTAACATGAGGGAAGAGGCCAATGGCACCCAGGATCTGAGAGTTTGTACTCTGAAATTCAAATCCACAGAATATTAGAAATAGACTTGAAATCTAACCCGTTGCATTGTTTTTGCATGTATGCACCTAGCCAAAACTGGAAATAATCAGAATAAATCCCAATGGTGCTTGGCATACTGGAAAAATATTTATGGGTTTAACATCTGGAGAAAAAGGTAAATGCGGTCCACTTTTAGGATGTAATGCATTTCACTTGTCAAATTGAAAATGCTTGTTTTCCAAAATGTGGAATTAAAATTCTTTTGAGTATTAGAAAAAATGTCTAGCAAAAGAACAGCACATTTGAATACCAAGGCCCATTGTCCCTTGAATAAAGTGGCCAATGCCACTGGTGTTATTTCTGATTGTACTAGATCCACCAGAAGGCAGAGGAAGCCTGCACTACTTCACCAAGACCCCACTACATCACCAAGATCTCACCACATCACCAAGATCCCACCACATCACCAAGATCCCACCACATCACCAAGATCCCATTACATCACCAAGACCCCACTAAATCACCAATATCCCACTACATCACCAAGATCCCACTACATCAGCAAGATCCCACTACATCACCAAGACCCCACTACATCACCAAGACCCCACTAAATCACCAAGATCCCTCTACATCACCAAGATTCCACTACATCACCAAGATCCCATTACATCACCAAGATCCCACTACATCACCAGGACCCCACCTAATCACCAAGATCCCACTACATCACCAAGCCCCCACTCATGTGGGAAGCTGCGGCTCCAACCATGTGATAATACTAGGAGGATAAGATGAGAGGGAGGATTTCACACTGCCTTTGACAATCGTCCCCAGTCTGAAAACCAACAAGAACATGAGTCATTCCGATCATCTCTCTAAACCCCGTGAGAGCTCCTGATGTGATTTTCTGAGAAGCTCAAATGCTGATCATCTCTGTAAAAGTGTTCACAGTCTGTGATGTCAAGGTAACCTCTCTTAACATCCCAGCTTCTCCTCTAGTATGGGACCCGGGGAGGTGCTAATGAACAGTGTGACCTCAGAAAGTCACAGTCACTGGACTAAATAATAGCCAGGCCTCTTTCCAACTCTAGACTGCCCAAGTTTCCCTTCACAAATATCTATCCCCCCAAACTCTATTCCCATTGGCTCTTCCCAGGAAATTCTTCATATTGTGCTTAACAGACTGTTAAATTACCTTAATTAAAGTGTCAAGGGATAAAAATTGAGGATTACTGAGAGCTGCCACCCCGACCCTCCCCCGGCTTGCTGGAGAAGGCTTCTGCCAGGGAGGGGCAGCTATGCAGTGCAAGTCTATCCCAGAGTGACTGTGAGCTGCTAGATCGCATTGTCTTTACAGCCAGAAGGAAAGTCAAACTGGATGGCAGTTTGGGGCAGATTGTCCAGAAAGCTTCATCAAATTCAGGGCTTCATAGAGAAGTTTTGCCTAAACCTTTTGGGGGAAAATGTGGGAGAGAAGTGTTCCAGCTTTGTTCTTATTCTTCTCTCACATGGGCCACAGGAGCTTTGCTCAGAAGTTGGAGTTTGGTCCTGATGTTGGACCTGTGAGAGAAATGCTTATGCAACTTGCTATTTCTGGGATTCTTCCAGGTTTTGGAAAAAAATGTTTTGTTGACTTGGGTGACATTATATAAAAAAGCAAATCCTTCAAACATAATTGGGTCAGGACTTTTTATTTCCATTAGTGAGACACCCACGGCGATAACAGAGAAGGAAAAATTATGAAGGCCATGTCTCAGCATATTCACAAGGATGGATAGTTTGTCGGGTTGGAATATGCAGTGTGGATGCAGTTATCTACCCAGTGTGGAGTGGGTAACCCCCTCAAAGCTGTCTTCTCCCCAGACCCTCCCAGCCCAGGGCTTCATGTCTATTTGATTCAGAGGACGCATAGCATACTAGTTAACCCACTTTGTTAGGCTACACTGGGTTCAGACCCACCTTTGAGTTGTGTGATCTAGGAGGGCTGCTTTCTTCTGCTTGCCCGAGTCTTCTCACTAGTGATGTAGTCTAAACTGGTACCTATTTCACACTATCCTTATGACTGTTGAGCCAGTGAATAGACCCAGAGGGCTTTGAACCCCTGGATATCTCCTCAGGAAGCACTCTGTGAGTCTCCAAGTTCAGCTGAGTCCTCTGAGCTAGGAGCTTTGTTTAAAATGCAAATGATCCCAAGACAAGTAGGAAGGAAACATTGTCATTCATTAACACCTTTGCACAGAGCAGTTCCTTGTTTTGTTGGGAGGTGCTCTGGACTTCCCAAGGACCTTGTGAACCTAGAAATTGTCTAAGGAGTGGAGACAGATATGGAAAAGAGGTAAGACAAGCATTTGCCTTGCCCAAGATTTGGCCTTGGCTAAGTTCATGTTACTATTGTATCCATTCTAGCTTCCTTAAAGATCCTGCTTCAGAGTCTCAAAGCATTATTCCTAATATGTTCCTAGTTATCCAACCGGTTCTGGCTTTTACAACAATGGTTTGCAGAGACTACTATTTTTTCTCATTGCTGTGTTAATACCTAATCAGAAACCATTGGAAGAAGGAAGGGCTCATTTCCAAAGGGACATACCAAACTATGGAGGGAAGGGATGGTTGCTGGTCACATTGTATCCATGGTCAGAGATGGTTGCTGGTCACATTGTATCCATGGTGAGAGATGGTTGCTGGTCACATTGTATCCACGGTCAGGAAGCCGAGACTGGAGCGGAAATGGGACCACGCAGAGAAACACTGAGTTCTATCTCTAGTGACACACTTCCTCCAGCTAGGTCCTACCTCCAGGTCCATCCCTAGCTGGTGACCAGGCACCCGAACACATAAGCCTATGGAGCTAGTTCACATTTTGGTCCGAACATCAAACCGTTCTTCCTTGTGAAGTAAAACTGCCTGGTAATTTGAACACTTCTTCCATTTTCTTCATCTTAATGTCCAGGCAATCTGCTAATAGCTAATCGGCTTCTCTCAGCAGGTGAGTTCATTATAAACATTGTCACTGTTTTTAAAGGATGATTCGTTATGGTGGTGGTTCTCAGGGTTTAACATGCTTTTGCATGTACCCAGAGGGCTGTTAAAGCAGAGATCGCCTAACATGGAACTAGTGGGAGATGACATCATTATGGGTTGGGGGCTGGGAATGTGCAGTTCTAACATGTTCTAAGATGGGGCCAAAGCTGCTGGCTCAAGGGCCACATTCAAAACTACAGCCCTACAGGGGAGTGTGCATCATTAATTTGTACACCTGAGTCACTTAACTCACTTAAACACAGGGTGATTAGGTTCCTACTCCCAGGGAGTTTACATGCCTTGATTTTGAAGGTGGCCTATGGGGTGTATACATAACCCATCCCTGTCCGTCTGTCTGTCAGTTTGTCTGTTTGTCAGTCTCTGACACACACACACACACACACACACACACACACACACACACACCCCTCTTAGGCACAGAGGATTATGATTCTATTATAATACACAGAAAGAACATTTCTTGTATGTGCCCTAGACGTTATCTCAAAGGCACACTATAAAGGGAAGGTAGAAAATGATGGCTTCATTTCTTGCCCCCACAGTTCCCTTCTCCCCAGATCATGTTCTGGTGAGGATGACTACATTGGCTTAATAAGCAAAAGTTGCTTTTTTTTTTTTTTTCTCCCAGGCACCTTTAGGACACTGGGAAGGAAATTGCTGCTCTGGGAATGAGAGTGTTTTTGCACACTCAGACTCATGATGGTGGGATGGAAAAGCACTCCTACTGGATTATACCCTCCATGGCTTTTCTGTCAGCCAGTCTGGCATGAGGTGGCACTCCATATTACATAACCATATAAATGGGGGGGGGGTCCTCCTCGGCTGCCTGTCATTGTCACCACCAAGTAAGAGTGGAGGGTTTGTCTGCTGAGGCCAAGTGGCTCTGTTAGGGGGAGGCTGAACCATAAAACCATGAACTTACCATGCAAAAGGCAAGTAATTGTGTCTCTTGTTAAACCTTCCTACAGAGGCTGTGTGGGGAAGAAAGTTTAACTAGCAGAGGCCTTCACTTTAGTTGATAAAGTGTAGTTTGCTTTCTACTTGAGATTTTTATTGACCATAATAATTCTAATTGAAATAAACATTTTGATTACAGCTCTGTTCCACCACTGCTTAATAGGGAACTAAAATAACTTTCAATAATCATTTTGTCCAAATGGGATTCATTTAGCCTGACAGTTATTCCAGGCATTTATTGGCACGCGGCAGGCTGGGAGTGTTTCCGAGCATAATTACGGGAACATTTTACACTGGGGTTAACCTTACCAAAATGACAGACTGAAAAGTTGTGTAAAGCAGCAAATAAAACCCATAATCTGGCATAGGAACTCATAAATGAATCCCCTTTCTCCACTGCTTCTGATGCCCAGGGCTCTAGTTAAAATGAAAAGGAGTTCTCCGTTGAAACTGACTGTCTGGCTGTAGGGGTCCACTTTAATGAGGGTACACCACAAGGCCGCAGCTTGAGAGCTAAGGGGAGTTTTACGGCCACTTGGGATCTTTGAAGTCAACTCAAGGAGCCTGGGCTCTGGGTGGCCTGACGTCTTGCCCAAGACAAAGGTCCCATTTTGCAGCCCCAGGGAAGACCTGTTCCTTTTCTCTCCTTAGATTCTCAGTCAGGGAGTTGAAGAGATTGGCTTTTTGTGGCCTTGGTTCTTCTCACTGTCCTCCCACAGAAGAGTTACCCACTGTCGGTCTTAGATTCTTCCTTGGATGCTTTCTTCAATCAATTGTAAACATGGAAGACCTCTTGCTAAGGGGTGGGGGCTGGAGAGGAGCAAGGAGGGATGTCTCTCAGTTCTTGTGTTCCTGAAGGAAAGAAGGAAGTCAAGAGATATAAACAGCATAAGTTATTGAATAATAAACAAGCAAAGCAGAAATTCTAAAGAGGGACTGGAGTGGGCTGCCCCAAGACAGAGAGCAGCCCAAGAGGGTTCTGTATTGCGGTAAAGGAGTTTTTATGGATATTTATTAGGTGGGTGACATACTGGGAGCTATGGTTACTCTTTCTCTATCTCAAATCATGGTGGAAGAGATCCCCCTTTGAAAGTACCTCTTCCCAGGATTCCCACAAATGAGGGGTGGTAGTAGTGTCAAAACCATAATGTAAGTGACACTATAGTAACATTAGGCCTTTCGAGGATGCCAACCCTTCATTAGGGCATGGATGTGGGAAAACTCCCTGGTGTGTTAGCTCCTGATACAGTAGGAGCAACCTAACTTCAGCTTCAAGGATGTTTAACTACAGCGGACATTCTGATAACTAGGAGACCCAGATGCAAGATGCAGCTGTTGGGCTCCTTGGCTACCTCATGCCTAAGTCCTAACCTACCCAGTATTACTTTGACACCAGACACTGGAAATCAGCATGCTCACGGAAGCGATTCTTAGAAGGGGCCATTGTGGCTCCCTAGAGGGATATTGAGTGTCCCCGTCACATCGGTGATGAAGCTTCCTTCTTGCCAGCAGAGATGTGTTCAGTCTGGTGCAGTTAAAATGACTCCCCTAGATGAGTGGAGAGTGGGAGAAATCCTTAGGGTCAAGGACAACTTTAAATCCAACACAATTTAAGCAAACCTGTGCTTAAGACTTGTGCTGCTCCCTTTTTATGTACCAGCTTTCCTTGTATTACTGCCTTCCCAAGTTGTATTAGACACCAATATACTAATCTTTTTACAAAAGTCTTCCAAGACTACTCCTTTCAATAGCCCTTCTGTGTACTCCCCAGATGCGGAGCACCGGCCTCCATGCTATAGCTGAGAAAATCAAATAGCAAATCTCTCCAGGGGAATGGTTAGAGCAGGGACTGGAGACACTGATTGCTCCCTACCTGCAAAACCAAGGCCACTTTGCTTATGCCGTCCTAATTAGAAATTGTGTCTTTTTTTGGACAATCTCCTTGTCGATGTCTTGTTGTGAATGTAAGTTTGACAGAACTGGAACAGACAGAAAACGGAGGAATTTCTTGCAACCTACATTTATAGGTACATATTCATCTCTTACAGGAAGGATTATAGCAATAAGTTTATAGATGGCTGAAATGGGAGAAAAGTCTCCTGTGCGTTCTGGAGGGTAGACCCTGTTATAAGCTCTGTAGAAAATGATATGGGTAAAAGTTGCCTCACAAATGTTCAGTCCTCAAGTTTTTGGACTGGACTGACTACTGACTTTGTTTTGAAAAAAGGATAATATAAACTCTGATTGTTTGTGGGAGTACAGAACACCATGATTGTGATTGTTGGAGACAATGACTCCTTTTCCTCATAATGGGAGGCCAAGGATTCCCCCTGGGTGGAATCTTCTGAGCCCAGTCTCTGACCATGCACTTTGAGTGAGGTTTTTGATCAGCTCTGCAGCGTTGCATTCTGGGAGTTTCCTAATTCCACATATTTTCTCTGTGCTTTCTCCCTTCCAAGCACTTACTAAGCCAGAGCCTGATTAACTTCTGAGATTTGACATGGGGTGCATTCAGTGTGGTATGACCACAGACTGCCTGCTTTTACTTCTAAAGGTAAACATCAATTTCATGTCCAGGTATCTGTGTTTTATTCTGCACATCCTTTGCTTTTCCAGAAGGCATGATTATTGTCGCTTCCTCACTGGCTATTAGAGAATGAACTTGTGGCTTCAGTGTAAGTAGCCCTCCTTCCAGAGGTGGGGCTTGCCTTTGACTTTGGTGGACACCTATTGCTCTCTTCTTCCTGAGGGTCCGTCCATGCTTTTTATTATATAGGCTCTTCCTGCTTCCTACCCCTGATGCCACAATTATGCTTTTTAGTGTCCTGAATGCATATGTTGAAGTCTTAACACTCACTTCTTCAAAATGCAACCTTACTTTGAAATGGGGTTGCTGAAGATATGATTTAAATGAGCTCATAACAGAGTATGGTAGATTTACTGGTGTCTTATGAAAGGGGGGAGTTTAGACATGGAGACAGACAGGTGAGCAGGTAGCTAGGTAAAAATCAGAGTGACACGGACATAGCTGAGGAAGTGTTAACATTAGGAGAGTGGCCTGGAAAAGATTCCTCCCTGGGACCTTCAGAGGGAGTGTGGCCCTCTGAGCTCTTGGGTTTGGGCCGAAAGATGATAAGCTGTGGTACTTTGTTATGGTGTGTGCTAAGACAGTATCATCATTACTCTTCCTTCTAACACACACACACACACACACACACACACACACACACACACACACACACATGCGTGCATGTACACACAGGCACACACATACAACATGCACACATACACATGCACAACTCTCACACACACCCCTTTAGCATTCCTGTGTTCCTTTGTATGAAGACTTTAATTCATAACAACTTAGTTCAATATTGGATGTCTAGGCTGCAAGTGGTTTACCCTGAGCGAAGCATGCTGTATTACATTCTACTTAATCCACAACTAAGATATATCCAAGTGAGCTCTCCAAGGACAGCTACCTCCACTGGGCAGCCCTACCTCTGCAGAAGGCAGTGACCTATGGGGCAGCCTCCTAGAGCCTTGTGTTTCTCCAACACATTTGCATGCAAGTGAGGCCTCCAGTGCCTCAGTAAAGTAGGTGTTTCTGGTCTGTGACAGATCAGTGGACAGACACAGGGAAGTTTAAGGTAGGGTTGGGACAGGGAAGAAAGACAGTATACCCCGACCTGTTCAGGAAGCTGCTTACTCTGTTGATATCCTGCCCTTCCCATGTTGCTGGCATTGAACTCCAGCCTACTCACAAACTGATCCGCAGCAGGTACAGTTTTTTATAGCTTCCTTTCCTTCCGCTCTAGAAGAATTTCCTCAAAATCTGTCTTCAGTGGCTGGAAAATAACCTCAAACCATTTATGATTGTTTTCTCTTAATTCAAACTCAAGAAGAGACTCTGCAGGCCCCTTTGGAGGCCAGGCGGTTACAGGGGAGAGATGTCTCGGAGGGCATGCAGCATTTTGTGCACAACAGCACTTTGAAGGACTCATGCCCAGAGAGTGACATTTGTCCCTGAGAGTAAACTCTAAATTACATCACAAATTAACATTTTAAAATTAAAGCTGGCGTTTCTGACCTGCCTCCTGGCTGCCACGATCCTGCTGAAAAGTGACATCATTTATGACAGCCGCAGTTCAGAAGCCCAGTGTTTGAGGTCGTAAAACACTTTCCAGGCCTGATTTAATATCGATTTTGCTGTCAGGCTAACTTTACTTTAATATTTAAACAAATGTTTAATGTTTAAATAGTCTGATTTTCCTCTTTTCATTTTTCTGTGGCTTTAACCCAATGTTATCTATGTTGTAACCATTTCCCCTTGGGCCAACTTCCACACTCTCCCGACCTAGCTGAAGCAGTATGCTTTGAGTTATTATCTCAATGTCTATCCTGTAGCTGAGCCTTTCTTTTTCTTTGAGATGGAGCTTCATGCTGTGTGTTATAATCCCCACTGTACAGATATTATGATATCATGTTGTTACAGTGTGGGTATGTCGGTAGATCCAGGGGACCAAAGCCTATCCTGCAAGCAGCTGATTTCTCTCACAGAGACGTCAGCTGATTAGTGTGCATGGCCAGCAACTTTGGGGAAGTAACATTTTGAACTAAGGCAGCCTATTTATTTATTTATTAATAAATTTATATATTTGTTTTTCTATTTGTTTATTTATTTACTTATTTTGAGATAGGGCCTCATGTAGCCAATGGGGGGGGGGGCATTCAGCTCTTTAAATTATTTTTGGTCTTTATTTATCCCTTAAGAATTCATTCCATAGGGCTGGAGAGATGGCTTAGCCATTAAAGGCGAGGCTCACAACCAAAATATAAGAATTCATTCCATAGAGTATATTTTTATCATAGTCTTCCCTTCTCCTAGCTCCTCTCATTTCTTTCCACCTCTCTACCTACCCAACTTCATGTTCTTTCTCTCCCTTAAAAAAACATCAAAACAGTCGGGGGGTGGTGGTGGCGCACGCCTTTAATCCCAGCACTCGGGAGGCAGAGGCAGGTAGATCTCTGTGAGTTCGAGGCCAGCCTGGTCTACAGAGCGAGATCCAGGACAGGCACCAAAACTGCAGAGAGAAACCTTGGCTCTAAAAACCAAAAAACTAAAACAAAAAAATCCTAAACAAAGCACAGCGAACAAGCAAACACCCATGGCGTGTGATCGGTGTTGACCAACTGCTCCCGAGCTTGGGGCTTGCCCTGAACTCTTGGTCCTTCACGTTCTACCTCTCAGCTGCCAGTTCACAGATGTGTATGCCATGCCTGGAACCCACTCATTTACAAATCGGGAGGAGGAGTTGATTTACAGAACTGCGATGGGAGCAGCTCCTATCTGGAGACAAAGTTGGCACTAGATATGCCAACGTCACGAGGAACGACAAGTTCACAGGGCGTTTGAAGCCACTTGCCAGTGGCTCTTCTTTATGTCACTTAATTCAGTTGAGTAAATCACCCACTTCCCACCACCCACTTAGAGAGGAGTGAAACAGGTAAGGCCTGACACGCACAGACCACAGGGGGCAGTATTGTGTTTTTCTAGGGAGGTTCCTCCTACCCATCAACACACACCTTGGCACTCTCTGCTTAGGCAGTCTACTATTACTTTTGGAGGTTTGGGGACTTCCTCATTTCTCCATCTGTAGTGATAAAGGGGCAGCCTTCTTGTGCTCTGTATGCTGTGGGGATGAAGCATCGCTCACCAGTCTATCCTCATTTCCAGCTGATTTGTTTTCCCAAGTAATAGTCTGAATTGCCATTTAATAATATTTGGGCTGGGCAGTGGTGGCAGTCACCTCTAATCCCAGTGCTGGGGAAGCAGAGGCAGGAAGATCTCTGTGAGTTTGAGGCCAGCCTGGCCTACAGAGTGAGCTCCAGGACAGCCGGGACTCCATAGAGAAACCCTGAACTTGAAATTCTAAGGCTCAAACGGACTTTCTGCTGTTGAGATTCCCAGTCTGCTTCACCTTGCATCCTCATTCAGGTGCGTTATAAACACCTAAGCAAATCCTCAGCTGTAGCAAGACCTCCTAAATTGCATCTTCGTCTACCCAAGGGTTCTATGCAGAAAGAACTACCAAGTAAGCCAGGGGAGCTCTGTGCTAGAGAAGCAGAGGAACTGCGTTATGAAGCTAGGTTTGATCGACAGTTCATTTTTTTAAATGTGTGCCCCACTTTTGATGTTGAGGAGTAATTCAGCCTTTTTGTGGGACCAAAAGTAACATGTTTAGCCTATTATGATGGTCTTCCTAAAATACCTTTTTTTTTTTTTTAATTTCATGAGTCAATGATCAAACAATAACCTTGTCCCTTTAGTCACAGTGTGTGGCTAAAGGAAGGTGGGGGAGGGGAAGGGGGGAGGGAGAGGGAGGGAGATGATTATTCTAACTAGACAAATAGCAGCATCCTTTTTTATTCTGTCACTCAAAAAGTCATTTCACAAAGAGGAGTTCCAAATCACCCAGAGCACCACTGGGTGGGAGTGGGTGGGAGGTCTTATTAAACTGCAGGCCCTTAAATCCTTTCCATACCTAATGAACCAGAATCCCTGGATGTGACGCCTTCAGTTTTTAACAGCCAGGAGCTTAAGATTCACTGCAGTAGGTAGGGGTGTGTGTGTGTGTGTGTGTGTGTGTGTGTGTGTGTGTGTGTACAAGTGTGTTTTCCTCTGTACTGTACTAATGTATATATGTGTGAAGAAGGCCAGAGGTCAATGTCAGATGTCTTTTCTTTTCTTTTTGTTTTTGTTTTTGTTTTTTGTTTTTATTTTTATTTTTTATTTATTTATTTATTTATTTTTGGTTTTTCAAGACTGTTTCTCTGTGTAGCTTTGGCTATCCTGGATCTCACTCTGCAGCCCAGGCTGGCCTCAAACTCACAGAGATCCACCTGGCTCTGTCCACTGAGTGCTGGGATTAAAGGCGTGCGCCACCACTATCTTTCTCTATCACTGTCCACCTTATTTTTGAAGGAAGGTCTTTCACCGAACCTGGGGCTCATTGATTTGGCTAGACTAACAGGCGGGGGTGGGGCATCAGATCTCTGTTACACACCCTACCAGCACCGTGATCGAAGGTACATGCCACCAAGCCTGGCTCAAGGTTGGGGATCCAAATTCAGGTCCTCATTCTTGCACAGCAAGAACGTTACCCTCAGAGTTATCTCCCTGCCTGACTGAAGTAGTTCTTGTCACATCCCCCCAGGATATGACAAGCAGTGGCTTCTAATGAGGAGACAAGGCCACTTTTGACTGACAGTGTCATCAGACATCACAGATAGCAGTGGCAAGTGGACCAACAATGAATGTTGTTTTCCAGATGGGTTTTCTGGCCAATGAGGCTCACCACCATGTTGCCCCGCCCCCTGCCACACCCCAAGAATGCGGCATTATTTGTGTCTTTGTCCGACCCTCCTGCAGCTTATGTCCTTCACACTGTCCCTCTTGCTGGCTTCCGTCACAGGAAACCAAAGGTATCACTTCTTTGCAAACTGCTTCACTGAAGGGGAGCTGTATATGATGCCAGTATCACGACACAAAGCACAGACAGTGTCCATCGAGCTCATACGAAATCCTGCTAAGAAAAATCTCCTGGACCCAGATGAATGCGTAGGGTAGGCAGAGACGAGGGAAGGGAGAGACAGAAGACACAGCATTGAAAGCGGGTGTTGTTTTGCAATGTATTGGCTGCTAGTTCAGGTCCATAGCTAGCCATCCTTTGAAAATGCACTTGCTGGGGACAAATGGCTTATAAATGGTAAATGGGGTGTTGGTCATGAGGGAATCATTTTCTGTCCCCCTCTTGATGGCTAAGTGTAACCTTGCTTCTCCTAATACCCTATTCTTAATATAAAAATGATAACTTGCGGCTGGTGCTCTGTCTGGGATAGTCCTGGAGTGCTGATTGATGGCAGGCTGGGGTTTACTGGCACTATTAAAGTACCCTGAGATCGCCAAGCAAGGGAAAATAAAGGTGTAATGATTGAATTATATATTCTCTTCCTATGATTGAAAATAATATCAGACAACTGACTCCAGTGGCAGACAGATTACATAAGCACATGTTAAGTGGTAGAGTAAAAATGAGTGATTTTCCTCCTTGACTTAAACGTAGCTCTAAGTAGTCTGCCCTTGAATCCAGCAGAAAGCAATTTCCTCCTCCCAGTAACATTTAGGGGGCATTGCAAATGCAAATTGAGTTAGCTTTGCATTTTTAATATTCCACATATCCATAACTCACTGCTGAGATTTTAGAGATGTTATTCTTCCCACTTGGCCACATTTGAATTATTTTGAACCTCTGAACTTTTGCATTAACTTTAACATTGGTGCTTAAGATATATGTTTTAATCTATCAGGAGGTCCTGCTCATACCAACTCTGGTGGTTGTGACCGGGGCTCCCAACAGTTCAGGACAGACTGTCATTTAGGGTGTCATGTTCTCTTTTAAAGGTGAGCTTGTTGAAATAACTCCTGCTAACACGAAGAGCTATGAACTTCAACCACGACTGCATGGAGCCATCTAATGAACAAGTGTGGGCTAGGCGTCCACCTGGGCCAGGATGGTGGGTAAGAAGCAGCTCACGGCTCCACTGTGTGCAGAGAATTTCATCACCTGTTGATCAACAGTAACCTAATTCCTTTTTGAAAATCCACTTTTGTAATTTATAACAGGATTAAGTTTACCTCATTGGCAGTGGATGAGACTGAGAAATGGCAGGAATAAGGACTAAGTGTGTGGGCTTCTCAAAGGAGATTTGCTCTTCACAGGAGCCCTAGATTTAATTTTGATGGTTCTCATGTTGCATTTCAAGGTGACTGAAGAGCTCCCTGTGGCCTTTTGGGTTGGCCTTGGAGGAGTCTTGATGGAATTGAAACAAGAAAAGAGAGAACTAGTAACCACAGGGGCTCCCAGGGAGGCCAAGGCAATTGAAGGATGAACTGTGAGTGAGGATTCCTGAGGGAGTCCTAGAAACCTGCAGGTTTACAGGTGGGAAAGAAGAAAGGCTACATACAGTTAGGTCTCAAGCATGATTTGCTGTTACTTTGGCATTCCTGTTTGAAGCATTTTGATTTAAAAGGAACATTGCCTCTGTGTAGGCCACCTGTAGAACAAATGATGGAATTATATTAATCATGCTGGAATTCTTGACTCTCTGGTGATGTGAACCTTCAATTGGACTCCAGAGTAAGGGTCCATTCACTTCCCCTTCCCCTTCGTCTTCCCTTGCTATTCTGCCTCATTACCAGATGGTCTCTACGGTTTCCCTGGTTACCTCTTTCCAGATCTGAAGTCAAGTACCACATTACACACAGTGCAGCATCTTTTATGTTATCTGTGTTTTTCTTTATTTGCTTGGTTTTTTGAGACAGGGTCTCACTATGTAGCCCCAGCTAGACTAGAACTCAATATGTAGACCACGGTGATTTTCCTGCCACTGTCTCCCAAGTCATAATGCCTGGCACATTCTTTTGTTCAAACCAGTTTGTTGAGTGTCGGTATGTCAGACACTTCTGAATGTCATGGGTATACTAGTAAATGACAGAAATGAATGAGAAAGTATATTACGTAGCGAGATACTAAGTACCACAGCATGGTGACAAAGGGTAAGAAGGAGAGATACAAATTCAACCAGAGTGCTGAGAGTAGGGCGTTTGGCGGGGGGTGGGGTGTGGGGGGGGGGGAACGGGACCAAGAACTTGCAGGAAGGGAAGTGGCTAGCCACACAGGTGTTCATCTCTAGAGCTCTCCAAACAGAGGGAACAGCCATGCCAAAGTCTCCAGATACAGCAGTCAGGGAACACCAAGGAGGCCAATGTGACTTGAACTGATACGGTGGCAAAAACTACAGAACATAGCGGGCAGATTCTGTAGGCTCCTGAGTGCATTGCAAGGTCTTTGATTTCTATGTTTTTCTCATTTCTTTCATCAAAGACAAATGACACAAACACGAAGACCTTGGGTGACCTGCTCTATCTAATATATTCAGATGACTTATAATGAAGATACAGATTATTTATAAGCGCTTGTCACAGGCTCAGAATGCTTGCTCTCCTTAGCCGTGTAAACTCCTTTGAGCTGCATTCTTTTCATTCCAGTTTTGACAGTTTATCCCCATGGGAGATGTGTGCATCCCAACCCATGTCTGCACTTACCATTTCCATAGTGGACATTTTATCCTGTGTATAACACCATAGATAAGAGAGAATTTTTGTTAGATAGATGAAAAAAACCAACATGTAATTATCGGGTATACTCAAGATGTCTTTAAATAGCGACAGGTTGACTGTGTGATTCAGAGCATGTCCTGCTCTTCCAGAGTTTGGTTCCCAGCACCCACATGGGGCAACTCACAACTGCCTGCAACTCCAGCTCCCAGGAATCTGATGTCTCTGTCCTCCATGGGCTCACATACACATACTTTTTTTTTTTTTTTTAATGTATAACCTAGGCTAGCCCTGAATTCATGATTCTCTGGCCTCTTTCTATTCAGCTTATGTGACTGACATGTGCCACCACCACAATTGGTGATATTTTAAAAAACTATATAGTTTAAATATTTATGTACTGCAAGGAGATGAAGGCATTAAACAAGGCAAACTCAGATGTAGTTAGAAATGCACAGCATTATTTTTTGGTTAAAATCTTCTTATTGGTAAGAAAATTATAACAAGCAGAAGACCCAAGACCTGTATTTGTGTGCGTTATAACATACATTCAATGGTGTGTCTTGTTAGATGCTTATAATTCTGTGAGAGGGTGAGACAAGTACTGCTGTCACCATACTTCAGAGGTTGAAAGATGTATCCAAGATCACACTGTAGTGAGGAGAGGCTGGCAGGGTTCGAACCTAAGTTTTCTGACCTCAACAAGCCACTCCTGTGTTGAGTCACCCTTACTCAACTCACATGGAATGAGAGGTTGAGATCCTTGGTTCCATATTAAATCCAAATACTATGTTTACAGCACACACTGTAAGTTTATTCAGAAGTAAAGAGTAGGGGACGTTCCTGGAGTCTGGATTCATGTCTGGGTAGAATCCTGGAAGACACCAAAGGACGTCCAACCACTGGCACCAGAAAGGCCAACATGGTGAAGTACCCTTGACAGCATGCTAGATCAGGAGGGCTGGCTTTGTCATGAGGCTTCAGATCGTCCTTGCCAGGAGCTTATTCAAGTGCCACAGTGGCCACGGTACCTTGAAATGCATTCTCCTGTCTGTGCAGGGACAAAAACTGAGTGCAAGACAACAGAGAACAACCATCTGCAGCCTGTTCCGGGGGGCGGGGCCTTCTCTGAACTCTTGCGCAGATTTGATCCAGATTCAACCAGCATGGAATCCCGGGGTGAGGAATGATGCTGTGTAATAGCCCTGTGCTGAGACCTCTGTCTCTGTCACATAGGTGGTCATTCTGCTGACACAGAAAGAATTAAGATAGCTGTCCTAAGTTGACTCTCCATCCAGGACCACACAAACACAAAGGCTACCACCAATCTCTGCCACTACTAGCGCCTTCTCCTACCTACGTGGCTACTTCCCAGGGCACAAAGGTTGTTAACTAGACCAGATCCCACATTTAACCCCTATGGCTCCCTCGGCTTGGTACCTTGAATTACAAACAACTGCCCCCCACCAACTGACCATGACAGCTTTATAAGTAAAGACATGTTATATTAAAGATAAAACTTGACTAATAGTCTCTTACTCTACAACCTGCCCTTTTAGTTATAAAAATGAATTATTGATCAAAGAAACACTAAACATACAATACTAGGGATCAAAATAATACCAACACAGTCCAAGCCGTGTAATCTACAAAGTACTCAGAGGTCATTGAAAAACCATCAGAGTCCTTCATCTTAAGGCACCACCGTTACTTCTTATGTTAAAGGTTGTTCGGCTAATGAATCGTGTAGGGTGGGGTAAAACAACTTTTACCTTCTGTCCTCATTGGAGAACAGTGTGTGACCCACCCAGAAGCCCGTGCTTTGCTGTCCATTAAGGATCTAGACATATTTGGCCAAGGAGAGATTTGTTGAATAGCTTCCACCTTTAAGTGCAGGGCATAATGCATGGTGACATCATTATACCTTGACAAACAGAAATTATATCAGGCCTTCCTCCTCCCTTTTCATTACTGAGGATGATTTATTTTAGTGGCTTTCAATTCATAAACCTATGGATTGTCTGTAAAGTTAAAACCCTTTTAAATTTGCAACATGCAATAGGGGTGGTTAATAGCATTCATGAGCCATGCTATATAATGTTATTGGCGTTGCTTTCTCTGTAAAGGTGCATTATAAACAGGAGCTGGAAATTTATAGCAAGCAAATTTGTGAGCCGCATATGCCTGCTCTTATTTCCCAACCAGCCATAATGCTAAGTTATCATAAGTGACGTGACACGTGACCCTGTTCTGTTTCATCTTCATCAAATGTGAAATGATATTGGAAGGTCTTGGAATGAAAACTTACAGAGTCAATAAAATTGTTTGTATCAGGAAAAATCAGTGCAGCCTCTCTTATCACCTTTGTTCTCCCGGCAAATCCCATGTTTGTGGCTCCAGGAGTTGATTATTTTTCGTAGATGTGCCCTGCAATGCCTGGGGATTTTCATGAAATTTTCTGTTATTACCCAATATGCCATTTCCCTTGTCTACCTCATGCACTGGAGCTTATGAATTAGAATGCACGAAAAGAGAGCATATGTACGCTTGGGTGATCTATTCCCCAGCTTAGATTACAATTACAAAAGAAGCCTTTGGAGCTTGTGTGTGTGTGTGTGTGTGTGTGTGTGTGTGTGTGTGTGTGTGTGTGTGTATAAGAACACCTGCTTGTGAGGTGTATGAGGAGATGAGATGCGGGGGCGGGGGGTAGGAGAGAGGATGAACTTTGGAGAATACATTAGTGGTAACCTAAATACAAAGTAAAATGAAGAGGACATTTTTTTTTTCCTCCATCAATGCATCTATGTTGAAGAGAGGACAGAAATGAGATGAAGGCATCTGAAGGAAGAAAACAGGCTGGGAAGCAAGTGAGGAAAGGCAGAGCAGAGGACTGGAGCCAGTGACACCAACCAGCATCTTTAGCAGGCTCTGGGGGAAGAACACATTGGCGACTGAGAGCTAAGAAAGGGGGAGGCTGGAGAAAGCTTGGTGTTGTGGTGAGAAAAACCAGGTCTTCCCAGGCATGGAGTGGACAGGCAGGGTGAGCCTCCTGGCATGCACAGCATGGAGGAAGTTGTGCAGAACTGTTTTCAGATGAAACATTAATTTTTTTCTTTTTTCTCCTTTTTTTATTTATTATATTTGTGTTTTAATTTTACACATCAGCCATGGGTTCCCCTGTCCTCCCCCCTCCCACCCCCGACCCCACCCTCACCCCAACCCCTCCCCTCCATTCCCATGTCCTCCAGGATCAAGACTCCCCTGGGGATTTAATTCAACCTGGTGGATTCAGTACAGGCAGGTCCAGTCCCCTCTTTCCAGACTGAGCAAAGTGTCCCTGTGTAAGCCCAAGGTTCCAAACAGCCAGCTCATGCACTAAGGACAGGTCCTGGTCCCACTGCCTGGATGCCTCCCAAAAAGTTCAAGTTATTCAATTGTCTCACTTATCCAGAGGGCCTGATCCAGCTGGGGGCTCCACAGCCTTTGGTTCATAATTCATGTGCTTCCATTAGTTTGGCTGTTTGTCCCTGTGCTTTTCCAATCTTGGTCTCAACAATTCACACTCTTACAGTCCCTTCTCTTTCTCGACAATTGGACTCCTGGAGCTCCACCTGGGGCCTGGCTGAGGATCTCTGCATCCACTTCCATCAGTTATTGGATGAGAGTTCCAGCACAACCGTTAGGGTGTTTGGCCATCTGATCACCAGACTAGGTCAGATCAGGCTTTCTCTTGACCATTGCCAGTAGTCTACAGTGGATGTATCATTGTGGATTTCTGGGGACCTCTCTAGCACTTTGCTTCTTCCTGTTCTCATGTGGTCTTCATTTATCATGGTCTGTTATTACTTGTTCTCCCTTTCTGTTCTTGATCCAGCTGGGATCTCCTGCTCCCCTAAGCTCTCTTTCCCTCAAATCTTGCCCTTCATTACTCCCACTGTCGTCCAGGTTGTTCATGTAGATCTCATCCATTCTCTGTCATTGGGTGATCCCTGGGTCTTTCCTACGGTCCCGTTTTCTAGGTAGCCTCCTTGGAGTTGTGTAGCAGTCTAGTCATCTTTGTTTTACATGTAGTATTCTACTATGAGTGAGTACATACCATTTTTGGTTTTCTGAGTCTGGGTTACCTCATTCAGGATGATTTTTTCTAGATCCATCCATCTGCCTGCAAACCTCATATCATTGTTTTCCTCTGCTGAGTAGTACTCCATTGTATATATGTACATATTTTCTTTATCCATTCTTCAGTTGAAGGGCATCTAGGTTGTTTTCAGGTTCTGGCTTTTACAAACAATGCTGATATGAACATAGCTGAGCATGTGCCCTTGTAGTATGATTGAGTATTCCTTGGGTATATGTCCAAGAGTGGTATAGCTGGGTCTTGGGGGAGATTGACTCCCAAACTTCTAAGAAAGCACCATATTGATTTCCAAAGTGGCTGTACAAGCTTGCATTCCCACCATCAGTGGAGGAGCGTTCCCCTTGCTCCACATCCTCTCCAGCATAAATTGTCTTCAGTGTTTTTGATCTTAGCCATTGTGACAGGTGTTAGGTAGTATCTCAGAGTCATTTTGATTTGATTGGACTGTTGGGCATTTTGATGTCTAATTTCTTGAGCTCTTTATATATTCTAGATATCAGCCCGCTGTCAGATATAGGGTTGGTGAAGATCTTTTCCCATTCTGTAGGCTGTCGCTTTGTCTTGTTGACTGTGTCCTTTGCTCTACAAAAGCTTCTCAGTTTCAACAGGTCCCATTGATTGATTGTTTTTCTCAGTGTCTGTGATACTGGTGTTATATTTAGAAAGTGATCTCCTGTGCCAATGTGTTCAAGACTACTTACTACTTTCTCTTCTATCAGGTTCAGAGTAACTGGATTTATGTTGAGGTTTTTGATCCACTTGGACTTAAGTTTTGTGCACGGTGACAGATATGGATCTATTAAGGCTGGGGCAGAGTCCAGAGCTGAGGGTGTTCATGGCAGGACAGTATCAGGGTGGCACATTCTTACCATCTCTGTTCTCAAGTGGCTTGCTGGAGAGCCTCAAAGAAACCAGCAAGCAACCCCACCCAACCCCGACCCATTCACTTTGTAGTCAAATTCCTGTCATGAAGGAAAAGTGATTAATGTCATAAATAGCATCCTGAGAGCAAATATGTTTTGTCAGAGCATCCTCTAGTAAGCTGCCTAAACCCCTGTGACACAGGATGTTCCTAAGCCAGGGAGTCATCCCCATATTCCTTGTGTCTTATCAACACACTCCAGTTATGGGAAGATGATGGTCCAGCCAATGCCCGTGCTGTTTGACATGTATGGAGCACATCTTACTTTTCAAGTACAGTAATCCTACACTACTGCATTCAGTGTAAGACCACTCCCCATCTCCCTGCCCTTGACCCCTGTACCTCCTCAGCTACCACAGTATTGATCTTTGGAGCATCTTACATGTATGTTCAACATATACTCCACTGTAGCATACAGTTTTTAACTAAATTTTAT
Source organism: Onychomys torridus (assembly GCF_903995425.1). Classification (NCBI taxonomy): domain Eukaryota; kingdom Metazoa; phylum Chordata; class Mammalia; order Rodentia; family Cricetidae; genus Onychomys; species Onychomys torridus. Next base: position 8,425,602 of record NC_050445.1, read on the forward strand.
TTTAGTTTTCTTGTTTGTTTTTCTCCTTGGGTCCTATTGTTAAGAAATAGAATGTCAAAAAAAAACTGTATGAGAAATTTACATATTACATAATAAAAGTTAAGCTCCAGATGAAATCATTAGAGCATCACTTGACTCAAAATATAAAGAATCAAGGGTCCAGAGAGCAACACAAATATTGGGAATTTATAAAATCAGACCAGGAGAAAAGGTTAAGGAAATTGCTGTGTAGTTTTTAAAGGGGAATAATGACCTATAATAATACAATAATGATATAAAAGTGCTCAAGGCAGTTTCTACAACCCAATGACTATCATAAGAGGAAAAAGCCCAACCCACTAGTCCTAGCAGTCATTAGATCCAAATCTCATGAATTCTTTTTTTCACAGAGAACAATTTCGGGTGCTTCCTTCTCATTTATTTATCTCTTTGGGGTTGATGAAGGCGGAACATGGAGAGGAAGTGGCAGAAGGTAGGCAGTTCCAGGCAGCAGACCCCATGAGCAGACCTTGAGCCACGAGACAGGAAATTCAAGCTGCCAATGTTGACATGGGGCTGGGGGATTTATGGGCTTTAAAAATAAACTCACCTTAAAAAAAGATCACTTCACTCAAAGTTCAGAAATTTATTTAAAAGTGGAACTTTCTGTCTAGTCCTCCACTTGCTCCCCTGGGCAGTTGGGTCAGGAACAATTGTCCATTCAGGGCTTGCCTTGGGTCAGTGTGTCATTGGGCAGATTCTGAAGTTTGGCCCTGTACTCCCAGCCCAGCACATGGCCCAGGGAGATTTCTGCAGAAAGGATGCTTGAGTTGGAATGAGTACTCAGACTTTCCAGTTTTTGAGTGAGATCACAGAAGGTCTTAAAGTTTTGAATCACTACACTTTGAGGGAGCAGAGTCTAAACCCAAGGTGTTGGCTGTCTGTGGAAGTAAAGGTATGGAGGGAAAGCTGAGGGTCAGATGGGAAGAGTTTGTTTCAACTTTGTGAAAAGCAAGAAGTATAGCTTGTAAACGTCCAGAAAATGGCAGGGGTTGGTTTTTGTGCCAAAAGAAACTAAAATGACTATTAATGTATCCATGTTATGGATTTTCTTGCATCTCCCAAAGACCTTGAAATCCTAATCCCTAGTACCTGTGAATGTGGCCCTGCTTAGAAATGCAGTCTTTGCAGATGGTGAAGTAAAGATGAAGCCATCAGGGTAGGTGTCAAGCAAATGCTTGATGTCCTTAACAAATGGAAAGTTGGGCACATAGAGAAACCGAGAGAATGCCATGGAAGATTGGAATCATGTTACCAAAGAAATGCCAAGGGTGACCAGGCAGCAGAACTACCAGAATTCCGGAGAAAATGTTGGCCCTCCACAGCCCTCAGACTCAACCAGCCTTGTTGATAGCAGGCCACAGTATGGACCTCCAGCATCCCGGAACTGTGGGATAGTAAGTTCCAAGGCACCCAGTCCATGCTATTCACTATGGCAGCTCCAGAAACCAAAGGTATGGAGAACCGACCGTGCTTTGTCCTTGTAGGTGATATAACCCTGGCTGTGGGTGCAAGCTTTGGAAATGGGCACGTCTTTTCTCCAGGTGTCAGAAGTTTGCAGCTCATGTCCCACAGGAGCCCTCCCCTTGCTTCTATCTACCCTGTGCTTCTCTCACACACTGTGCTCCTTCCTGAGCTGAGTATTTTCCAAGAAAGTGACAGATTTTATCTTCCAAATGGTTTTTGACATATGTTATCTTCTTGTTTGGAAAGAGCTGCCAGCATGAGCGTTGACATGGGATACCACTTTGGTGTTCCATCTTTGGGCAGCTCTGTGGAAACAGGGTGGCATTTGTGAACAATGAGTACCTACATGTCATTATTACTTTCCTCTATGGAAAATGACTTCAGGGTACCAAAGCCTTTTCTTCATCTCCTGAGGAATAGCAAACTCAATCATTCTTCTGTCTATTCAATAGTAAAAACAAGCATTGTGTCAGAACTGGGGTCAGGCAGAGAGGTAGTGGCTATAAGGGGGTAGTTGTGGGTGTATTGTTTTCTAATTTTATATCTTTACGTACAATTCTTGTATTTTTTCCGGAAGAACTTCCCAGAGACAAAAATGTCAAAACAAAGTTTATTTGCGGTTTCTCAGCTGTACCCCCTACCTCTTGATTCCATTCTCCTGAGGCGTTCCTTTGTGCATCTTCAGGCTGCCAGATGTTTGTTAGCCACGGCTCCAACTCTAATTCATTGCTGTCAGGGTTTGGGCTTTGGCAGCTGGAGCTCGAAAGCTTTGAGAAATCTCTTTGGTTCATTAAGCAAATCTTCAAGGCCACATACAGTTCTGGCTCAGTTAAAATGCCCATCCCTTTAAGAACACCCTTCATCATGGTAACCCCAGGCTACACAGGGGGCTTAGAGAACGATGGCTGCCCACTTGGCTGTCGATTAAGCTTACCACTGGTGGCCCAGCCTCCATGGATGGCTCAGTGGGACTGCCTTTCCACATGGGGTGGTCCTCCCCTTTGCTCATTGCAGTCTATTGTCTAGGTGGAGAGGGCCCCAGGACCTCAAGAATGAGGCTCTTTACAGAGAAGCCTAGATATCCACTCTTTCTCTTTCTAATTTGTTGCCTGCTCACTCCAGAAAAGAACAGCTGGGTGTCTACATTTGTGCACTGCTTGAGGTGCCCTGGTTCTGCATGTGTCCTTGACAGGTGCTCACTGCCTGGCTTTTCCATTCTGTTTTGGCATGCCTGACCATAAGTAAAAGTACAACTCACATGTATTTTTGAGCCCAGCAAGACCACCAGTTACTTAGATGATCAACAGATATTCTTCCCTCTTTCTTACCCACATACCCCATTTTGGTGCAGGTTAGCAACTGGCTACCCAACTCTCTTGCTAAATTAGGAATGGTCACGTGATGCACCGCCAACAGATGAGTAGACATAAAAGACCCCAGGTGAGAACAGTTTGCAAGAGAAAATTTCTCAGTTGGCAATTAATGTTTTCTCGTCTTCTCGTCCTTCAGTGGTGCCTCTGGGTGTGATGTCACAGCAGGACTTGATGATCAAACCTGTGCTGATAGAGATGTGTCGTGTTAGTTTCCTCATCAAGCCTGACACAAACTAGGAACATCTGGAAAGATGGAACCTCTATTGAGCCATTGCTGCCATCCGATTGGCTGGTAGGCATGTCTGTGTGATCCTGGCCAAGCAAGTTCTACCAGCCAGCGGAGGAAAACAAGGCTTGACCTTCAATGAGGGATTTGGTGCTTCACTGGGAAGATTTTCTTCCACAATTGGCATTTTGGGCTTTTCTTCTTTTACGTTAATGTTTTCAAATGTCCTAATTAGAAGATTTAATAGGCACACATAACAATTATGCATATTTATGGGGGTATGGTGTGATCTATTGATACAAATGTAAACTACTTAAGGGTTTAAAAAAATTAAGTGTAGGGCTGGGGACATGGTTTGGCCATTAAGGGCTAAAGCTCACAGCTGAAACAACAGGGTAATAAGCATGTCCATCACCTTTCACTTTTGAGTGTTTGTCTGTCCACACAGAAATGTATCTTTGAAGGTGAACAGTTTGGATACAAGCTCTGCTGATAATCAAGCAATGTAGCTAGGTTCTCTGCACCTCCCTTTTCATTCCCCCCTTTCTTACATAAGAATGACAGGATGGCCGTGAGGGCCGCGCTCAGTGGGAGGTCATGTATAATGCCACCAAGTAGCCAGGTTGTCAGCATTTGTTAGTTTGTGTCCTGTTACTATGGTAAACATCAGAGCCAAAAGCAACTTGTTTCATCTTATACTTCCACACTACAGTTGGTCTCTGAGGGGAGTTGAGGCAGGAACCTGGAGGCAGGAACTGAAGTGGAGTCCTTGGATGAATGCTGCTTGCTGGACCACTCAGCTTGCTCTCGTATACAGCCCAGAACCACCTGTCCAAGGACGACACTTCTCACAGTGAGCTGGGTCTCCCATGTCAGTCATCATTCAAGACAACGCCCCACAGACTGCTCTCAGGTCAGTCGGAGGATGGAGGCACTTTCCTTAGACGAGGTTCCCTCTTGCAAGATGTCTCTAGTTCATGCCAAGCCAACAGAAACTAACTAGTGCATAATGTCAGTTCCTTTTTGTCCTTCCTCCTAGTGCTGAGGATGGAACCTGGAGTCTTGTACATGCTGGATAAATGCTATTCCCATAACCGGTACCTCCAGCCTCTGGATAATCTTTCTAAAGGGAGAAACATTTTGGTAGAAGTTTTGGTTGGGATAGCGATGACCCTTTCAGTGTTGATGAAAAAAACCTTAATCTCCAAACCAGGGACTCTGGATCTTAAAGCTTTATGAGGGTTGAGTGGTTATCCAAGGCAACTTGTCCCAGGATTTCTATAGAAGACACCAGGTTACCAAATTCTCATCTTCGAAGAGTCCACTTTCCCAGAGATAGTTATCCATCCTCTGTGGATATTCAGAAGGATATAGAAGTCAAGAGCAATGGGACGATCTTTTGAGAACTCTTTAGAAATAAAGGGAGGCACAAGCAGTGTGTTTAAATGAGAAATGTTCCTCCATAGGCCAGGTAATCGAACACTTGATTCTCAGTTGGTGGTGGCATTTGGGGAGGTTGAGAAGGTGTGGCCTTGCAGGAGGAAGTACATCACAAGGGGTTGGTTTTGTGATTTGTAGCCTTGCTTTATTTCAAGTTCACTTCCTCTGCTTTGTTCTCTCCTGCTGCCTTGCCCACTATGGTGCTCTGCCTCCTAGCCATGATGGATTCATCCCTTTGAAACTGTAAGCCAGAATAAACTCTTCTACATTTGCCTTGGTCATGGGGATTTATCACAGCAACAGGGGGTAATACAGGAAGGCTCTTCCTCTAGTGGGAAGCCCGCCATCTTCCATGAAGGACTTGGAGGAGGTTGCAGGCCCACCATTCACTATGTTCACTACAGTGTGACTTTAGGTAAGTTACTTAAGACCCTCCCTTCTTGTGCTCATTTCAAGATGAGGGGTTCTCATGGCTGCTTTCAAAATTAGGCTCAAGTATTAGATGAGGTCATCCACCCTGAAACACTAACACACATTGTTCCAACTCAGCAACTCTTCTTTTGTTTCCTAATAAACATGAATTAAACTTCACTCTCTAGTTGATTTAGACCTGTCCAAAAGGCTGTTATTCAACATGTGTAAGAATGTTAGAGAACTCTTAAGAGGCCCTCTTCTGTGTATGCTTTTGGCCCCTTAACCGTAGGGATTGTTATTATAATCTTGGACTTGTCTTCACCTGTAGAAACATAGTATCCAAAACCTTTGTACAAACTGCACATTTCTTCATATTCTGAGACTCAAGCCACAACTACTACTAGGTCTCTGCTGGAGAGGAAATTTCTTCTGTAAACTTGCTAATGAGCTCTGCCTCAAGCATGTGAGGCACTGGTGGTTTAGATAATCCCCTGTTGCTGGATCCTAATCTTGTTGGCTTCTAAGGAACTACATCATGTGCATGCTTTGGCAACTTGTTTGAGCCGATTTCCTCGACCCCATGGGCCTGTCCTACCACAATCCCCTGACCTGAGGGGGGAGCTTTCTGAGAAACATAGTCACAACAGAGCTCCAGCGCCAGAGCTTATGGCTGCCACATTTGTCAGAGTCTTCTCATGTGTTCTGTCACAAGTGTGATAATGATTTCACCAAGTAAACTCTTTCAAATTATCTGGCTGAGAGCAACCATACTGAATTCAAGTGTTCCAGACTTTGAAGGACGTGAACTTTTGTGTCTGTGTGAATGTGTTGGGCAAGTGAGTTCTGAACACAATAGATCATGTTGGTGCCTGCTTCACATCTTTGCTGCAACTCACCTCTCATGACTTTGGTTACACTTCAGAATGGGATAAATGCAAGACTGTACTCACAAGTGCATGATGCAGACAAATATATACACATTACATAAGCTCACATGATGCTTCCAGCCATAATAAAACGACACTGTGTGTGAGAGACAAGTGTACAATTATAGCTAAACTATCTGCTCCAGTAGGGCTTGCTTTAGTTTTAGGTGAATAGTTGGGTTCCAAATTGCTTTTAGGGTGAAAACTTTTTCCCTCTCTGTGATCAATGATTACTTTAACTGAGAGATAAGAACAGCAGAAAAGTAATGACTCGCCGGAGCTGCACAGGGGTGGGCAATGCTAAAGTACAGGGCTATACTTAACTTATTTATTCGTTTCTTTGTTGGCCAAGTCTCTCCTCTTTTGCAGACTATTTCCATGCAATGACTCTTGCATAGTTTAAAGAAGGCTGGCATGAAGCCTGTGGGCCTGTGTCTGGGTTGCGCTTACCATAGTGTTTGGGGTGTGGTCCTGCATTCGCATCAGTAGGGAGTAGGTCACGGTGGACTTCTGTATCACAGCTGCTAAAAATGGGAGACTCAAGCTTGTTCACCTCAGCAGTTCTTCTTTAGTGAAGTGGTGCTATTTCAGACGCCAGGCTTGTGAGGGAGAGATGCAGAGGCAGGTGAGTATCTGTACTGTACTCCTTCATCAGAGTCAAAGAAAGAATAGAGTCCATTCCTCTACAGGTCCAGTTTGGGAGCAACGTGAAGAGCTGGCTCCTCATTTCTCACCATTTATTCCCACCTTCATTGGCTGCAGATCCTTCCTCAGCGGGGCTCCCCAGGTGCTCCGTAGTTGGGAAGGGAATAAAATAAGTTTTCCAAGCCCGGCAGAGGAAAAGTCAGCTCCTTGCCTCTCTGTTCACTCCCTGTGTGCTGGTGACCACTGAGCAGGAGGTGATGCTCAGAGGAAGAGGAAGCAGTCTCACAGGAATTGCAAGTAGGGTGGCAAGAAATGGACAGGTCTCTGATGAAGCAGCTCTTAACCACCCTCTTCAGAACTCCCTGCTCTCCCCAGTGGCCAGGTTTGGTGAAAGCTCATCGTAAGCACTGCACAGACTTGATTATGTAAATTTAAAAGTCAAATCCTTTCACCTGACACTAGTCCCTAGATACCAAGCAGCGCTGGCTCTGCTAAGTGACTCATTCTCTTCATGAAGTGTATGTTGAAGGCATCATGTAACCCTTTGAATATACCCATCATACTCAAGGGTTCATTTTCCACCCATGTCCCATCACCTTGGTATTTTTGCAGGATACCACTTTTAAATAGAGCCAAGTGTCACTATGAACTTGTATTATTTCACTGATCTGTTTTCTGTGAGATCTAGTGTTTCAACATGGAATTTGCTTCCCACATTTCCTGAGATCTTTACACATTTTCATGAGTGCGCAGATACTTGTTTGAATACCTACTATGTGTTGATCATTTTGCCAGGCATTGAGGTCACGATTGTAAATAAGACAGTAGTCTATTCTCTCAGAGTGTGTAAGATACCTAGTTTACCTCTCATGAGGCCCTACAGGGTGCATATTATTGTCACTTTATAGAGGAAGAATGAGTTAGCAAGTGGTCCCTCAGCTAGCTGTGGTAGACCCAAGATATACATCAGTTTACCTGACTCAAAGATCTCAGTCTTTTTTTTTTTAATGTAGTCTTTTTATTAATTCCTTGAGAATTTTTACAGATATACAATGTATTTTGATCAAATTCACCCCTCAACTCTTCCTAGATCCACTCTCTGCTTCTCTCCCCACCTCCAACTTTGAGTCTTCTTTTAAAAAAAATAACAAGATGAGTCCAGTGTGTGCTTCTTATATACTCATGGGTGGGGGGACTATCCACTGGAGCAGGGTCCTCCTATCAGGAGTCACATTGTGGTGGTATTGTGTTCCCCACAATATTGTGCACCCTAATAAATTTATCTGGGGTCAGAGAACAGACAGCCACTAGAACAGAGCCAGAAATGGTGGCTAGAAAATGGGTCAGAGCAAGCCATAGCAGAAGTTGGGCGGTGGTGTACACGCCTTTAATCCCAGCACTTGGGAGGCAGAGCCAGGTGGATCTCTGAGTTCAAAGCCACATTAGAAAGACACATGCCTTTAATCCCAGAAATCCAGCCTTTAATCCCAGGGAGTGGTAGCAGAAAGCAGAAAGGTGTATAAGGCTTGAGGACCAGGAACTAAGTTAGTTAAACACTTGGCTGGTTTAGCATTCAGGCTTTGGAGCAGCACAGTTCAGCTGAGTTTCATGTGGAGGAGGACTCAGAAGCTTCCAGCCTGAGGAAACAGGATCACCTGAGGAACTAGCAAGGTAAGATAGCTGTGGCTTGTTCTGCTTCTCTGATCTTCCAGCATTCACCCCAATAACTGACCTCGGGTTTGATTTTATTAACAAGTACCTTTAAGATTCATACTACATCACATTCAGAAAGTAAATGGACTGTCTTAGTTCCCTTCCTATGGCAACTTAAAAGAGAAAGTGCTTGATTTGTCTTATGGTTTCAGAGGGGCAGAGTCCATGATAGTAGAATGGAAGAATAGCTGAGAGTTCACACCTTTATCTATAACCATAAGGCAGAGAGAGACACTGGGAATTGCATGAACCTTTTGAAACTTCAAAGCCCACCCCCAATGACACATCTCCTCCAACAAGGCCACACCTCCTAATCCCTCCCAAACAGTTCTACCAACTGGGGACCAAGCATTCAAACAGATGAACCAATGGGACCATTCTTATTCAAAGCACCACATGGACACTCCTTCTCCCAGAAATCATCAACTTTCAGTAGCTCCCCAGCTAGGGATGTGTTCTGGGAACCCCTCCCCACTTTATTCTGGAATATTATTTGGAAAACAACTGTAGATACTGTGAGTTTGTGAGCCCAGTGGTCCTGCTGTGTCCAGAAAACATAGTTTCACTCCAGTGCTCCTTGACGTCTGGCTTCTACAGTCTTTTTGTCCTCTCTTTCTCAATAGCCCCTTAGTATTGTAGACACAGGGCATGATCTAAAAGTCCTGTTTGTGGCAGAATATTCCACAGACAACTTACTCTCTGCACTCTGGCCAGATGTGAGTTTCTTCATTAGCCACTATCCACTGCAGAAAGAAACCAATAAAGTCTGAGAGCTGCACTGATGTGTGGGTATTGATGGGAATTTAAAGGCCATCTTGATATTAGGTAATGTAGCAAAATAACAGTAGTGGGTTCATCAATTAAAGATGAGTTTAATACCATATCCATCCCACACAGCAGTAGTAGGCTCACATCTGGAGTCTCTGAGCTCTTCAACCACGGGTTCTTGGCCAGATTTACAGTAGTGGGCATACATTTTCTCCTTTGTAATGGGCTTAAATCCAATCAGAAAGGGTTTAGTTACTTACTTCATTTCTATGACTACTGTACCCATTGAGATATCTTGCCACACTGGACATTATTACAGGTTACAGGGTTTGCAGCTTAGTAAGACTGTTGATGACTTCCCTTCTCCATCCCCAGCAGCCTGCACAGCACTTTCTGGCACTATGAAAGCTTACTATTAGAAGTTCCTTGGTTAGTACCAGTTTGACTTCTCCATGTCCTGTGACCAAGGTGTGTGTGTGTTCCGCAATAGGTTCTTACCACTAAAATCTGGTGGGCAACCAAAAGCAACAGAAATGACCTGTGCTGTCTGTGGGCTCCCAGGATACCCTCCCAAACAACTTGGGGGGGGAAGTAGCCCACATCTGGCACTGGCTTTTTATTTGAAAGCTCTTGGTTGTCACGTTGGTCCATCTTCTCCCTCTGTGATTGTTACTCATTTTCAGCCATGAGTCACCATGGGAACATACTACTAGGTGTGTCTATAATGGTTGAAATGAAGAGAGACAACCTGTCCTGAATGTGGGAAGTACCACTGATGCCTGGGATGTGAGTCGGGATAATGAGGTGGAAGAGAGCTGAACACTGGCCTTTTCTGTCTCTGCTTCCTGACTGTGGATGGGACTGGTGACCTGCCTCACCCACCTGCAGCATGCTTTCTCTGCTGCGATGGGCTATCTCCTCTCACCTGTGAGCTCAAAGATGCCCACCCTCCCTAATGTGGCTCCTTCTTAGGGATTTGGTCACAGGAATGAGGAAAGTAATGGGTAGGTCATCTTATTACCCAAATGGCCAGTTCCATAAGGCAGTTTTTGTTTTGAGTTGTTCAGTGCATGTGTTTTTGGGGTCTAGTGTATGTTGAAGGAATACTTTCCACCTCACTTATCACTTTCAAGATAAAGTTCCAAATTACTAAGGTGGTACAATAAGTGTAGAACAAGTGAATAAATCCCTGATAGCATGTGGGCTATTAGCTACCTTGTTTTTCTGTTGCTAATGTCCTCCATGAATATTCTACACTATGAAAAGTTGGGTTATTAATGAGATTTGTTCTGACAGTGCTAAGCATGCAATTTGAAAAATTTGTACAATAAGCATATATGAAATTACTTTTAAAAACCTGGAAGCATTTTTATACTTGAATCAGACTCAAGATCCTTTAAAAGATATATCCTGTATGAGACTGAACATGTTTTGTATTTAAGACCAAAGGCAACATAAACTTTCTAGGATATTCTTCCTTTGTCTCCTGTTTGTTACCTAGACAACACTTATTTTCCAAGCTTGCATATAAGAACATTGTTTACATGTTTGTAATGGACAATTCAGTTGAATTCCTTTCTTATAATTATTAAGAATATTTCACATGTAGAGCAGAATGTTATATGCTGGAACTTAATAGTTTACATTCAAAGAAATGAACAATGGCTCTGTGGGACATGGGTAGCTCACGTGTTAGGAGAACTTCGATCCCAACAAAGATGCTGTGTAGCTGGAAGTCCTTTTTAAGGGCCTGCCATGGAACTGAATAGGGCAAGCCCAGAGCTTTGGGGACGTGCATTCTAAGGAGGGCGTGAGAAGACACAGGCCGATGGGCTGGTAAAGTGTCCCCTGCACACTGTGTGATGACTTGAGCTCTCTGCTTCTGAGGCAAACAGGGGAGAAGCCAAAGGCTGTGAACAGATCCTGAAACAATTCTCTTTGTTACATAAAGGAACATGAGTAGAAGGACCGAAGGAAGAGGATGATGTGAGGAAGGAGGGAAGGAAGCAGAAAGAGGAAAAGGAGGGAGAAAAGCAGGAAATAGAGAGTCCGGGTCCAGTTTTCATTCCCTATGGAAGTGATTCTAACAGCACAGGAACTCACTCTGGGGAGAAGAAATCAACAAAATCAAGCAGGAGAGAGTTTGCTCTCTGTAAGCCTGACTGTCCACAGCTCCTGCAGGGCTTCTGGTAGAGAGACCAGGAGCCTGGCATTGTGCATGGGTGGGCTTCTGGAGGCTGAATTGTGTGTTGAGCAGAGCCGAGGCATTCCTGGCCAGCCTCCAGGGTCTCAGGTACCACTTTCTCATTATCACACGTGAATTGGATTTTAGGCCCCAGGACATTAGCCCCGCTGGGAGTCACCAAAAATTGCAGCGTTATCAAAATCAGAAAGCCTTTTCTATTTCCTGGTCAGCAGTAAAATTGGCCCTTTTAAACAAACAAAACTTATTTTGGAAAAAGCCAGGTTAGACCATTAGATGTGGCGCTGCAGTGTCTGTGTGTAGAGATGGGTTTTGTTAATCTGAGAAGCTCCCCAAGCGTGCTCAGAACCTGGGGACCTGCCCTAAACATGCTTTGAGCACTCTGCTCTAGTCCTAGCCTTCTTTGGGTCAGTTATGCAACCAAGGGGGAGCTAGATGTGAGCTGAGCAGCCAGGGGATTTAGAATGAGAGAAAGGACATGGCTCCTATAGGATGGGCAGAGAGCTGATGGTAATGACTTGAGAGTCTCTTTGTTGGGTATTGTTTGAAAATGAAACAAAATGCTGGCACAGCACTCTGTTGCTTTCCTGAAATCTTTCTCCTGTCAAAACCAATGTTTACAAATGGGGACATTTCCTGATGTTTATCAGAAAACTTATTTTTTTTTTTTCTGAATTCCCCCAGAAAAACCTGTCAAGAAATAGGAACAAGGGAAAAAGAAGAGAGAATCAGAGCATAATGGTCTACACAGTCACACGACTGATTAAAGGGAGCCACTGGCATCAGATGACATGAAGGAGTGGGAAGTGTCAACACATGGATTCTGAGGTAACACTGCAGCTTTAGGAATATGCTTAGGAGCACAGAGAGAGAAATGCCCTAACCTGGTGAGCCGGCTTAGTGTATGGCTGAGGCCATTCTGAACATGTATTCTTTGTCCTAGCTGCTGCTCGTGGTGACTCAGTCTTGAAAATAAAACAAGTGTTAATAGCTTTGTATGCACTGTATCCTTCCTACAGGTCCCATGAGTAGTGTCTCTGGAAGTAACGAGTTTGCTGGGCAATCGGACTACTGTTGAGTTGCTCCGTAGTGTATGCAGGTGTTTGTCAGCACTCACGTACTTCCTACAGACTACAGCTCTTTGTAAGTCCTGCTAACACTGCATTTCTTATTCATTAAGCCATCCTTGAGATATCTGTGATGAGTAAGTATGTAGAGGACATTGAAAGTGTTTTAAGAATAATTTGTGGTTTGGAGAATTGCAGGGAGTTTCCCACCATTCTGGTTCCACAGTTGGAATTCTCACTTGTTTCTTTTAGGAAACAGGAAGCACCACTAGGCACCGTGTCCGATCCAGTAAACAATCTACAGTCCTCAGGATGGAGATCAGCTCTGTTCATACTGTGGTCCTGATACAGCAAAAGCTTTTCTTTTAGATGAGCCTGAAGCCTGTACAAACAGCCACAGACTTGGGTCATAAGTGTCTTTTAGTCATTATAGAGAGGAAGGGTTAGTGACTTCACCACTCTAAACTTGAAACTTTAAAGTTAAATTAATTTAGTTTAAAGTCAAGTCGTTCCTAGAGTAAATTTGAAGGTGTACTTAGCTCTGTGTGAGTATGTGCTCAGGGTCACCCATGCCCTGTGTGAGTGAGCAAAGCCAGCCTGCATTCTCCCCTGTGAAGTCAGGAAATCCGGGTTGTTTCCTTTGTGTTTCTATATTGATTTTCCCAAGGCTCTGACTCACATTATGGAGTTTTACCATGTAAACTTTAAACATTAAAACCCCGGGGACAGTGTTGGCTTATCCCTGTGATCTGACTCTGATAGAGCACTGTTACTTGTCATTGCTTTGGACTGGGTTTAGACCACAGCATTATTAAAGGATTTTTATTAAATACACTTTAGTTTGGTCAGAAAGCAATTTTGTCTGCTCAAATTTCATTTGCCCAGAAGGAGCATCACATATTTATCCTTAACATTTTGAGGTTGAACCATGCAGGGAAGTGAATTCTTGAACCATCACACATTGATGAGTAATGGTTGACTTTCCCTGAAGTTGGTCTCCAAAAATATATCGGTTTTTCTATGTATTTTAGAGCCAGGAGACATTCAGTGTTACTTTTGCCTCCTATAGAAAAGGAAGGCATTCTCGTGTTTAAGTTGGTATTTGGCTAAGCTGTTGGGTTAGTCAGCGGTTAATCACTGTAACAAATACCAGAGACAACAACTTATCAACTGAAAAAGCTTGGACTCATGGTTTTAGGGGTTTCAGCTGGGTTGTCTGGCTCCCCTGGTTTGGGGCCTGTCTTGAGGTACCACCTTATAGTCGGGAGCACACAGTGGAAAAGCCATTTGTCTCATGACTAGGAACTGAAAAGGAATAAATTAATTGGGGGCTGGGGAGATGGCACCATAAGTAAAATGCTTCATTGGGACCTGAGTTCATCCTTGGCACCCATGCGAGAAGCTGGGCATGGCAGGGCATGCCTATAGTCCTAACCCTGGGGAGGCAGAGACAGGAGGGTCCTGGGGGTTTACTGGCTAACCAATTGAGCCGAATCTGTGAGCTCCGGGTTTGGAGAGAAAACTCTGTCTCAAAAAATAAGATACAGAGAGATCGAAGAAGACATCCATTGTGAACTTCTGACCTCCACATGCATATACACAATACCAGGCACATGCACTTTCAGATTTACACACACACATTAGAACACTTACAATAAACAAATATATTTTAGGTCAGTATCTACATGTCTTTTTATATCATCAAGGCAATGTACCAGTAAAAGTTATAACCTGCTTGTTTCCTCAGGTTTTACAATAATTTAATGAGATGTGAGATTTCAGTTTTATTTGGTCTTTATATTATGTAAAAGCCAATAATTAAAATTTTAGAGGAGAATCATTATGATTAAAGGAATGAAGTTTGTTGTCTCTAAGTAAGGAGGGACTTTAGGACAGAAGTGACTGTGGAAAACTTTTTACAACTTTGTCTAATTACAAAGCCATAAAACCATTACAGTCTGAATTAATGTTCTCTCTTTGCAAGTGTGTGTGGTATGTGTGTATATGTGTGTGCACATCTATGTGTACAGGCTAGTGCATATCAGTATGGAGGCATGCACTGTCATAGCCAGCTTTTCATGTTGAGAGGCTTGCTCTTGACTCATCTGCATTCTCTTAAGCACTGGGATTATGAGCAGGCTATCCCACCCACAGGCTGTCCCACACAGGCTATCCCACACAGGCTATCCCACCCAACTATTATTTAGCACCTGAACTGCTAGAGATTTGAACTCCAGTCCTCATGCTTATGGAGTAAACACTTTACCCAACGAATCCTCTCCCTAGCCCCAGGTACTGTTCTTTTGAAGGTACAATTAGGCCAAGTCAAGCTTTAAGTTAATGTGAACAAATTTTTAGTAAGCAATGTATTTCAAATTGTTAAATGTTTACCACCTTTTATAACACAGCTTTAAAATAATTAATATTGCTTTATGTCCACAAGACTGAAGTGCTGATTATTAGTAAATGCCAAGACAAGAATGGGGCTTGATGAGCGTTACTGTTGGTGAAAAGCTTTAAATTCCTTAGGCAGTAGTTGAAAAAGCTCAAAACATCTTTGGCTCAAAGTGGAGAGGTTGAGCAAGCAGGAAATCCTCTCCAGTTCTTTATTTTAGGTGGAGCTCCTGGACTGAACTGATTTGAGCTCTTCACATATTGCAGTCAATGAAGATACATTTTTTTTAAGGAAAAATTTGTTCTGCTGCATATCATTTGTTTAGAAATGCTAATACACATTATCTAAGTCGACTTCACCTTTTGAATTCTTTTACACAATACAAACAATCATAAACAGAACATTTTCATGGAAAGAATAGTAGATATGGAAATATATGTAGTAAGACACAATTAAACACATATACTGATATATAAAAATAAAAATTGTATTCACATGTCTATGCACATAAGTCACTTATTCCAACTGTGAAAAAATACAAAGACCATTTTTGGAGTTGTATCTGTTGTAACAAAATTTTGAAGACAGAAAATGATACTGGTTCCAATTGACTGGCTGCTCATCTGAAAAAGGACAATCTCTGGTCTATGGGGTAGATATGAGATAAAGGAGGCTCCCTGCATTGAGGAGGCCACTTGGCCATCTTGAATTCTTCTGAGAACTGTGAGAGTTGAAAATCAACAAAGAAAGGCACAAAGATTCAGCTGACAGAACAGACAGGGAAAGAGAGATTCAGCAGACAGACAGAGAGATAGACAGACAAGGAGAGAGAGATTCAGAAGACATAAGCGCTTCCCATTGCAAGGGAGAAATAACCCTATTATACATGATGGAATTTGTTAAATCAGAATGGAATGGGAGGCCTCACTTAATCCTTGAGTCTGTGAGATGCCCTGAGAGGCTCAGGGGGAGGACGTGGTGCCTTTCAGGACAGAGTAGCTGTGTGTGGGCAAAGATGACGAAGGAGGCATCTGTCCCTTCTCTGTCTTTCTGAGATTCCCAGGTCCACATCAGCTGTGTGGGAAGTCCTTCATTTGGGAGGCCAACAGGAGCATTGATGCTGCCTACAGAGGAGTTTCCAAGGCAAGGCTATTTCTCAGGAGGACTCAGCCACTCGGGCTTACAGTCTCTTCTCTCCCAATTCACTGCTTCTTGCTGGAAGTCCAAGTGTAACTTTGAGTTGGGAGCTCAAGGAAAACATAGTAAAAAGGGAACTCCCTTTCTTCTCTTATATGTCAGAAAGTCCATTACAAACTTTATTATAGGAGGGAGAATGCAGGAAGCATTTAAAGACCAAAACGAAAATATTTCAGTACTGTCAGATATGATTTGAATAAATGTTATCAAGGTTTTGAATTATAAATATTTTTCAACGAATGCACAGCATAGTTCTGATGTTTTCTCTGTTGTGTCACATAATTCTTTCACTAGGTTATGAGAACAGGCTATTTAAAAACATTTTTAAAGATTTATTTCTCAAAACTATGCATATGTGTGTGTGTGTGTGTGTGTGTGTGTGTGTGTGTGTGTGTGTGTGTGTGTTCATATGCATGTGAGTGCTGGTGCCTGCAGAAGCCAGAAGAGGGTGCCGGAGTTATAGGAGGTTGTGAACTGCCTCATGTGGGTGCTGGGAAACAAAGTCGGGTCATCTGAGCAGTGAATGCTCTTGACCACTAAACCATCTCTCCAGTCCCTTAACAAAATGTATTTTTATGTAGTAGAGATCCCTATAATAGGCAGCTGCCATCTATAGCTTAGGTTTATCACATGAACCAGATTCACCTTTTTGATCCCGAGAGTAGTCACTCCCATCAGAAACTGTGCAGAATAATCTAGAATTGAATACATCTTGGCTGATGTTGCTATATGTTTACTCCACAGGTTACATTGAAGACAGAGTGACCATGACAGTTCCCACAGGGCAGTGTCTTGAGAGGGAATGGCATGCATAGAGCTTCCACAATGTATTCTAGACTGATGCATGATACCCAGAGGCTCCCTCACATGTGCAGCTGTTAGCTTCTTTACTAAAGCCATGTTGGATCATAGTTGTGTTCATATTTCAGCTCATGGAAGACAGAGAAACCAAAACTCTAAATCAGCCTGTTTCCTCTTAGCAGGAGAGATATCTTTTGTGGGTGTGGCTTCCATTCTTTCCGTTGCTTAGAACTCAGTTTCCTGCTTCCAACCAGGTTGGAAATAGACACTACAAAGACTCATGGAAGCCAAGAGGCCATGTTCAGATTTGACTTCCCTTAGATATGAATCTAATAGAAAGACCCCTTGGTGTGTAAACGGGAATAAGAATATTCAGGCCAGCATTGTGGTTAGGTCAGCAAGTGAGCCTGAGAGTGACTTTGCTTTCCTGTTCGCCAGGTGTGAAATGAAGGCATTGGTGTATCCATTTTGGCTTGGAAGACTTCATTTAATCCCAAAATGATGCCCCAACCCCTATGGCAATAATTGGGATTTTTGAGTCTATCAATTTGGAGGCCCCAGAGTGATAAAACACTACCGTTCATTTAGCAGCACCAACAAGAGTAATGTATTGATTACTCATCTACTCTGCAGACAACATTGGGTGGGCATTGGGTTTCGCAGTTCTGTGGCTCTTCTTTGAGAACTGCCACAGATGTTTTCCAAGAAGCTTTATTGCTTTCACGGCCTAGTTTTGAGATCATCTTTGTAGAAGGCTTAGGTGTGGTATTAAGGGAAGAGGGCAGTAGAGTTGTGCAAAGTGTATGGATGATGGTCTGGTTGGCCCTGCCTTTGGGAATCTCCTATATGGGGCAAACCCTGCTACTCAGCCTCACTGGGAGCCGGTGGATGGGTGCTGAGTGTGGCTTGGTTGTCTCACTCTGTGTAGAATGTGGGTAGGAAGAGGAAAAGTAACAGTCACACTCATCACATTTTCATTCACAGGAAATCATTTGTCCTCTAGTGAAAAATCTAATGAGAAGATCTGTTTTCTTAATGGGCTTTCATAGTATAGTTAAAATGATTCCATTTTCTCCATTATTATTATTATTGTTGTTGTTGTTGTTGTTGTTTTCTGCGACAGGGTTTCTCTGTGTAGCCCTGGCTGTCCTGAAACTTGCTCTGTAGACCAGGATAGCCTTTTAAACTCAGAGATCCACCTGCCTCTGCCTCCCAAGTTCTGGGATTAAAGGCATGTACCACCACTGCTCACCTGAAATCATCATCATCATTATTATTATTATTATTATTATTATTATTATTATTATTATTTTGAGACAGGGTTTCTCTGTGTAGCTTTGTGCCTTTCCTGGATCTCGCTCTGTAGACCAGGCTGGCCTCAAACTCACAAAGATCCACCTGCCTCTGCCTCCCATGTGCTGGGATTAAAGGCATGTGCCCTGTGTTACTTTGTCTATTTCACTATTTAGCTTTGATGTTGTTGCCTCTATAATATTTATTATGAGTTGAGTAATTTTAGCACCCAGAGCAGAGACCGTTGGTAGAACAGAGACATAGGGTCCAGCCACATGCTAGGATTAACACCCAGAGAATAAATGGTGTGGTCCAGATATCAGTGGGGAGACTTTCATTTGTATAATATATCTTGGACAATATGCAAGATCCTATTAAATGCATTACTAGGGATCTAGTCCTTATAAATCAGGAGCAGGGACATGATACACACAATCAGCAGTAACATTCATCATTCTTCTGAAATAAGGTATAGGGAGCACAGGACTGGTGTGATGAGGCAATTATTTCAGCTGTCCATGAGACACTGTCCGGAGAGGAGTCCAGAAGTCTAGGTTGCAAATCTTCGGTGCTAAAAAAGGAGCCTAAGACAGAGCCAACAATGGAAAGCCTATTTTGTTTTGTTCTACGTTTTTTGCTTTTGTTTTTTTTTTGTTTGTTTGTTTTGTTTTGTTTTTAAGACAGAGTCAATGCCATCCAGCATAGATTAGAATCAAACTTACTACATAGTCCAGGTTAGATTTCATTCCTGATCCTCCTGCCTCAGTATTCTGAGTATTGGGACTGCAGATGAGTGCCACCACACTAGTTTGGTATGGGAAACTAAGTCCTGGGTGTAGATGAGCTCACTGAGTGTGATGGAGGAGGAGCCCAAGGAACTTCAACATCAATGGTCACACAGAGGGGTTCCAGAGGGGCTGTGAAGACAGAATCAGAGAGGCCAGGGCCGGGCACTGGGCACCACAGAGCACAGGAACCAGGGTTCAGGAAGGTGTAGAGGATGGAAGCATCAGAACTTGCTGAGAAGAGGACTGAGCAGTAGCCGGTGAATTTGATGGAAGAACACAATTGGTCATGCCTCTTGTCCCAGAAACCCCGATTTCACAAATTTGTCCTGAAAGAGACCAATATGATGTCATGTTTATATCAAAGTGTTTTTCTTCACTTTTTCATTGCAAAATGTATAACAATAAAAATAATAATAGTATAACTAGAGACCCAAATGCTCAAACTTCAGAAGTATTTTGAAACTATTTTATGACAGCAACTTAATTATATTTTGAAAACCATTTAATGGCACATGAAATAGAGATAGATACATTAAAACAGCAATGGTATTCTAAGAGTTGGGATTATGAATGATTTTGTACTTTCTCCCTTATACTTGTCCATGTCTTCTAAACTTTTCGAATGAACATATTTGATTTTTATAGTCCAGAGAAAACAGAATTTAGGTAGCATTTCTCCCTGAGGTGGTTAATGGGTGCACCCTTGCTGACTGGGCACAGCAGGCATTCATCTGGGTCTTTCAGACAGGGTAAAAATAGAACCCAAGCCGCTAAGAGAAGAATGGGTTCTGAGAAATGAGTGACAGTTTACATAGTGTGTGATTGCTCATGTAATCTCATGTTTGCCGGAAGAGACAGCCAACTGGAATCTTCTGTGGTATTTCCCGCTGCCTCCTGTCTGTGTGAGGAGTGTTTTGCTAACTGCTCTGAAGGGTGAGGGGCAGCTCTCCCCCACCCCCTTCAGCTCTCACTTATGACTGAAATCTTCCTTATTTGCTTTGCTTCCAAACACAGACGAGAGAGCTCCCTGGGCATCAAAAACAGTGTGAAAAAGCCAAGTCTTATGGTCAAAGTTGGTGTTCAAGAAGAACAAGCCAGGCACTCAGAATTGGGGGAGGTGTGCAGGAGATGAGAAATGTTCCCTTATATTGTTACAGCATAATGATGAATTGGCTTTGCTTTTCCAAAACCAGGCTCAAGCTCCTATGTTCACCCCTATTATCTGCTGTGGTCTCCAAAGACACATTACCATATTAATTCATTGTGTTACACAATTTGGTCAACTAAATGAGCTTACCTTTTGCCCTCTTAATGGCATTGCATTTAATGTTGGCTTCATGGGATACATTTAACAAAACAGATGTGTCAAGGAAATGTATTTAAACTCAATTTGGTTTTAAATGTCCAGTGGTCTCTCTAATGATCCAGGTACAAAAAAAAGTGTTATGGGCAACAACCACCCTGTGATAAATGTCGAGTGTAAATGTTGAAACATCCCCAATGCCCAGGGTGATCAGATATGGTCTGCAAGGAAAGTAGCACTACAAATAAATGCACCATTCCCAGAGCTGAAGTCTAATCCATCCTTTGTACAAAAGGTACCACGTGTTATTTAGAAGAGATGGCTTGAATGTGAGACCAAGATTTAATTGCATGTCATAAACACTGCCATCCACTGACTTAGTGAGACAGCTCCAAGAAAGAAATATGCAATGATGGCGTGAGTGCTGAGTGAACCGTGGCATTCACTCCCCTGTGTGATCGGAGCCTCTCGGAACACTAGAAGGATGGGTTGAGAGTTTTATGTGCTTGGACACAATTTTTATTAGCTGACTAATTATGGCAGAATTCATGTATGGAGGCTTCAATCTCCTTGTTTGTAAAGTGGAGACAACAGTATACCTATTGTGAAGTCTTGCAATCAAATGGGGACAGTGACTTGCCAGTAGTGGCATTTCATTAAGTACATCTACTCATATTCTCATTAGATTATTTAGTAGTATCTGGTGTAATAATACATATAATATTTTACACTCTCTATTGAAAATTTACCTACCTCTTAATAGTTACTTAATTTCCTTGGATTATTAAACCAATAACTAAATCCAAATATTCTGTGCTGTGTGTGACTTTGGGGTAGCCTCTGACATTCAGAAGAGACTGTCCACTGAGGCGCCCATCTGGTCATTTCTCCCAGTGTGATGGTCAGATGGACTGATGGCCAGTAAGGCAGTTCTAGCAATCAGCCTGTTCTCAAAAGCAGCCAAGAGCACTAGTCTGGGCTTGACGTTTTGATCCAGTGGCTACATTTTCACAGCTAACTGCCCCTGCTCTGCAAAACAGCAGAAGTCAATGTGGGTGTTTTGGATGACAAAGTTGACATTTTCTCATGGAAGACTATGCAGCCTAAGAGACACTGATCCAGTTCTCGCTTTACTGTAATAATTACAGTGGATAGGCTGTTGGCAAAAGACAGACAATATACATTCTTAGTTTCCTGTTTGCTAAATCTCCCTCCATGCCTACTACTCCAGATCCTGGTTCTCTGCTTTGCCATTTAGCCAAGGTTTATTTCTGTACTCTCCACTGAAACTATACCATTTACCTATTCATTAATGTCAACATAGTTGCACTTACCAGGCTTTCTTCCAAGGGCTCCTCAAGGGGTCTGCACACTAGGAGCAAGAGCTTTCTCTTTATAGGAATTCCAATGACCTCTTTATGTGCTATTCACTTCTTCTATTCTCAAACAATAGATAGATTCTTACATTTTCATCATAAGGTTGGGAGGCTAAGTATGGAAGGTAATTGAACAATATCTAATAAAATTAAATGTATAGGACATTTAATCAAAGAGTCCTAGATGTACATTGCACATGTAGAAAATACCTCATTCACAAGCATATTCATTAAAATATCATTTATAGCAAGATGACATTAAAATTTAAATGTCTATCAGAGATTGAATCCATTACGGTCTATATATGTGTGCAAAATTATGGAGTCAGTATAACCAACCATTTGTATTTACTGATGAAGGCTGATCTCAAAATATTGTTACATGTAAAAAAGAAATAACAAAATAGAGTAGAATCTACAGTATGGGCAAAGCTCTCTAAGAGAAGCAATATATTATGTCTGCAAACCATAGACATTGTCCGAGATGAGCGAAGAGAACTTGCTAACTATAGTCACCGGTGGAGCGGGGGCTAGGCAATCTTAGAACAAATCCCTTGCAAGTAGTAGCGCTGAACCAAGTAATCTGCATATTCATATTATGTTTTTTAAAACTGTATGTTATAATAGTATATATAATAAGTTATGAAAATATGCAATCTTTACATCTTTACTTCACCTAGTTATCAATAGCAACACATTTAACTGAACTATAAAATGTTGTTTTATAGTTTGAAAAATCTCCATCAAACAGATATTTAACCTTTTTGGCGTCTTCACTCGGAATCTCTTTCTTGCTTTCCCAGCGGGTGCGGTTGCCCTGGCTGGAAGCAATACTCCACCCTTTGGCTTGTGGGACTGTCGCAACAATGAACCCATGAAACTGGATTTCCTCAGGAGTCCCATGCTGGGAGAAGGAAAGGGACTGGGCCCTGGTGCCAGCCAGAGGGGTCACTTGTTTCCGGGAAAGGGAATACACACAGTTCTGACAACTTGTAGACCTCCTCGCAGGGGAGACTGTAGCTGCTTAACTGTGCATCATTTTTGCCTTCTATTTGAACCTAAACCTCATTTCAACACTTGAGGAGTCATTGGACCTCCTTGTTCTTCCTCTTTCTGATATAGCCCCCTTGAAGAAGTCTCCCTCTTCTGCTCTGTGGTTATTAACTGTCTCTTTAACTGGCCTGCTGAAGATGGGTGGCCGAGCCTAGCTTGCTAGGGTTGCAAGAGTTCAGGGTACAACAGTAGGCAGCGTAGGAAATTATCTTGGAATTGGTTGTATCCTGCAGTGAAGTAACTCTTGTTCTGCTGAACCATTTAAAATCTCAAGTGTGCTCATGTTAAAGAGGGGCTATATGGTATAATTTGGTGCCATTTCTCTGGACCATTCCATAGCTAACATGGTGCAAGTCCTCATTATTTTGAAATAAAATTCATGGGAGGCCATTGATTTAGGCTGAGCTTCTTCACTCGGCCCCAACAGACCAAACAGAATTAGACAAACTAAGATTCCATGTCAACAAACTGTTCACTAAACAGGGAGTGTGTTTGAAATTGCAAAAAACCAGCACCCGGAACCTCACCACAGTTTTATGCAACTCTCAAAAGGGAGGGAGTTCTTCAATGTGCAAACTGCCAGGTGGGAAAGGCAGGTCACCCTGATGCTTGCTGAGACCTGTGAGATACTTAGAGCTAGCAATGATGACAGTCCAACCCAGAAGGGAACAGCCTGGGGCTGTGCCCCTGCCTCTGCCTAGATTTGTGCTTCATCTGGGAGAGAACTTTTTGACACTCTCCCTTTGACATGAGGTTATTCCATAACCACAGTGGAGAAGAAGACTACATTCATTCTGAATTGGTTGGGTCTTTCTCTCCTAGACTACAGTACCATGTAGCTGCTTATGTTACACTTTGTCGAACTTTGCATCTGCCTGCGTGTTCTGCTGAATTAAGTGTTTAGACTGCTGAATGTAGTTTAAAGAAAGAAAAAAGACCACAGTCAATAAGGAAGACATGTTTTAGGTTCTTCCATTTTGCTTTCTCTATATTTCCCCAGAGTCTGTTCTGAGTCCTTGATATAACTGCAATCTGTAACTGCCAGCCCTGCCCCCACTTTCAACAATGCCATTCATCCAAGAATCCCAAAGCGTTTTTTAATAACGGACTCATTAATCCTCATAACACTCCTTCATTTGACACGTGTAACTCTCACTCTGTGATATGTTGCTCCTTACTCCGGCTTTAATTTAACCGATTTCCCCTCGTCGTGGCTAGTCATTTACATTGACCTCATTTGGGCTGACTTATCACTCAGCTTTGAGCCAGTTTGAATGGCCTTATTCCAAAATGTCATCTTCTGGCAGATAGAAGGAAACTATCTGAAGAAGCAATTATGGGTTTGTTTGTTGTTGTTGTTGTTGTTTTTTTTTTTTTTTAAAAGAAGAGGTTTCAGCAATAAATGGCCCTATAAATAAACAACTGGATTTTAATCATGGGTGAAGAGAGTGACAGTGTTGGCCATTTTATAAAAACGTGAAATTGAGTGAATTTTAAAATTCATGGGCAGAAGGAAACAGAGACTTTAGCTGCGCTGAAGAGAGACTGACAATAACAAGAATTTAACCTCAAGCTCACTTCCCACACTCCAAATGTATTTTGGAGATGGGTTGAAGTGTCTTTCGAGTCAAGAAAGGTAAGATGAGGCAGAGAGGGAAAGGGTGCAAGTGGAGTTGGTGAGCAAGCAGGGATGTGAGCCTAACGGGGCATTGGTCTGTGGCCGAGAACAACCAGCGGGACACATGTTCATGGGCAGTGCTTGCCTTGGCACTTGCCTCTACCCCAGGGAAGGTATTCATTCTCCTATCACTTGTAAGTGTACACCACTGCAAACCAGACATCTCACAAGCCGACCCTTCCCTGTGGCTTCAGCAATCACCTCTATGAAGAAACCTCAGAGCCCTTGTTACGACTTCCATTTCTTGTTAAACCGAGGCTTCTCAGACCTAATGGTTTGAGGTTTCTGATATAAATTATCTAGATGCATAATTAAAATACCATGATGGCTTAATTGTAAAAAGTGAAATAATGCAGTGTGTATTTCAGTCTGCACATCCTTGCATGCAACCACAGCAGACGACCAAGTCAAGCGTGGGATGCTTCCGCTGCATCCACTGAACCACAGGGCTGAGACAAGTGCAGGAAGGTCATGCTTGCTTGGCTGCCATCATGACCAGTACTGCTACTGCTGGTGTGAGTTCATGGAGTGATCACTGACACTTGGTCATGTTTTAAACTGAGAAACGCAGAATCTACCATTACTTCACCATTCACTGGATTTCCCAAAGTCCATCCAGAACATTCCAAAGCTCTTTGTGTTTCTCTCTAAAATAGAGTTAAGTTCTACACTTAGAAAATTAGAATATTTTTCTTATACCAGAAAAAAATTCTCATGTGTTTTTGGTCTCAGAACCTCTTTATGCTCTTAAAAAGTATTGTGGGTCTCTAACAACATTTGTACACGATTTGTATCTATTAGTATGGTTATAGTGTACTAAAAATTAAAACTAAAAATGATAATGACTTTTACTTAAGAACAATTTATTATGATCAAGCCATGTGAGTCTATTAAATGGGTAACAGAATTAAGGTATAAATTGAGGAAATACACTCATTATTACAGAACAGAGTGGACAGCTGAAGTTGTCCTCTGATCTGACCAGGAGTGAATCCACCTCGAAGGCAGGAGCAGGGAGAAGGGGCATGTGACCCTTCTCTAACTCCTTGTTAGAGGTCACAAACATCAGCTGGAAGCACCGCCTCCTTTGGGCTGTAGAGCTCAAAGTCATGGGTGGAGCAAATACCACTACAACAATTCCATTAAGTTACCATAAAATTTGTATTAAAAATAGCTGTATCTTCAATA